>NW_028225179.1:85507656-86107656 GCF_052327205.1 Somniosus microcephalus | reverse complement strand
AGTACTGGGAGCACAGGGCACTGAGAGGAGAGAGTGAGAGAGAGAGGAATGTAGAACTGAGGGACCGAGTGAGTGTGGGGAATCTCCAGTACTGGGAGCACAGGGCACTGAGAGGGGAGAGTGAGAGAGGGGAATGTAGAACTGAGGGACAGAGTGAGTGTGGGGAATCTCCAGTACTGGGAGCACAGGGCACTGAGAGGGGAGAGTGAGTGAGAGGAATGTAAAACTGAGGGACAGAGTGAGTGTGGGGAATCTCCAGTACTGGGAGCACAGGGCACTGAGAGGGGAGAGTGAGAGAGGGGAATGTAGAACTGAGGGACAGAGTGAGTGTGGGGAATCTCCAGTACTGGGAGCACAGGGCACTGAGAGGAGAGAGTGAGAGAGGGGAATGTAGAACTGAGGGACAGAGTGTGTGTGGGGAATCTCCAGTACTGGGAGCACAGGGCACTGAGAGGGGAGAGTGAGAGAGGGAATGTAGAACTGAGGGACAGAGTGAGTGTGGGGAATCTCCAGTACTGGGAGCACAGGGCACTGAGAGGAGAGAGTGAGAGAGAGAGGAATGTAGAACTGAGGGACAGAGTGAGTGTGGGGAATCTCCAGTACTGGGAGCACAGGGCACTGAGAGGAGAGAGTGAGAGAGAGAGGAATGTAGAACTGAGGGACAGAGTGAGTGTGGGGAATCTCCAGTACTGGGAGCACAGGGCACTGAGAGGGGAGAGTGAGAGAGGGGAATGTAGAACTGAGGGACAGAGTGAGTGTGGGGAATCTCCAGTACTGGGAGCACAGGGCACTGAGAGGGGAGAGTGAGTGAGAGGAATGTAAAACTGAGGGACAGAGTGAGTGTGGGGAATCTCCAGTACTGGGAGCACAGGGCACTGAGAGGGGAGAGTGAGAGAGAGGAATGTAGAACTGAGGGACAGAGTGAGTGTGGGGAATCTCCAGTACTGGGAGCACAGGGCACTGAGAGGAGAGAGTGAGAGAGGAGAATGTAGAACTGAGGGACAGAGTGAGTGTGGGGAATCTCCAGTACTGGGAGCACAGGGCACTGAGAGGGGAGAGTGAGAGAGAGAGGAATGTAGAACTGAGGGACAGAGTGAGTGTGGGGAATCTCCAGTACTGGGAGCACAGGGCACTGAGAGGAGAGAGTGAGAGAGAGAGGAATGTAGAACTGAGGGACAGAGTGAGTGTGGGGAATCTCCAGTACTGGGAGCACAGGGCACTGAGAGGGGAGAGTGAGAGAGGGGAATGTAGAACTGAGGGACAGAGTGAGTGTGGGGAATCTCCAGTACTGGGAGCACAGGGCACTGAGAGGGGAGAGTGAGAGAGGGGAATGTAGAACTGAGGGACAGAGTGAGTGTGGGGAATCTCCAGCACTGGGAGCACAGGGCACTGAGAGGAGAGAGTGAGAGAGAGGAATGTAGAACTGAGGGACAGAGTGAGTGTGGGGAATCTCCAATACTGGGAGCAGAGGGCACTGAGAGGAGAGAGTGAGAGAGAGAGGAATGTAGAACTGAGGGACAGAGTGAGTGTGGGGCATCTCCAGTACTGGGAGCAGAGGGCACTGAGAGGAGAGAGTGAGAGAGAGAGGAATGTAGAACTGAGGGACAGAGTGAGTGTGGGGCATCTCCAGTACTGGGAGCACAGGGCACTGAGAGGGGAGAGTGAGAGAGAGGAATGTAGAACTGAGGGACAGAGTGAGTGTGGGGAATCTCCAGTACTGGGAGCACAGGGCACTGAGAGGGGAGATTGAGAAAGCGGAATGTAGAACTGAGGGACAGAGTGAGTGTGGGGAATCTCCAGTACTGGGAGCACAGGGCACTGAGAGGGGAGAGTGAGAGAGAGAGGAATGTAGAACTGAGGGACAGAGTGAGTGTGGGGAATCTCCAGTACTGGGAGCACAGGGCACTGAGAGGAGAGAGTGAGAGAGAGGAATGTAGAACTGAGCGACAGAGTGAGTGTGGGGAATCTCCAGTACTGGGAGCACAGGGCACTGAGAGGAGAGAGTGAGAGAAGGGAATGTAGAACTGAGGGACAGAGTGAGTGTGGGGAATCTCCAGTACTGGGAGCACAGGGCACTGAGAGGGGAGAGTGAGAGAGGGGAATGTAGAACTGAGGGACAGAGTGAGTGTGGGGAAGCTCCAGTACTGGGAGCACAGGGCACTGAGAGGAGAGAGTGAGAGAGAGGAATGTAGAACTGAGGGACAGAGTGAGTGTGGGGAATCTCCAGTACTGGGAGCACAGGGCACTGAGAGGAGAGAGTGAGAGAGAGGAATGTAGAACTGAGGGACAGAGTGAGTGTGGGGAATCTCCAGTACTGGGAGCACAGGGCACAGAGGGGAGAGTGAGTGAGAGGAATGTAAAACTGAGGGACAGAGTGAGTGTGGGGAACCTCCAGTAATGGGAGCACAGGGCACTGAGAGGGGAGAGCGAGAGAGGGGAATGTAGAACTGAGGGACAGAGTGAGTGTGGGGAATCTCCAGTACTGGGAGCACAGGGCACTGAGAGGGGAGAGTGAGAGAGAGGAATGTAGAACTGAGGGACAGAGTGAGTGTGGGGAATCTCCAGTACTGGGAGCACAGGGCACTGAGAGGGGAGAGTGAGAGAGAGAGGAATGTAGAACTGAGGGACAGAGTGAGTGTGGGGAATCTCCAGTACAGGGAGCACAGGGCACTGAGAGGGGAGAGTGAGAGAGGAATGTAGAACTGAGGGACAGAGTGAGTGTGGGGAATCTCCAGTACAGGGAGCACAGGGCACTGAGAGGAGAGAGTGAGTGAGAGGGGAATGTAGAACTGAGGGACAGAGTGAGTGTGGGGAATCTCCAGTACTGGGAGCACAGGGCACTGAGAGGGGAGAGTGAGAGAGGGGAATGTAGAACTGAGGGACAGAGTGAGTGTCGGGAATCTCCAGTACTGGGAGCACAGGGCACTGAGAGGGGAGAGTGAGAGAGAGGAATGTAGAACTGAGGGACAGAGTGAGTGTGGGGAATCTCCAGTACTGGGAGCAGAGGGCACTGAGAGGGGAGAGTGAGAGAGGGGAATGTAGAACTGAGGGACAGAGTGAGTGTGGGGATTCTCCAGTACTGGGAGCACAGGGCACTGAGAGGGGAGAGTGAGAGAGAGGATTGTAGAACTGAGGGACAGAGTGAGTGTGGGGAATCTCCAGTACTGGGAGCATAGGCACTGAGAGGGGAGAGTGAGAGAGGGGAATGTAGAACTGAGGGACAGAGTGAGTGTGGGGAATCTCCAGTACTGGGAGCACAGGGCACTGAGAGGAGAGAGTGAGAGAGAGGAATGTAGAACTGAGGGACAGAGTGAGTGTGGGGAATCTCCAGTACTGGGAGCACAGGGCACTGAGGGGGGAGAGTGAGAGAGAGGAATGTAAAACTGAGGGACAGAGTGAGTGTGGGGAATCTCCAGTACAGGGAGCACAGGGCACTGAGAGGGGAGAGTGAGAGAGAGGAATGTACAACTGAGGGACAGAGTGAGTGTGGGGAATCTCCAGTACTGGGAGCACAGGGCACTGAGAGGGGAGAGTGAGAGAGAGGAATGTACAACTGAGGGACAGAGTGAGTGTGGGGAATCTCCAGTACTGGGAGCACAGGGCACTGAGAGGGGAGAGTGAGAGAGAGGAATGTAGAACTGAGGGACAGAGTGAGTGTGGGTAATCTCCAGTACTGGGAGCACAGGGCACTGAGAGGGGAGAGTGAGAGAGGGGAATGTAGAACTGAGGGACAGAGTGAGTGTGGGGAATCTCCAGTACTGGGAGCACAGGGCACTGAGAGGGGAGAGTGAGAGAGAGGAATGTAGAACTGAGGGACAGAGTGAGTGTGGGGAATCTCCAGTACTGGGAGCACAGGGCACTGAGAGGGGAGAGTGAGAGAGAGGAATGTAGAACTGAGGGACAGAGTGAGTGTGGGGAATCTCCAGTACTGTGAGCACAGGGCACTGAGAGGAGAGAGTGAGAGAGAGGAATGTACAACTGAGGGACAGAGTGAGTGTGGGGAATCTCCAGTACTGGGAGCACAGGGCACTGAGAGGAGAGAGTGAGAGAGAGGAATGTAGAACTGAGGGACAGAGTGAGTGTGGGGAATCTCCAGTACTGGGAGCACAGGGCACTGAGAGGAGAGAGTGAGAGAGAGGAATGTAGAACTGAGCGACAGAGTGAGTGTGGGGAATCTCCAGTACTGGGAGCACAGGGCACTGAGAGGAGAGAGTGAGAGAGGGGAATGTAGAACTGAGGGACAGAGAGTGTGTG
Source organism: Somniosus microcephalus (assembly GCF_052327205.1). Lineage (NCBI taxonomy): Eukaryota > Metazoa > Chordata > Chondrichthyes > Squaliformes > Somniosidae > Somniosus > Somniosus microcephalus. Next base: position 86,103,402 of record NW_028225179.1, on the reverse strand, counting down.
GGGAATCTCCAGTACTGGGAGTACAGGGCACTGAGAGGGGAGAGTGAGAGAGGGGAATGTAGAACTGAGGGACAGAGTGAGTGTGGGGAATCTCCAGTACTGGGAGCACAGGGCACTGAGAGGAGAGAGTGAGAGAGAGAGGAATGTAGAACTGAGGGACAGAGTGAGTGTGGGGAATCTCCAGTACTGGGAGCACAGGGCACTGAGAGGAGAGAGTGAGAGAGAGAGGAATGTAGAACTGAGGGACAGAGTGAGTGTGGGGAATCTCCAGTACTGGGAGCACAGGGCACTGAGAGGGGAGAGTGAGAGAGGGGAATGTAGAACTGAGGGACAGAGTGAGTGTGGGGAATCTCCAGTACTGGGAGCACAGGGCACTGAGAGGGGAGAGTGAGTGAGAGGAATGTAAAACTGAGGGACAGAGTGAGTGTGGGGAATCTCCAGTACTGGGAGCACAGGGCACTGAGAGGGGAGAGTGAGAGAGAGGAATGTAGAACTGAGGGACAGAGTGAGTGTGGGGAATCTCCAGTACTGGGAGCACAGGGCACCGAGAGGAGAGAGTGAGAGAGGGGAATGTAGAACTGAGGGACAGAGTGAGTGTGGGGAATCTCCAGTACTGGGAGCACAGGGCACTGAGAGGAGAGAGTGAGAGAGGGGAATGTAGAACTGAGGGACAGAGTGAGTGTGGGGAATCTCCAGTACTGGGAGCACAGGGCACTGAGAGGGGAGAGTGAGAGAGAGAGGAATGTAGAACTGAGGGACAGAGTGAGTGTGGGGAATCTCCAGTACTGGGAGCACAGGGCACTGAGAGGAGAGAGTGAGAGAGAGAGGAATGTAGAACTGAGGGACAGAGTGAGTGTGGGGAATCTCCAGTACTGGGAGGACAGGGCACTGAGAGGGGAGAGTGAGAGAGGGGAATGTAGAACTGAGGGACAGAGTGAGTGTGGGGAATCTCCAGTACTGGGAGCACAGGGCACTGAGAGGGGAGAGTGAGAGAGGGGAATGTAGAACTGAGGGACAGAGTGAGTGTGGGGAATCTCCAGTACTGGGAGCACAGGGCACTGAGAGGAGAGAGTGAGAGAGGGGAATGTAGAACTGAGGGACAGAGTGAGTGTGGGGAATCTCCAGTACTGGGAGCAGAGGGCACTGAGAGGGGAGAGTGAGAGAGAGAGGAATGTAGAACTGAGGGACAGAGTGAGTGTGGGGAATCTCCAGTACTGGGAGCACAGGGCACTGAGAGGGGAGAGTGAGAGAGGGGAATGTAGAACTGAGGGACAGAGTGAGTGTGGGGAATCTCCAGTACTGGGAGCACAGGGCACTGAGAGGGGAGAGTGAGAGAGGGGAATGTAGAACTGAGGGACAGAGTGAGTGTGGGGAATCTCCAGTACTGGCAGCACAGGGCACTGAGAGGAGAGAGTGAGAGAGAGGAATGTAGAACTGAGGGACAGAGTGAGTGTGGGGAATCTCCAATACTGGGAGCAGAGGGCACTGAGAGGAGAGAGTGAGAGAGAGAGGAATGTAGAACTGAGGGACAGAGTGAGTGTGGGGCATCTCCAGTACTGGGAGCACAGGGCACTGAGAGGGGAGAGTGAGAGAGAGGAATGTAGAACTGAGGGACAGAGTGAGTGTGGGGAATCTCCAGTACTGGGAGCACAGGGCACTGAGAGGGGAGATTGAGAAAGGGGAATGTAGAACTGAGGGACAGAGTGAGTGTGGGGAATCTCCAGTACTGGGAGCACAGGGCACAGAGAGGGGAGAGTGAGAGAGAGAGGAATGTAGAACTGAGGGACAGAGTGAGTGTGGGGAATCTCCAGTACTGGGAGCACAGGGCACTGAGAGGAGAGAGTGAGAGAGAGGAATGTAGAACTGAGCGACAGAGTGAGTGTGACTGACAACCAAAAACTCCCATTCCTTCTGGGGGAGGAGAGAAGCTGTGTAACACTGGCGGCACACTATGTTACAGCTTGCCATGAACAGAGGGACAACCAGTAAGCTAAGACGAGTATATATAAACAAGGCGAAAATATATTTATAAACTCAGGGATATACCTGTTTATACACTGTATGAATGGAACCGCGTTTATGTGTTCAACCTTAAATGTATTTTGATGCTTTGGCAACATAAGATGTACCTTATCATGCCAATAAAGCGATTTGTATTGTATTATTGTATTATTGTATTGTGGGGATTCTCCAGTACTGGGAGCACAGGGCACTGAGAGGAGAGAGTGAGAGAAGGGAATGTAGAACTGAAGGACAGAGTGAGTGTGGGGAATCTCCAGTACTGGGAGCACAGGGCACTGAGAGGGGAGAGTGAGAGAGGGGAATGTAGAACTGAGGGACAGAGTGAGTGTGGGGAAGCTCCAGTACTGGGAGCACAGGGCACTGAGAGGAGAGAGTGAGAGAGGGGAATGTAGAACTGAGGGACAGAGTGAGTGTGGGGAATCTCCAGTACTGGGAGCACAGGGCACTGAGAGGAGAGAGTGAGAGAGAGGAATGTAAAACTGAGGGACAGAGTGAGTGTGGGGAATCTCCAGTACTGGGAGCACAGGGCACTGAGAGGGGAGAGTGAGAGAGAGGAATGTAGAACAGAGGGACAGAGTGAGTGTGGGGAATCTCCAGTACTGGGAGCACAGGGCACTGAGAGGGATGAGTGAGAGAGAGGAATGTACAACTGAGGGACAGAGTGAGTGTGGGGACTCTCCAGTACTGGGAGCACAGGGCACTGAGAGGAGAGAGTGAGAGAGAGGAATGTAGAACTGAGGGACAGAGTGAGTGTGGGGAATCTCCAGTACTGGGAGCACAGGGCACTGAGAGGAGAGAGTGAGAGAGAGGAATGTAGAACTGAGCGACAAAGTGAGTGTGGGGAATCTCCAGTACTGGGAGCACAGGGCACTGAGAGGAGAGAGTGAGAGAGGGGAATGTAGAACTGAGGGACAGAGTGTGTGTGGGGAATCTCCAGTACTGGGAGCACAGGGCACTGAGAGGGGAGAGTGAGAGAGGGAATGTAGAACTGAGGGACAGAGTGAGTGTGGGGAATCTCCAGTACTGGGAGCACAGGGCACTGAGAGGAGAGAGTGAGAGAGAGAGGAATGTAGAACTGAGGGACAGAGTGAGTGTGGGGAATCTCCAGTACTGGGAGCACAGGGCACTGAGAGGAGAGAGTGAGAGAGAGAGGAATGTAGAACTGAGGGACCGAGTGAGTGTGGGGAATCTCCAGTACTGGGAGCACAGGGCACTGAGAGGGGAGAGTGAGAGAGGGGAATGTAGAACTGAGGGACAGAGTGAGTGTGGGGAATCTCCAGTACTGGGAGCACAGGGCACTGAGAGGGGAGAGTGAGTGAGAGGAATGTAAAACTGAGGGACAGAGTGAGTGTGGGGAATCTCCAGTACTGGGAGCACAGGGCACTGAGAGGGGAGAGTGAGAGAGGGGAATGTAGAACTGAGGGACAGAGTGAGTGTGGGGAATCTCCAGTACTGGGAGCACAGGGCACTGAGAGGAGAGAGTGAGAGAGGGGAATGTAGAACTGAGGGACAGAGTGTGTGTGGGGAATCTCCAGTACTGGGAGCACAGGGCACTGAGAGGGGAGAGTGAGAGAGGGAATGTAGAACTGAGGGACAGAGTGAGTGTGGGGAATCTCCAGTACTGGGAGCACAGGGCACTGAGAGGAGAGAGTGAGAGAGAGAGGAATGTAGAACTGAGGGACAGAGTGAGTGTGGGGAATCTCCAGTACTGGGAGCACAGGGCACTGAGAGGAGAGAGTGAGAGAGAGAGGAATGTAGAACTGAGGGACAGAGTGAGTGTGGGGAATCTCCAGTACTGGGAGCACAGGGCACTGAGAGGGGAGAGTGAGAGAGGGGAATGTAGAACTGAGGGACAGAGTGAGTGTGGGGAATCTCCAGTACTGGGAGCACAGGGCACTGAGAGGGGAGAGTGAGTGAGAGGAATGTAAAACTGAGGGACAGAGTGAGTGTGGGGAATCTCCAGTACTGGGAGCACAGGGCACTGAGAGGGGAGAGTGAGAGAGAGGAATGTAGAACTGAGGGACAGAGTGAGTGTGGGGAATCTCCAGTACTGGGAGCACAGGGCACTGAGAGGAGAGAGTGAGAGAGGAGAATGTAGAACTGAGGGACAGAGTGAGTGTGGGGAATCTCCAGTACTGGGAGCACAGGGCACTGAGAGGGGAGAGTGAGAGAGAGAGGAATGTAGAACTGAGGGACAGAGTGAGTGTGGGGAATCTCCAGTACTGGGAGCACAGGGCACTGAGAGGAGAGAGTGAGAGAGAGAGGAATGTAGAACTGAGGGACAGAGTGAGTGTGGGGAATCTCCAGTACTGGGAGCACAGGGCACTGAGAGGGGAGAGTGAGAGAGGGGAATGTAGAACTGAGGGACAGAGTGAGTGTGGGGAATCTCCAGTACTGGGAGCACAGGGCACTGAGAGGGGAGAGTGAGAGAGGGGAATGTAGAACTGAGGGACAGAGTGAGTGTGGGGAATCTCCAGCACTGGGAGCACAGGGCACTGAGAGGAGAGAGTGAGAGAGAGGAATGTAGAACTGAGGGACAGAGTGAGTGTGGGGAATCTCCAATACTGGGAGCAGAGGGCACTGAGAGGAGAGAGTGAGAGAGAGAGGAATGTAGAACTGAGGGACAGAGTGAGTGTGGGGCATCTCCAGTACTGGGAGCAGAGGGCACTGAGAGGAGAGAGTGAGAGAGAGAGGAATGTAGAACTGAGGGACAGAGTGAGTGTGGGGCATCTCCAGTACTGGGAGCACAGGGCACTGAGAGGGGAGAGTGAGAGAGAGGAATGTAGAACTGAGGGACAGAGTGAGTGTGGGGAATCTCCAGTACTGGGAGCACAGGGCACTGAGAGGGGAGATTGAGAAAGCGGAATGTAGAACTGAGGGACAGAGTGAGTGTGGGGAATCTCCAGTACTGGGAGCACAGGGCACTGAGAGGGGAGAGTGAGAGAGAGAGGAATGTAGAACTGAGGGACAGAGTGAGTGTGGGGAATCTCCAGTACTGGGAGCACAGGGCACTGAGAGGAGAGAGTGAGAGAGAGGAATGTAGAACTGAGCGACAGAGTGAGTGTGGGGAATCTCCAGTACTGGGAGCACAGGGCACTGAGAGGAGAGAGTGAGAGAAGGGAATGTAGAACTGAGGGACAGAGTGAGTGTGGGGAATCTCCAGTACTGGGAGCACAGGGCACTGAGAGGGGAGAGTGAGAGAGGGGAATGTAGAACTGAGGGACAGAGTGAGTGTGGGGAAGCTCCAGTACTGGGAGCACAGGGCACCGAGAGGAGAGAGTGAGAGAGGGGAATGTAGAACTGAGGGACAGAGTGAGTGTGGGGAATCTCCAGTACTGGGAGCACAGGGCACTGAGAGGAGAGAGTGAGAGAGGGGAATGTAGAACTGAGGGACAGAGTGAGTGTGGGGAATCTCCAGTACTGGGAGCACAGGGCACTGAGAGGGGAGAGTGAGAGAGAGAGGAATGTAGAACTGAGGGACAGAGTGAGTGTGGGGAATCTCCAGTACTGGGAGCACAGGGCACTGAGAGGAGAGAGTGAGAGAGAGAGGAATGTAGAACTGAGGGACAGAGTGAGTGTGGGGAATCTCCAGTACTGGGAGGACAGGGCACTGAGAGGGGAGAGTGAGAGAGGGGAATGTAGAACTGAGGGACAGAGTGAGTGTGGGGAATCTCCAGTACTGGGAGCACAGGGCACTGAGAGGGGAGAGTGAGAGAGGGGAATGTAGAACTGAGGGACAGAGTGAGTGTGGGGAATCTCCAGTACTGGGAGCACAGGGCACTGAGAGGAGAGAGTGAGAGAGGGGAATGTAGAACTGAGGGACAGAGTGAGTGTGGGGAATCTCCAGTACTGGGAGCAGAGGGCACTGAGAGGGGAGAGTGAGAGAGAGAGGAATGTAGAACTGAGGGACAGAGTGAGTGTGGGGAATCTCCAGTACTGGGAGCACAGGGCACTGAGAGGAGAGAGTGAGAGAGAGAGGAATGTAGAACTGAGGGACAGAGTGAGTGTGGGGAATCTCCAGTACTGGGAGCACAGGGCACTGAGAGGGGAGAGTGAGAGAGGGGAATGTAGAACTGAGGGACAGAGTGAGTGTGGGGAATCTCCAGTACTGGGAGCACAGGGCACTGAGAGGGGAGAGTGAGAGAGGGGAATGTAGAACTGAGGGACAGAGTGAGTGTGGGGAATCTCCAGTACTGGCAGCACAGGGCACTGAGAGGAGAGAGTGAGAGAGAGGAATGTAGAACTGAGGGACAGAGTGAGTGTGGGGAATCTCCAATACTGGGAGCAGAGGGCACTGAGAGGAGAGAGTGAGAGAGAGAGGAATGTAGAACTGAGGGACAGAGTGAGTGTGGGGCATCTCCAGTACTGGGAGCACAGGGCACTGAGAGGGGAGAGTGAGAGAGAGGAATGTAGAACTGAGGGACAGAGTGAGTGTGGGGAATCTCCAGTACTGGGAGCACAGGGCACTGAGAGGGGAGATTGAGAAAGGGGAATGTAGAACTGAGGGACAGAGTGAGTGTGGGGAATCTCCAGTACTGGGAGCACAGGGCACAGAGAGGGGAGAGTGAGAGAGAGAGGAATGTAGAACTGAGGGACAGAGTGAGTGTGGGGAATCTCCAGTACTGGGAGCACAGGGCACTGAGAGGAGAGAGTGAGAGAGAGGAATGTAGAACTGAGCGACAGAGTGAGTGTGACTGACAACCAAAAACTCCCATTCCTTCTGGGGGAGGAGAGAAGCTGTGTAACACTGGCGGCACACTATGTTACAGCTTGCCATGAACAGAGGGACAACCAGTAAGCTAAGACGAGTATATATAAACAAGGCGAAAATATATTTATAAACTCAGGGATATACCTGTTTATACACTGTATGAATGGAACCGCGTTTATGTGTTCAACCTTAAATGTATTTTGATGCTTTGGCAACATAAGATGTACCTTATCATGCCAATAAAGCGATTTGTATTGTATTATTGTATTATTGTATTGTGGGGATTCTCCAGTACTGGGAGCACAGGGCACTGAGAGGAGAGAGTGAGAGAAGGGAATGTAGAACTGAAGGACAGAGTGAGTGTGGGGAATCTCCAGTACTGGGAGCACAGGGCACTGAGAGGGGAGAGTGAGAGAGGGGAATGTAGAACTGAGGGACAGAGTGAGTGTGGGGAAGCTCCAGTACTGGGAGCACAGGGCACTGAGAGGAGAGAGTGAGAGAGGGGAATGTAGAACTGAGGGACAGAGTGAGTGTGGGGAATCTCCAGTACTGGGAGCACAGGGCACTGAGAGGAGAGAGTGAGAGAGAGGAATGTAAAACTGAGGGACAGAGTGAGTGTGGGGAATCTCCAGTACTGGGAGCACAGGGCACTGAGAGGGGAGAGTGAGAGAGAGGAATGTAGAACAGAGGGACAGAGTGAGTGTGGGGAATCTCCAGTACTGGGAGCACAGGGCACTGAGAGGGATGAGTGAGAGAGAGGAATGTACAACTGAGGGACAGAGTGAGTGTGGGGACTCTCCAGTACTGGGAGCACAGGGCACTGAGAGGAGAGAGTGAGAGAGAGGAATGTAGAACTGAGGGACAGAGTGAGTGTGGGGAATCTCCAGTACTGGGAGCACAGGGCACTGAGAGGAGAGAGTGAGAGAGAGGAATGTAGAACTGAGCGACAAAGTGAGTGTGGGGAATCTCCAGTACTGGGAGCACAGGGCACTGAGAGGAGAGAGTGAGAGAGGGGAATGTAGAACTGAGGGACAGAGTGTGTGTGGGGAATCTCCAGTACTGGGAGCACAGGGCACTGAGAGGGGAGAGTGAGAGAGGGAATGTAGAACTGAGGGACAGAGTGAGTGTGGGGAATCTCCAGTACTGGGAGCACAGGGCACTGAGAGGAGAGAGTGAGAGAGAGAGGAATGTAGAACTGAGGGACAGAGTGAGTGTGGGGAATCTCCAGTACTGGGAGCACAGGGCACTGAGAGGAGAGAGTGAGAGAGAGAGGAATGTAGAACTGAGGGACCGAGTGAGTGTGGGGAATCTCCAGTACTGGGAGCACAGGGCACTGAGAGGGGAGAGTGAGAGAGGGGAATGTAGAACTGAGGGACAGAGTGAGTGTGGGGAATCTCCAGTACTGGGAGCACAGGGCACTGAGAGGGGAGAGTGAGTGAGAGGAATGTAAAACTGAGGGACAGAGTGAGTGTGGGGAATCTCCAGTACTGGGAGCACAGGGCACTGAGAGGGGAGAGTGAGAGAGGGGAATGTAGAACTGAGGGACAGAGTGAGTGTGGGGAATCTCCAGTACTGGGAGCACAGGGCACTGAGAGGAGAGAGTGAGAGAGGGGAATGTAGAACTGAGGGACAGAGTGTGTGTGGGGAATCTCCAGTACTGGGAGCACAGGGCACTGAGAGGGGAGAGTGAGAGAGGGAATGTAGAACTGAGGGACAGAGTGAGTGTGGGGAATCTCCAGTACTGGGAGCACAGGGCACTGAGAGGAGAGAGTGAGAGAGAGAGGAATGTAGAACTGAGGGACAGAGTGAGTGTGGGGAATCTCCAGTACTGGGAGCACAGGGCACTGAGAGGAGAGAGTGAGAGAGAGAGGAATGTAGAACTGAGGGACAGAGTGAGTGTGGGGAATCTCCAGTACTGGGAGCACAGGGCACTGAGAGGGGAGAGTGAGAGAGGGGAATGTAGAACTGAGGGACAGAGTGAGTGTGGGGAATCTCCAGTACTGGGAGCACAGGGCACTGAGAGGGGAGAGTGAGTGAGAGGAATGTAAAACTGAGGGACAGAGTGAGTGTGGGGAATCTCCAGTACTGGGAGCACAGGGCACTGAGAGGGGAGAGTGAGAGAGAGGAATGTAGAACTGAGGGACAGAGTGAGTGTGGGGAATCTCCAGTACTGGGAGCACAGGGCACTGAGAGGAGAGAGTGAGAGAGGAGAATGTAGAACTGAGGGACAGAGTGAGTGTGGGGAATCTCCAGTACTGGGAGCACAGGGCACTGAGAGGGGAGAGTGAGAGAGAGAGGAATGTAGAACTGAGGGACAGAGTGAGTGTGGGGAATCTCCAGTACTGGGAGCACAGGGCACTGAGAGGAGAGAGTGAGAGAGAGAGGAATGTAGAACTGAGGGACAGAGTGAGTGTGGGGAATCTCCAGTACTGGGAGCACAGGGCACTGAGAGGGGAGAGTGAGAGAGGGGAATGTAGAACTGAGGGACAGAGTGAGTGTGGGGAATCTCCAGTACTGGGAGCACAGGGCACTGAGAGGGGAGAGTGAGAGAGGGGAATGTAGAACTGAGGGACAGAGTGAGTGTGGGGAATCTCCAGCACTGGGAGCACAGGGCACTGAGAGGAGAGAGTGAGAGAGAGGAATGTAGAACTGAGGGACAGAGTGAGTGTGGGGAATCTCCAATACTGGGAGCAGAGGGCACTGAGAGGAGAGAGTGAGAGAGAGAGGAATGTAGAACTGAGGGACAGAGTGAGTGTGGGGCATCTCCAGTACTGGGAGCAGAGGGCACTGAGAGGAGAGAGTGAGAGAGAGAGGAATGTAGAACTGAGGGACAGAGTGAGTGTGGGGCATCTCCAGTACTGGGAGCACAGGGCACTGAGAGGGGAGAGTGAGAGAGAGGAATGTAGAACTGAGGGACAGAGTGAGTGTGGGGAATCTCCAGTACTGGGAGCACAGGGCACTGAGAGGGGAGATTGAGAAAGCGGAATGTAGAACTGAGGGACAGAGTGAGTGTGGGGAATCTCCAGTACTGGGAGCACAGGGCACTGAGAGGGGAGAGTGAGAGAGAGAGGAATGTAGAACTGAGGGACAGAGTGAGTGTGGGGAATCTCCAGTACTGGGAGCACAGGGCACTGAGAGGAGAGAGTGAGAGAGAGGAATGTAGAACTGAGCGACAGAGTGAGTGTGGGGAATCTCCAGTACTGGGAGCACAGGGCACTGAGAGGAGAGAGTGAGAGAAGGGAATGTAGAACTGAGGGACAGAGTGAGTGTGGGGAATCTCCAGTACTGGGAGCACAGGGCACTGAGAGGGGAGAGTGAGAGAGGGGAATGTAGAACTGAGGGACAGAGTGAGTGTGGGGAAGCTCCAGTACTGGGAGCACAGGGCACTGAGAGGAGAGAGTGAGAGAGAGGAATGTAGAACTGAGGGACAGAGTGAGTGTGGGGAATCTCCAGTACTGGGAGCACAGGGCACTGAGAGGAGAGAGTGAGAGAGAGGAATGTAGAACTGAGGGACAGAGTGAGTGTGGGGAATCTCCAGTACTGGGAGCACAGGGCACAGAGGGGAGAGTGAGTGAGAGGAATGTAAAACTGAGGGACAGAGTGAGTGTGGGGAACCTCCAGTAATGGGAGCACAGGGCACTGAGAGGGGAGAGCGAGAGAGGGGAATGTAGAACTGAGGGACAGAGTGAGTGTGGGGAATCTCCAGTACTGGGAGCACAGGGCACTGAGAGGGGAGAGTGAGAGAGAGGAATGTAGAACTGAGGGACAGAGTGAGTGTGGGGAATCTCCAGTACTGGGAGCACAGGGCACTGAGAGGGGAGAGTGAGAGAGAGAGGAATGTAGAACTGAGGGACAGAGTGAGTGTGGGGAATCTCCAGTACAGGGAGCACAGGGCACTGAGAGGGGAGAGTGAGAGAGGAATGTAGAACTGAGGGACAGAGTGAGTGTGGGGAATCTCCAGTACAGGGAGCACAGGGCACTGAGAGGAGAGAGTGAGTGAGAGGGGAATGTAGAACTGAGGGACAGAGTGAGTGTGGGGAATCTCCAGTACTGGGAGCACAGGGCACTGAGAGGGGAGAGTGAGAGAGGGGAATGTAGAACTGAGGGACAGAGTGAGTGTCGGGAATCTCCAGTACTGGGAGCACAGGGCACTGAGAGGGGAGAGTGAGAGAGAGGAATGTAGAACTGAGGGACAGAGTGAGTGTGGGGAATCTCCAGTACTGGGAGCAGAGGGCACTGAGAGGGGAGAGTGAGAGAGGGGAATGTAGAACTGAGGGACAGAGTGAGTGTGGGGATTCTCCAGTACTGGGAGCACAGGGCACTGAGAGGGGAGAGTGAGAGAGAGGATTGTAGAACTGAGGGACAGAGTGAGTGTGGGGAATCTCCAGTACTGGGAGCATAGGCACTGAGAGGGGAGAGTGAGAGAGGGGAATGTAGAACTGAGGGACAGAGTGAGTGTGGGGAATCTCCAGTACTGGGAGCACAGGGCACTGAGAGGAGAGAGTGAGAGAGAGGAATGTAGAACTGAGGGACAGAGTGAGTGTGGGGAATCTCCAGTACTGGGAGCACAGGGCACTGAGGGGGGAGAGTGAGAGAGAGGAATGTAAAACTGAGGGACAGAGTGAGTGTGGGGAATCTCCAGTACAGGGAGCACAGGGCACTGAGAGGGGAGAGTGAGAGAGAGGAATGTACAACTGAGGGACAGAGTGAGTGTGGGGAATCTCCAGTACTGGGAGCACAGGGCACTGAGAGGGGAGAGTGAGAGAGAGGAATGTACAACTGAGGGACAGAGTGAGTGTGGGGAATCTCCAGTACTGGGAGCACAGGGCACTGAGAGGGGAGAGTGAGAGAGAGGAATGTAGAACTGAGGGACAGAGTGAGTGTGGGTAATCTCCAGTACTGGGAGCACAGGGCACTGAGAGGGGAGAGTGAGAGAGGGGAATGTAGAACTGAGGGACAGAGTGAGTGTGGGGAATCTCCAGTACTGGGAGCACAGGGCACTGAGAGGGGAGAGTGAGAGAGAGGAATGTAGAACTGAGGGACAGAGTGAGTGTGGGGAATCTCCAGTACTGGGAGCACAGGGCACTGAGAGGGGAGAGTGAGAGAGAGGAATGTAGAACTGAGGGACAGAGTGAGTGTGGGGAATCTCCAGTACTGTGAGCACAGGGCACTGAGAGGAGAGAGTGAGAGAGAGGAATGTACAACTGAGGGACAGAGTGAGTGTGGGGAATCTCCAGTACTGGGAGCACAGGGCACTGAGAGGAGAGAGTGAGAGAGAGGAATGTAGAACTGAGGGACAGAGTGAGTGTGGGGAATCTCCAGTACTGGGAGCACAGGGCACTGAGAGGAGAGAGTGAGAGAGAGGAATGTAGAACTGAGCGACAGAGTGAGTGTGGGGAATCTCCAGTACTGGGAGCACAGGGCACTGAGAGGAGAGAGTGAGAGAGGGGAATGTAGAACTGAGGGACAGAGAGTGTGTGGGGAATCTCCAGTACTGGGAGTACAGGGCACTGAGAGGGGAGAGTGAGAGAGGGGAATGTAGAACTGAGGGACAGAGTGAGTGTGGGGAATCTCCAGTACTGGGAGCACAGGGCACTGAGAGGAGAGAGTGAGAGAGAGAGGAATGTAGAACTGAGGGACAGAGTGAGTGTGGGGAATCTCCAGTACTGGGAGCACAGGGCACTGAGAGGAGAGAGTGAGAGAGAGAGGAATGTAGAACTGAGGGACAGAGTGAGTGTGGGGAATCTCCAGTACTGGGAGCACAGGGCACTGAGAGGGGAGAGTGAGAGAGGGGAATGTAGAACTGAGGGACAGAGTGAGTGTGGGGAATCTCCAGTACTGGGAGCACAGGGCACTGAGAGGGGAGAGTGAGTGAGAGGAATGTAAAACTGAGGGACAGAGTGAGTGTGGGGAATCTCCAGTACTGGGAGCACAGGGCACTGAGAGGGGAGAGTGAGAGAGAGGAATGTAGAACTGAGGGACAGAGTGAGTGTGGGGAATCTCCAGTACTGGGAGCACAGGGCACCGAGAGGAGAGAGTGAGAGAGGGGAATGTAGAACTGAGGGACAGAGTGAGTGTGGGGAATCTCCAGTACTGGGAGCACAGGGCACTGAGAGGAGAGAGTGAGAGAGGGGAATGTAGAACTGAGGGACAGAGTGAGTGTGGGGAATCTCCAGTACTGGGAGCACAGGGCACTGAGAGGGGAGAGTGAGAGAGAGAGGAATGTAGAACTGAGGGACAGAGTGAGTGTGGGGAATCTCCAGTACTGGGAGCACAGGGCACTGAGAGGAGAGAGTGAGAGAGAGAGGAATGTAGAACTGAGGGACAGAGTGAGTGTGGGGAATCTCCAGTACTGGGAGGACAGGGCACTGAGAGGGGAGAGTGAGAGAGGGGAATGTAGAACTGAGGGACAGAGTGAGTGTGGGGAATCTCCAGTACTGGGAGCACAGGGCACTGAGAGGGGAGAGTGAGAGAGGGGAATGTAGAACTGAGGGACAGAGTGAGTGTGGGGAATCTCCAGTACTGGGAGCACAGGGCACTGAGAGGAGAGAGTGAGAGAGGGGAATGTAGAACTGAGGGACAGAGTGAGTGTGGGGAATCTCCAGTACTGGGAGCAGAGGGCACTGAGAGGGGAGAGTGAGAGAGAGAGGAATGTAGAACTGAGGGACAGAGTGAGTGTGGGGAATCTCCAGTACTGGGAGCACAGGGCACTGAGAGGGGAGAGTGAGAGAGGGGAATGTAGAACTGAGGGACAGAGTGAGTGTGGGGAATCTCCAGTACTGGGAGCACAGGGCACTGAGAGGGGAGAGTGAGAGAGGGGAATGTAGAACTGAGGGACAGAGTGAGTGTGGGGAATCTCCAGTACTGGCAGCACAGGGCACTGAGAGGAGAGAGTGAGAGAGAGGAATGTAGAACTGAGGGACAGAGTGAGTGTGGGGAATCTCCAATACTGGGAGCAGAGGGCACTGAGAGGAGAGAGTGAGAGAGAGAGGAATGTAGAACTGAGGGACAGAGTGAGTGTGGGGCATCTCCAGTACTGGGAGCACAGGGCACTGAGAGGGGAGAGTGAGAGAGAGGAATGTAGAACTGAGGGACAGAGTGAGTGTGGGGAATCTCCAGTACTGGGAGCACAGGGCACTGAGAGGGGAGATTGAGAAAGGGGAATGTAGAACTGAGGGACAGAGTGAGTGTGGGGAATCTCCAGTACTGGGAGCACAGGGCACAGAGAGGGGAGAGTGAGAGAGAGAGGAATGTAGAACTGAGGGACAGAGTGAGTGTGGGGAATCTCCAGTACTGGGAGCACAGGGCACTGAGAGGAGAGAGTGAGAGAGAGGAATGTAGAACTGAGCGACAGAGTGAGTGTGACTGACAACCAAAAACTCCCATTCCTTCTGGGGGAGGAGAGAAGCTGTGTAACACTGGCGGCACACTATGTTACAGCTTGCCATGAACAGAGGGACAACCAGTAAGCTAAGACGAGTATATATAAACAAGGCGAAAATATATTTATAAACTCAGGGATATACCTGTTTATACACTGTATGAATGGAACCGCGTTTATGTGTTCAACCTTAAATGTATTTTGATGCTTTGGCAACATAAGATGTACCTTATCATGCCAATAAAGCGATTTGTATTGTATTATTGTATTATTGTATTGTGGGGATTCTCCAGTACTGGGAGCACAGGGCACTGAGAGGAGAGAGTGAGAGAAGGGAATGTAGAACTGAAGGACAGAGTGAGTGTGGGGAATCTCCAGTACTGGGAGCACAGGGCACTGAGAGGGGAGAGTGAGAGAGGGGAATGTAGAACTGAGGGACAGAGTGAGTGTGGGGAAGCTCCAGTACTGGGAGCACAGGGCACTGAGAGGAGAGAGTGAGAGAGGGGAATGTAGAACTGAGGGACAGAGTGAGTGTGGGGAATCTCCAGTACTGGGAGCACAGGGCACTGAGAGGAGAGAGTGAGAGAGAGGAATGTAAAACTGAGGGACAGAGTGAGTGTGGGGAATCTCCAGTACTGGGAGCACAGGGCACTGAGAGGGGAGAGTGAGAGAGAGGAATGTAGAACAGAGGGACAGAGTGAGTGTGGGGAATCTCCAGTACTGGGAGCACAGGGCACTGAGAGGGATGAGTGAGAGAGAGGAATGTACAACTGAGGGACAGAGTGAGTGTGGGGACTCTCCAGTACTGGGAGCACAGGGCACTGAGAGGAGAGAGTGAGAGAGAGGAATGTAGAACTGAGGGACAGAGTGAGTGTGGGGAATCTCCAGTACTGGGAGCACAGGGCACTGAGAGGAGAGAGTGAGAGAGAGGAATGTAGAACTGAGCGACAAAGTGAGTGTGGGGAATCTCCAGTACTGGGAGCACAGGGCACTGAGAGGAGAGAGTGAGAGAGGGGAATGTAGAACTGAGGGACAGAGTGTGTGTGGGGAATCTCCAGTACTGGGAGCACAGGGCACTGAGAGGGGAGAGTGAGAGAGGGAATGTAGAACTGAGGGACAGAGTGAGTGTGGGGAATCTCCAGTACTGGGAGCACAGGGCACTGAGAGGAGAGAGTGAGAGAGAGAGGAATGTAGAACTGAGGGACAGAGTGAGTGTGGGGAATCTCCAGTACTGGGAGCACAGGGCACTGAGAGGAGAGAGTGAGAGAGAGAGGAATGTAGAACTGAGGGACCGAGTGAGTGTGGGGAATCTCCAGTACTGGGAGCACAGGGCACTGAGAGGGGAGAGTGAGAGAGGGGAATGTAGAACTGAGGGACAGAGTGAGTGTGGGGAATCTCCAGTACTGGGAGCACAGGGCACTGAGAGGGGAGAGTGAGTGAGAGGAATGTAAAACTGAGGGACAGAGTGAGTGTGGGGAATCTCCAGTACTGGGAGCACAGGGCACTGAGAGGGGAGAGTGAGAGAGGGGAATGTAGAACTGAGGGACAGAGTGAGTGTGGGGAATCTCCAGTACTGGGAGCACAGGGCACTGAGAGGAGAGAGTGAGAGAGGGGAATGTAGAACTGAGGGACAGAGTGTGTGTGGGGAATCTCCAGTACTGGGAGCACAGGGCACTGAGAGGGGAGAGTGAGAGAGGGAATGTAGAACTGAGGGACAGAGTGAGTGTGGGGAATCTCCAGTACTGGGAGCACAGGGCACTGAGAGGAGAGAGTGAGAGAGAGAGGAATGTAGAACTGAGGGACAGAGTGAGTGTGGGGAATCTCCAGTACTGGGAGCACAGGGCACTGAGAGGAGAGAGTGAGAGAGAGAGGAATGTAGAACTGAGGGACAGAGTGAGTGTGGGGAATCTCCAGTACTGGGAGCACAGGGCACTGAGAGGGGAGAGTGAGAGAGGGGAATGTAGAACTGAGGGACAGAGTGAGTGTGGGGAATCTCCAGTACTGGGAGCACAGGGCACTGAGAGGGGAGAGTGAGTGAGAGGAATGTAAAACTGAGGGACAGAGTGAGTGTGGGGAATCTCCAGTACTGGGAGCACAGGGCACTGAGAGGGGAGAGTGAGAGAGAGGAATGTAGAACTGAGGGACAGAGTGAGTGTGGGGAATCTCCAGTACTGGGAGCACAGGGCACTGAGAGGAGAGAGTGAGAGAGGAGAATGTAGAACTGAGGGACAGAGTGAGTGTGGGGAATCTCCAGTACTGGGAGCACAGGGCACTGAGAGGGGAGAGTGAGAGAGAGAGGAATGTAGAACTGAGGGACAGAGTGAGTGTGGGGAATCTCCAGTACTGGGAGCACAGGGCACTGAGAGGAGAGAGTGAGAGAGAGAGGAATGTAGAACTGAGGGACAGAGTGAGTGTGGGGAATCTCCAGTACTGGGAGCACAGGGCACTGAGAGGGGAGAGTGAGAGAGGGGAATGTAGAACTGAGGGACAGAGTGAGTGTGGGGAATCTCCAGTACTGGGAGCACAGGGCACTGAGAGGGGAGAGTGAGAGAGGGGAATGTAGAACTGAGGGACAGAGTGAGTGTGGGGAATCTCCAGCACTGGGAGCACAGGGCACTGAGAGGAGAGAGTGAGAGAGAGGAATGTAGAACTGAGGGACAGAGTGAGTGTGGGGAATCTCCAATACTGGGAGCAGAGGGCACTGAGAGGAGAGAGTGAGAGAGAGAGGAATGTAGAACTGAGGGACAGAGTGAGTGTGGGGCATCTCCAGTACTGGGAGCAGAGGGCACTGAGAGGAGAGAGTGAGAGAGAGAGGAATG
Source organism: Somniosus microcephalus (assembly GCF_052327205.1). Classification (NCBI taxonomy): domain Eukaryota; kingdom Metazoa; phylum Chordata; class Chondrichthyes; order Squaliformes; family Somniosidae; genus Somniosus; species Somniosus microcephalus. The sequence goes on along the minus strand of NW_028225179.1, from coordinate 86,086,469 downwards.
TAGAACTGAGGGACAGAGTGAGTGTGGGGCATCTCCAGTACTGGGAGCACAGGGCACTGAGAGGGGAGAGTGAGAGAGAGGAATGTAGAACTGAGGGACAGAGTGAGTGTGGGGAATCTCCAGTACTGGGAGCACAGGGCACTGAGAGGGGAGATTGAGAAAGCGGAATGTAGAACTGAGGGACAGAGTGAGTGTGGGGAATCTCCAGTACTGGGAGCACAGGGCACTGAGAGGGGAGAGTGAGAGAGAGAGGAATGTAGAACTGAGGGACAGAGTGAGTGTGGGGAATCTCCAGTACTGGGAGCACAGGGCACTGAGAGGAGAGAGTGAGAGAGAGGAATGTAGAACTGAGCGACAGAGTGAGTGTGGGGAATCTCCAGTACTGGGAGCACAGGGCACTGAGAGGAGAGAGTGAGAGAAGGGAATGTAGAACTGAGGGACAGAGTGAGTGTGGGGAATCTCCAGTACTGGGAGCACAGGGCACTGAGAGGGGAGAGTGAGAGAGGGGAATGTAGAACTGAGGGACAGAGTGAGTGTGGGGAAGCTCCAGTACTGGGAGCACAGGGCACTGAGAGGAGAGAGTGAGAGAGAGGAATGTAGAACTGAGGGACAGAGTGAGTGTGGGGAATCTCCAGTACTGGGAGCACAGGGCACTGAGAGGAGAGAGTGAGAGAGAGGAATGTAGAACTGAGGGACAGAGTGAGTGTGGGGAATCTCCAGTACTGGGAGCACAGGGCACAGAGGGGAGAGTGAGTGAGAGGAATGTAAAACTGAGGGACAGAGTGAGTGTGGGGAACCTCCAGTAATGGGAGCACAGGGCACTGAGAGGGGAGAGCGAGAGAGGGGAATGTAGAACTGAGGGACAGAGTGAGTGTGGGGAATCTCCAGTACTGGGAGCACAGGGCACTGAGAGGGGAGAGTGAGAGAGAGGAATGTAGAACTGAGGGACAGAGTGAGTGTGGGGAATCTCCAGTACTGGGAGCACAGGGCACTGAGAGGGGAGAGTGAGAGAGAGAGGAATGTAGAACTGAGGGACAGAGTGAGTGTGGGGAATCTCCAGTACAGGGAGCACAGGGCACTGAGAGGGGAGAGTGAGAGAGGAATGTAGAACTGAGGGACAGAGTGAGTGTGGGGAATCTCCAGTACAGGGAGCACAGGGCACTGAGAGGAGAGAGTGAGTGAGAGGGGAATGTAGAACTGAGGGACAGAGTGAGTGTGGGGAATCTCCAGTACTGGGAGCACAGGGCACTGAGAGGGGAGAGTGAGAGAGGGGAATGTAGAACTGAGGGACAGAGTGAGTGTCGGGAATCTCCAGTACTGGGAGCACAGGGCACTGAGAGGGGAGAGTGAGAGAGAGGAATGTAGAACTGAGGGACAGAGTGAGTGTGGGGAATCTCCAGTACTGGGAGCAGAGGGCACTGAGAGGGGAGAGTGAGAGAGGGGAATGTAGAACTGAGGGACAGAGTGAGTGTGGGGATTCTCCAGTACTGGGAGCACAGGGCACTGAGAGGGGAGAGTGAGAGAGAGGATTGTAGAACTGAGGGACAGAGTGAGTGTGGGGAATCTCCAGTACTGGGAGCATAGGCACTGAGAGGGGAGAGTGAGAGAGGGGAATGTAGAACTGAGGGACAGAGTGAGTGTGGGGAATCTCCAGTACTGGGAGCACAGGGCACTGAGAGGAGAGAGTGAGAGAGGGGAATGTAGAACTGAGGGACAGAGTGAGTGTGGGGAATCTCCAGTACTGGGAGCACAGGGCACTGAGAGGGGTGAATGAGAGAGAGGAATGTAGAACTGAGGGACAGAGTGAGTGTGGGGAATCTCCAGTACTGGGAGCACAGGGCACTGAGAGGAGAGAGTGAGAGAGAGGAATGTAAAACTGAGGGACAGAGTGAGTGAGGGGAATCTCCAGTACTGGGAGCACAGGGCACTGAGAGGGGAGAGTGAGAGAGAGGAATGTAGAACTGAGGGACAGAGTGAGTGTGGGGAATCTCCAGTACTGGGAGCACAGGGCACTGAGAGGAGAGAGTGAGAGAGAGGAATGTAGAACTGAGGGACAGAGTGAGTGTGGGGAATCTCCAGTACTGGGAGCACAGGGCACTGAGAGGGGAGAGTGAGAGAGAGGAATGTACAACTGAGGGACAGAGTGAGTGTGGGGAACCTCCAGTACTGGGAGCACAGGGCACTGAGAGGAGAGAGTGAGAGAGAGGAATGTAGAACTGAGGGACAGAGTGAGTGTGGGGAATCTCCAGTACTGGGAGCACAGGGCACTGAGAGGGGAGAGTGAGAGAGAGAGGAATGTAGAACTGAGAAACAGAGTGAGTGTGGGGAATCTCCAGTACTGGGAGCACAGGGCACTGAGAGGAGAGAGTGAGAGAGAGGAATGTAGAACTGAGCAACAGAGTGAGTGTGGGGTATCTCCAGTACTGGGAGCACAGGGCACTGAGAGGAGAGAGTGAGAGAGGGGAATGTAGAACTGAGGGACAGAGTGTGTGTGGGGAATCTCCAGTACTGGGAGCACAGGGCACTGAGAGGGGAGAGTGAGAGAGGGGAATGTAGAACTGAGGGACAGAGTGAGTGTGGGGAATCTCCAGTACTGGGAGCACAGGGCACTGAGAGGGGAGAGTGAGAGAGAGGAATGTAGAACTGAGGGCCAGAGTGAGTGTGGGGAATCTCCAGTACTGGGAGCACAGGGCACTGAGAGGGGAGAGTGAGAGAGAGGAATGTAGAACTGAGGGACAGAGTGAGTGTGGGGAAACTCCAGTACTGGGAGCACAGGGCACTGAGAGGAGAGAGTGAGAGAGGGGAATGTAGAACTGAGGGACAGAGTGAGTGTCGGGAATCTCCAGTACTGGGAGCACAGGGCACTGAGAGGAGAGAGTGAGAGAGAGAGGAATGTAGAACTGAGGGACAGAGTGAGTGTGGGGAATCTCCAGTACTGGGAGCACAGGGCACTGAGAGGGGAGAGTGAGAGAGGGGAATGTAGAACTGAGGGACAGAGTGAGTGTGGGGAATCTCCAGTACTGGGAGCACAGGGCACTGAGATGGGAGAGTGAGAGAGGGGAATGTAGAACTGAGGGACAGAGTGAGTGTGGGGAATCTCCAGTACTGGGAGCACAGGGCACTGAGAGGAGAGAGTGAGAGAGAGGAATGTAGAACTGAGGGACAGAGTGAGTGTGGGGAATCTCCAGTACTGGGAGCACAGGGCACTGAGAGGAGAGAGTGAGAGAGAGAGAAATGTAGAACTGAGGGACAGAGTGAGTGTGGGGAATCTCCAGTTCTGGGAGCACAGGGCACTGAGAGGGGAGAGTGAGAGAGGGGAATGTAGAACTGAGGGACAGAGTGAGTGTGGGGAATCTTCAGTACTGGGAGCACAGGGCACTGAGAGGGGAGAGTGAGAGAGAGGAATGTAGAACTGAGGGACAGAGTGAGTGTGGGGAATCTCCAGTACTGGGAGCACAGGGCACTGAGAGGAGAGTGTTAGAGCCATAAAAGCTTAAGAAAATACTTTAAAATAGTGGTTAAATGGCATAATACAGTTAATTTACCTGACCGACTTATTGTATTAAGAAACCCCCTATGTTCTTGCTCCAGTAGTATAGTCCGAGACACCCCCTTCATTCTTGCCACAATGGAACAGTCCCTAAGCCACACATGGGTGCAGCCATTTTACAGTTTAAACTGCACGTGGTTGAAGGAGGCAGAAGCTGTGAGGTTTGGAGCAGTACAGTTTTTGACCGTGTTCGTTTATACGTGTTTGCTTTGTAATTCCGTTTGTTAAGTGTTATAGTAAACAGTTTAAAAGACAAAGCTACGTTTGGGAACGTTTTATTTTGACACGCGTCTACTCGTTGTTAAAAACCCCACAGCTCAGTGGCTGCCTGTTTGGAAACTAAGAAGCGCCACTACATTAGTCAAAAACTTGCTCCCTAAGAAGGAAGGGACGGAATCATCGGCGAACGTATACCCGAATGGTCACGGAGCCAGACGACAATATAAGAAAGTGAAGGTACAGTGACTGCTACTTGCTTTGTTCATTCAATTGAGAAGCTAAATAAGAGCTGCGGGTAAAATGGCCGCGGCCTTACGGAGCCGGAGCTTCCATCAGCCAGAAAGATTGCTGGCCAAAAGAGGGAAATAAAGCTCACCCCAAAGGCAATGGAAGAGAAGTTACATAGAAGCATAGGTGCAAGGAAGGCTAAATTAGCTCAGATAACTGGAAAAATGAAGATAATCGATCGTCTCATGGAAGATAATGCTAATATTAAGAAAGCTGAAGACATGATGTATTACGATTTCTCCAAGCTGCATGAAGAATTTAATGTACTCAATGAAGATGTATTAGCACTTCTGCCTGAAGAAGAGGGAAACGTTGATCAGCACAACTGGTTTGATCTTAAATCAACCAGCATTAAGGACTATATCAAGGCCACGGAACAGTGGATGTTAAAGATTCGTCAAGACGCTGATACAGCAGAGAAAGATAAAGTTGACGATGAACTCGGACCAGACGATAGCATTTCAGAGTCTTCCGCCAGACCGAGCAAAAATCGAAAAGAAGGTAGCTCTGTTTCTGGACGCAGGTCAGTTGCTTCTACCACAAGCTCGTCGCGACGCATGAGAGCGGAGGCCGAACGGGCGGCGTTGATGGCGCGCGCAGCATCTTTAGCGGAGAAGCAAGCTCTTGAACGGGAAGAGGCCCAACTGCAGGTCCAAGAGGCCCAACTGCAGGCCCAACGGGCCCAGGTGCAGGCAAAGAAAGAACAGCTGGAGATAAAAACAGCTATCGAGGTCTCAGACGCCAGGTTGAGTGCGTACGAAGATTATGAAGGCTCACGGGATGGCGGGAGCCACTGCCAGTCAACGTCGTCACATAGAGTTGGATCCAGGGCACCTTCAAGAGTTACAACAGAGCCCGAAGGCAATCCCCTGGCATTACAGCGTGGAAGAGTGGCCTCTCCACTAACAGGAGCACGTGATGCTACCCCAGACATCAGACGGTCTAGACTAGACCCTGCTGATGACCACCAGAGGCCCGAAGACACAGGGAGAAGCCTATACCGAGTGATGCAACGTCAGAACGAAATTACAGAGATGCTTGTAAAACAACAGAATCTGTTTCGACTCCCTCAAAGAGACATACCAGTGTTCCAAGGCGACCCACTCAAGTATAAGCCCTTCATCAGATCCTTTGAACAAGCCATTGACTCCAAAACAGAGAGCAGCAGTGATAAGTTGTACTACCTGGGACAGTACACCAGTGGTAAGCCACAAGACCTGGTCAGAAGCTGTGAACACATGAGACCGGACCGGGGACACATAGAAGCCAGGAACTTGCTGCAGGAGCACTATGGTAACGAGCTGAAGATAGCCACTGCATATATCGAAAAGGCTACCAAGTGGCCACAGATCAGATCGGAGGACGGAGAGGCATTGAATGCATATGTTCTTTTCCTCATAGGATGTCGCAACACCATGGAGGATGTTGAATTCATGGAAGAGATGGACAATCCTACGACTATGAGAATCATCATCTCTAAGCTTCCTTACAGGATGAGAGAACAATGGAGAAGAACAGCCTTTGAGATAATGGAGCGACGGAAAAGTAGAGCCAGGTTTGCAGACTTAGTGAACTTCATAGACAAACAGGCTAAAATTGCTAGGGACCCATTGTTTGGAAACATCCAAGATGTCAGCCCGACCACCGATGGAAGAGTGAAAGCCAAGCCTGTTGAATCAAAGACTCTCAGGAAAGGTGGTTCCAGGGGAAGCAGCTTTGCAACTATCGTCACCCAGGCCGAGGAAGAAAGGCCCCAGAACTCATCTCCCAAAAAGAGCAGCACAGTGACGTCTGCTAATGCCTTTCAGAAGCCATGCTTATTCTGCCAGAAGAATCATACATTGGATTTCTGCAGCGACATCAAAGCACAGCCACATAAGGATAGAGTCGAATTCCTGAAGTGCAACGGCCTATGCTTTGGATGTCTCTCTCTCAGGGGCACCCGAGTAGAAACTGTAAGCAAAGAACAACATGCAGAGAGTGCACTCGGAAACATCCCAGTCTGCTGCATATCCATAAAGAAGAACAAGTCTCTAAGAAGAATGAAGAAAACAATACCGACGAGAAGGTTGTTTCAAGTGCTCTGGTGTCGCTAGAACCAGAGACTTGTGGACTCACTGGGGCCAGTGACAGTGATTGTATTCTTGCCATCGTACCAGTAAAGATCAAGTCTAAGAGGAGCGAGAAGCTTGTGGAGACTTACGCCTTCATGGATCCAGGTAGCTCAGCAACGTTCTGCACAGAATCACTCATGCGACAGCTGAACGTTAGAGGCAGAAGAACAGAAATCCTATTACGCACCATGGGTCATGAGAAGTCAATGCAAAGTTATATCCTGTCAGACCTAGAAGTGTGTGGACTTGAAGAGAAGGACTTCATAGACCTGCCTAATGTTTTCACACAGAGGGAGATTCCTGTTAGAATAGGGAACCTAGCCCTGCAGAAGGATGTGGATAGATGGCCTTACCTAGAAAAGGTGCGTCTCCCATACATTGAAGCAGAAATTGGCCTATTAATTGGAACCAATGCCTACAAAACTATGGAGCCATGGCAGGTGATAAACAGCAAGGATGACGGACCCTACGCCATCCGGACAGTCCTTGGATGGGTAGTCAATGGACCGGTAAGGAGAGATGATGGCCACAAGTCGAACAAGGAGGAACGACAAAACGTCACAGTTAATCGCATCTCTATCGCAAGCATTGAAGAGCTGTTGATACAGCAGTTCAACGCAGACTTCTCAGAACGCAGCTGTGAGGAAAAGACAGAGATGTCACAAGAAGACCATCAGTTCATGGGTTTGATGACAAGGTCTACACAGTTCATTGATGGCCACTATCACATTGGTTTGCCACTGAGAAGACAGACCGCGAAGATGCCGAACAATCGCTGCATAGCAGAGCAACGCGCCATCAGTCTAAAGAGGAAGCTGAACAAGAACCCCGACTTTCACGCAGACTACAAAGACTTCATGAGAAACATCATAGCGAAAGGCTATGCTGTAAAGGTGCCCGAGGAACAGTTGAACAGAGACGATGGAAGGGTCTGGTACATTCCTCATCACGGGGTGTATCACCCAAAGAAGAAAAAGATCCGTGTAGTGTTTGACTGCGCCGCCTCATTCAGAGGAACTTCACTGAATGACCAGCTGCTTCAAGGTCCTGATCTTACTAATACCCTCATTGGCGTCTTGACTCGGTTTAGACAAGAGCTCGTTGCCATGATGGCAGACATAGAATCAATGTTCTACCAAGTTAGAATCCCTGATGAAGATGCTGATCTTCTGCGCTTCCTTTGGTGGCCAGATGGCGATGTTAGTCAAGCGATGGTGGAATGTAGAATGGCCGTACACTTGTTCGGAGCCACATCATCTCCCAGCTGTGCAAGCAACGCTCTCAGAAAAACTGCAGAAGATGGCAAAGGCAAAGCACCATCAGAGGCTGTGGAGACAATCTTCAGAAACTTTTATGTCGACGACTGTCTGAAGTCCGTGTCAACAGAAGACGATGCCATCGCACTGTCAAGAGACCTTAGGACTCTGTGTTCGAATGGAGGATTCCATCTGACTAAGTGGATAAGCAACAGCAGAGCAGTTCTAGCTTCTATCCCAGAAAAGGAAAGAGCCACTGAAGTCAAAGATCTGGACCTGAGCCACGATGTCCTTCCTATCGAGAGAGCTCTTGGTGTACAATGGTGCATCGAGTCAGACACGTTCAACTTCAGGATAATGGTGAACGAAAGACCATCCACAAGACGAGGGATTCTCTCCGTGGTCAGTTCCATCTACGACCCTCTTGGATTCCTGGCACCACTCATTCTGCCGGTGAAGCTGATGCTACGAGAGCTGTGTAGAGACAAGAGAGGATGGGATGAAGATATCCCAGATGGTCAAGCTCAGAGATGGCACAGATGGTTGACAGATTTGCAACAACTTTCTAGCTTCAACGTCAGTAGATGCATCAAGCCTGCGAGTTTCGGAGTTACAAAGACGGCTCAACTACATCATTTCTCGGACGCCAGTGAGGACGGCTATGGCACGGCTACTTACCTCTTGCTGACAAATCAACAGGGCCAGAAACATTGTGCCTTCCTCATGGGGAAATCCAGGGTGGCTCCGCTGAAGCAGGTCACCATCCCGAGACTGGAATTGACGGCAGCGGTTGTTGCAGTTAAAGTTGACCAGGTGATGCGGAAAGAGTTACAGCTCCCATTAGAAGAACCTGTCTTCTGGACGGATAGCACGATGGTGCTGAAGTATATAGAGAATGAGAAGATACGCTTCAAGACCTTCGTAGCAAACAGAATCTCATCCATTAGAGAAGCTACACAACCATCTCAATGGAGGTACGTAAACACCTCATTAAACCCAGCAGATCAAGCCTCACGAGGATTGAAGGCTGAAAACTTCATGAGGAGTGAAACTTGGATACAAGGCCCAAGTTATCTGCTGGAAACAGAGAGATCATGGCCAGAAAGACCAGATATGCCAAGTCAGATTGCTGAAGACGACGTCGAAGTCAAGAGATCAGTCACAGTAAATCTCATAAATACGAAAGAGAACTTTGACACAGTGAACAAGCTTGTTAACCATTTCTCAGGATGGCACCAGTTGAGGAAAGCAGTTGCATGGTTTCTAAGGTTGAAAGAGTTGCTGCTACACCTGAGCGGTAAGAGAAAAGAGTACCGAGCCACTATCAGTCAGTCTGAAAGTAACCCTGATAAGCAGAGAATGCTTCTACAGCAGTATACGCATCATCACAAGACCACATTGGGCAAGAATTCATTGACCGTGGAGGATTTGGCCAAGGCTGAGAAGGAGATAGTTCGCTTCAGTCAAAGACAAAGATACCCAGAAGAAATCGAAGCTCTACAGCGAAGTACTCCAATCAAGAAAGGTAGTCATATCTACAAGCTGGACCCTACACTGCAAGATGGAGTACTGAGGGTGGGGGGGAGACTAAACAAATCTGCTATGCCAGAGGAGGCCAAGCATCCTGCTATCCTTTCTAAGGACCTCCGGGTTGCTACCCTCATTCTTCAGCATATACACCAGAGTATTGGACACAGTGGGAGGAATCACGTGCTTGCGAAGCTAAGACAAAGATACTGGATTCCAGGAGCTAATTCCGTAATAAGAAAAATACTCTCTGAATGCATTGTTTGCAGACGGTTACACGCTAGAGCTGGGGAGCAGAAAATGGCAGACCTGCCTGAAGACCGTTTGTTACCAGACAAGCCCCCATTTACAAACGTAGGGGTGGACTATTTCGGGCCATTCGAGGTAAAGCGAGGACGGAGCCTTGTCAAGAGATATGGTGTGCTTTTCACCTGTTTGACCATCAGAGCTGTTCATATTGAGGTGGCACACACGCTTGACACTGATTCCTGTATTAACGCCTTGCGGCGCTTTGTCTGTAGAAGGACAGGTGTCCATTATGCGTTCTGATAATGGCACTAATTTCGTCGGAGCGGAGAGAGAACTACGGGAAGCTATTGAAGGTTGGAATCAGCTTAAAATACAGGAAGCCATGATGCAAACAGGAATTAAGTGGATCTTCAATCCTCCGGCTGCATCCCACCACGGAGGTGTCTGGGAAAGACAGATACGCACCGTAAGAAAACTACTCAGTTCTGTACTGAAGCAGCAAGCGCTTGACGACGAGGGACTCCAAACCGTTCTGTGCGAGGTCGAAGCCATCATTAATGACCGACCGATAACTAAGACATCAGATGATCCCAATGACCTCGAAGCCCTGACTCCGAACCACCTGTTGTTGTTGAAAACACAGCCAGCCATGCCCCCGGGAGTCTTCAAAAAGGAAGATCCGTATGCCCGTCGGAAGTGGAGGCAAGTTCAGTATATGTCAGACCTTTTCTGGACCAGATGGACAAGAGAATACTTACCTCTGCTACAGGAGCGTCAAAAATGGTCCAAAATAAAGAGGAACTTCATTGTCAGAGACATTGTCTTAATTGTGGATGATTCAGCCCCTAGAAATTCTTGGTTGATGGGAAAAATAATTAAGACCATGCCAGACTCCAGAGGCGTCGTTCGTCGTGTTTGTTTGCAATCTAAGACCAGTACCCTGGAAAGACCGATCACAAAGCTCTGCCTGCTACAAGAAGCAGCGTGAAAGGTTCCCGAACGAAAAAAGTGGACACTTATATTGTAAATATGTTGAACTCATTAGCTTATGACTCTTAGTGTTTGAGTAATTGATATGCTTCATGTGCCTAGTCAATTAGGGGCCGGAATGTAAGAGCCATAAAAGCTTAAGAAAATACTTTAAAATAGTGGTTAAATGGCATAATACAGTTAATTTACCTGACCGACTTATTGTATTAAGAAACCCCCTATGTTCTTGCTCCAGTAGTATAGTCCGAGACACCCCCTTCATTCTTGCCACAATGGAACAGTCCCTAAGCCACACATGGGTGCAGCCATTTTACAGTTTAAACTGCACGTGGTTGAAGGAGGCAGAAGCTGTGAGGTTTGGAGCAGTACAGTTTTTGGCCGTGTTCGTTTATACGTGTTTGCTTTGTAATTCCGTTTGTTAAGTGTTATAGTAAACAGTTTAAAAGACAAAGCTACGTTTGGGAACGTTTTATTTTGACACGCGTCTACTCGTTGTTAAAAACCCCACAGCTCAGTGGCTGCCTGTTTGGAAACTAAGAAGCGCCACTACAGGGGTGTTCGCTGATGACTGCACAGTGTTCTCAGATAATGAAGCAGTCCTCAGATAATGAAGCAGTCCATGCCCGCATGCAACAAGAGCTGGACGACGTTCAGGCTTGGGCTGATAAGTGGCAGGTAACATTCGTGCCACAGAAGTGCCAGGCAATGACTGTCTCCAACAAGTGAGAGTCTAACCGCCTCCCCTTGACATTCAACGGCATTACCATGGCCGAATCCCCCACTATCAACATCCTGGGGGTCACCATTAAACAGAAACTTAACTGGATCAGCCACATAAATACTGTGGCAACAAGAGCAGGTCAGAAGCTAGGTATTCTGTGGTGAGTGTCTCACCTTCTTACTCCCCAAAGCCTTTCCACCATCTACAAGGCACAAGTAAGCAGTGTGATGGAATACTCTGCACATGCCTGGATGAGTGCAGCTCCAACAACACTCGAAGCTCGACACCATCCAGGACAAAGCAGCCCTCTTGATGGCACCCTATCGACCACCTTAAACATTCACTCCCTCCACCACCGGCATACTATGGCTGCAGTGTGTACCATCAACAACATGCACTGCATCAACTCACCAAGGCTTCTTCGGCAGCACCTCCCAAACCCGCGACCTCTTCCACCTAGAAGGACAAGGGCAGCAGGCGCATGGGAATACCACTAAGTCACCCACCATTCTGACTTAGAAGTATATCGCCATTCCTTCATCGTCACTGGGTCAAAATCCTGGAACTCCCTACCTAACAGCACTGTGGGAGTACCATCACCACATGGTTGCAGCGGTTCAAGAAGGCGGCTCACCACCACCTTCTCAAGGGCAATTAGGGATGGGCAGTACATGTTGGCCTTGCCAGCGACACCCAGATCCCATAAACAAATATAAAATAAAGCATTCCAATAAATTCTGGGAAAGGAGATTAAAGCGGTGGGATTTCAGGTTTTACAAAATACTGTTTAAATTACTGACCTATTAATGTCCACAGTTACACTTTCCTCAAATATTGCGTGGTTTACAGGTTTCATGTGTTTATTAGTTTCCCCACAGCCATTTCTGGAGACTGAGACCACTGTCCATCACACGGAAGCCATGGATAATAATGTGGAACTAGAACCGAATGAATCCAATACACAGCTCGAAACGGAGCCTTCAGTGAGAGGGTCACAGCCCGAACCTGACCCAGTGGAAGGTAACAAATCCACAACTGCACAAGCACCGGGTTCAGTACAGACAGAGTTCAATTCCTGCAAACAATTCTGATGCAAAGACCATAAAACCCACTCCAGGCAACTCTTAACCGAATTGGGGTTAGAAAGCAAGAAGTTGTCCCTGAGCGACCTGCTCACCATAAGCACAGAAACACACACAAAGAAACACACAGCTCGGACACCGAGAAAAACCCAGACACACAGAAACACACAGCTCAGACACAGAGAAAGACAGACACACAGAAGCACAAAGCTCAGACAGAGAAACACATGCACAGAAACACAAAACTCAGACACCGAGAAACACACACACAGAAACACAAAGCAAAGACACAGAGAAACACAGAAACACACAGCTCAGGCACATAGAAACACAGAAACACACAGCTCAGACACAGAGAAATACAGAAACACACAGCTCAGACACAGAGAAACACAGAAACACACAGCTCAGACACAGAGAAATACAGAAACACACAGCTCAGACACAGAGAAACACAGAAACACACAGCTCAGGCACAGAGAAATACAGAAACACACAGCTCAGACACAGAGAAACACAGAAACACACAGCTCAGGCACAGAGAAACACAGAAACACACAGCTCAGGCACAGAGAAACACAGAAACACACAGCCCAGGCACAGAGAAACACAGAAATACACAGCTCAGGCACAGAGAAACACAGAAACACACAGCGCAGACACAGAGAAACACAGAAGCACACAGCTCAGGCACAGAGAAACACAGAAACACACAGCTCAGACACAGAGAAACACAGAAACACACAGCTCAGGCACAGAAAAACACAGAAACACACAGCTCAAGTACAGAGAAACACAGAAACACACAGTTCAGGTACAGAGAAACACAGAAAAACACAGTGTGATGAATTATGTCATTCATCAGACTCTGTATTTAACTACATATATCGTATTGCCTGCTCCTGTGTTTTTACCTTGTATTGTATATAGTGCACCGCCCCCTTTCTCTCCATTGGGTGTGTCGGCTCCGCCCATACCTGGCCCTACTTAAGACAAGCCCAGGCTTGTCTTACAGCAGAACAGCAGAATGCTAGGTGAAGACACAGGCATCTTTCTTTGCTAATAAAAGCCTAGTTTTATCCAGTTAACTTTGAGCCTTGAAGTTATTGAAGCGCATCAATTTTATTAGCAAACTTTCTACGATGGATCAACTTTTGAAACTGGAACGCTTGGATTTGGACCCGCATGCTTCGGATGCATCGGCACGGTTTGGACACTGGTTCCAGTGCTTGGAATTTTTTATGGCCAACTCCGAAGCCGTCACAGCCTCGGGATCCTGCAGAATCGGGTAAGCCACCGGGTTTTTCCACTCATCCAAGACGCCGCCACCTACCTGGATGCCTGCAACATTCTAAAGGCCCACTATCAGCGGCCTACCAATGAGGTGTACGCCAGGCATCTGCTTGCTACCTGCACACAGCGACCCGGAGAGTCGCTAGAGGACTTTCTAGTCACCCTAAAAGTGCTTGGCAAAGACTGCAAATGCAAAGACGTGAAAGCCACGGTATACACAGACGAGCTTATTCGGGATGCCTTTATCACAGGCCTTAGCTCTAATTACATCCGGCAGAGACTGCTAGAGAAAACGGGCCTAGATCTGACACAGACTGTGGACACAGCGCGATCACTGGATGTGGCACAGAAGAACTCTGACTCCTACTCTTCTGGCCGCGCGGCCCACGCCGCCTCGTACGCACCAAGGGCGCCGCCATGTTGGGAGACATCTTCCCCGCCCGGTAGCCCAACACCGTCGGGGCCCTGCTCTCCCCCCAGAAGCCCTATGACCGCCGCGACGCATCGGGGCCCCAAATGCTACTTCTGCGGGCAGCCGAAGCACACCAGGAACCTGTGCCCGGCAAAAGGCACCACCTGCTGTAAGTGCGGTAAGAAGGGGCACTTTGGGAAGGTGTGCAGAGGGAACCCCGCAGGCAAAGCCGCCACCGCCGCATGCGCGCCGTGGGAGCGGCCATCTTGGACGCCATCTTGTCCGACCTCGTGGGGTCCGCCATCTCGCGAGCAGACATCATGGATGCCATCTTACCCGGCCTCGTGTGGCCCACCATCTTGTCCCGATCAGGGCCCTACAGTGGCGTCGATCACAGTGGACCAGTCCAGACCGCACCCACTATCCAAATCGATGGTGGACATCGAGCTAAACGGGTACAAGGTTAAATGTTTAATTGACAGTGGGAGCACGGAGAGCTTCATTCACCCTGGTCTGGTACAACGACTCTCTCTAACTATAGTCCCTACTCGGGGCACGATCTCTATGGCCGACAAAACCCAGATATCGACTATTGCGGGTTACTGCGCGGTACGATTGTCCGTTAAAGGCACTGTATATAATAATTTTAAACTGCTAATTATGAAGGATTTATGTGTGAGCGTGATCTTGGGCCTGGATTTTCAGTGCCACCACCAAAGCATCACGCTCAATTTCGGTGGGACCCAGCCGCCCCTCACAGTGTGCGGTCTGGCTACCCTGAAGGTAAAGCCGCCTTCGCTATTCGCGAACCTTACCCCTAACTGCCGGCCAATAGCGACCAAAAGCAGGAGGTACAGCTGGGAGGACAGGCGGCTTATCGCGACCGAGGTAGACAGGCTCCTGAGGGAGCGCATTATTGAACGCAGCAACAGCCCGTGGCGCGCCCAAGTGGTGGTGGTGAGGGGTAGCGAGAAGAAGCGGATGGTGATTGACTATAGTCAAACAGTCAACATCTATACCCAACTAGACGCCTACCCGCTACCCCGCATATCCGAGATGGTGAACCAAATTGCCCAATACCGGGTGTTCTCCACTATCGACCTCAAGTCAGCGTACCACCAGCTCCCTATCAGACCAGAGGACTGTTCGTACACCGCCTTCGAGGCAAACGGACGCCTCTACCAGTTCCTCAGAGTCCCCTTTGGGGTGACGAATGGGGTCTCGGTCTTTCAGAGGGAGATGGACCGCATGGGTCGATGACCACCACTTGCAGGCAACCTTCCCCTATCTCGACAACGTCACCATCTGCGGCTACAACCAACAGGACCACGACTCAAACCTCGCGAGGTTTCTGAAAACCACACAAAAACTCAACCTCACTTACAACGAGGACAAGTGTGTTTTCAACACCACGCGCCTCCGCATACTAGGCAGCATGGTGGAGAATGGGGAAATCGGACCAGACCCCGACCGATTGCGCCCCCTACAGGAGCTGCCCCTGCCCAACACTCCCAAAGCCCTGAAAAGGTGCCTGGGGTTATTCTCGTATTATGCCCAATGGGTCCCTAACTACTCTGATAAAGCCCGCCCCCTCTTGAAAGCATCCTCTTTCCCGCTCTCTGCTGAGGCCCATGCTGCCTTCAAAAGCATTAAGCAGGATATTGAGCGGGCCACGTTACAGGCAGTGGACGAGAACACTCCCTTTCAAGTGGAAAGTGATGCGTCTGACTTTGCCTTGGCAGCCACCCTCAACCAGGCGGGGCGGCCCGTAGCTTTCTTCTCGAGGACCCTCCAGGGGCCCGAGATCAGACACTCCTCCGTGGAAAAGGAGGCCCAAGCAATCGTGGAGGCAGTGCGCCACTGGCGGCACTACCTAGCCGGCAAACGCTTCACCCTACTTACCGACCAGCGGTTGGTAGCGTTTATGTTCAATAATAAACAGAGGGGGAAGATTAAAAATGATAAGATTCTTAGGTGGCGGATCGAGCTCTCCACCTTCGAGTACGACATCATATAGCGGCCGGGGGCCCTTAACGAATCCCCCGACGCCCTCTCACGAGGGATGTGTGCCAACGCCACCGGGGATCGGCTACAGACCCTCCACAACGACCTCTGCCACTCAGGGGTCACACAGCTGTTCCACTTCATAAAGTCCCGCAACTTACCCTACTCGATTGAGGAAGTTCGGTCTCTGACCAGGAACTGCCGCACTTGCGCTGAGTGCAAGCCTCGGTTCTACCGCCCTGATAGAGCCCACCTAATCAAAGGTACACGGCCCTTTGAGCGGCTTAGCTTAGATTTCAAGGGCCCCCTCCCATCCGTCGACCGCAATGTTTACTTCCTGAACATTGTGGACGAATACTCCCATTTCCCATTCGCCTTCCCCTGCCCAGACATGACCAGCGCCACGGTCATTAAATGCCTCAACAGCCTGTTCTGCCTGTTCGGTATGCCAAGCTATAGCCACACGGATAGGGGGGCGTCCTTCATGAGTGAAGAGCTACGCCAGTACATGCTGTCCAAGGGCATTGCCACGAGCCGTACCACCAGCTACAACCCCCGGGGTAACGGTCAGGTGGAGCAAGAGAATGGGACAGTATGGAGGGCAGTCACTCTAACACTAAGGACCAAGGGCCTCCCTATCTCCCGCTGGCAGGAAGTCGTCCCAGATGTGCTCCACTCAATACGGTCACTATTGTGTACCGCCACTAATGCCACGCCTCATGAGCTAATGTTTGTGTTTCCCTGGAAATCCATCTCAGGCGTATCCATACCGTCATGGCTCTCCACCCCAGGTCCGGTACTTTTGCGGAAGCATGTGAGGGGCCACAAGATGGACCCTCTCGTGGAACAGTGCACCTGCTCCACGCCAACCCACAATATGCGTATGTCCGGCATGCCGACGGGCGGGAGGACACTGTGTCCATAAAAGACCTCGCCCCAGCCACTAACAACAGCAACAATGACAACGACTACAACAACAACAGCAACAACGACAACAACCACAACAACTATTACCCGCCCACTCCACCCACTATTCTTTCATCACCCCTGGAGGAACACCAGCCAATGGTACCCCCATCACCTACTCCTTCAACAACCCCGGTGGCGCCCCCGGCAGAGACCCAGGAGGTCACCTGAGACACCCAGCCGGCACCCGCGGCACCGCAACCGTTACGCCGGTCACAGAGGACTATCACACCCCCGGACAGACTAAATCTGTAGAAGGGGTGAATGTGATGAAATATGTCATTCATCAGACTCTGTATTTAACTACATATATCGTATTGCCTGCTCCTGTGTTTTTACCTTGTATTGTATAGAGTGCACCGCCCCCTTTCTCTCCATTGGGTGTGTCGGCTCCGCCCATACCTGGCCCTACTTAAGACAAGCCCAGGCTTGTCTTACAGCAGAACAGCAGAATGCTAGGTGAAGTCACAGGCATCTTTCTTTGCTAATAAAAGCCTAGTTTTATCCAGTTAACTTTGAGCCTTGAAGTTATTGAGGTGCATCACACAGCTCACACACAGAGAAACACAGAAACACACAGCTCAAGCACAGAGAAACACAGAAACACACAGCTCAGGCACAGAGAAACACAGAAACACACAGCTCAGACACAGAGAAACACAGAAACACACAGCTCAGGCACAGAGAAAAACACAAACACACAGCTCAGACACAGAGAAATACAGAAACACACAGCTCAGGCACAGAGAAACAGAGAAACACACAGCTCAGACACAGAGAAACACACAGCTCAGACACAGAGAAACACAGAAACACACAGCTCAGACACAGAGAAACACAGAAACACACAGCTCAGGCACAGAGAAACACAGGAAGACACAGCTCAGGCACAGAGAAACACAGAAACACACAGCTCAGACCAGAGAAACACAGAAATGCATAGCTCAGGCACAGAGAAACACAGGAAGACACAGCTCAGACACAGAGAAACACGGAAACACACAGCTCAGACACAGAGAAACACAGAAACACACAGCTCAGACACAGAGAAACACAGAAACACACAGCTCAAACACAGAGAAACACAGAAACACACAGCTCAAACACAGAGAAACACAGAAACACACAGCTCAAACACAGAGAAACACAGAAACACGCAGCTCAGGCACAGAGAAACACGGAAACACACAGCTCAGACACAGAGAAACACAGAAACACACAGCTCAAACACAGAGAAACACAGAAACACACAGCTCAGACACAGAGAAACACAGAAACACACAGCTCAGACACAGAGAAACACGGAAACACACAGCTCAGACACAGAGAAACACGGAAACACACAGCTCAGACACAGAGAAACACAGAAACACACAGCTCAGACACAGAGAAACACGGAAACACACAGCTCAGACACAGAGAAACACAGAAACACACAGCCCAGGCACAGAGAACCACACACATGGAAACACAAAGCTCCGATGCACAGAAGCACACAGACAGAAAGACAAAGCTCAGACACAGACAAAGACACAGCGCAGACAGAGAGAAACACACAGCTCAGAAACAGAGAAAGAGAAACACACGCACAGAAACACAAAGCTCAGACACAGAGAAACACAAATACACACACACAAGCAAAAGCACAGAAACATGTGCGGATACAGAACACACATACACACAGAATCAATCACATAAATACACACAAACAAGTATACAGGGATCTCCAGGCCAATCTATGCAGCCCCTGAGACTGTGCTGAACCAAATTGTAGAGCTCCTGCTGCCCGGCGAGCAGAGATTGGTCCAAACTGGGACAAATTGCCCTTTGCCTGTCTGTATGGTTGCTCTGCACAGCACCCCATGGCGCAGTTACTCCATAAACTATCCTCCGAACCCTTTGTAGATTTATTTAGCAAGTCACAGTTATCATTGAATTGATGGGATGTCCCAGTTACAATCAGCCATGGAAAGATCTGTTCAAACAGAAGGGATGAGGTCCCACTGGTTACCACGGTAACAAGGCAATGGTTTACATTAAACAAATCAGAAACCTTTGCCTGGTAATTAATGATGTGTAAGGTGCTTAATTCGCACCCCTCTAAGGAACCAATCACAGAGTACTGTGCCACTGTATATAGCGGAGGTCAGCCATTCTGTGTGTGAAGTTCTCGGAGTTTTTCTTTGAAGAGGTAAATAGATATAATCCGCTGTTGTGAAATGATTTAGAGATTGTTTGATGTTTACATTTGACATTGATATATTTTGATGTGTTACTTATTCTGTCAATAAAACTGTTTAAAAGTAGAAAGGTGGACAGAAGCTGGAAACTGTGAATGAGCAGAGAGATTTAGAGCTCCAAGTACAGAAATCACTAAAAGCTGGTGGGCAGGTGCAAGAAATAAATTAAAAATCTCACGGA
The DNA here is from genome assembly GCF_052327205.1 of Somniosus microcephalus. Taxonomy (NCBI): domain Eukaryota; kingdom Metazoa; phylum Chordata; class Chondrichthyes; order Squaliformes; family Somniosidae; genus Somniosus; species Somniosus microcephalus. The sequence goes on along the minus strand of NW_028225179.1, from coordinate 86,067,377 downwards.
ATGTTGGCCTTTATCTCGAGGGCTGGGATACAAAGGGTGGGAGTTCTGTTCCAGCTGTTCCGAGCTCCGGTTAGACCCCATCTGGAGCACTGTGTTCAGTTCTGGGCTCCACACCCCAGGGAGGATAGATTGGTCCTGGAGGGAATCCAGCGCAGATTCACCAGAATAATACTGGGTCTAAAAGGGTTAAATTATGAGGACAGGCTGCATAGACTGGGCTTGTATTACCCTGAATCTAGAAGATTAAGGGGTGATCTGATTGAGGTGTTTAAGATGATTGAAAGAGTTGATAGGGGGATAGAGAGAAACTATATCCTCTGGTGGGGGGAGTCCAGAACAAGGGGGCATAACCTTAAAATTAGAGCTTGGCCGTTCAGAGGTGACGTCAGGAAGGACTTCTCCACACAAAGGGCAGTGGAAATCTGGAACTCTCCCCCACCCCCACAAAAAAAGCAGTTGACGCTGGGGGTCAATTGAAAATTTCTTAACAGAATTTGATAGATTTTTGTTAGGCAAGGGATTAAAAGGTTATGGAACCAAGGAGGGTAGATAGAGTTAAGATACAGATCAGCCATGATCTCATTGAATGGTGGAACAGGCTCGAGGGGCTGTATGGTCTCCTGTCCCTATGTTCCTAATTAATGAAGTAAATGTGGAACTGAATGGGGAATGTTTTTCACTAGTATGGCTGTTTTATGAGCGAGGTGTTGTGTGCTTCATCTCTGCACTGTGACCTTGGCTATTTGTTCATTACCCTCAATTTATGCTCGTGTATCACTGTTCATGCAGCTCAGATCAAAAGGTTTAGAATTACGTAGAATTTACAGCACAGAAACAGGCCAATCGGCCCAACAGGTCTCTGCCAGTTTTAAATGCTCCACACGAGCCTCCTCCCACTCGATTCATCTCACCCTTTCTGCATATCTTTCCATTCCCGTCTCCCTCCGGTGTTCATCTAGCTTCCCCTTAAAGGTATCTGTGCTATTTGCCTCAACCACTCCCTGTGGTAGCGAGTCCCACATTCTCACCATTCGCTGGGTAAAGAAGTTTCTCCCCCTTTCCCCATTGGATTTATTAGTGACTCTCTGAGATGTCACGATGGGGGGGCAAAGCAAATGATGCAGCAGATGAGATTGATGCGGTTGTTGCAGGAGTTCATGAGTGGGCGTGAGTCTGCCTTCCTCATCCTCCTCCTCACCTTTGTCTTCCTCATAATTCCGAAGAATGACTAGGAAGGAGCTCTACCTTCGATCCTCCTGATCCTCATCAATCACTTCCTCCTCCTGTGTGGTAGATCTGCAGTAAAGCAGGGTACGAGCAAAGAGTGAGTGAGGAGGGAGTGAAAACCTGTCTGTGTGGTTCTTCACTGGAATAACTCAGCAACTGTGTTGGTGTTCCGTCACTAACCTGGCATCAGCAATATTCCCTGTTCCTCACTGTCTCCCATGGCAAGAGGAGCGTTCCTCCCCATCAGCTCCATGGCCTGTTCCTTGTAGGCATCGAGGTGCTTCAGGTTATGGATTCTCCTGCCTCTGGTGGGCATTGTGTGCCAGTTTCTCCTGCAGTAAGATTGAGTAAGTGAGGGAAAGGCTGGCAATTGAGGAGTGTGTGACAAATGGAACAGGAGAGCTGAGATTAGACGTATGGTGGTATCAGCCTGTTAAAGTGGAGGAAGGGTTTCAGGGATGTACAAGTAATTTGTGTCGGGGGAGATGGGTTACCATCTTGTTAAATCCTGAGGTAGTGTCCCCTTAACCAGAGAGCATTGTGAAGGGTTTATTAAACATCTGTGAGGGTGAAGAGTGTGCTGGTGCCCAGGGTGCCCAAGGAAGAACAGGCAGAGTGGCCGGTGGTCAGTTCATTAGACTGCTTGTGGTACTGCTCTGCAATCCAAGGGTGCGAGAGTTGGTCCTCGGTGCCAGTGTCCGCTCCCTCCACGTGGCATGAGTGACATTTTAGACAGTTTTCCTGTCCTGGACACCCGGGAATCTGTCTCCAGAGATCAGTTTGTACAAGGAGGGTTTTCAAATCAGGATTTGTGAAATTGCGGCATCTTTTTCTCTGCCTCTATGCCAGGCACTGGTCCTGTGTTTCTCGCCCTGTGCCAGGCCCTGGTCCCCTGTTTCTCTCCCTGTGCCAGGCTCTGGTCTTGTGTTTCTTGCCCTGTGCCAGGCCCTGGTCCCCTGTTTCTCTCCCTGTGCCAGGCCCTGGTCCCCTGTTACTCTCCCTGTGCCAGGCCCTGGTCCCGTGTTTCTTGCCCTGTGCCAAGCCCTGGTCCTGTGTTTCTCTCCCTGTGCCAGGTCCTGGTCCCGTGTTACTCTCCCTGTGCCAGGCCCTGGCCCCATGTTTGAGCAGGAGTAGGCCATTCAGCCCTTCGAGCCTGCTCCACCATTCAATGAGATCATGGCTGATCATCCAAATTCAGTACCCTGTCCCTGCTTTCTCCCCATATCCCTTGATCCCCTTAGCCTTAAGAAATATATCTAACTCCTTCTTGAATATATTTAATGAATTGGCCTCTACTGCCTTCTGTGGTAGAGAATTCCACAGGTTCACCACTCTCTGGGTGAAGAAATTCCTCCTCATCTCAGTCCTAAATGGCTTACCCCTTATCCTTGGGCTGTGACCCCTGGTTCTGGACTCCCCCACCATCGGGAACAGCCTTCCTGCATCTAGTCTGTCTAGTCCTGTTAGAATTTTATAAGTTTCAATGAGATCCCCTCTCATTCTTCTAATCTCTAGCGAATATAAGCCTAATCGACCCAATCTCTCTTCATACGTCATTCCTGCCATCCCAGGTATTAGTCTGGTGAATCTTTGCTGTACTCCCTCCATGGCAAGAACATCCTTCCTCAGATAAGGCAACCAAAACTGCACACCATACTCAAGGTGTGGTCTCACCAATGCCCTGTACAACTGCAGCAAGACATCCTTGCTCCTGTACTCGAATCCTCTCGCTATGAAGGCCAGCATACCATTTGCCTTCTTAACCGCCTGCTGCACCTGCATGCTTACCTTCAGCACAAAGACACCCAGGTCTCGTTGCACTTCCCCTTTTCCCAATCTATTGCCATTCAGATAATCTGCCTTCCTGTTTTTGCCACCACAGTGGATAACCTTGGTGTTATTCACATTATACTGCATCTGCCATGCATCTGCCCAATCGCCCAACCTGTCCAAATCGTACGGAGTTTCTCTGCATCCTCCTCACAGCACACACGCCCACCAAGCTTTGTGTCATCTGCAAACTTAGAGATATTACATCTAGTTCCCTCGTCTAGATCACTAATATATATTGTGAATAACTGGGGTCCTAGCACTGATCGCTGCGGTACCCCACTAGTCACTGCCTTCACTCGGAAAAAGACCCGTTTATTCCAACACTTTGCTTCCTGTCTGCCAACCAGTTTTCTATCCAAGTCAATACCTTACCCCCAATCCCATGTGCTTTAACTTTGCACGCCAATCTCTTATGCGGGACCTTATCGAAAGCCTTCTGAAAGTCCAAATACACCACATCTACTGGTTCTCCCTTAACTATTCTACCAGTTACATCCTCAAAAAATTCCAGTAGATTAGTCAAGCACGATTTACATTTTGTAAATCCAAGTTGACTTTGTTCGATCCTGTCACTGTTTTCCAAGTGCTCTGCTATTACATCTTTTATAATGGACTCTAGCATTTTCCCCACTACCGATGTCAGGCTTACCGGTCTATGATTCCCCATTTTTTTCTCTACCACCTTTTTTAAATAGTGGGGTTACATTAGCTACCCTCCAATCCATGGGAACTGTTCCAGAGTCTATATAATGGGGAACAAAGAAATGGCAGTGCAATTAAACAAATACTGTACTTCATTTCTGTCTTCACGGAAGAGGACACAAATAACTTCCCAGAAATGCTAGGGAACCAAGGGTCTGGTAAGAAGAAGGAAATAAAGGAAATTAGAATCAGTAAAATAAAATAGTGCTGGAGAAATTAATGGGACTGAAAGCTGATAAATCCCCAGGGCCTGATAATCTGCATCCCAGAGTATTAAATGAGGTAGCCATTGAAATAGTGGATGCATTGGTTGTCATCTTCCAAAATTCCATAGATTATGGAACAATTCCTGCAGATTGGAGGGTGGCAAATGTAACCCCACTATTTAAAAAAGGAGGGAGAGAAAACAGGGAACTGCAGACTGGTTAGCCTAACATCAGTCGTAGGGGAAATGTTAAATAAAGGATGTGATAACAGGACACTTAGAAAATATCAATGGGATTAGACAATGTCAACATTGATATATGAAAGGGAAATTGTGTTTGACAAACCTACTGGAGTTTTTTGAGGATGTAACTGGTAGAATAGATAAGGGAGAACCAGTGGATGTGGTGTATTTGGATTTTCAGAAGGCCTTTGATAAAGTCCCACATAAGAGGTCAGTGTGCAAAATGAAAGCACATCAGATTGGGGGTAATATACTGGCATGGATTGAAAATTGGTTAACAGACAGGAAACGGAGATCAGGAATACATGGGACTTTTTTGGGGTGGCAGGCGATGACTAGTGGGGTACCACAGGGATCAGTGCTTGGGCCCCAGCTATTCACAATATATATCAATGATTTGGATGAGGGAACCAAATGTAATATTTCCAAGTTTGCTGATGACACGAAACTAGGTGGGATTGTGAGTTGTGAGGAGGATGCAGAGAGGCTTCAAGGCAATTTAGACAAGTTGAGTGAGTGGGCAAATACATGGCAGATGCAATATAACGTGGATAAGTGTGAAGTTATCCACTTCGGTAAGAAAAACAGAAAGGCAGAGTATTATTTAAATGGTGACAGATTGGGAAATGTTGATGTACAGAGGGACTTGGGTGTCCTTGTACAACAGTCACTGAAAGGAAACATGCAGGTGTAGCAAGCAGTTAGGAAGACAAATGGTATGTTGGCCTTCATTGCAAGAGGATTTGAGTACAGGAGCAAGGATGTCTTACTACAGTTATACAGGGCCTTGGTGAGACCACACCTGGAGTACTGTGTGCAGTTTTGGTCTCCTTACCTAAGAAAGGATATACTTGCCATAGAGGGAGTGCAGCGAAGGTCCACCAGACTGATTCCTGGGATGGCAGGACTGTCTTATGAGGAGAGATTGGGTCGACTAGGCCTGTATTCACTAGAGTTTAGAAGAATGAGAGGGGATCGCATTGAAACGTATACAATCCTGACAGGGCTAGATAGACTGAATGCAGGGAGGATGTTCCCCTGGCTGGGGGGGCCTAGAACTACGGGTCACAGTCTCAGGATATTGTATAGATTTCTAATGTGGGTTCAATGACGACACATTGATGAAAGAGAATGTCTTTTAATCTAAAGTCTGTTCACCTATGTTAACAGCCTTACAGGAGACACCATCTTAGAGAGACATCCAAAACGAAACTAAAACTAAACTGCTTCTCTCACATGCCCTCTGCTGGTAAGGCATAAATAATCAAACAGGCAAATACCATCACTATTTGCTGATATCATTACATCTCCCTTTCTTAAAACAAAAGTATTTTACTTTTATCTAACAACATGTTTTCTTTGTATTACTCTGCAATTTAACTGTAACATTTAATGAACTTACATTATCATTATCATTATCAAGGTTTTTTAACCTTGTTTTGTGTGTTTACATGAAATATGTAAATACACTAGAACTTGAACAGAGAATAAGATAACATTACTTCCTTCTATAACAAGAGTCCTTAAACTTGCTCAATGAGTCTCTCAGGAGGCTTCACGTGTCTTGAGGATTTTCTGATTGATTGTCCTTGAACCTGAGTTGTTGCCTCGGATGATGGGTTCTCATCTGTGTGATCAGGTTGTTCAACAGTATCAGTCTTTTGACCTGCTGAGGCTGGTCCCATGAGAATATCCCGATGATTTCTTTGCAGCACAGCACCCTCATCTGTCTGAATGGTGTATGATCTTGGTTGGACTTCACTCAGGACAGTTCCCTCCTGAGTCCATATGTTTGTTTTGTCTTTGAACCTTACTTGGTCACCAGTGTGGAGTTCAGGTAGGTTTTGTGTTCCTCTGTCATAGTAGTACTTTTGCTTTTCTTTCTGTTGTTCTTTGAACTTCCTCACTTTCTCCCCCTCTTTTGTTTTCAGGAGGTTCTCCTGGATGGGTAGGTTTGACCTTAGCAGACGTCCCATAAGGAGTTGGGCTGGTGACATACCACACTCGAGCGGCGTTGTGCGGTATACAAGCATGCTCTGGTAGAAGTCAGTTCCACTGTCTTTTGCCTTGTGCATCAGTCTTTTCACTGTCTGGACCGATTTTTCCACTAGTCCATTGGACTGTGGAAAGTGAGGACTTGACGTTGTGTGGACAAAGTCCCACTCTTTGGCAAAGTGTCGGAAACTTGCATTGTAAAACTGGGGTCCGTTGTCTGTGAAGACCTCGCTTGCCACGCCATATCTGGAGAATATGGCTTTCATACATGTTATCACAGCATCTGCAGTGGTGGTGTACAGTCTACAAACCTCTGGATACAGGGAGTAATAGTCTGTGACTACAAGATAGTCCTTCCCTTGACATACGAATAGGTCAGCGCCTACCTTCTGGTAAGGTCTGTCTGGCGCTGGGTGTGGCTTTAGTGGTTCTACAGGATTGCTTGCTTGATATTTCAGGCATATTGTGCAGTTTGACACCTCATTTGTCACATCTTGGTTGATTCGTGGCCAGTACATCACCTCTCGTGCTCTTTTCTTACACTTTTCGATTCCCAGATGTCCTCCATGGATCCTTTTTAGCATCTCTTTTCTCAGACTCTTTGGGATAACTATTTTACTTCCTTTGTAGATGATGTCTTCGACCAGTGATAGTTCTGCCCTGCAGTTCCAGTACTCTGCCATGTCAGGTGAGCAGTCTTGCTTCATGTTGGGCCATCCATCCAAGATGCTTTTCCTCACTCGTCTCAGTGTTTCATCTTTGTTTGTCTCAGTCTTTATGAGCTCCATTTTTGCATCTGCTATGGGCAGTGCACTTGTGATCATGTCCACGTAGGCGTTCACTTTTTCATCCATTTTGGTGTTTGCGGGCTCCCTTGGGTCAACAGCTCTGGACAACGTGTCTGCTGTATACATCAGCTTACCCGGTGTGCACGCAACATTCAGTGTATAGCGTTGCAGCCTGATCATCATTCTTTGTATTCTAAGCGGACAGTCATTTAGTGGCTTTTGGAACAAAGCAATCAAGGGCTTATGGTCAGTCTCTACACTGATTGCTTGTCCTGACACAAACTGGTGAAATCTTTCACAGGCGTATGTGATGCTGAGCAGCTCCTTTTCCATTTGAGCATATCACGTCTCCGCATCTGTCATTGAGCGCGATGCATATGCAATAGGTTGCCAGTCGTCATATTTTTGCAGAAGAATGGCACCGAGCCCACTCTGTGATGCATCTGATGATATCTTGATGGGTCTCGCTGGGTCATAAAACCTTAGAACTGGTTCCTCTGTGAGCAGTTTCTTTAGATCGCTCCATGACTTCTCATGCTCATGATTCCATTCCCATTCTATGTTCTTTTCAGTTAGTCGTCTCAATGGCGCCATCTTTTCTGAGAGGTTAGATATGAATTTACCCATGTAGTTGATCATTCCATTAAACCTCTGCACGTTCTTTTTGCATTGTGGCTTTGGCATATTCTCAATGGCGGACATCTTTCTGGGATCTGGTCTGATGCCCTCACTGCTAAGGATATAGAGTCATAGTCATAGAGTCATAGAGTTTTACAGCACAGAAAGAGGCCCTTCGGCCCATCGTGTCTGCGCCGCCCATCCATCCCTGTCCAGTCTAATCCCATTTTCCAGCATTTGGTCCATAGCCTTGTATGCAATGGCATTTCAAGTGCTCATCCAAATGCTTCTTGAATGTTGTGAGGGTTCCTGCCTCTACCACCCTTTTAGGCATTGAGTTCCACATTCCAACCACCCTCTGGGTGAAAAAGTTCCTCCTCAAATCCCCTCTAAATCTCCTGCCCCTTACCCTGAATCTATGCCCCCTTGTTATTGACCCCCCTGCTAAGGGGAAAAGTTCCTCTTTGTCTACCCTATCTATGCCCCTCATCATTTTGTACACCTCAATCAGGTCCCCCCTCAGCCTTCTTTGCTCCAAGGAAAACAACCCCAGCCTGTTTAGTGTTTCTTCATAGCTGAGGCTCTCCATCCCAGGTAACATCCTGGTGAATCTTCTCTGCACCCTCTCCAAAGCAATCACATCCTTCCTATAGTGAGGCGACCAGAACTGCACACAGTACTCCAGCTGTGGCCTCACCAGCGTTTTGTACAGCTCCATCATAACCTCCCTGCTCTTATATTCTATGCCTCGGCTAATGAAGGCAAGTATCCCATATGCCTTTTTAACCACCTTATCTACCTGTTCCGCTGCCTTCAGGGATCTATGTACATGTACACCAAGGTCCCTCTGACCCTCTGTACTTCCTAGGGTCCTACCACTCATTGTGTATTCCCTTGCCTTATTTGTCCGTCCAAAATGCATCACCTCGCACTTTTCAGGGTTAAATTCCATTTGCCACTTTTCCGCCCATCTGACCAACCCGTTTATATCGTCCTGTAGCCTGAGGCTTTCCTCCTCGCAATTTACCACCCCACCAATTTTCGTGTCATCTGCGAACTTACTGATCATACCTTTTACATTCTCATCCAAATCATTTATGTAGATCACAAACAACAAGGGACCCAGCACCGACCCCTGAGGTACCCCACTGGACACAGGCTTCCAGTCACAAAAGCAACCTTCAACCATCACCCTCTGCCTCCTGCCACTCAGCCAGTTTAGGATCCAACGCGCCAAGGCACCCTGGATCCCATGGGCTCTTACCTTCTTGACCAGTCTCCTATGCGGGACTTTGTCAAAAGCTTTACTGAAGTCCATGTAAACCACATCCACAGCATTTCCCTCATCCACCCCCCTAGTCACCCCCTCGAAAAATTCAATCAGATTTGTCAGACATGATTTACCCTTGACAAAGCCATGCTGACTATCCCCGATTAATCCTTGCCTCTCCAAGTGGAGACTAATTTTGTCCCTCAGAATTTTTTCCAATAATTTCCCTACCACAGATGTTAGGCTTACTGGCCTGTAATTCCCTGGTTTATCCCTGCTACCCTTCTTGTATAATGGTACTACATTAGCTGTTCTCCAGTCCTCTGGTACATCCCCTGTGGCCAGAGAGGTTCTGAAAATTTGTGTCAGAGCCCCTGCAATCTCCTCCCTTGCCTCCCACAGCAGCCTGGGATACATCTCGTCCGGGCCTGGGGATTTATCCACTTTTTGGCCTGCTAAAACCGCTAGCACCTCCTCCCTCTCGACGCTAATATGTTCAAGTATGTCACAGTCCCCTTGCCCACGAATGTCAGTTCTGTCACCCCGAGCTGGCAATTCTCTCTATTCAGCTTCAGGTTGGTTTTCCTTGTTGCTTCCAGCACTTTTTTCAGTCTCTCGTCATGCTCAGTTCTCGTGGTTCCCCATACTATGATGTCATCCATTGAGGTATCAACTCCCTCCAGGTGCTCATAGATCATATGGATATTTTTGTGATACACTTCAGGAGCTGAGGCAATGCCAAATGGTAACCTTAGGAATCTGTATCTGCCAAATGGACTGTTGAACGTGCACAGTCTTGAACTTGCCTCATCCAGTTTCATCTGCCAAAATCCTGATGATGCATCTAACTTGCTGAAATACTTTGCATTTGCAAACTGTGACATGATTTCCTCACGTGTAGGAAGCTTGAAATGCTCTCTCTTTATTGCTCTGTTTAGATCTCTTGGATCCAGGCAAATTCTGAGCTTTCCATTCTTTTTGTCCACAACGACAAGGGAACTCACCCACTCAGTTGGCTCATCTACCTTCTGAATCATGTTCAGGCTTTCCATCCTGTCCAACTCTGCCTTCAGTTGCTTTTGAAGAGCAAACGGAACTTTTCTGCATGGATGTATGACCGTTGGCATACTTTTATCTACACTGATCGTGTGTTCTCCTGGAATGCAGCCTAGACCCTGAAATAGGTCGTTGTACTCTTTCATGAGTTCATCATAGACTGTCCCTCCTTCGCTTTCCACAACGAGGACTCTCTTTACCAGGTTCAGTCTCTCGCAGGCTATTAAGCCTAGTATGGCCTGCACATCCTTTGGCACCACGATTAATGCTAGCGTGTGCTCTCTGTCCTTGTGTGTCACTTTGACAATGCATTTTCCTTTCACTGGTATATCAGTACCTGAATATCCTGTCACTTTCACTTTTGTTCCATGTATCTTTGGTTTGGGTCTAATTTTCTTAAAATCAGTCTCTGATATCACATTAACTTGTGCTCCAGTATCCAATTTAAATGGAATGTGTATGTCATTCACTTTTAGTGTCAACATCCAGTCTCTTTTTTCTTTTTTGTTTTCAGACACAACATCCACATAGAACTCCTCTATCTCGCTTTCATCTACTGCATGGATCTTGCTTTGTTGCGCTTGGTTCTTACAGCAACGGGCATAATGGTTGTTTTTGTTGCAACTATTGCATGTTTTACCATATGCTGGACACTTTTTTGGTGGATGCTGTGTACTGCATCGACTACATGACTTTCGATTGCTCCTTTCATTTTTGTTCGCTGGCCACGCCTTTTTTCACATTGGCGCTCTTTTTGTTAAACAGTTTTTGTCCGTTCTTTCTCACTGCATCCACGTTGCAGCTACTGTCACTGAACAGCTACTTTGCCTGCGACTTCACAGTCTCTGTAGCCCTACACAATGCTATGGCTTTTCCCAGGTCTAGATTTTGCTCTCTTAGCAGTCTTTCCCTTAGACCATTATCTGGAATACCACACACCAGTCTGTCTTTTATCAGCGAGTCTGTCAGTCCCCCAAATCCACACGTTTTGCTTCTGTTTCTCAGTTCAGTCACATACTGCTCAATAGTCTCTCCCGTTTTCTTTACACATGTGAAAAATCTGTGCCTCTTAAACGTCACATTACGTTTAGGTATGCAGTAGGCCTCAAACTGTTCCATTATTTTATCCAGCTTCATTTTGTCTCCATCAGCAGCGAATGTGAAGTTATTATACACCTCCAGCGCTTCATCACCCACGACATGTAAGAACACTGATGCTTTCATTTTATCACTTTTCTCGTCAGCTCCGATTGCTGCTAAATACAACTCCAAACGTTGTTTGAACCTCCTCCAACTTTCAGTCACATTACCTGTCAACTGAAGCTTCGCCGGTGGGTGTAAACCTTCCATTTTTCACTTTGTTAGCTATTCTCCAAAGGTAAGTAACGATGTTCTCTTTTGGCTTGCTAATATGTGGAGAGCTGATTTCGCTGGGTAGCTTCTTTGCCACGAGTTGCTAACTTCAGATTTTTCCTCTTCATCTCTTTCAATCCTTCTTCTGACACCATGTATTGATTTCTAATGTGGGTTCAATGACGACACATTGATGAAAGAGAATGTTTTTTAATCTAAAGTCTGTTCACCTAAGTTAAGAGCCTTACAGGAGACACCATCTTAGAGAGACATCCAAAACGAAACTAAAACTAAACTGCTTCTCTCACATGCCCTCTGCTGGTAAGGCATAAATAATCAAACAGGCAAATACCATCACTATTTGCTGATATCATTACAGATATGGGGTAGGACATTTAGGACTGAGATGAGGAGAAATTTCTTCACTCAGATTGGTGAACCTGTGGAATTCTCTACCACAGAAGGCTGTGGAGGCCAATTTACTGAATATATTTAAGAAGGAGATAGATAGATTTCTAGACACAAAAGGCATCAAGGGGTATGGGGAGAGAGCGGGAATATGGTATTGAGATAGAAGATCAGCCATGATCATATTGAATGGCAGAGCAGGCTTGAAGGGCCGAATGGCTGACTCCTCCTATATTTCTATAACTAAGACCGCCTATTTCCACCTCTCTAACATTGCCTGTCTTGGCCCTTGCCTCAGCTCATCCGCTGCTGAAACCCTCATCCATGGTTTTGTTACCTCTAGACTTGACTATTCCAACACACTCCTGACTGGCCTCCCACATTCTACCCTATGTAAATTTGAGGTCATCCAAAACTCGGCTGCCGGTGTCCTAACTCGCACCAAGTCCTGTTCACCCATCACCCCTGTGCTCGCTGACCTACCTTGGTTTCCAGTTAAGCAGTGCCTCAATTTCAAAATTCTCATCCTTGTTTTCAAATTCCTCCATGGCCACACCCCTCCCTATCTCTGTAATCACCACCAGCCCCACAACCCCCCCACGAGATATCTGCGCTCCTCTAATTCTGCATTGAATGGCGGAGCAGGCTCGAGGGGCCGAATGGCCTACTTCTGCTCCTATCTTCTATGTTTCTATGCCCTCTTGAGCATCGCTGATTATAATTACTCAACCATTGGTGGCTGTGCCTGTTCGGTGTCAAATTTTTTTTCTTATAATATGCCTGTGAAGTGCCTTGGTACATTTTACTACGTTAAAGCTGCTATATAAATACAAGTTGTTGTTGTTGTTGTTACAGGTAAATATTTGAGTGGATTTGAAAAGTGTGGAACAATGTCACACGGAGAAACAGCGGTGATAGAACTGGCAACTCTGAGCCGCCCTTTCCAGCTGGGAATGCTGTACGACTGCCGATCAGACGCTCTGATCCCAGGTAATACAGTAATGCTAACTGTGGGACAACAGACATTAATTAATTTAAGAGCCATGTGATCTGGCAGATAGCTAACATAATACCTATATTTAAGAACATGTCCAGGGAACTATAGACCAGTCAGATTAACATCGGTGGTGGGAAAACTAATGGAATCCCTACTAAAGGAGAAAATAGAAGAACATCCAGAAACCAAAAATATAATAATGAATAGTCAGCATGAATTTCAAAAAGGATAGTCGTGCTTGACCAACCTCATTGAATTTTTTGAAGAGTTAACAGGGAGAGTAGATACGGGTAATGAAGTAGATGTAACTTATCTAGATTTTCAAGAGGTCTTCGATAAGGTACTACATCATCGTTGGGGCCTCAGCTATTTACAATCTATATTAATGACGTAGATGAAGGGACTGAGTGTAATGTATCCTAGTTTGTTGACTATGCAAAGCTAGGTGGAACAGTAAGCTGTGAGGAGAACACAAAGTATCTGCAAGCGATATAGATAGACTAGTGAGTGGGCAGTAAGGTGGCAGATGAAGTATAATGTAGGGAATGTGAGGTTACTCACTTTGGTAGGAAGACTCAAACAGAATATTTTTAAATGGTGAGAAACTTTCAAATGCTGGTGTTCAGAGAGATTTGGGTGTCCTCGTGCAAGAAACACAGAAAGCTAGCATGCAGCTAGAGCAAGCAATAAGGAAGGCAAGCGGCATGTTGGCCTTTATTATAAGGGGGTTTGGAGTATAAGAGAAAAGGGGGGAGAAATTCAGTTGTTAGCGCCACCGATTAATGCCTAAAGAGGCCGAGAAGTGGAGCGCTAGCCAATTTCCGGGCGGGCGCAAGGCGCCTCGCCCCATATTGAGCCTGCATTTAACGCCGGCGCTAAATCTTAGCGCCCGCTCATGGGCGCAGGCTGATTATGATGTCATTTGAGTGTGCAACGCCTTTTGGGTGCCCCGGACCGGAAATTCAGTGGCGCCCCCCTCCGTAGCACCTGGCGCTAATAGTGACAGCTTACCTGGACCTTACCAAGTCACTCTCGGGCTGGAGGAGCGTTATTTAAAGGGGACTGGTGTGGTTTAAAAGCGGCAGCCATTTTTGGAGCACACTTCCTCGAGAGCTACAAAGAGTTGCTGAGCTGCACACTGAGAGCCATTTGATCACTGAGCCAGCGCAGGCAGACGATCTTCAGCCTTCTGACCATCACCTTGCTGTTGGTGAGCCTTGACAACGGGGAACCTTCCTGTGGGCACTTATTATGGGGGCTGCATTGGAGGGGAACGTCCTGCTGCTGAATCATCTGGAAAGGGCACTGAGACGCTGGGAGAGGGGGACGGGCATGGCCAGACGGAGGAGGGCCAACAGACGCCGCCACAGCAGACCTTACGCTGGCAGGGTTTTCCGACAGCAGTTTTCCTACATGAACATGTCGGAGGAGCAGTGTGTCAGAAGGCTGCGATTTAGAAAGGAGCTGGTGACTGAGCTGTGCCACCTGCTTCAGCCAGATCTGCAGCCTCAGATAAGGTGCAGGACATCTCTGTCGGTGGCTGAGAAGATGCCTGCTGGCCTGAACTTCTACGCGAGCGGCTCTTCTCAGGCTCCGCGTCAGAGACTGATCAGAAGTAGCTTCTAGGCCTCTCTCACGGAATGCTTGCTGCCATTCCAAGAACAGGAATGGAACCGGTCTGATACCCCCAAGCCTGTGAAGGGCAAGATGCATGTAAATAGCAGGCATGGCCATTGTAAATGAAGAAAGTGTTTCATTAAACAAAATGTGGTTCCTTCAAACATGAGAAAGCTATGGCAACAGAAAGCAAAACTAATACACTGACACATAACTGCTTCTCACACCCGGGAGACTGTCCAAAACATAAATCACATTCCGACCATCTTCCTTGGCCTTGATTCCACTGCGCCAACCAAAGCATCCAAAGCCCCATCAGTGAGTCGTTCCGCCCTCTGCCTCACCCTTTCCATGTCTTGCTAGGCTGGTGCGCCACAGGTAGGCTCCCACCGCTTTGAAGGCCTACAAGGCAGTGAGTGTGTCTGGTGAAGCCAATTGACCTGCCCCTTTAAGAGCTGGCCGGCGCCACTGTGTCTCAGGGAAAGTGATTATTGACAGCACCCTCGCTGCGCCCCGCCGCGGTGAAATTGGGTTGCGCCGCCGGGTTAGCGCCTTAAGAGTAGCGTGCAGCGCCTGATTTAGCGCCGCAATCACCTTTAGGGGCGCTGCAACCCAATATCGCGCTAGGTGGCGCTAATTTGCGCCTGACGCTAAACTTTGCGCATCGCCAGGACTAGCGCCCCAAACGAGGCTATACCGAATTTCTAGGCCGCGAAGTCTTGCTACAATTGTACAGGACCTTGGTGAGACCACACCTGGAGTACTGTGCACAGGTTTGGTCTCCTTATCTAAGGAAGGATATACTTGCCTTGGAGGCGGTGCAACAAAGGTTCACTAGATTGATTCCTGGGATGAGAGGGCTGTCCTATGATAAGAGATTGTGTAGAATGGGCCGATACTCTCTGGAGTTTAGAAGAATGAGAGGTGACCTCATTGAAACATACAAGATTCTGAAAGGGATTGACAGGGTAGATGTTGAGGTTGTTTTTTTTTTATTCATTGTTGGGATGTGGGTGTCGCTGGCTGGCTAGGCCTGCATTTAGTGCCCATCCCTAATTGCCCTTGAGAAGATGGTGGTGAGCCGCCTTCTTGAACCGCTGCAGTCCATATGGTGTAGGTACGCCCACAATGCTGTTAGGGAGGGAGTTTCAGGATTTTGGCCCAGCGACAGTGAAGGAACGGTGATACAGGTCCAAGTCAGGATAGTGTGTGGCTTGGAGGGGAACTTGTAGGTGGTGATGTTCCCATGCGTCTGCCTCCCTTGCCCTTCTAAGTGGTAGAGGTCGCGGGTTTGGAAGGTGCTGTTGAAGGAGCTTTGGCGAGTTGCTGCAGTGCATCTTGTAGATGGTACACACTGCAGCCACAGTGCACCGGTGGTGGAGGGAGTGTATGTTGAAGGTGGTGGATGGAGTGCCAATCAAGCGGGCTGCTTTATCCTGAATGATGTCGAGCTTCTTGAGTGTTGTTGGAGCTGCACTCATCCAGGCAAGTGGAGAGTATTCCATCACACTCCTGACTTGTGCCTTGTAGATGGTGGAAAGGCTTTGGGGAGTCAGGAGGTGAGACACTCGCCGCAGAATTCCCAGCCTCTGGTCTGCTCTTGTAGCCACAGTATTTATATGGCTGGTCCAGTTCAGTTTCTGATCAATGGTAACCCCCAGGATGTTGATAGTGGGGGATTCAGCGATGGTAGTGCCATTGAATGTCAAGGGGAGATGGTTAGAGTCTCGCTTGTTGGAGATGGTCATTGCCTGGCACTTGTGTGGTGCGAATTTTACTTGCCACTTGTCAGCCCAAGTCTGAATGTTGTCCAGGTCTTGCTGCATATGGACACGGACTGCGTCAGTATCTGACGAGTCTCGAATTGTGCTGAACAGTGTGCAATCATCAGCGAACATCCCCACTTCTGACCTTATGATGGAGGGAAGGTCATTGATGAAACAGCTGAAGATGGTTGGGCCTAGGACACTGCCCTGAGGAACTCCTGCAGTGATGTCATGTGATTGAGATGAATGACCTCCAACAACCACAGCCAACTTCCTTTGTGCTAGGTATGATTCCAACCAATGGAGAGTTTTCCCCTTGATTCCCATTGACTTCAGTTTTGCTAGGGCTCCTTGATGCCACACTTGATCAAATGTTTGATGTCAAGGGCAGTCACTCTCACCTCACCTCTTGAGTTCAGCTCTTTTGTCCATGTTTGGACCAAGGCTGTAATGAGGTCAGGAGCTGAGTGGCCCTGGCGGAACCCAAACTGGGCATCAGTTAGCAGGTTATTGCTGAGTAAGTGCTGCTTGATAGCACTGTCGACGACACCTTCCATCACTTTGCTGATGATTGAGAGTAGACTGATGGGACGGTAATTGGCCGGGTCGGATTTGTCCTGCTGGAGTGTCTTGAACTAGGGGGCATAGTCTCAGGATAAGGGGTGGGCCATTTAAGACTGAGATGAGAAGACATTTCTTCACTCAGAGGGTTGTGAAACTTTGTAATTCTCTGCCCCAGAGGGCTGTGAATGCTGAGTCGTTGAGTATATTCAAGCATGAGATAGATTTTTGGACTCTAGGGGAATCAAGCGATAGGGAGATTGGGCAGGAAAGCGGAGTTGAGGTCGATGATCAGCCATGATCTTATTAAATAGTGGAGCAGACTCGAGGGGCTGTATGGCCTACTGCTGCCCCTATTTCTTATGTTCTTATGTACATAATGGACTAATGGACAAGGGCAGAGATTGCAGAGGCCTGGGAGAAGTAGCAGAATGGACAGTTAGCTGGCTTCAAGACAGAAAGCAGAGAGTAAGGGTAAAGGGTAGCTTTTCACATTGGCAGAAGGTGGGTAGTGGTATTCCACAAGGATCAATGCTGGGACCACTTGTTCACAATTTATATTAACGATTTAGACTTTGGAATCAAACACAATTTCTAAATTTCTGGATGTCACCAAATTGGGGATGGAGGGGATAATCAATATTGAGGAGGACTGCAACAAATTACAGGTGGACATTAATAAACTTGCAGAATTGGCATATAATTGGCAAATTAATTTCAACACAGATAAATGTGAGGTATTACATTTTGGTAGGAAGTTAAGGAGATCACTTATTACTTGGATGGTGCGAGTCTGGGTGGGGGAGAGGAACAAAGGGATCTCGGAGTACAAATACACAAATCACTAAAAGTTGCGACACCGCTTAACAAGGCAATAAAAAAGCAAACCAAGCACTGGGGTTTATTTCTAGAGGGGTAGAATTGAAAAGTAGGGAAGTTAGGCTAAACTTGTATCGAACCTTGGTTAGACCACACTTGGAGTACTGCGTACAGTTCTGGTCACCAAATTATAAAAAGGATATAGAGGCAATGAAGAGGGTGCATAAAAGATTTACAAGGATGATACCAGAAATGCGAGGGTATAACTATCAGGAAAGGATGAACAGGCTGGGTCTCTTCTCTCTTGAAAAAAGAAGGCTGAGGTGTTCAACAATTTCAGACTATAACCCTGCCCCTATTTTATGAGGCGGCAGTTGTTGATGATTCTGCCATCCCCATTTACACCATTTAACCACTCCTGCCTTCACCCTAGCACAGACCGTTCCTTTTATTCTTTCATCCCCTCCCCCTCTCCCTGCCTCTGCACCGGCTTAAAACCTGTTACATCTCTAACTTTTTCCAGTTCTGATGAAGGGTCACAGACCTGAGACTTTGACTCTGTTTCCCTCTCCACGGATACTGCCTGGTCTACTGAGAGTTTCCAGCATTTTCTGTTATTAGAGAGAATGTTTCCACTTGTGGGAAACAGCATAACTAGAGGCCATTCATACAAGAAATCCAATAGGGAATTCAGAAGAAACGTCTTTACCCAAAGAGTGGTGAGAATATGGAACTCGCTACCACAGGGAGTGGTTGAAGTGAATAGTATCGATGCATTTAAGGGGAGGCTGAACAAGCATATGAGGGAGAAGGGAATAGAGGGTTATGCTGATAGATTTAGCTGAGGAAAGATGGAAGGAGGCTCGAGTGCAGCATAAACGCCGGCATGGACTGGTTGGGCTGAATGGCCTGTTTCTGTGCCGTATATCCGATATATAAAAGAGTTGGTTTGTCTGTTTGTCTGTTTGTCTGTCTGTCTGTCCGGCTATACAATCAAATGTTATAGAGCGTACCTACACATATGTTATATCAAAAGAAAGCTTATCATTAGGGGAGTCTAATAGGCATATGTACTTTTTGGTCAGACAAAAATTGTTCGGACAGTATACAAAAAACGTTCAAAAAAAGGACAAAATCCGCTCATTAGCGGTTGACCAATCCTTCCGCTCATTAGCGTTGAGTGACGTGATGGTTGACCAATTGGGGGGTGTTTCATGGCATTTGTGGGCGGGGCCTAATCGTTCAAACTGCCCAGCGGGAGCTCAGCTGAGGTGAGTGGCAGCCATTAAACACTTGCCGGGCCTCAAGCTCAAAAAAATGGTAATGGAGGTGAGGAAATTGTTGATTCATTAGTATTGACACATTAAATATAGATTTCCAGCAAAAAAAAATTGGTTTAAAAAAAAAATCCATTTGCAAAGGGGACTCGGGCTTTCCTCCCCTCGGCGGTGGATGAGCTGCCTGCATGCCTCAGGCCTCGAAGCCTCGGCCTCTCCTCACCAGCCACGCCCGAGCTAGGCACCGCCCATCCTGCTGGGCCCAATTCCCTAAATCGCGATCGCTGCCATCTTGGTAAAGGCTGGCGGGGCGGGACTGAGCCGGGCGTACCCATCGCCGCCATCTTGCTAAAGGCTGGCGGGGCGGGAGACAGCGCGCATGTCAACGTCGGCGGCGGCCCGGAGCGCGACCTCAGCTAAGGTGAGTCGGGCCGGGCCTCACGCGCTACGCCACGCACAGTCCGGCCCTGAGGCGCTAATCCGCACACAGGGGCTTCGGGTCACAGTGTCCGGACTCTCGGGGAAGGGAGAGAGAGAGGGGGAGGCAGGGAGAGAGAGGAAATCAGGGAGAGACAGGGGGAGGGAGAGGAGAGGGGGAGGGAGAGGAGAGGGGGGGAGGGAGAGGAGAGGGGGGAGGGAGAAGAGGGGGGAGGGAGAGGAGAGGGGGGAGGGAGAGGAGAGGGGGAGGGAGAGGAGAGGGGCAGGGAGGGGGAGGGAGGGAGAGGAGAGGGGGAGGGAGAGGAGAGGGGGAAGGAGAGGAGAGGGGAGGGAGAGAGGGAGAGAGTGTAAAGCAGGGGGAGTGACAGAGAGCGGGGAGGGAGAGGGGGAGGGGGGAGGGAGGGGGGAGGGAGTGGGGGGAAGGGAGGGGGAGGGAGAGAGAGGGGGAGGGAAGGGGAGGGAGAGAGAGGGGAGGGGAGGGAGGGGGGAGGGAGGGGGAGGGAGAGAGAGGGGGAGGGAGGGAGAGGAGAGGGGGAGGGAGGGTGAGGAGAGGGGGAGGGAGGGTGAGGAGAGAGTGAGGGAGAGGAGAGGGAAGGGAGGGAGAGAGAGTAAAGCAGGGAGAGACAGGGGGAGGGAGAGAGAGAGGGTGAGGGAGGGAAAGAGTGAGGGGGTGGGACAGGGAGGGATAGCTCACCTTCTTCCTTCCTTCCTTCCTTCGCAGGGGTCGATCGGGCCAGGCCTGAGGCACTCCTTCCCCCCCTCTCTCTCCAGGCTAATCCCGAACTAAATCCAGCAGTCTCTCTCTCTTGCCCCCCGTCTCTCTCTTCTCCCCCCCGTCTCTCTCTTCTCCCCCCAGTCTCTCTTTCTCTCTCTTCCAACAACAACATGCCCTCAAAAAACCCTCGGCACCGCCGGGCACTCCAGCTAGTATCTGATGTCATCGTATGATTCCCTCCATCAGATTTCCTATTAATTTCTGTAAAAGTCATGTGCTCCTCCATCAGATTTTCTTTCTCTGCTCTGCCTGGCAACGTTTAATACCCAGAGAGGAAATGCACAAATCTGCCCCACTGAATCTCTGTTACCTGCTCTATACTGGACTGATTCTTCTTATTTCTCATTAAACACTAATAATTTCAATAGTAATTTGTTTATTTATCTGTTTTTTCTGTAGGGGTCACATTGTGGGACATAGAGACACTGAGAAAAGACCTTGATATGCTATCTCAGCGTAACACAGAGTTTCACATCATTGCATCCGACTCCATTGAGAAGAAAGCCTCTGCACTGAATGTGAACGGATCATTGAAAGCAAGTTTCTTGGGTGGATTGGTAGAGGTGGGAGGGTCTGCCAAATATCTCAACGACACAAAGAGCTCGAAGCAGCAGGCCCGAGTGACCCTTCAGTACCAAACAACAACCAGGTTTGAGCAGCTGACAATGAGCCACTTAGGGCGGCAGAATGTAACCTACCCATATGTGTTTGATCAGGGGACAGCAACTCACGTGGTTACAGCAGTGCTATATGGGGCTCAGGCTTTCTTTGTGTTTGATCGAGAGGTCTCTTCAGCAGAGACCCTGTGGGATATTCAGGGTAACCTGGAGGTGATGATTAAAAAAATTCCTAAGATTGCAATTGAGGGTCAGGCCTCCCTAAAAATGACAGACGAACAAAATTCAAATGCCCAGAAATTCAGCTGCACCTTTTATGGGGATTTCTCACTGGAAAACAATCCCACCACATTCCAAGACGCCATCAACATCTACACAACCCTCCCAAAGTTACTGGGACCGGATGGAGAGCACGCAGTGCCCATGAGAGTCTGGCTCTACCCACTCAACAAGCTGGACTCCAAAGCTGCTCAGCTGGTACGAGGCATCAGTATCGGACTGGTCAATCGCTCTCAGTCTGTGCTGGAGCAGCTCAATGAGACAGTGATGAGATGCAATGATCTGATGAGAGACAGTGTCAGCATTCAATTTCCAGAGATTGGGGACAGGATACTGGAATTCCGAGAGATGTGTCAGGAGTACAAACTGGTTTTCCAGAAGACTTTAGCGAGAGTGTTGCCATCTATCCGTGGAGGTGGGGAGGAGGAAGGGTTACTGGTGGATATTCTGAAGAACAAGGAACAGTCACCATTCAAACACCAGTCACTGATCAAATGGCTGGATGACAATGAGCGGGAAATGAACGTGGTGACATCTTGCCTCACGATATTGAAAGATATTCATGTTGTGAAGTCAAGGAGCGAGTTGGATAGAGAAGTGTTGGACCCAAAGACAGAGTATGTGGTCTGCTTCACATTCACAACACAGCATCAAGAGGACTTCTATCTGTCAGAAGCAGCCAGCTACCTACAATCTCACACAGCTGAGAAAATGCAGGTACCAAATCCTGCTAACCGGGTTAGTGTAGGACATCACAACCAGCAGTGGTTTAACTCGCGGTCTGTATCCCAGAAGATAAGGGAGTGCGCTCGCTTATTCCTGGATTTTGCCACAGCTAACAGAGCACGAGGGAAAACAAAGTTCATTGTTGCTTCTGTGCAGGATGACAGCAATGTAGGAGCATCGATTTACCTGTATGAGGGAGGGTTTGTGGTGAGCCAGTGCTTCGAACCCCCGTCACAGCCGGAGAAACCTGTGGTTAGTGGAACCACACATGACAGTGTGACACTCCAATTACACCCACCGAGACACGGTGCTGGCGAGATTGTTGGGTACAAGGTGGAGTACCGAGCTACCCAACAGGAGGAATGGGCAACTGTGGGTACATCTGATCAATCCGACTCCTTCACAATTCCTGGGTTACAGCCACACCAGGAATATCAATTCCATTACAGAGCAGTGACCAAGGCAGGGGTCAGCATGGCCAGTGAGAGTCACAGTGTCACCACACTTCCTACAAGTCCACCTGGTAAACCTTCAACACTCCAGGTATACTCCTGTGCTGCAACACTCACCTGGGCCAGGCCGACTGAGATTGGAGCTGGTGTCGATATAGTTCAGTACAGGATAGAATATAGAGAAGGAAAGGCAGTTACCTCCAGCACGGAGAATGGATTATGGGAGAATCTGAAGGCAACAGACAATGAATGTCGTTATACTTTAGAGGGATTGAAACCCAAGGCATCCTACAGAGTGCGAGTGTCTGCTGACTGTGGAGAAAAAGGTTCTAGTGCACCAAGTGATGAGGTTTTAATAGAAACAGAAAATAAACCGATGAGACGAGCCGAGAAACTTCACAGAGATAGTATATTAACAGACAGTGGGAACCCTTCCATTTACATGCTCCACTTAGAGAAAAAGATACTTGACAAGGCTGGACACCGTGTGAAATGCTCCTTCGGAAAGCCCACCACAAAACACAGTGTCAGGACAATTATGCTTCTTGGAGCAACAGGAGCAGGAAAAACAACCCTCATCAATGGAATGATCAACTACATCCTGGGCGTGGAATGGGAGGACAACTTCAGATACAAATTAATAGATGAAGGGACAGGAAGATCCCAGGCTGAAAGTCAGACATCCTCAATCACTGCCTATGAACTCCACCATCGCGAAGGATTCAGGATTGATTACTCTCTCACTATCATAGACACGCCGGGATTTGGAGATACCGGGGGGATAACTCGAGATAAATTTATCACTGATGAGATCCGAGAGTTCTTTACTTCCCCAGATGGTATTGATCAGATCGATGCCGTGTGTTTTGTTGCTCAAGCCTCTTTGGCTCGCCTGACTCATGCACAGAAATATGTCTTTGATTCGATTCTTTCCATTTTTGGCAAAGATATTGCAGAGAATATCCGAATACTGGTGACGTTCGCGGATGGGCAAGTTCCCCCCGTTCTGGAGGCCATCAACGTTGCTGAGGTACCGTGTCCCAAGGATAAGAAAGGTCTTCCCGTTCACTTCAAGTTCAACAATTCAGCCATATTTGCCCAAAGTTCAGCTTCTGGAATCTCTGTCAACAAGAGCAGTCCTGATGCTGGCAGTGAAGAGGAAGAGGAAGAGGACGATGATAACTTTGATGCAATGTTCTGGAAGATGGGATCAAACAGTATGAGGAAGTTCTTTGGAGCTCTGAGCAAAATGGAAACGAAGAGTTTATGCTTGACAAAGGAGGTCCTCAGGGAGCGTCAGGGGCTGGAGGCTGCGGTAGCGGGATTGCAGCCTCTGATCAAAGCGGGCCTGACAAAGCTGGAGGAGATCAGGATGACACAACAGGCTCTGAACCAACACCGGGTCGATCTGGATGCAAATAAAGACTTTGAGTATGAAGTTGAAGTCACAGTTCCAGTAAAGGAAGATATCAGCGGGACTGGCAATTACATAACCAACTGTCAGAAATGTCACTTCACCTGTCACTATCCCTGTGGGATTCCCAATGATGCTGATAAAAGAGGATGTGTGGCAATCGACAGAAATGGAAACTGCACCGTCTGTCCTCATAAATGTGTCTGGTCTGTTCATTACAACCAAAGGTACAGATTTGAGTATAAAACCAGAAAGGAGAAGAAAACATACAGCGAGCTGAAAGCAAAGTATGAGAAGGCATCTGGTGAACAGATGACACAGCAGAAAATCATGGAGAAACTTCAGCAGGAATTGGCTGACGTTCGGGATGTGGTGCTGGAGCTGATTGAAATAACATCCGAGAGCATTTTAAGACTTGAAGAAATAGCTCTCAGACCAAACCCGTTATCGACCCCAGCTTACATCGACCTGCTGATTCAATCTGAGAAAGAGGAAGCTAAGCTTGGGTTCCTGGAACGAATTCAGTCACTGAATGCAGTCAAGCAACGGGCTGAGATAATAGCAAAAGTTGCCGAGAAAGAGAGGCCGTTACCAGGATCGAAGCAATATCCTGCTGAAAAGGGAAGTAAAAGTGTCGGAAAACGTGTTAAAGGCGTGGTCTCTGACGTGTGGAACTGGTTCAGTCGTTGAGCAACTTTCCCAATTTAGCCTGAAATAACAAATTGACAAAAAATCATCCCAATCTTTCCAATTTAGAGTGAAGATGTTTCCCTCAGTTGATGAACTAATCTCTAATTGTACTTCACTGGCTTAACCAGCTCCATCCAGCTGTTTCCAGTATCGAGGGCAGATGTTCACTGGCCGATCTCCCATAGCATTGTTCACAGTGAGCCACTGTTTGCGATTGGTGAGGGTACTACTGTGCCATGTTGGGGGCAATATCAGAGCCATTGATTTAGTGTCTGAATGAGGCCAATTTCCTGTATAAAGCAGTCCAAGTGCACATACATATCGAGCGAAATGAACCAAGGCCTGGAGTCTCTGTATCTCCCCTCCATGAGCATCCTTTGGTGGTTGGGACACGGACTAACTCTCTAAAACTAAACTAGATGTTCATATTTAGATTTGTCCTGTAACTGGAGAAGTGCACTGTACACAGGGAGGGACCCGGACATTCGGTGGGCATGAGCAGATTGGAAGTGTGGGCATTGCTATTGTGGGGCCTTCGAGGCCCTGGTTCTTGAGGCAGGGGTCAAAGTGCATTCAGTGGCCTCAGATGATGCGGCCTGAGGGTGGAATGTGTCTGTAGTGCTGACCAGAAGTGCTCATTTTTAGCATGGGTCAGAAGAGGGTCACTGGCCAACATTTATCCCTCAACCAACATCACTAAAACAGATTATCTGGGTCATTATCACATTGCTGTTTGTGGGAGCTTGTGTGCAAATTGGCTGCCGCCCATCCGTCTGTCTGTCTGTCTGCGTGTCTGTCTGTCAGGCACGAAGGGCCGAATGGCCTACTCCTGCTCCTATCTTCTATGTATCTTCTATGTATGTCCATCCGCCTATACACTCAAAAGTTATAGAGCGTACCTACACATATGTTATATCAAAAGAAAGCTGATGATTAGGGGAGTGTCATAGGTGTATTTACTTTTTGGTCAGTCAAAAATTGTTCTGACAGTATACAAAAAACGTTCAAAAAACGGACAAAATCCGCTCATTAGCGGTTGACCAATCCTACCGCCTCATTAGCATTGAGTGACGTGAAGGTTGACCAATCCTACGGGGGGAGCGCGCTGCGTCACGGGGGGCGTTTCATGGCGTGTGTGGGCGGGGCCTAATCTTTCAAACTGCCATTAATTCGGCCATCTTTACCTCAGCTTTTATTTTTATTCACATTTTAACAGCTTCATTTTTCCCACTTTGTGTGTGTGTGGAGGGGATTTCTTTGTTGCTCTGCCTCCCTTTGCGGCTGTAGGCCGGGGACTCGGGCTTTCCCCCCCCTCGGCCCGGTCCAGGGGCTCGGCTCCATTTGCGGCTGCGGGCTGGGGACTCGGGCGTTCCCCCCCTCGGCCGGGGTCCCGGGGCTCGGCCTCCGTTTGCGGCCGCGGGTCGGCCCCGGGTCCCGGCTCCGTTTGCAGCCGCGGGCCAGGGACTTGGGCTTTCCCCCCCTCGGCCCGGTCCTGGGGCTCGGCTCCGTTTGCGGCCGCGGGTCGGCCCGGTCCCGGCTCCGTTTGCAGCCGCGGGCCAGGGACTTGGGCTTTCCCCCCCCCTCGGCCCGGTCCCCGGGGGCTCGGCTCCGTTTGCGGCCGCGGGTCGGCCCGGTCCCGGCCTCCGTTTGCAGCCGCGGGCCAGGGACTTGGGCTTTCCCCCCCTCGGCCCGGTCCCGGGGCCTCGGCTCCGTTTGCGGCCGCGGGCCGCAGGCCGGGGACTCAGGCTTTCCGCCCCTCGACTAGCCCGCAGGCAAGCCACTGCAACGGTCCGGAGCGGGAGCCACTGTGCACGGCCTTCCCCGCGGCGTCAACCGCCACGGCCCGAGAGCCTGACCAAAAGCAAGCAGGACTCCGGGTCACTAAGGCCCCACACCCCCCCTTTCCCCCCCCCCACCCCCCCCCACCCCCCCTTTCCTCCCCCCCACCCCTTTCCTCCCCCCCACCCCCCCTTTACCCCCCTTTCCCCCCCCACACCCCCCTTTCCCCCCCACACACCCCCCCCTTTCCCCCCCACACACACCCCCCCTTTCCCCCCACACACTCCCACCTTTCCCCCCAACACCCCTTCCCCCCCACCCCTTTCCCCTTTCTCTCTCCCCCCTTTCTCCCTCTCCTTCCCTCTCTCTCTCTCTCCTTCCCTCTCTCTCTCTCTCTCTCCTTCCCCCTCTCTCTTTTGCCATGAGTGCGGGGCTGAGAAAACCGGGGCTTTCCAACGAGCCGTCCCCGACCGCACACCTACCCTTTCCCCCCCCACACACCCCACCTTTCCCCGCCAACACCCCCTTCCCCCCCACCCCCTTTCCCCCACCCACCCCTTTCCCCCCACCCCTTTCCCCATTCTCTCTCCCCTTTCTCCCTCTCCTTCCCTCTCTCTCTCTCTCTCCTTCCCTCTCTCTCTCTCGCTCTCTCTCCTTCCCCCCTCTCTCTTTTGCCGTGAGTGCGGGACTGAGAAAACCGGGGCTTTCCAACGAGCCGTCCACGACCGCAATCGCACACGGGAGTCCGCAGTGAAAGGCATTCATCTGCTGCCCGGGCCAACCGGGTCCAAAGACCCGCCACATTAACCATGAGGAACCCCGGGCTCGCTTCGGAGCGATGGGCACCCGGGCCTCCCGTTGTCGGACTGACTCCGTTCTGGTACCGAGCTGAGTTGGGGCCGGGCCTGAGGAGCTAGGGAGGGAGAGGGGAGGGAGGGAGAGAGAGGAAAGGAGGGAGAGACAGGGGGAGGGAGAGAGAGAGAGGGGGAGGGAGGGAGGGAGAGGAGAGGGGGGAGGGGGAGGGGACGAGGAGAGAGGGGGAGGGAGGGAGAGGAGAGGGGAGCGAGGGAGAGGGGAGGGGGAGGGATAGGGGGAGGGAGGGAGGGAGAGGAGAGGGGGGAGGGAGAGGAGAGGTGGAGGGAGGGGAGAGGAGAAGTGACCAGCCCACCAGTCTCATAAACAGTTTTACAAAAAAGCCTGGGCAACGCCGGGCACCCCAGCTAGTTTCCTATAATGCAACAGTGACTACACGTCAAAAATTACTTAATTGGCCGTAAAGCGCTTTGGGACATCCGGTGGTCATGAAAGGCGCTATATAAATGCAAGTCTTTCTTTCTAGTGGGCTCTCAGATATCCGGTCTGGGATTGGATGGTGATCTGGGCAACCATACACAACAACAACTGGTGATCAGAGCCACCATACACAACAACAACAACTGGTGATCAGGGCAACCATACACAACAACAACTGGTGATCAGAGCAACCATACACAACAACAACAACAACTGGTGAACAGGGCAACCATACACAACAACAACAACTGGTGATCAGGGCAACCATACACAACAACAACAACTGGTGATCAGAGCAACCATACACAACAACAACAACTGGTGATCAGAGCAACCATACACAACAACAACAACTGGTGAACAGGGCAACCATACACAACAACAACAACTGGTGATCAGGGCAACCATACACAACAGCAACTGGTGATCAGGGGCAACCATACACAGCAACAACTGGTGATCAGGGTAAACATACACAAAAACAACAACTGGTGATCAGGGTAAACATACACAACAACAACTGGTGATCAGGGCAACCATACACAACAACAACAACTGGTGATCGGGGCAACCATATACAACAACAACTGCCTAATTAGTCCCACTCTCCTGCTCTTTCCCCAGGGCCCTGCACATTTTCCCCCTTCAAGTGTTTATCCAATTCCCTTTTGAACGTTATGTCCTGGTGACGAGGGGGAATAACTGCTCAGTACCTCTTAGATACAAAGAAATAATGCTGGAAATCCAAAATAATAAAATGTAAATACACAACAGGCCTGTCAGGATCTAAACAGAAACAATAGGGTGAACTTTCTGTTTTTGACTAAGGGAATCTCAATCTGAAACGTTAAACTGTATTTTCTCTTTTCAAATGCTGACTGGCCCGTCGTGTATTTGCATTATTTTCTGTTATTATCTGTTTTATTTTAGAGTTAGAACAGGGTTCCATTGTTTAATCATTTTATATCGATATAAAAAGGGAATCGGGAACTAAGTTCAGAAGCCAGCAGTAAATGGAACAGGCTTCTAATGCTGTAATAGAGAGGCGAAACATTGCATTAACATTTGTAGTCGCTATTCCTAGAGTTATGTGTTGTCATTTTATTGTTTCAGATGCTTTCTTCAAATAATTAAATAGCAGATTACAGATTATGTTGCTTGTGTTCAATTATTGGACAGTGTGATTCCTGGCAATGTTACCCTGTTTGTGGAATTTTAGAATCATAACTTAAACCATTACTGTTAAATTTTGATTCTGAAATTCTGATTGCAATAGTTTGGAATTTTAATTCCACAGTGAACAAACGCTTGAATTCTGTTCCACAGCGTTTGAATTTCATTGAATTTTATATAAGGTTGCAACAAGTGTTTCTATATTCCATTAGTCAACTGTACTTTATCCAGTGATTTGCTTTGAAACCGTACAAACTTTGATCAGCTCTCACCTGCATGACAATAAAACAAATGATTTAATCCAGCTCGGTGCCACCTTTAATAAACATTAAATACCTGGACAAAGCTGTGTAGAGAGTAAGAGACTGGAGGACGGGTGTCTAACCTCACCGAGTGATATGTAATATTATTATTTTAGAATTAAGTGCTTGATATGTTTTTACTCTGATACTTTCCTCGAGCTCAGTACCAAAGACCACTCCATTAATGACTCCCCCCAATCCCTACAAACCAGAGTGTGACTTTAAATCCATATTATCTGGTAATGTAGAGCAGCCCAGATACTGAATAGAGCCCCTCATTATGGTCTCCAGCTTGCTGCAGCAACCCCTGAACTTTGAAAAGTGGTAGACTATATATCCTATCAGACTGCGGTTTGGACTATAAACTATGATGAAGCAAATTCATCAAGAACAACAACAACTTACATTGAAGATTTTCACCCAGAAAACACGACTCACGTTTTCCCCGTGAATGAGAATAGAATACCACCAACCAGTGACACCGTGTGGTGGGGCAATGGGTCATCAGTGAATCCCACCCACCAGTGGCCTCGTGTGGTGGGGCAATGGGTCATCAGTGAATCCCACCAACCAGTGACTCCCTGTGGTGGGGCAATGGGGCCTCAGTGAATCCCACCAACCAGTGACTCCGTGCGGTGGGGCAATGGGTCATCAGTGAATCCCACCAATCAGTGACTCCATGTGGTGGGTGTAAGAGTTTCGCAAAATTCCCCTGAAAACAAGAGAAACATTGGTCCACATCGTGGATGAAGATTTGTGTTTTTGAATTGCCTCTGGGTCAGATCAATGTTTTGAAGCATGCTCAGAGCCACGAAAGACTGGACTGGACTACAACGGAGTCGAGGAAATTCGTGGAAGTATTCACACACATTGAGAAGGAACATCTTTTAAGGCTTGTGCTTTTGAGCCCGGTCAAACACAGAGGTTTACAGCTTGTAATGTGTTTGTGTGAAAGACCTGTCAATCAAACCAGGGAGGTCAGGAGTTGCCCACTTGACCCGAGGCCACAGAGACAGGTTGTTGTGGCTGGCTATGATTCAGCAACCAATCATAGTCCCTTTTTTGTGTACTGGCCAGAGAGAACGGCAGGAGCATGAAAGACCTGTCAATCAAACCAGGGAGGTCAGGAGTTGCCCACTTGACCCAAGGCTGATTATGGCTGGCTATGTTTAAACAAGCAATTCAGCAACCAATCACAGTCCTTTTGTTTGTGTACTGGAACTTTAGGCGGGAATTTTTCCAGACAGAGCGGTAGCAGCAACAGGTATAAAAGATAGCTACTGAGAAGCTATGGGGTCTCTTTTTACTTCACTGGACCACAGGTGAGCAGAGTGTTCTGACTCCTCAAACAAGACAACCTAGCAAGGAGTTTGGGGTGGTGATTTAAGGGAATTGCTAAGATTGTTTAAATAACATTGTAGCCATTGTATCCCTCGTTTTTGCCATCTGTACCCCCTTGTTATATACTTTTGTTGCATTTACTATGTTCGTGTGGTATAGTTTATATTTGATTATGGTTCTTTAGTTTAATAAATTTTGACTTTGCTCATATCCAAACAAATTGTCCGCTTTAACATCATTAATTGTAAGTCCTCCAGTCAGAACTGAAAGGTGGGGTAGCGATTCGGAACCGCTGTTAAAATTGGTTTACAGTGCAGCTGGCAAAAAGGCTGCTGGCCAGGTATGTTACCATAAACCAGGTAATAGATGCCTCCCCTACAGTGGGGCAATGGGTCATCAGTGAATCCCACCAACCAGTGACTCCATGTGGTGGGGCAATGGGCCTCAGCGAATCCCACCAACCAGTGACTCCATGTGGTGGGGCAATGGGCCTCAGCGAATCCCACCAACCAGTGACTCCATGTGGTGGGGCAATGGGCCTCAGCGAATCCCACCAACCAGTGACTACATGTGGTGGGGCAATGGGCCTCAGCGAATCCCACCAACCAGTGACACCGTGTGGTGGGGCAATGGGCCTCAGCGAATCCCACCAACCAGTGACTCC
This sequence comes from Somniosus microcephalus, assembly GCF_052327205.1. Classification (NCBI taxonomy): domain Eukaryota; kingdom Metazoa; phylum Chordata; class Chondrichthyes; order Squaliformes; family Somniosidae; genus Somniosus; species Somniosus microcephalus. The sequence continues at coordinate 86,036,699 of NW_028225179.1, read as the reverse complement.
ATGTGGTGTGGCAATGGTTCAACGGTGAATCCCACCAACCAGTGACTCTGTGTGGTGGGACAATGGGTCATCAGTGAATCCCACCAACCAGTGACCCCGTGTGGTGGGGCAATGGGGCCTCAGTGAATCCCACCAACCAGTGACTCTGTGTGGTGGGGCAATGGGGCCTCAGTGAATCCCACCAACTTGTGACTCCATGTGGTGTGGCAATGGTTCAATGGTGAATCCCACCAACCAGTGACTCCGTGTGGTGTGGCAATGGTTCAACGGTGAATCCCACCAACCAGTGACTCCATGTCATAGGGCAATGGGCCTCAGCGAATCCCACCAACCAGTGACTCCATGTGGTGGGGCAATGGGTCATTAGTGAATCCCACCAACCGGTGACTCCGTGTGGTGGGGCAATGGGTCATCAGTGAATCCCACCAACCAGTGACTCCGTGTGGTAGGGCAATGGGTCATCAGTGAATCCCACCAACCGGTGACTCCGTGTGGTGGGGTAATGGGTCATCATCCCATCCCTAGCTCAGCCATCTCTACATCCAGCACTTTGCCAGCACCTACCCCATGGTAAGTGACAAAAGAAGCTCCCTAACATATACAGGCCTCAAAAACAGAAAGACTTGCATTTATAGCATTTCAAATTGCATTTCATGACCTCAGGATGTCTCAAAGAGCTTTACTGCCAATGAAGTACATTTGCAGTGTAGTCAGTGCTGTAATGTAGGAAACGTGGCAGACAATTTGCACTCAGCAAGATCCCACAAACACCAATGAGATAATGAACACATCATCTGTTTTTAGGTGCTGTTTGAGGGATATATTTTGGCCAGGACTCCGGGGAGAACTCCCCTGGTCTTCTTTGACTAGTGCTGTGGGATCCTTTACATCCACCAAAGCCAGAACAGGTCAGATGCCTGACTGCACAAGGACAAATGTCCAGACCAGTGGTTCCCAACCTTTTTACTTCTGAAGCCCACCTCCCATGTTATAAAAATTCCACGGACCCCCTGTAACACAACACTAGTATTTTCTCAGTATAAAGGAGCAGCGGCTTTCCTTTGCAGCACAACACCAGAATGTTTTCCAGTCAGTGCTGCCGCCCCCTCAGTGCAGACCCCAGTGCAATTTGTCCATAAGAACATAAGAAATAGGAGCAGGAGTAGGCCAATCGGCCCCTCGAGCCTGCTCCACCATTCAATAAGATCATGGCTGATCTGATCCTAATCTCAAACCTTCTATCACTCTGCATCCACCCGAACCCATGTGATCTCCTGGGAGAGGCGAAAAACCAGATAAAGACCCAATGGCCAATTTGGGAGAAAAAAATCTGGGAAATTCCTCTCCAACCCATCTAGGCGATCAAAATTCTTCCAGGAGATCACTCTGTCCCTATATTTTCTAAAGAACTTACCTTCTGTAAAGGCGATCTCCACCCCAGCCAGGAACAGGAATAAAACCATCTCCTGAAATCTTACACAGAATTAGAACACAGTAGGAGCAGAACCAGGCTACACGGCCCCTGGGCCCACTCCACTACCCACAGGGCCATGACCATTCCGAACCTAGAGTCATGTCCAATTTCCTGCCCGCTCCCCGTAACCCTTAATTCCCTTTACTTCTAGGAAACTATCTATTTCTGTTTTAAATTTATTTAATGATGTAGCTTCCACAGCCTTCTGGGGCAGCAAATTCCACAAACCCACCACCCTCTGAGTGAAGAAGTTTCTCCTCATCTCAGTTTTGAAACAGCAGCCCCTTATTTTAAGATTTTGCCCCCTAGTTCTAGTTTCACCCTTCATTGGGAACATCCTCACCGCATCCACCCAATCAAGCCCCTTCACAATCTTATATGTTTCAATAAGATCGCCTCTCATTCTTCTGAACTCCAATGAGTAGAGTCCCAATCTACTCAACCTCTCCTCATGACCACCCCCTCATCCCCGGGATTAACCGAGTGAACCTTCTTTGTACTGACTCGAGAGCAAGTATGTCTTTTCTTAAGTATGGACACCAAAACTGTATGCAGTATTCCAAGTGCGGTCTCACCAATACCTTGTACAACTGCAGCAATACCTCCCTGTTTTTATATTCCATCCCCCTAGCAATAAAAGCCAACATTCCATTGGCCTTCTTGATCACTTGCTGCACCTGCATACTAACTTTTTGAGTTTCGTGCACCAGGACCCCCAGATCCCTTTGTACTACAGTACTTTCCAGTTTCTTGCCATTAAGATAATAACTTGCTCTATGATTTTTCCTGCCAAAGTGCATAACCTCACACTTTCCAGTATTGTATTCCATCTGCCAAATCTCTGCCCACTTACTTAGCCTGTCTATGTCCCTTTGCAGGTTTTTTATGTCCTCCTCACTCACTACTTTCCGTCCCATCTTTGTATCATCTGCAAACTTTGATATGTTACACTCGGTCCCCTCCTCCAAATCGTTAATATAGATTGTAAAGTGTTGGGGACCCAGCACTGACCCCTGCGGAACACCACTAGTTACTGGTTGCCAATCTGAGAACGAACCATTTATCCCAACTCTCTGCTTTCTGTTAGAGAGCCAATCCTCCACCCACGCCAGAATATTACCCCCAATCCCGTGATTTTTTATCTTGAGCAATAATCTTTTGTGTGGCACCTTGTCAAATGCCTTTTGGAAGTCTAAATACACTATGTCCACTGGTTCCCCTTTATCCACCCTGTATGTTACTTCCTCAAAGAACTCCAGCAAATTTGTCAAACATGACTTCCCCTTCATGAAACCATGCTGAGTTTGCCCTATTAAATTATGTTTATCCAAATGTCCCGTTACTGTCTCCTTAATAATGGACTCTAACATTTTACCAACCACAGATGTTAGGCTAACAGGTCTATAGTTTCCAGCCTTCTGCCTACTACCCTTTTTAAATAAGGGTGTTACATTAGCAGTTTTCCAATCTGCCGGGACCTTTGCTGAGTCCAGTGAGTTTTGGAAAATTATTACCAATGCATCCACAATCCCTACCGCCACTTCCCTCAAGACCCTAGGATGCAAGCCATCAGGTCCAGGGGATTTATACGCCTTGAGTCCCATTATTTTACCAAGTACCACTTCCTTAGTGATTTTAATCGTATTTAGTTCCTCCCCCCCTAGAGCCCCCTGTTTGTCCAGTATTGGGATATTCTTAGTGTCCTCTACTGTAAAGGCTAATACAAAATAATTGTTCAGTGTTTTTGCCATCTCCATGTTTCCCACCATTAATTTCCTGGTCTCATCCTCTAAGGGACCAACATTTACTTTAGCCACCCTTTTTCTTTTTATATAACTATAGAAACTTTTGCTGTCTGTTTTTATATTTTTTGCTAATTTACTTTCATAAACTATCTTCCCTTTCTTAATCAATTTTTTAGTTATTTTTTTCTGTCTTTTAAAGACTTCCCAATCTTCCATCCTCCCACTGGATTTGGCTACCTTATATGCCCTTGTTTTTAGTCGGATACTATCCTTAATTACTTTACTTAGCCACGGATGGCTATCTTTTCTTTTACACCCTTTTTTCCTCAGTGGAATATATATTTTTTGGAAGTTGTAAAATAACTCCTTAAATGTACACCACTGATCATGTACCATCTTACCCTTTAATCTATTTTCCCAGTCCACTCTAATCAATTCCGCTCTCATACCTTCATAGTCTCCTTTATTCAAGCTCAGCATGCCTGTTTGAGATCCAACCTTCTCACCCTCTAATTGAATATGGAATTCAACCATGTTATGGTCACTCATTCCAAGGGGATCCTTTACTAGGACATTTTCAATTAATCCTGTCTCATTACACAGGACCAAATCTAAGGTTGCTTGCCCCCTGGTTGGTTCAGTTACATACTGCTCAAGAAACCCATCCTAATACACTCAATGAACTCATCCTCAAGGCTGCTCTGCCCAATTTGATTTGTCCAGTTAATATGATAATTAAAATCCCCCATAATTATAGCTGTTCCCTTATTACAAGCCTCAACTATTTCCTGATTAATACTCCGTCCAACAGAGTTGCAACTGTTCAGAGGCCTATAGACTACACCCACTAGTGTTTTTTTCCCCTTATTATTCCTTATCTCCACCCAAACTGTTTCACTATCCTGCTCCTTTGACCCGATATCATTTCTCTGTATTATAGTGATTCCTTCCTTTATTAACATAGCCACCCCACCTCCTCTCCCTTCCTGCCTGTCCTTCCTGATTGTTAAATAACCTGGTATGTTTAATTCCCAGTCATGGTCACCCTGCAGCCATGTTTCTGTAATGGCCACAAGATCATACCCATGTGTCGTTATTTGTGCCATTAACTCATTCATTTTGTTACGAATGCTACGTGCATTCAGATAAAGAACTTTCAAATATGTTTTGTAACACTTAGTTCCTGTTTTTTCCCTTTTTAGTACTTTACTTTTTACTCCATACCTTCTGTCCCTTCCTGACACGTTCTGTTTTTTAATTCCCCCACTGCTACCTAAGTCTATGACCTTCTCTGTTGTCATTTGTATTATTTGCTCTCTAGGAACCTCCCCCCCCACTAGTTAGTTTAAAGCCCTCTCTACAGCCGTGGTTATATGATTCACCAGGACTCTAGTCCCAGCACTGGCCAAGTGGAGTCCGTCCCAACGGAACAGCTCCCTCCTGTCCCAGTACTGGTGCCAGTGTCCCAAGAAGCAAAACCCATTTCTCCCACACCAGTCTTTGAGCCACGCATTTAACTCTTTAATTTTATTTATCCCAGCCAAATTCGCTCGTGGCTCAGGTAATAACCCAGAGATTATTACCCTTCAGGTTCTGTTTTTTAATTTGACCCCTAGCTGCTCATACTCCTTTAACAGAACCGTCTTCTTGTCCTATCTACGTCGTTTGTACCAACATGGACCACGACAACTGGATCCTCCCCCTCCGACTCCAAGTTTCTTTCCAGCCCAGAAGAGATGTCCTTAACCCTGGCACCGGGCAGGCAACACAGCCTTCGGGACTCCCGCTCTTGACTGCAGAGAACCCTATCTATCCCCCTAATGATACTATCACCTACCACTACAACATTTCTTTTTACTCCCTCCACTTGAATGGCCCCCTGTACCATGGTGCTGTGGCCAGGTTGCTCATCCTCCCTGCAGTCCCCGCTCCCGCCCTCACAGGGAGTAAGAACCTCAATCCTGCTGGACAAGAGCAAGTGCTGTGTCTCCTTCAACACTACATCCTGGATCCATGTACCTTCCTCACTCGTAGTCACACCGTCCTGTCCCTGACCATGGACTACATCTGCAGTAATTAACTTCATAGGTGTGTCCATCTCCTGAACCATAGAGTCCAGGAACTTCTCCCCCTCCCTGATGTGTCGAAGTGTCTGAAGCTCGGTCTCAAGCTCCATAACATGGAACTTGAGTTCCTCTAGCAGCAAGCACTTGTTGCAGATGTAATCACCGTGAGCCTCAATGGGGTCCACTGGCTCCCACATCTCACAACAGTAACACATCACCTGCTCCATTCTATATAATTAATTAAATTTCTTATTATTAGTTATGAAGACCCTGCCCAGATATAGATGATAATATCACACCACTATTCAATAAGACTTACCAACTTAAAGGTATAAAAGAGAAGAGAAGGAAGAAAACCAACCAACCAGCTGATCACCAACCTCCTCCTTGAATACTGTCTGTGGGGCCTGTTTGGTTGACTCGTCTCGCTGCTCCGCCTCCGCAGTGCTGTCTAAGCCTGGGAGTGGGGGGGAAAACAGAGCAAAAAACACACCCTCACCTCCCACTTGCCCGAACTCTCCCACTTACCAAAACTCCAGCAGCACTCAATGCACAAAGCACTGCGTGCACAGCACTAGCCCCTCCCCTTTTATACCCGGATTCTACTTCCGGTTTAAACTGCCCAATAGTTTAATATACCTTTAAAAAATTAAACTTACTTCAAATAATTGACTTCTTAACAAACTAAAATTCACAAAATACACTTAAATGATTTTTCTCCCACTTACCAAAACTCCAGCAGCACTCAATGCACAAAGCACTCCGTGCACAGCACTAGCCCCCCCCCTTTTATACCCGGATTCTACTTCCGGTTTAAACTGCCCAATAGTTTAATATACCCTTAAAAAATTAAACTTACTTCAAATAATTGACTTCTTAACACACTAAAATTCACAAAATACACTTAAATGATTTTTCTCCTACTTACCAAAACTCCAGCAGCACTCAATGCACAAAGCACTCCAGCTGATTGCTGCTGAAGACAGGAAATCATCCAACAATTTGAAAATATCGTCTGACTTTGTTGATCTCTTGAGCTCTTTGCAAAACAAAAATTCTTCTTTTATTTCCTTATTCCACACATACCGAACACAGGCGAGAAAATGGGAAATTTTAGAAATGTCTGTGCGTTCATCATGTTGTATCACAAAGTCATTGTCATCATCCCATGTTATTCAACGTTTACACCAGTGATCTGCCCGATACAGAGTCCTACAAGTTCGTATACACTGATGACATTGCCTTGGCCACACAACACCTGAATCTGTCCATCACTGAGGAGACCCTGACCAGTGATTTACAGAGGATGGAGGCCTACCTCCACCAATGGTGACTTTGGTCAAACCAGGAAAAGACCATCACCTCCACATTCCACGTCAACACCCATCAAGCAAACCGAGCTCTGAAAGTCTCCTTTTTTGGCGCAGAAGTAAACAGGCTAACCCTCATGGGCAAAGACTAGTTGAGAAAGTTAAGACCAGACTGGAAAAACATCTTCAGTGTAGATGCTTCAAAGAAGCGACTCCACACAATGCTGAACATTATGAGGGCATCACTGCGCATGACACGCATATCTGTATCAAGTCCAACACGAAGCCTGTCTATTGTAAGGCAAGGCCGGTCCCCTTTGCATTGAAAAGTCAGGTGGAGGAAGAGCTAAAGAAGCTCAGAGAATGGAGTGCTAGTAAAAACTGACAAAAGTGAATGGGCTACCCTGATTGTGGTAGCACCCAAAGCAGACAAAACTGTACGCTTGTGCGGTGACTACAAAGTTACTATCAACCATGCAGTTGACGATGAGCAGTAGCCATTACCTACATCACGAGGTTTGTATGCAGCACTCTCTGGGTGAAAGGTTTTCTCCAAGCTTGACCTGTCGCACGCTTACACTCAGCTGAATATTGACAGAGAGAGCCAACAGTATCTCACCATCAACACACACAAGAGACTTTACTCATACACCAAGCTGCCATATGGTGTAAAGACCTTCCCCAAAATCTTCCAGGCCACGATGGATAAGATTTTGCAAGGAGTTCCAAATTGCTTATGCAATCAAGACAATGTGTTGATCGTAACAGGCAGCAAGGAAGAAAATCTAGAAGTGTTAGATATAGTGCTTCAACGATTGAATGCCCACAATGCCAAATTTAAAAGGAGCAAATGTGCTTTTGTGCAGCCCGAGGTTGTGTACCTTGGTCTGAAAGTTGATGCAAATTGCTTGCAGTCAGTGAGGGAAAAGGTTGATGTTGTCATCAATGCTCCAAAGCTACAGAACGTGTCTGAGTTAAGATCTTTCCTTGGAATGGCCCAGTACTATGCACATTTCTTACCTGAGTTAGCGACCATGTTAGCTCCATTGCACGAGCTCCTCAAGAAGGATGTCCAGTGGAAGTGGATGAAAGCGCAACAGGAAACATACGATGCTTGTAAGAGAAATCTCTCTAGCGATGCTCTACTTGTGCACTACGACACAGAGCATGAGCTTTAGTTAGCGTGTGATGCTACTAGCTATGTTGTGGGAGCTGTAATAAGTCACGTAATGGATGACGGCCAAGAGAAACCAATCACATTCACATCGCGAACCCTCACAAAGAGCAAAAGAAATTACCCGCAAATTGAAAAGGAAGCACTCGCCTTAGTGTTTGGAATCAATAAATTCCAACAATCCCTGATCGGCAGAAACTTTACGTTGATTAACGATCACAAACCATTCATAGCAATATTAGGGCCCAAATCTGCCAACCCTGCAATGGCCGCATCAAGAATGCAACGTTGGGCAGTGTTGTTGTCACAATATGACTACACAATTGAATATCGCGCTTCAAAGCAAAACGCAATCGCAGATGCCTTGTCCAGGTTGCCACATGTGCTGGGAGTGAAGGTGAGATCTTCATGCTAGGTGCAGTTGACAAAGACTTTCCTGTGAATGCAGCTGAGATTGCAAATGAGACTCAAAAGAACTCAGTACTGAAAAGAGTGTAAGAAAACACCTTGAATGGATGGACTGATCAGTGTCTGGACACAGAGTTGAAACCATTCCATAAACGTCATACTGAATTGTCTTGTGAGCAAGGTTGTATCAAGTGTGGAAACAGAGTGGTGGTACCTAATTCTTTGAGAGAAGGAATTCTGGCCGAACTTCATACTGAACATCCAAGGAATCAATTGCAAGACGTTTGTTTACTGGCCAGGACTGGCCAGTGATCTTGAATCACTTGTCAGCAAATGCAGCGTTTGCCAAAATTGCAGAAACAAACCACCCAAAACTCCACTACAAACATGGTCGTGGCCAAGTAGGTCTTTTCAGAGAGTATGGGGGTGATTTTCATTCAGAAGTCGGGAAGGAGGCGGGACTACAACTTTCGGGGTTGTATTCCCGCCTCCATCGAGATGCGGCCAATCCATGCTAAACCAGCGGGCTCAGCAGGCCAATTAAGGGCTACCCGCAACAGGTGACGTCACAGACTGAAATTTCATCTGTCAAGACGTTTTGACAGATGAAATATCAGTGTTTCACAGCTGTTTGAAGCTGTCAAACACTGACAGTCTTACTTCTAACCTGAGTCCTTCTACGCAGACTCAGTTAGAAATCTCACCGGCACTGAAAGCTGCAGGCTGTCACTTTTGACAGATCGCAGCCATTCAGCTTTCAGTGCCGGCTGAGTGATGGACTGCTGAAACCTAGAGGAAGGAAGGCTGTAAAGGTAAGTGCAGGTAATTTAAACTTCTTTACACACTTTAGACACACCAAACACACTTACCTTTGCACTCATGCACCCATCACTCACCTGAACACCGAAATCTTGACCCCTCCAAGTCCTTCAACCAAACGGCCCGACTCCTCTAACTTGGCGTGGTTTGGAGCCGTCGTGAATCCCACACGACAACCTTCAAAATAGGGATTAGGCTAAAAACTGCCTGTTAACTACCTGTTAACAGGCAGTTAATTGGCACTAATCCCTTCCCGCCTCGGGTCGGCGGGTCCCAGTGCGGGGCGGGTACCCGCCTCCTTTGAAACTTACATGGAGGCTGGTTTTGGGCGGGATGGTGTCGGGACCCCCGAATTCGGGAATTTAGCCCCCCCCGCACGCCTCCAATCCCGACTCCACGGCACACTGAAAATCGACCCCTTCATGTAGACTTCTGTGAGAAAGCAAATGATTATTTCTTGATACTTGTAGATAGTCAATCAAAGTGGATTGAAGTGAAACACAGGTTCAAATACTACAACTGAACATACCATAGATGAGTTGAGGTATATCTTCGCATGTCATTGCTTACCTGAAGAGCGTGTTTCTGACAATGGCCCTCAGTTCCATTCTGCTATATTCCAAGAGTTCATGAAATGGAACGGTATCAAACGCACTCTTGTTCCACCATATCATCCAGCTTCAAATGGAGCAGCCGAAAGGTCAGTCAGAATAGTGAAAAAAGCTCTCAAAAAGCAAGTGTTGCAGGGTTGTTCGGGACTCAGCATGAAGCAACGTTTGGCAAATTTCTTGCTGAAGTACAGAACCACTCCGCACACTACAACTGGACATACTCCAGCAGAACTCTTGAGGAAGAGGAGATTCACAACACGATTGAGTCTTGTTCAACCAAATTTGGCCTCAAGAGTTGATCATAAAGAGTTGAGTCAGAAACGTTATTATGACAGCAATCGGAAAGAATGCAGTGTGTTTGTGTTCTCAGTCCCCCTGGCAAGTCGAGTTCACACAAGTGGGTTATAGGAACCATGGTAGAGGTTGGAGCAACCAAGCGATATTTGGTTGAGATTGGTGATAACATCCAAAGCGTTCATGTAGATCAAATAATCTCTGCTAGAGATGAACCAAGATGTGATCTTGAACCACTTGATCATGAACACATACATGAGTTTGACTCCGTTCAGACTTCAGTAACTGAAGTACCAGGTTCAAACAAATCTGAGATAGAAACAGGATCATCTTTGAGTTCGGAACCAGAACAAAACAGCCCGAAAACTGGTTCAACACCGAAACCTTCTGTAAGGAGATCAGGAAGGCTCCACAAACCTGTTGTTAAACTGGACTTGTCGTTTATTTGTAACATTTGTAGTAGATTTAAAAGAAAAAAAGGCCAGGAGTTTGTGTTATGTGGTACATGTAATGCTGGGAAAGGTGGGACCGTAGTTTGGTTGTATTTGAGAGAGGAATATGTGCATTTTGTTAAGGGGAAAGCGGTGTAATGTATTATCACATGGTTTGTCAAATGATTTAGTATGAGCATGCTCAGTTCGCTCTGGCCTAGTAAACAAGCTCCTGGAACAGCAACTCATTCTATCTCTGTCCATCATTTGGTCTACACACATATATTACAGGGGCGATTTTCCCCAGATACTTTACATGCTAAAGAACCTCTGAGGTGGCCAAGGTGGGATTTTTAGCTTAAACGCCGGTTTAGCCCACGTTTAGCGCAAGACACCATATTAGTAAAGGAGTTGAAGCTTGCGCTAGGAACGGCCGCCTGGAGGAGCGTTAAGCAGCTGATTACCACTTAAATTGCCTGCTAGCGCTCATTAAAGAGGCTGCACGACATATTGGTGGCCAGCGCTTGACCTAACGCCCGCTCTGAACAGCGACCAGCTTATTGGGGGTTAACTAGTCATTGCTGAGGATTTCGAGCACTACTTAAAGATATATCACCTTTTATTGTTCACTTGCTGCTTGTAAGGGGTCGTTTTAACGAGCTTATGGTGTGCTAGGTCGGTTTGGATTTCGCACTGCTCGTGAGCGGTTCCGAAGCGCTCCCCCCTCACCAGTTCTAGACACTGGGCTTATTGCCAGACAACCTTGATGTGTGGCCCAACTTGTGACTCGGAAGACAAATGGATCAGGTGAGACAAGGTGAGTTTTAAAATCAGAAATATCTTTATTTTCAAGGAGAATAAACACAGAGAATGCAAAAATCAATTTAGACAAAAATCATTAGCACGTCTCCCAATGGGAACTAAAATTTAACACACAAGGAATTACTTTGACAATCTTAAATCATACAACAATTCCTAATCAGCGGTATACTAAAACGGGGGTGGGAAAGCGCACGAACACATCGAGGGATAAATCACACTCCTGAATTACAAAACCCTTAATGTTACAAACCCTCCCGTTGCTAAAATATACCTCAACTATGTCAGTTAGGTAGAGTTGGGCCTTTATGCTCACCAGAATTTTAAAACCCTCCTGGACCTTGGTACTCCTTGTTACGTCCGGGATCTCCAATCTTCCTTATGGGACCGGCTCCTGGACCCGCTCTCCTGCACAAACTTGGAAGTCCTCCGAACTCCTCGAGCCATCTCCTCTTCCGCACGGTCTTCGAACGCCTGATGGTATCTGGACTTGGACTTCGCTGCTTCTGGTGAATCTTGTGGATCTGTCTGAGTCTGGCTGAATCTCTCTCCTGCACAATCTTGAAAGTCCTCCGAACTCCTCGAGCCGTCTCCTCTCCACTCGGCCTTCGAACTCCTGATGGTCTTGGATCTGGACTGGACTTCTGAATCTGCTCTCCTGCACAATCTTGTGGGTCCTCCTCGCTCTGTCCTTGACTTCGTGTCTGTGTGTATCTGTGATGGTTCTGTCTGAATCTCACTGAATGAAATGTATGAATGTCCTTGCCCTTATCTCGGCGCCAAATCAGGGGTTTTCTTTTGTCAAGGTAATGGGCAGGCTGCTTTGACAAAAGCAAGTACTTTATTTTAATGTCTTGTAAATGAAACTGATGGGATCTGTCCTGTGTCCCTCTGAGTTTGGTACAGATAATGTTTTTTTTTCTGTGCTCAGCGATTTCAGAGATGGGTTTGCGTTTTGCTAGCAATTAGCGCACCTCCAGGTGCAAATACTTTTTGTTTACGAGTTTGTTACTGCTGTAACCATATTATCATATCTTCTAATCGGTGATGGCTCAGGCTGCTGTAAGATACTGCTGGTGTGTCCTTTTGAAATGAGTCATGTGATCTGCCAACTCCATCTTGTGTTCTCACAATGTGGCCATTTCAGGGGTTTTACAATGTAGACTGTATTTTCCTGGATTTTTGCGAATCCTACATGCTGTAGGTTTGAAGAGGTCTTTTGAAACACATCGGGAGACTTTCTGGGACACATTGTCAAGACTTCATCAACACTCTATCAACATTTATTCTGGAAATTCTCTGAGGACTTCACCTAAAAAGAGTGAGCGCTGTTACTCTACCTTACTGGACACCTTACAGGAGTCACCGGGACAAAGGGAGTGCCTGGTCATGGGCATCGTGCTATGGATCTCCCTTGGTCTGCAGGAGGAATGGGAGGAGGACATGAGGCCAGGCAGAGCAGCACCAGCGGCTGCAGGAGAGATGGACAGGAGGGCGGGGTGGACTCCTTCCCCCGCTGTGGGTACAGGACATCCCTCCTCCTCTGGACCTCCACCAGAACCTCGAGCGCTGTGTTCAAGAACCTGCGCGACCTCTCACTCGGTCCCTGAGCCACCCTGAGACCTGCCGCTGTGTGTTAGCCAGCCCACTCCACACCTTCAGTGGAAGTGGGTGAGTGGATCCCACATATACTGTTCCATGAACACTGTGTCTTGTCAGTGCTTGAGTGCTAAACCTGCAGGTGTCTCTGTTTTAGCCTCCAGGCAAGTTCAAATATGGTAATCAGCAATTTGGACTAAAATTACGTGCTAAATCCAGACTTCCAAACAGGCGTGTCTTATTAGCACAGCGCCCATTTAGCGCCTCTTTTCACCCTTTCACCAAAATTATCCCCACAAGTTTTGAAGGAGGTGCAGGAACAGAGAGACCTGGGCCTCACATATACAAACTGTTGAAGGTGGCAGGACAAGTCAATCAGGCTGTTAAATAAGCACAGGGGGTCCTTGGCTTTATAATAAGGGGCCTCGAGTACAAGAGCAAGGACGTTATGGTAAACCTTCATAAATCACTGGTTAGGCCTCAGCTGGAGTATTGTGTTCAATTCTGGGCACCACACTTTAGGAAGGATGTCAAGACCTTGGAGAGGGTGCGGAGGAGATTTACTAGAACGATACCAGGGATGAGGGACTTCAGTTATGTGGAGAGACTAGAGAAACTGGGGTTGTTCACTTTGGAGCAGAGATGGTCAATGGGAGATTTAATGGAGGTGTTCAAAATTCTGAGGGGTTTTGAGAGAATAGATCGGGAGAAACTGTTTCCACTGGTGGGTGGGTCAGTAACCAGAGGACTCAGATTGAAGATAATTGGTAAAAGAACCAGGGGGAGACAGGAATGTTTTTACACAGCAAGTTGTTGTGATCTGGAATGCACTCCCTGAAAGGGCGGTGGAAGCAGATTCAATAATAACTTGCAAAAGGGAGTTGGAGAAATACTTGAAAAGGAAAACAAATGCAGGCCTATGGGGAAGAGCCGGGGAGTGGGCCTAATTGGACAACTCTTTCAAAGAGCCGGCACAGGCACGATGGAACGAATGGCCTCTTTCTGTGCTGTATGATTCTAAGTGCAAACAGGACTGAGCTTTGAGGGCGAGATAGTCAGGGTTCAGAGGTCGTGGAAATCTGGAACTCTCTCCCCCAAAAGGCTGTGGGTGCTGGGTGTCAATTGCAAATTTATAGATTGAGATTGACAGATTTTTGTTGGGTAAGGGCACCAAGGGATATGGAGCAAAGGTGGCTAAATGGAGCTGAGGAACAGATTAGCCATGGTGTAATTGCATGGTGGAAGAAAATAGAGGTGCTGAACGGTCTCCTCCTTTCCATATGTAACAGGCTCAAGGGGCTGAATGGTCTCCTCCTGTAACTTTGTAACAGTCTGGAGGGGCTGAATGGCCTCCTCCTGTTCCTGTGCAACAGTCTGGAGGGGTTGAATGGCCATCTCCTGTTCCTGTGGAACAGTCTGGAGGGGCTGAATGGCCTCCTCCTGTTCCTGTATAACAGTCTGGAGGGACTGAATGGCCTCCTCCTGTTCCTGTCCAACAGTCTGGAGGGGTTGAATGGCCATCTCCTGTTCCTGTGGAACAGTCTGGAGGGGCTGAATGGCCTCCTCCTGTTCCTGTATAACAGTCTGGAGGGGCTGAATGGCCTCCTCCTGTTCCTGTATAACAGTCTGGAGGGACTGAATGGCCTCCTCCTGTTCCTGTATAACAGTCTGGAGGGACTGAATGGCCATCTCCTGTTCCTGTCCAACAGTCTGGAGGAGCTGAATGGCCGTCTCCTGTTACTGTCTGTTAGATCCATGGTTCAATGGATAAATAATCACACGGATGCTGTACATTAACAAATAACAGGTCTTTACTGGAGGAGGATAATCTCTAGACTGGGGGTACAGAGGCATGCGCAAAGCTTATATACCGGTGTGGCCACTGCCGGTACTACAGTATACAGGAGCTGTAAAAGTAGTTCTGACTTAAAGGCACATACACTACAATTCCTCCCCTTTTAGATTAATAATACCCCCTAATATTCAAATAACAATTAACATTTTTACATGTACATTAAATAACAAAAGTCCATTTATAGATTCAGTCTTTGGGGCAGCTGACTGACCCTTTCGGGGTAGCGCCTTTCCAGAGGTTCTTGTTCTTGGTGCAGAGGCGATTCTGACCCCTTTTCATCGGGTAGTTCATCGGGTTCCACTGCTACTGGGTCTGAAGTAGATGCTACCGGTATGTCGGGTTCATCCCCAGGTACTCGAGACATGGGGTTGACGTGTTCCTGTGACGCTAAGATCTGATCGACGTGGCGTCTCACAATGTTCTCCCCAACATCCACTGTGTACATTAATGGGCCCTGCCTTGTACATATCGTTCCGGGTTGCCACTTCTCTGTTCGATAGTCACGGGCCAAGACTGGTTGTCCTACATTGAAGCTCCTTGTCGGCTTCTCATTGATGTGCTGGAATTGTTTGTCCTCAACATTTCTTCGCACATTTGGTCTGAGCAAGTCCAAACGAGATCTCAACCTTCGGTTAAAGAACATCATGGCCGGGGTCTGGTTGGTAACTGCATGTGTCGCGTTTCGGTAGGCTAATAAGAAATTGTCCATCTTCTGCTGTAGTAGAATTTCATCGTCGCCCATGGCTTTTATCGCATTCTAAAAGGTTTGTACGAACCTCTCAGCCAATCCATTTGTGGCTGGATGATACGGGGTGGATGTGTAATGCCTTACCCCATTCCTTTTCATGAATTTTTGGAACTCGTCGGACACAAATTGTGGTCCATTATCAGCGCAAATCTGCTCTGGCAACCCGTTTCTGGCAAATATGGTCCGTAGGACTGCAATCATTTTCTCTGTAGTGGTTGAAGACATTTTTATCACCTCAGGCCACTTTGAATGAGCATCCACTGCTATAAATAACATTGAGTCCATGAATGGACCAGCGAAATCAATATGCACCCGTTGCCATGGAGAGGAGGGCCACTCCCATGGGTGTAGAGGGGCATGTGGTGGTGCATTTTGGACCTTCTGGCATCCTAAGCAGCTCTGAGTTAGGTCTTCGATTTGTTGATCGATTCCCGGCCACCACACATAAGCCCTAGCAAGGCTTTTCATTTTCACTCCCCCCAGATGACCTTCATGTAGCTCATTTAGTACTCTCTCCCTCAACTTGGGTGGAATCACCACTCTGGATCCACAAATCACTGTCCCCTGGCATACTGACAGCTGTTCTCTTCTGGATGAGAATGCTGGCAACAGTGAGTCACCATGTGTTGGCCATCCCCTCACCGTCAATTCATATACCCGAGACAGCGTCAGACCATTGCGGGTCTCCTTCTCTATATCCGCGTTTGTTACTGGCATTCGTTCAATTATCGACGAATAAAATATCTCGATAGGGTCCACTGCTGGTGCTTCCTCCACAGTAGGCAGTGGCAGGCGCGATAGCCCATCAGCGTTCCCATGCTGCTTCGTGCCTTTATATTCCATTTCATATTGATTCGCCCCTAGAAACAGGGACCATCTTTGTAACCGCTGTGCAGTCATTACTGGCACGCCCTTCTTAGGATTAAAGATGGAGACAAGTGGTTGGTGGTCAGTCAGCAAGGTGAACTTCTGCCCATGCAGATAGTGGTTGAATTTTTTTACTCCCCATACTAGGCTGAGGGCTTATCTGTCAATCTGGGCGTAGTTGCGCTCGGCTGAGGTTAGTGACCGAGACGCAAAGGCTACTGGCCTCTCCAACCCGTCTGGGAATTTGTGCGACAGCACCGCTCCAATACCGTAGGGTGATGCATCACATGCCAAACGAATTGGCACTGCTGGGTTGAAATGGGCCAACACCTCTTTTGATGTGATCAATTCTTTACACTTCTGGAAAGCTCGTCTACGTTCATCATCCCACTTCCATGGTACCCCTGTTTGCAGTAGGGTGTTCAGTGGGTGTAATACCGTAGACAAATTTGGTAAGAACTTGTGGTAATAGTTTACCAGCCCGAGGAACGACCTCAGTTGTGACACATTTTCCGGTGCTGGAGCCTTGACTACTGCCTCAATCGTGTCAGGGGACTTACGTAAACCCTCTTCATCGATGACGTGGCCACAATACAATATCTGTTTCTGGAAAAACTCGCACTTGTGGCGATTAGCTCGTAGCCCATACTCCTTTAATCTGGTGAGCACCTTCTCCAAGTTGGCGAGGTGATCACCGTCATTTTCGCCCGTGACCAAGATGTCGTCCAAATAACACTAGGTCCCTGGAATCCCTTGCAGGACCTGATCCATCGCCCTTTGCCGGATAGCCGGAGCCGAGGCTACTCCAAACACCAGCCGATTTTATTGATAGAGACCTTTATGAGTGTTGATCGTAAGGTAATCTTTCGAAGCTTCTTCTACCTCCATTTGCAAGTATGCCTGGGCTAGATCAATTTTGGTGAAGCGTTTACCTCCAGATAGCGAGGCGAAAATATCCTCAATTCGTGGAAGTGGATATTGCACCGTGTGAAGGACTGGGTTCACTGTCACCTTAAAATCCCCACAGATGCGGACCTTCTTTGGTTCCCCAGGCGTATTACTCAACGACCTCTTCATTACAGGAACAATGGGTATAGCCCACTCGCTCCAGTCCACTTTGGACAGTACTCCTGAACGTTCCAACCCTTCCAGCTCTGCTTCAACAGCTGGTCTGATCGCATAAGGCACTGGTCTGGCCTTCAGAAACTTTGGGCTTGCATTTTCCTCTATTTTAATCGTTGCTGTTATTCCTTTTAGTGTTCCTAGTCCCTCCTGGAACACTTCCTTTGTGTCAGTTAGCATTTTTGACAGTCGTCCAGGTGTGACGTCGTCATCCTTTTTGGCCTCAACCTTCAGTGCCTGTATGGAATGCCAATCTAATTGTATCTTCCGGATCCATTCACGTCCTAGCAGTGGTGGTCCTCCATTTGGCAATACGTATATATCCATTTTAGGTATTTCCTGGCCTTTATATGTCACTTTCACCCTTATTTTTCCTTTGGGGGAGACTTTTTGCCCCGTATATGTCTTCAAGACAATCTCTGTAGCTTTCAAGGGTATGTGTGAAAATAGCCGCTTGTAGTCTCTTTGATTTCTGACTGTTAGAGCTGACCCTGTGTACAATTCCATTTCCACTTGGACTCCGTCTATCTTGAGTGTAACCCAGATAGTCTGGTGATCCCCCATTTCAGTTACATTATGTAGTTTCAGACAACCCATCTCCTTGCTTCCGGAGTCTGTGTCACTTTTCTGTTCGTCTGAACCACTGTCCATCACCTGGTGTACCTTTTTGTACTTCTCCTGTGGAGATTTCTTACTGTTGGTTTTCTTCCCAGACCTGCAGACTCTTGCTATGTGTCCTGCTTTCCCACACTGTCTGCACACTTGGTCCTTGAACCAACAATCTTTCTGGTCATGTGTTGTTCTGCCGCAGCGATAGCACTTCCCTGTTCCATAGGACATTTCATTGGTGCCATATTCTTGCGGTCTCCGTTGTATCTCTGCAGCGCCCCTTGTGGCTGCTTCATGTGATACTGCCATACTGAAAGCTTTGTCCAGCGCAATGTCCTTTTCTGATAGAAGCCGTTTCTGGGTTCCTTCACTTTGTAGCCCACACACAAACTTGTCCCTTAACGTGTCTGCTAGTCCCGCTCCAAACTGGCAGTGTTTCGATAGCTTGTGCAGTTCTGTTAGGTACTCAGCATTGCTTTTGTCTTTGTGTTGATTCCTTTTATGGAACTTAAATTGTTCTGCTATCAGCAGCGGTGTGGGGTTGAAGTGGTCCTGTAGGATTTCTACTATGCTTTCAAAATTCTTGTTTACTGGCTTCTCTGGGGTTTTTAGATTTCGCAGTGACCCATAAGTTTTTGCACCCATGGAATTTAACAGAACCAGTGCTTTATTAGCATCTGGCACTTCATTCGCCCTGCAGTACACCTCAATACATTCCACATATGTCGCCCAATCTTCGACTTCATTGTCGAACGTAGAGATACTGCCACTCTTCGGCATCCTTGGGTGTGCGTTAACTATCACCAATGGCGCCACCCGCGATTCCCCTTCGTCTCCGCTGGCACAAAATGGCGTCTCCCGCGCTTTCCTTCCTTCCCGCGCTCGCCCTTCTTCTCCGTTGCGGCTTCTCTCAATGGCGTCTCCCGCACTCTTCCTTCTTCTCCGCGGCTCAATGGCGTCTCCCGCACTCTCCCTGCTTCTCCGCGGCTCAATGGCGCCTCCCGCGCTCTTCCTTCTTATCCGCGGCTCAATGGCGTCTCCCCTTTCTTCGCCCCGCAGACCCTGTTCAGCCCGTGATCCCTGGCTGTGCTCTGCGCGTTCTTCTTTGGATATTTTTCGATGCCGCTCAGTCTGGAACCCGACTGTTTCTTACCCTCTCTCTCTCCGGTTTGTTTTATTTTCCTCGACGCCGCTCGGTGTTCAACCCCCGGCTGCGCCCTGCGCTCTTCGCCCTCTGTCTTACCCGGTCAACGCTGCTTGGCTCTCTCTCCGCCGTCGGTTGGCTCCAATCGCCGCTGCTCGGGAAGGGTCTGCACTGGACCTGTCATCGGTCTCTTACTGCTCATTGTGGCTGGGGAACCAAGCCCGGCTCTCCACAGCCTCCCCTGCGAAGTTGGATCTCTGCCTGACTGCTGGGCGGTTGCTCGTGGTCGACGCCCGTGTTCCTGGCCTCGACTATTTTTTTTTTCTGCTTTCTTTTATGTTGCAGGTAGCTTCGAATCGACACTCGTCGCCACTGTTAGAGCCGTGGTTCAATGGATAAATAATCACACGGATGCTGTACATTAACAAACAACAGGTCTTTACTGGAGGAGGGCAATCTCTAGACTGGAGTACAGAGGCATGCGCAAAGCTTATATACCGGTGTGGTCACTGCCGGCACTACAGTATACAGGAGCTGTAAAAGTAGTTCTGACTTAAAGGCACGTACACTACACTGTCCAACAGTTTGGAGGAGCTGAATGGCCATCTCCTGTTCGTGTCCAACAGTCTGGAGCAGCTGAATGGCCTCCTCCTGTTCCTATGTAACAGCCTGGAGCGGCTGAATTGCCTCGTCCTGTTCCTGTGTAACCGTCTGGAGGAGCTGAATGGCCTCCTCCTGTTCCTATGTAACAGCCTGGAGCAGCTGAATAGCCTCCACATGTTCCTGTGTAACAGTCCGGAGGGACTGAATGGCCTCCTCCTGTTCCTAGGTAACAGTCTGGAGGGGCCGAACGTCCTCCTCCTTTTCCTGTGTAACAGGCTGGAGGGGCTGAATGGCCTTCTGCTGTTCCTAAGTAACAGTCTGGAGGGGCTGAATGGCCTCCTGCTGTTCCTAAGTAACAGTCTGGAGGGGCAGAATGGTCTCCTCCTGTTCCTGTGTAACAGTCTGGAAGGACTGAATTGCCTCCGCCTTTTGCAGTATAAATATCTGGAGGGGCTGAATGGCCTCCTTCTGTTCCTGTGTAACAGCCTGAAGTGGCTGAATGGCCATCTTCTGTTCCTGTGTAACAGCCTTGAACGTCTGAATTGCCTCCTCCTATTCCTAGGTAACAGTCTAGAGGGGCTGAACGGCCTCCTCCTGTCCCTATGTAACAGGCTGCAGCAGCTGAATGGCCATCTCCTGTTCCTGTGGAACAGTCTGGATGGGCTAAATAGCCTCCTCATGTTCCTGCGTAACAGTCTGGAGGGGTTGAATGGCCACTCCTGTTCCTGCATAATAGTCTGGAGCGGCTGAATGGCCTCCTCCTATTCCTGTATAACAGTCTGGAGGGGCTGAATGGCCTCGTCCTGTTCCTGTGCAAGAGTCTGGAGGGGCTGAACGGCCTCCTCCTTTTCCTGTGTAACAGGCTCGAGGGGCTAAATGGCCTTCTGCTGTTCCTAAGTTACAGTCTGGAGGGACTGAAAGGCCATCTCCTGTTCCTGTGTAACAGTCTTGTGCAGTTGAATTGCCTCCTCCTATTCCTCAGTAACAGTCTTGAGGGGCTGAATGGCCACCTCCTTTCCCTATGTATCAGTCTGCAGCAGCGGAATGGCCTCCTCATGTTCCTGTATAACAGACTGGAGGGGCTGAATGGCCTCCTCAAGCTCCTGTGGAACAGTCTGGATGGGCTAAATAGCCTCCTCATGTTCCTACGTAACACTCTGGAGGGGCTGAATGGCCACTCCTGTTCCTGTGGAACAGTCTGGTGCGGCTGAATGGCCTCCTCCTGTTCCTGTGCAACTGTCTGGAGGGGCTGAATGGCCTCCTCTTGATCCTGTGTAACAGTCTGGAGTGGCTGAATGGCTGTCTCCTGTTCCTGTGTAACAGACTTGAGCGGCTGAATTGCCTCCTCCTATGCCTTGGTAACAGTCTAGAGGGGCTGAACGGCCTCCTCCTGTCCCAATGTAAAAGGCTGGAGCAGCTGAATGGCCTCCTCCCATCCCTATGTAATAGAATGTTGCAGCTGAATGGCCTCCTCCTCTTCCTAGGTAACAGTCTGGAGGGGCTCAATGGCCTCCTCCTGTCCCTATGTAATAGGCTGGAGCGGGTGAATAGCCTCCTCCTGTTCCTAGATAACAGACTAGCGGCTGAATGGCCTCCTCCTGTTCCTAGATAACAGGCTGGAGGGGCTGAATGGCCTTTTCCTGTTCCTGTGTAACAGTCTGGAGCGGCTTAATTGCCTCATCCTGTTCCTGTGTAACAGTCTGGAGGAGCTGAGTAGCCTCCTCCTGTTCCTGTGTAACAGTCTGTAGGGACTGAATGGCCTCCTCCTGTACCTAGGTAACAGGCTGGAGGGGCTGAATGGGCTTCTGCTGTTCCTAAGTAACAGTCTTGAGGGGTTGAATGGCCTTCTCCTGTTCCTGTGCAACAGTCTGGAGGGGCTGAATGGCCATCTACTGTTTCTGTGTAACAGTTTGGAGGAACTGAATGGCCTCCTCCTGTTCCTGTGTATCAGTCTGGAGGGACTGAATGGCCTCCTCCTGTACCTAGGTAACAGGCTGGAGGGGTTGAATGGCCTTCTCCTGTTCCTGTGGAACATTCTGGGTGGGCTGAATGGCTTCTTCCTGTTCCTGTGTAACAGTCTGGAGGGGCTGAATGGTCTCCTCCTATTCCTGCGTAACAGTCTGAAGTGGCTGAATGGCTGTCTCCAGTTCCTGTGTAACAGACTTGAGCGGCTGAATTGCCTCCTCCTATTCCTATGTAACAGGCTGGTGCAGCTGAATGGCCTCCTCCTGTTCCTATGTAACATTCTGGAGGGCTCAATGGCCTCCTCCTGTTCCTGTGTAACAGACTGGAGGGGCTGAATGACCTCCTCATGATCCTGTGGAACAGTCTGGTTGGATTGAATGACCTCCTCCGGTTCCTGTGTAACAGTCTGGAGGCGCTGAATGGCCTCCTCCTGTTCCTGTGTAACAGTCTGGAGGTTTTGAATGGTCTCCTCCTGTCCCTATAATAGAATGTCGTGGCTAAATGGCCTCCTCCTCTTCCTAGGTAACAGTCTGCAGGAGCTAAATGGCCTTCTACTGTCCGTATGTAATTGGCTGGAGCAGCTGAATGACCTCCTCCTGTTGCGATATAACAAGCCTGGAGGGGCTGAATGGCCTCCTCCTGTCCCTATTTAAAAGGCTGGAGCGGGTGAATGGCCTCCTCCTGTTCCTAGATAACAGGCTGGAGGGGCTGAATGGCCTTCTCCTGTCCCTATGTAACAGGCTGGGGGTGCTCAAAGGCCTCCTCCTGTTCCCGTGTAACAGTCTGGAGGGGCTGAATGGTCTCCTCCTGTTCCTGTGTAACAGTCTGGAGGGACTGAATGACCTCCTCCTGTTCCTGTGTAACAGTCTGGAGGGACTGAATGACCTCCTCCTGTTCCTGTGTAACAGTCTAGAGGAGCTGAATTGCCTCCTCCTGTTCCTGTGTAACAGTCTGGAGGGACTGAATGACCTCCTCCTGTTCCTGTGTAACAGTCTGGAGGGACTGAATGGCCTCCTCCTTTTCATGTGTAACATTCTGGATATGCTCAATGGCCTCCTCCTGTTCCTGTGTAACAGACTAGAGGGGCGGAATGGCCTCCTCCTATTCCAAGGTAACAGTTTGGAGGGGCTGAATGGCCTCCTCCTTTTTCTGTGTCATAGTGTGGAGGGGCTGAATTGGCCCCTCCTGTTTCTGTGTAACAGTCTGGAGGGGCTGAATGGCATCCTCCTTTTCCTGTATAAATGTCTGGAGGGGCTGAATGGCCTCCTCCTGTCCCTATGTAATAGGCTGGAATGGCTGAATGTCCTACTCCTGTTCCTATATAACAAGTCTGGAGGTGCTGAATGGTCTCCTCCTGTCCCTATGTATTGGATTGGAGGGGCTCAATGGCCTCCTACAGTCCCTATGTAATTGGCTGGAGCAACTGAATGGCCTCCTCCTGTTGCTATATAACAAGCCTGGAGGGGCTGAATGGCCTCCTCCTGTCCCTATGTAACAGGCTGGAGGGGCTGAACGGCCTCCTCCTGTTCCTGTGTAACATTCTGGAGGAGCTAAATGGCCTCCTCCTTTTCCTGTGTAACAGTCTGGCAGGGCTGAATGGCCTCCTCCTGTTCCTGTGTAACAGTCTGGAGAGGCAGAATGGCCTCCTCCTTTTCCTGTATAAATGTCTAGAGGGGCTGATTGGCTCCTCCTGTCCCTATGTAATAGGCTGGAGCGGGTGAATGGCCTCCCCCCGTTCCTGTGTAAAAGTCTGGAGGAGCTAGATGGCCTCCTCCTGTTCCTGTGTAACATTCTGCAGGGGCTGAATGGCCTTCTCCTATTCCTAGTTAACAGTCTGGAGGAGCTGAATGGCCTCCTCCTGTTCCTATGTAACATTCTGCAGCGGCTGAATGGCCTCCTCCTATTCCTAGGAACAGTCTGGAGGGGTGAATGGCCACCTCCTGTTCCTAGGTGACAGTCTGGAGGGGCTGACCAGCCCTCTCCTGTCCCTATGAAACAAGCTGGAGCGGCTGAATGGCCTTCTCCTGTTCCTGTGTAACAGTCTGGAGGGGCTGAACGGCCTCCTCCTGTTCCTGTGTAACAGTCTGGAGGGGCTGAACGGCCTCCTCCTGTTCCTGTGTAACAGTCTGGAGGGGCTGAATGGCCTCCTCCTGTTACTGTGTAACTGTCTGGAGGGGCTGAATGGCCACCTCCTGTTCCTAGGTTACAGTCTTGAGGGGCTGAACGGCCTCCTCCTGTCCTTATGTAATAGGCTGGAGCGGGTGAATGGCCTCCTCCTGTTCCTAGATAACAGACTGGAGCGGCTGAATGGCCTCCTACTGTTCCTATATAATAGTCTGGAGTGGCTGAATAGCCTCCTCCTTTTCCTGTGTAACAGTCTGTAGCTGCTGAATTGCCTCCTCCTAATCCTAGGTAACTGTCTGGAGCGGCTGAATGGCCTACTATTGTCCCTATGTAACAGGCTGGAGGGGCTGACTGACCTCCTCCTGTTCCTGTGTAACAGTCTGTCAGGGCTGAATGGCGTCCTCCTGTACCTGTGTAAGAGTCTGGAGCGGCTGAATTGCCTCATCCTGTTCCTGTGTAGAAGTCTGAAGGAGCTGAATGGCCTCCTCCTGTTCCTGTGTAACAGTCTGGAGCCGCTAAACAGCCTCCCCCTGTTCCTATGTATCAGGCTGGATCAGCTCAGTGGCCTCCTCCTGTTCCTGTGTAACAGACTTGAGCAGCTCAATGGCCTCCTCCTCTTCCTAGGTAACAGTCAGGAGCGGCTGAATGGCCTCCTCCTGGCCCTATGTAACAGTCTGGAGGGGCTGACTGGTGTAAAGTCCGCGCCTCAATAATACACGGACTTCGGGAGAACAGTTTAACAGGTACTTTACTGAACAAGAGGCAGCTTGAAACTGAAACTACAGAAGCCTGCTAGGGCCTTTTATACAGGGGTGGTCACTGCCGGTACTGCAGTCTAAGATCAGTTATTCCCTTAAAGGGACATACACAACAATTCCTCCCCTTTTAGATAAACAGTACATAACATTCATTTAACAACTAAATAATAACTAATTACAATTACAATTTTCTCAGTAATATATACATCAACTGGAATAGTCATTTATACGTTCAGTCTTTGAGGACGCTTCCTGATCCGGACTGGATAGCGCCTTTCTCGAGTATCCTGTTCTGGCGGTGGAGTCAATTCTGGCTCATTGTCATTGGTTGGTTCGTCAGCTTCCAATACCCCTGCTTCTGAGGTAGACGCAATCTGTACTTCGGGCTCATTACCAGGTGCACATGCTTGTGGTACAGGTTTGGCTTGTTCCTGTGACTCTAGAATCTGGTCAGCATGGCGTCTCACGATGCTCTCTCCAGCGTCCACTGTGTACATTAGTGGTCCCTGCTGTGTGCATATCGTGCCTGGCGCCATTTTTCTGTTCGGTAGTCACGGGCCAAGACTGGTTGCCCTATCTTGAAGCTCTTGGTTGGCTTCTCATTTATGTGCTGGAACTGCTTATCCTCAACATCTCGTCTTATGTTTGGTTTGAGCAAATCCAAGCGACATCTTAGTCTCCGGTTGAAAAACAGTACGGCTGGAGTTTGGTTGGTTACTGCATGTGTCGCATTCCGGTAGGCAAACAGGAAGTTATCCACCTTGTGTTGCAGTGGTATGTCGTCATTATACATTGCCTTTATGGCCTTTATAAAGGTCTGAATAAACCTCTCAGCCAATCTATTTGTGGCTGGATGATATGGGGCAGATGTGTAATGTTTCACCCCATTATTCTTCAGGAACCTCCGGAAATCCTCAGACACAAACTGTGGGCCATTGTCGGAACAGATCTGTTCTGGCAACCCATTCCTGGCGAAGATAGTCCTTAGGACTGCAATAGTTTTCTCCGTGGTAGTGGAGGACATTTTAATGACCTCTGGCCATTTCGAATGGGCGTCCACAGCGATTAGAAACATTGAGTCCATAAATGGACCAGCGAAATCAATGTGTACCCGTTGCCATGGAGATGAGGGCCACTCCCATGGATGTAGCGGGGCCTGTGGTGGAGCGTTTTGGACCTTCTGGCATCCTGTGCATCTCTTGGTCATATCCTCGATTTCTTTATCGATTCCCGGCCACCACACAAACGCCCTGGCTAGGCTCTTAATTTTTACCCTTCCCAGATGACCCTCGTGAAGCTCATTGAGTACTCTATCTCTCAACTTGGGTGGAATTACCACTCGGGATCCACACATCAAGGTTCCCCGGCACACTGACAGCTGTTCCCTCCTTGGCGAGAATGCTGGCAACAGTGAGTCGCCATATGCTGGCCATCCCTTCACTGTCAAATCATAGACTCAAGAGAGTGTCGGGTCATTTCAGGTTTCCTTCTCAATACTTGCGTAGTTCCGTAAGATAGTGAGCATTGCTCTCATCTTTGTGCTGGTTTCTTTTATGGAACTTGAATCTTTCTGCTATCAGCAGTGGTGTAGGGCTTAGATGTTCCTGTAAGATATGAACAATCTCCTCAAAACTTTTCTCCATTGGTTTAGCTGGGTTAATTAAATTCCGCAATAGGCCGTACGTACTCGCACCCATCAGATTTAATAATACCGACGCCCTCTTTCCATCAGCCACCTCATTTGCCTTGCAGTACACTTCAATTCATTCCACAAACGTGGTCCAGTCTTCTACCTCGTTGTCGAAAGCAGTGATACTGCCACTTTTTGGCATCTTGGCCGATTTAAAATGGCGCCCCCCGCGCTTTTGCTTCTTCCCCTTACTGCCACGCTGCTCCTAGCATTCTATGGGGTAATGGTGGCGCCCCACAGCTTCGGCGCATCTCGCTTTCCTTCCCCCCTGTTTAGTTTCTCTCCGCTGTCCTGTTCTCGAGCACCGACCGCGCCCTGTGCACTCCACCCTCGCTCTCTTGTTTGCTATTCCCAGCGACGCTGCGCGGCCCGATTTGTAGAGCCGCTCGATCGAGCTTGAGCCCGCCGCAGTCCGGAAGGGTCAGCGCGCTACCTGCTACCAGCACGATTCGCTGGAACCACAGTCTCTCCCGCAATTCTCCAAACACCGATGGATTCTTTGGGCGGTTGCCCTCAGTCGACGCCCGTTGCTCAGACTACGACCTTCCAGGACCTTCCTTTCAGGCGAGATCCCCGTGAGATGATGCCACACTGCAGGTGAGTTCGAACTTACTCATTGTTGTGTATGTAATATGTGTGCTACTTTGAACCTATGGACAGGACTGCACTACTTGTAGGGCGTAGTGATACGCAGTACCACTCCTGGCCATAGGGGTATAAATATTACTGTGGGTACTGATCTCCCCTCAGTTCCCGCCTGTGGGCATGAAGTAAAGACCTACGTATAGTCCCTACCTCCAACCATTAAAGACCTGTTTGAGTTATACGTTTAAGTCTTTGTGTTAATTGTTCAATACAATACACATACTTAACACTGGCGACGAGTCAGGTTCTTACCCTGCGGCAGTTGAAGAGAGGTTTCAAACATCACCACCCCACTAGAAGCGACAGGCTTTAGGACTCTGAAGCCTCCATCAGCGACTGAGCACTGGAGTGCAGCAGCCACCCTGACAGCTTCCAGCGACTGACAGAAGTCTTTCTGCAGTTTCCTTGTTCAACCTAGGTGGTGGGGTAAGCCGTGCAGCGTTGGCTGCAAAGACAGGGCTGGGGAAGTTGGAGAAGATAAGAGCGATCGCAATCCCTGATAAGAGCCGCGGTGAAACGCGCGAGCGGGTAAGCCAGAGCCCGGGAGGGAGCGAGCAAGAGCCGCTTCGGTCGGGAGCCACTTCGCGATCCAGCGATCGCATCCGCTGATAAGGGCCGCACTTGGGCGATCGCGGCGAAGATAAGGGCCGCACTCGGGGGCTGAAGGGAGGCGGCGTCGGGGGGACGGGTGAAGACCGCCAAGCGCGGGAAAACCGCCATTTTGTGGGCGGAGGACGACGGCAAGAGCGGGAAGCCGCCATCTTTGATAACAAGTAAAGAAAATAAAATCTGAGAAATTGCAAATCTACAATGCCTAAACACGGGAATATTAGTACCTTTGATAGTGACCTCGAAGATTGGGCCATATATGTTGAAAGAGTAAAAAATTATTGTAAGGCCAATAAAATTCGTGACCAAGATAAAGCTCTAACATTATTAAATTTAATGGGTGCGAAGACATACGGGCAATTGAAACACCTGTTATCACCAGATGAACCGGCGGATAAGACGTTCGATGAGATTGTTACTGTCCTGAAAGATCATCTAAACCCCACGCCGCTGATGCTAGCGGAACGATTTAAATTTTACGACAGAAGGCAGCTACAGCATGAAAGCAATGCTGAATATTTGCTGGAATTGCGTAAATTAGCGAAATATTGCCAGTTTGGAACGGGACTGACAGATGCACTACGAGACAAATTTGTGTGTGGTTTATTTAAACAGGATACACAAAAGCGACTGCTCGAGGAGAATGAGCTGACGCTTGAGAAGGCGGTCACTATGGCAGCAGCACACGAAGCCGCAGCGAGAGGCACGGCAGTAATGCAGCTACGGTCACCGGAGCTCAGTGCACACAAATTGGGTGTGAGTTCTGGCAAATGTTATCGTTGTGGAAAGACAACGCATGATCAGAACCAGTGTTGGTTTAAAAACCAAGAATGTAGAACTTGTGGTTGGCTTGGACACATAGCTAGAGTATGCAGGTCAGGGAAGAAGACCAGCAACAAGAAGTCACCGCAAGGAAAATACGCAAAAGTACACAAGGTGGCCGAACAGGAGTCCGATTCAGACGCTCGCAGTAATGAACTGGCTGGCTTAAGCAGTATTGAACTGGCTAGCTTAAGGGTACTCAACGTGGGTAAGGGTGCAGACCTCCAGACAATTTGGGTCACTCTTCAGATAGAAGGAGTCCAAGTAAAACTGGAATTGGACACTGGATCGGCATTGACGGTCATAAATAAGAAAGATTATGGAAGGTTATTCCAACATATTCCCCTACAGGATACGGAGCTCATATTGAAAACATACACGGGGCAAAGAGTGTACCCCATCGGGAAAATTGAGGTCACAGTGGTCCACAAGGGCGAAGAAAGTCAAATAATGGACTTATATGTGCTATCTGAAGGAGGTCCTCCACTACTAGGACGGGAGTGGATTAGGAAAATGAATATCGACTGGCATTTCCTACAAACAATAACGAGTGAGAACTCGGTGAACATAATCAACCCAGACTCTGGAACTGATGATGGTAAGACCAACCCGTGTGCAAAAGACAAAGTTTCAGCACAGAATTCCACTGAGATAGAGAATTCTGAGTCTGTCCAGTCTACTGACATGCACATTTCTGAGGGACACCGGGCTCGAACTCAACTCCATTTCAAACTGCAACAGCAATTAGAACAAATGATTCGCCGTTTTGAGCAAGAGATGAATGCGACGAAAGAGTTCTTTGATATAGAGTGGGAACATCTGGAAAGACAACAGAAGCAGCTGCTGGAGCAAATGGAGCAGGAGCACACAAAACGTCTGATGTCAGAGGAGTTAACGGTCAGCCAACTCCTGCATATGCTGAAGGACAGGACTCTGAAATGGGAAAAACTTGAACACGAACTTCAATATTCAAACGAAAGGGGTTCGGAGCTCTCAAAGGTTATTGGAAGAGCTGAGGTGGCAACACAGACTGAGATGACTGCAACAGAGCAGCCCTTGGATGCCAAAAGTACGCTGACTCACGTCAACGTAGAACAACAGACCGCTGAAACAGCTGCTACGGTAGAGGGATTGAATAGTCCGATCAATCAATCTCCAAAGAAGTTGAAGTAGTAAAATCTCAAATGAGGTCATTAGTAAACGACTTGCTGAAAGCCCAGAAAAAGCTGGATGAAGAGGTACACATGAAGAAGTCTCTTCAGGAAAGATGTCTGGACTTGGAACAAAAGCTGGCTAACGCCCAGCTGGGTATGGAGGAAATAGAAGACCCTCTCGCTGGCCTAGATCAGGACGACACCGAATATTACCATGACCTATTGAGTGACACTGAATATTATAGTGACCTGGTCTGCCCAGCTTGTGATGAAAACTCCCAAAGTGCAGAAATCAGGATGAATCACTTAAAGTCTAAGGAACATAGGGAGATGGTGGCGCTACAGCTGGCAGCTGACAGGGGAGCCCAGAGAGTCTCTAAGAAGCAGAAAAGGAAAAGACGAAGCAGAAGATGATAACCATCTGAACCATTATCACCCCTACCAGATCACACACGTGGTCCCTCCGAATGGAGCCAAATCAGTTCGGAAGTTCAAGCTGTTAAATCCATGGAAGGACTATTGAATGAGTCACTCCAGCAACGTGAACCGACTACACCACAGAGACTGAATCTGTGAACTATTTTCCGCAGAGATTGAATCTGTGAACTGTTTTCCGCAGAGACTGAACCTGTGATCTGTTTTGACATGAAGTTATCTATGTATCTATGTTATTCTGTTATGTAAACCTGAAGTTATATATGTATATATGTTATTACGTTATGTTAAATGGGGAGATGACTGTAAAGCTAAGAAGGGAGGAATGTTGTGTATGTAATATGTGTGCTACTTTAAACCTAAGGACAGGACTGCACTACTTGTAGGGCGTAGTGATACGCAGTACCACTCCTGGCCATAGGGGTATAAATAGTACTGTGGGTACTGATCTCCCCTCAGTTCCCGCCTGTGGGCATGAAGTAAAGACCTACGTGTAGTCCCTACCTCCAACCAGTAAAGACCTGTTTGAGTTATACGTTTAAGTCTTTGTGTTAATTGTTCAATACAATACACATACTTAACAAAAGGCATCCATTTCATGCTATTCAACCTGGTCTATTGAGTTTTTCTGCACTACATCTCCTTGCACCTAAGTCCAAGGTTGAGAACCGTAGGGGCGAGTGGGTCGAACCACTCATGGGTAATTATTGCAAGAAGCCTGGCAGGAGACCAGAGCAAGCAAGAGAAACCCCCTACAAGTGGGTGACCATGCTTTCTTAGGCTGGGGCACCTGCTGAGACCTTCTGAGGGGTGTCTCTATGGGGGAAACTTTGGCTGGTGGACCCTGAGCTTGGGTCACAGCCCCAGCTGGCTGGGAACCTTCTCCCCCATGTCCAAATAGCCTGCACTGTATAATGTACCTGGCAGCCTGCCGGTGCAAATCTCTCTCTGGGTTTGTCTGCTCTTTCCTGCCCACTCCTGTGCTGGGGGCAGGTATACTCTCACCACCCGCTGCTGGTGTCTCGAAATTTTCCTCCCCATGTTTAAAACCTGGTGTCAGCTCCCTCCCTATGTCTCCTGCAAGAGGGATTGCTATCCCTGCCCCCGCAGGGTCCCACATCATGGGGGGGACCACTCTAGAAGCGGGCTGGGAAGCTGGCCCCTTTAAACAGGCCACAGTGCCTGTCTTTACAGGCGGTGAACTTGAACTTGCCTTGTACAATTTGCATTGGTTGACGTGGAACCACTTTTTGCACCGGGGTAGTTTTACAGCATAGACCATGGGGCTGGCCCTATCCACTATACTATAGGTTCCCATGTAGAGTGGCTCTAAACTTCCCACCCGGGCATAGTTTCTTACCATCACTAGGTCTCCTATCTCCCACTGGTGGCTCTTGCTAGGCTCGAGTAGCAGCCGGTTATTCCGATGCTGCTTCCCCATGCTGTCTGCTGCCTGCCCATAAATCCGTTTGAGGTGTTCTAGCAGGTTTCGGGTGAATTTATCCCGGTTTATTTCCTGCAGTTGTCCTTCGGTGAGAACTGGGGCGAGGACATGAGTGGGGGTCCTCATAACTCTGCCGGTCATGAGCTCATGTGGTGAATGCCCTGTACTTTTGGACTGACTGGCCTGGATCCCCATGAGGATCAGAGGTAGGGTCTATGCCCATTTTTGGGGCGACCCCACGACCTCTTTCCTCAATCTTTCTTTAAGGGTACGGTTCATACGCTCCACAATCCCTGAAGACCGTGGGTTGTAGGCGGCGTGCCACTTCCCCTGAATACCAAGCAGCCTGAGGGTGCCCTGCATGACTTGGCCAGTAAAATGGCCTCCCTGGTCAGACTCCACGAACTGGGGCAGTCCCCACCGCGAGAACACCTCCTTCAGCAAGATCTTTGCAGTCCCCATTGCTGTGGCCGTCCTGCAGGGGAAGGCTTCCACCCACTTGGAAAACACATCCACCAGGACGAGGCAGTACTTATAGCCTCCCTGGGTGGTGGGCAAGGGCCCTATATAGTCGATCTGGATCGACTGCCATGGTCCCTCGACCCTCCTAATGTGTCCCATGGGCACCTTCCTTTTGTGGGGATCGGGATTATTTGCTGCACACACAAGACAGCTAGCACAGAACTCGCGGACATCATCCCGGAGTTCTGGCCACCATCCCGCCTGTTCCACCCGTTGCCAGGTGGGCTCCGGCCCGGGGTGTCCCGCTCCCGGCCCCTCATGGGCCAGCTGAAGGAACTCCCTCCGGTGCTGCTGGGGTACTACCCACTGTTCCCCCCTGAACAGCATGCCTTCCCTTATGGAGAGGGTGGCTGCGCCGTAAGGGCCTTCTAACTTCCTGCCCTCCATCACTGCACTCATGACAACCTTCAGGACTGGGTCCTGGGCTTGGACCGTCTTGAGATCTGGGGCTAACACTACCCCTGAGCTCCCTTGGGCCCCATCACTACCTCTGACTGCCGCCACGGGCCCAGACTCATACGGGTCCCAGAAAGTGCCGGCGTGTGCGCCCTCCTTGGCCAGCATGTCGGCTTGCTGGTTACCCTGGCTGCGGGGCTCTGTGGAGGAATGGGCCTTCACCTTATGGATGAAAACAGCACCTTCCTCCCCCACAGCTGCCAGGATTTTCTCCAGTAGGGGCTTTACTGTCAAGGGCTTCCCGTTGGCGGAGGTATACCCACGTCGGGACCAGATGGCCAGGTACTCCGTACACGAGTTGCAAGTGAACATACTGTCAGAGTAAATCGTATACGGGGTAGGGAAGATGTCGGGGTGTGTGACCACGTACATCACCGCGGACAGTTCAGCCTGCTGGGCACTCATGGTGTTAGGAAGCCTGATTGCCAAGGCAACGTCTGCCGTTGGGTCAAAAATCCCGCAACCCGTGAGTCGTACTCCAGCGGATACCATGCTGGAACCGTCTACATAGATCTCACGGCCTGAGGGGTGTATCCCGGCCCGTAAACCTATATCCACCTCCCATACCCCTTCTATGGAACACCGATCACCGGCTGTTCCAGGATATACCATATTGGCCGCAAGCTTTGGCTCGCAAAGGCCCCTTACCCTCAGATCCATCTGCGAGAGGAGGAGGGTCCAGCGGGCAATGCGGGCACTGCTCACTGTCCCATCTTTAATCCTCCCATCCAGAAGCATCTGGGTGGGTGTGTGGTGTGTGAGGAGGGTGATGGGAGAGGTGCCTGTGAAAACCAAAGATCTTTTCACAGCCCAATGTGTGGCCAGAAGGTGCCGTTCACAGTTGGAATAGCTCCTCTCCACATCTGTGAGGACTCTGGAGGAGTAGACCACGGGCCTTAGCTTGCCGTGCCGCTCCTGGAGCAGCACCGCACTGAGACTATCTCCGCTGGCCGCTACCTCCAAGAAGAACTCCTTTTTCCCATCTATCGCTCCTAGGGCTGGTGCGGTCTGCAAGTCTCCTTTTAACTTAACAAATGCCGCTTGGCATCCTTCATCCCAGGACCACTCCACCCTCTTGTGTAGGAGATGGAGCAGAGGGGCCGCTGTGGCTGCATAGTCCTCTATAAAATCCCTGCAGTGCCCCGTCAATCCCAGGAACGACCTCACCCCTCTTACTGAATTGGGAATCGGTAACTCTTGTACCGCTTCCCTCCTTGCCTTATCTATGGCCCTTTCTCCAGCGCGGATGGTCAGACCCAGGAATTTGACCTCCTGCTGGCCGATCTGTGCTTTCTTTGGGTTTACCTTGAAACCCCTTTTCCTAAGCAGCTCCAGAAGTTCGGCTAATAGTGGGCCATGCTCCTCTCCGGAATCAGTGAACAGGAGCAGGCCATCCACGTATTGAACCAACTGTGTGGGTTGGCTGAAATCTTTTAAACTATCTGCCATACACTGGTGGAAGATGCTGGGGCTGTTATGAAAACCTTGTGGCAAGCAGTTCCACGTGTACTGTTGCCCCTTAAAGGTAAATGCAAACTTGTACTGATCCTCCCTCCTTAAAGGGATGGACCAAAACCCATTAGAAATATCCAGCGCCGTGAAAACGGTAGTGGATGCTGGAATACTTCCTATCAGGTTGGCAACTGCTGCCACCATGGGTGCACAGGCTGGGATATTGCTGTTAAGCACCCGATAGTCCACCGTGGCTCTCCACGTATTGTCTGGTTTTCTGACCGGCCAAAGCGGAGAGTTAACATGGGTGGCTATGGGCCTCAACACTCCCTGCTGCACCAAAGAGGCCATGGCTGCCTCCATGTCGGGTTCCGCCTCCTTGGGGAAATTATACTGCTTTTGGGGCCGGGCCATGGGGTCCCCATCCACTCTAACCTCAAACCCTGTGACCCTCCCGCAGTCGTGTTTGTGCGTGGCAAACGCAGCTAGATTAGCCTGCACAACTGTCTGGAATTCCCCCGGGGCACCCTCGACCATGAGCTCGAGGTTGTAACCTTCTTTAGGCTTCACAGTACACAGGGTCCCCTTCCCTTCCTTGCGGGGGATGATTACTACACCTCCCTCTCCACCCGTATTGGCTCCCCACAGGCAATGATTGCGGAGATCCACGAGGATCCCGTGGCCCACCAGGAAGTCGGCTCCTAGGATCCCCTTTCCTCCCTCTGCCTCCCACCTTGCCAGGATACACGTCCATTTGGTCTGGATCGTGCCCAGGTGGATTGAGAGTGGCTTGGAATATACTCCCGCCTGCTCCTGACCAGTGAATCCCAATAGTATGTATGGAATCCCGTTAGACAGAGGTGAGGTGGTGGGATTATCCGTATGGATCACGGTGCATGATGCCCCCGTATCCAATAGATAAATCCCTGTAACCTCCTCTACCTCCATCTGTACAAGCGGTCTCTTCCATTCATCATACCGGAGATTACACAGACGGACAGGCTGCACGGGCTCTAGTCATAGTGGGGAGGCAGAGGTGGGCGAGGGGGCGGCAGCACCACTGATGGCTGCTACCTTTCCCTGGTTGGTCAGGAGAGACCGCATTACCTCCAGTAGCGACTCGACTGAGGTGGGGGAAATTCCTGTCTCTGCCCTCTGGACTGGGGCTGTGGGATTTTTTCCCTTGCTATCCTTCCAGGGAATCTTACAGTCTTTTCTCCAGTGACTGTCTTTCCCACACCCATAGCAATTTAACCTAGCCTGGGAGGGACTGTTACCCTCCTGGTGCCACTCTTTCTTATACGGAGCCCCAGGTTTAACCTTGTGGACTTTACCCTTTTGCTGGGGGCTCTCACTATTCCTCCCATTCCTAAATGCTACCGTGAGCTGCCGGATTACAGTCCCTTCGGTAGCTAGGGGGTCTCGGGGGTCAAACCAAGCATCGGCCTTTGCTCTTATCTGGGGCAGGCAATTGTACACCAGGCAACGAAGCCATTGGGTCCACTGCTGCTGGTTCAGCTGTGCCCTATCTTGTCCCCCTGCACAGGCACGGTTGTAGACTGGCCACAACCTGTCTGCAAATGCCTGTGGGGTCTCCCCTTCCTGCTGCTTCGTTTTACCTATGCGATCAAACGGATTGCCGTCGTTCGCACCCATGGCGTCCAGTGTTTCCTCCTTCATGTTCTCAAAACCCTTCTGCCCTCTCTTGGCATCATTGGAAAGGGTCTGATAGAGCCTGCTATCCACAGAGAAAAGCAACATTCTGGCTTTCTCTGCATCATCACAGCCGTTAACACCGGCTGCCTGGTCTACTTGTTGGAAGTGCATTGAGGGGTCTCCCTTTCCAGAGAGCATGGGAATATGGTTCACCATGCCTCTGAGCTGTGGGGTATCATAAGGTATTAGAAAGGTATTCTGAACAGCACCTGGGTTATCATTCACGGGCTGACCGTACCTCCGTTGTCTGAGTGGGTACACTGGTCCTGGTCCCCGCCTGCCTAGCGGGACCTGCTGGCATTCTACCACCCCATTGTCCACCCCTCCTTGCTGCCCAAGCACCCCAAAACCTGGAGCTGTGGGCTGCTGTCTTGGGATCTCTAATTCCCAATCCAGTACTGTTCTGGGTGCTGCCTGTGGGATGGTTCTACTTGGGCTGCCAGTAAAATCCGGCTGACCTGCCTTTGGGCTGATCATGCAAATCATTCCCTTTGATGCCTTTAAAGCCATGTTAAGACTTTCTATCTCTGCCATACAGGTGCCATGATCTGCTTCACCAAACCTGACATTCTCTTCCCGCAGTCTCATCTCATTTCTCGCATGGCTCTCTCCCTCGCTAGCTTCTTGGGTGAGGTGTGCATTCTCCTCTTGTAGCCTCATCTCTCTGTCCCTCGCCACTGTGACTTCCTGCACAAGGCGCTCTATAAATGCCTGGCATTTCGTGACCTCTAGTGTGAGGCGTGCATTCTCTTCCCGCACCCTCATACCACTAGCTCTGGCCTCATACACCTCTCTGAGGCGTTCTACCTCCGCCTGGCATTTTTCAAGCTGGGACTCCCGATTCTTGGCCTCTTTAAACTCCTCCTGCTCTCCCATCTCACCCTTCCTAGCCCAGCCACTTATACCCCGATAGGTCAGCTTACACACTGCCACTACCCTCCGCAGGGCTGCCCACAGACTGAAAGCAAGAAAGACAATAACTGATGCTTTCTCTAGATCCAGACCACATATCATATCAAAAACGGCCTGCAGTCCTGCCCGCGGTCGCCATTGTAAGGATTCCGGGGGGGGCTTCTTTAAACTGGTTTAAGGTAATTTACCTGGCCAGCACTCTTTTTGCTGCTGCACTCTAAACCAATTTACAAACAGCGGTTTCGAATCGCTACCCTTCCTTTAGTTCTGAGTGGAGGAACTTATAATTAATGATATTAAAACGGAACACGTGGTTTGGATGAGAGAACAAAATCAAGCTTTATTAACTAAAAGAAACTAAAATCAAAATATCAAACTATTCCACACGAACACAGTGAAATTGTAAAACTATACAACAGGGGGGTTGCAGACGGCGAAAACGAGGGATACAATGGCTACAATGTTATGTAAACAATCTTAGCAATTCCCTTAAATCACCGCCCCTTAACTCCTGCTAAGTTGCCTTGTTGAGGAGTCATAAACTCTGCTCACCTGTGGTCCAGCGAAGAGAGAGAGAGAGAGAGAGAGAGAGAGAGACTCACCTATGGTCCTAGGAAGTCAAGAGAGAGCTGGCTTCTCAGCCCTTATCTTTATACCTGGTGAGCCCCTCCCATTCTGCCTTGCAAGGGCTGTGTACAAAATTCCCCACCCAAAAGGGTCCAATACACAAGAGAAGCTGTGATTGGCTACCTCAGAGTGGTTGGATTGAGTTAATGTGATTTTCGGTGCTACCTGTGCTGAAACAAAAGGGAGATACAACTGATCTATTGTCCAGTACTGGGGTGATTTAAAATCCATTCAAATGTTAACGCTTCCCATTCAAGATACAAAAGTCTCTTCTGCAGTTTAGATGTCCTTTGTCTTCATTGAACCTTACTTCCAGACACACAAAGCTGCATTCCAAGTCTCTTTTGTCATTCGGCCATGTGGTGCGACTGCCATTTTTTTCCCTGGAAATTTAAAAGCACATTGCCCAGGGATACTTTAATCAAAAAAAAATGGATCTTCAGAACTGTAAATCATTGCGAATTCTTACACCCCCCAGGCGAACAGTGACCTGGAGCAAGTGGCCTGGCACGTGCTCCTTGACCCCCAAGATCTCCGGCTGAAAATGCGGATCTAGCAAGATGGCCACCCCGCTGGAATTGTTGGAGAGGTGACTCATGCTGACCCCTCCTTGCCACTCCAGGAGCCACATGGCTTCGTCTCCCGGAACGGTGTGGGTTTCTTGCAGGAAGCACACCGCATACTTCCCGTCCCGAAGGACCAAGAAGTTATTGAATCTGCGGCGCGCCTCCCTGCTGCCGTTGATGTTGAGGCTGGCTATGGTTTTCTTCATGTCAGAAGCATAGTGCAACCTCTACCTACACCTAACGGGGGGAGGAAGCGCAGCCGCTGGTCAGCCGCCACTTCCTCAGCAGCCCAGTGAGAAACGTTCTGAGCCGACGCAGCTCGAGCGGGTTCACACCCTCGTCCGCGCCCATGATCTTAATGGCGGCGCGGATGGATACGATGAGCAGCGCCAGCTCCGACCACCTGTTGAGGGCCAGTCGGACCTTATTGCGCCGACCCAGGCACGTGGCCATAAAATCCCAGAGTTCCCTTACGGGAATGAGGGGAGACTCAGCAAGGGGCACGAGGTCATCCATCGCCTCGTCGGCGCTGGAGTCCGAATCGTGCTCCGTGCCCATCACCGAGTCCCCATCCTCCTCCAGGGAGTCATCACCAGCGGCCGACTCGTCCGCCGCGCAGTGCGCAGTGTACGGCTCGGCCGCACCAGTCAGCCCCGCTTCCGCCCGGATCCCACCCCCAGGATCGGCGGCAGAGGATTCCTCCCTGGGCTCCTCAAGTGGTGCTGGGCCAGAAGACGGCGGCGGTTCAGAGCTCCCCTCCGCCCCAGATGCCGGAACGACCGGAGAAACCGGGGAGAGAACAATTCCCAGCTCCTCCAGTACGTCCGGCACCAGAGACGCAGCCAGGGGGACATCCTCCTCCCCGTCACCAACCTCCAACCCAGCGGATGGGGTGTTTTGAATAAAAACCTCTACCAGTTCGAGCAGCCCCTGGGAGATAGCCAGATCGCATTGGGCGAGCTCATTATCCCCGAGCTCGCCCGACCCAGACCCCAGGCCGCCCGACCCGGCGAGGGGTAACGGCACCGATGGAATGACAATTTCATTTTCCGACGCTGGTTGTTCCGCGACCCCCCCCATGGGCAGGGTCTCGTTCCCATCCCCGGGAGGCACGCCCCAGACAGACACATCTGCCTCAGTCTCCCGAGGGATAGGCGACCCCTGCCGATCGCTGGTGATGACGACAGCGGGGGGGGGTGGGGGGGCGCAGTATCTGCGGCGGGCGACGACTCCCCCTGCTCGGAGGGACCTTCCTCCTCTCGGCCCTCCTCCTCTTCCAGGGGGTCACGCCTTCTTTTTAGCACGGAGGGAGCGAGGGAGACCTCCATGTCTGCAAAGGCCTCCTCCTCAGCTCCCTCCGAGCCCGGCCGCAGGTATCGGCATTACCGCTGTGGTGGTTGCGGCCACAGGCTCGGGCACGAAGCCCCTCCCGCTCGCGTCTGCCCCGATTAACTCCGCGAGGAGCGCGGGTGTAAGGGGCTCAAGGGGCAAGGGCTGGCCATCCACGGGGGGACCTGCCCTAAGGTGTTTATTTTTTCCCCGCGCCTTCTTTCCGGCCGGGCGCGCTCCCTCCCCCCTGCCGGAGGCCTTGGTGGCATCAGCCCCCGACGTCAACCGCGCATCAGACGTTCTCGACGCGTGGGCAGATCCGGGGGGAGGAGCGGCAGAGGCGCCAGCCTCGGCTGCACGAGATCATCCGGCGGCCTTGGAGGCGGGGCAGTTTTTCCTAATGTGCCCCACCTCCTTGCAGGCATGGCACCGCACACTGTCCGACGTCCAAAAGACGCGATAGGCGGTCCCCTCGTGGAGGACGACGAACGCCCCGTCGGTGTCCTCCTCCCGCGCCAGCTGGATAAACAGCTGGCGCCGGAAGGAGAAGACGTGGCGAAAGCTGGCCTCCCGGAAGCCGAGCGTGATGGGTGTGATCCCCGACCTCACCTCCCCAAGTTGACGTAAATGGGGAAGGAGGAGCTCACCAGGAACATAGGGCGGGACGTTGGAAATGAAGATCCTCTGCGCGGTGGCCTTGAGAGGATCCACCGGCAGGAAGGTCCCGCCCACGGTGAGCCCCTTGGTGACGGCCAGGGACACCGGCCGCTCCGACCCCAGGAAGAACACAGCCTTCCCATACATTTTTGAGGCCGCGACGATGGCTGAGGGGCCGACAACCCCAGCCATGGCTTTAACGCAGGCCTCAATGGTCATAGTGGGGTGAGTGTAGCTCTTCACCCCAAGCTTTTTTGTTATTAATCTGAATGATGACGGGGCAGCAGAAGCAGCGGGAGCAGCTGTGGCTGTGGCTGCCACTCCCACATAAGTCCTGGCTTGCCCCGCCACTGGCGAAGATGCAGTCGCCATTCTGGGGTGCTTTTTTAAGGGCTACACTCACCCCAAGTCACAGGCCTGAAGGTTTTAATGGCCTCAGGTATTTTTTTTATCCTCTATTGAGCAGAGGGAGCTGATTAAAATGAAGACACACCTCTCCCCTTATTGTTTGAAATTGGGAGAGGGGCCTTCTCCCCTCTGCTCAATAGGCAATTAATAAAAAGAGATGAAAAATGAGGTGCCTCAGAGAAATAGGCAGAGAGAGACAAAGAGAGAGAGAGAGGGGGGGTGGGAAGGAGGGAGGCTTCAAGGGCAGTGTTGCCACTCAGGATGGTGGGTGGGTGTTGGCAGGGGTGCACTCTCCGATGGGATTTAAAATTCTTTGGTGGTGGTGGTCTTCTGGCAGGGGGAGAAGATGTCTTCACCTGGGAAAGCTGCAGATGCCCAGGCTCAGTCCTGCAGCAGGTCTTAACGATGCAATTAATGAAATTAAAGACTTCACCTAGGCAGCTCCAGCTGTCCCAGGCCAGGCAATAGAAGGGGTGCTAATTAGTGGTGTGCGTGGCCTAGCTTTTAACAAGAGCCACACACACACACAGACACCCCTTGATGATCCGGCCTTGTTCCTTCTTTTCTCCCCCCACCTAAAATACAAAGTCTTTGGGAGAGTGCCCCAAATAACACCCACCTGTAGATATTCAGAAGAGATGATTTTGTTCTTCCCTCCTTCCAAACAGTTGGTGGTTGTTTCTCTCCCCTCTCTCCCTCTCCTGAAGTGGAGGCCAATTTGGGGAGGCAGTAATGGAAAGGCCTCTCCCCTGGTTGGTGTTGTTGCTGGCCTCCTTTCTCCTTCTCCTCCTCTGTCCTATCTCTCCAGGCACCTCAGTTGCTGTGATGATGGTGGAGGAGGTGGAGGTGGTGGTCTATTGTTCTCCTCCTCTTCCTGGTCAGGAGACCACCACTTTCCACTCTCCACTCTCTTGGTTTGGCTGCTCCTTCTCCTCCTGTTGATTGAGGCAGCTGCACAGCCAGAAATGCTGGAACAGAGGGTCACTGAAGACTCTTAGTGATTGAGGGTCAGGGCTGAACTGGGATGCACTTTGCTCCGCAGGGTGGTCACCACCGCTACTACAATGTACAGGAGCCATCAAAAAGTAGTCCATCACCTTAAGGTATCCTCTTAAGGTGGTACAGGTTACATACACTACATATATCAGCACCCACAGACATAGATCCCTGGGACATATCACCACACACAGGCGCAGATCACTAGGACGGCTTCATCAATGCAGTTCTCTCCAACATAAAGTCAAAAAACCTAATGTTCACTGATGACAGCGCCGTGTTTAACACCATTTTCAACTCCTCAGATAATGAAGCAGTCCATGCCTGCATGCAATAAGACCTGGACGATGTTCAGGCTTGAGCTGATAGGTGGCAGTTAACATTCACGCCACAGAAGTGCCAGGCAATGCTTATCTCCAACAAGCGAGAGTCAACCACAGCCCCTTGACATTCAACGGCATTACCATCGCCGAATCCGCCACCATCAACATCCTGGGGTTACCATTAACCAGAACCTTAACTGGACCAGCCACATAAATTCTGTGGCAACAAGAGAAGGTCAGAGGCGAGGTGTTCTGTGGTGAGTGTCTCACCTCCTGTCTTCCCAAAGCCGTTCCACCATCTATAAGGCACAAGTAAGGAGTGTGATGGAATACTCTTCACTTGCCTGCATGAGTGCAGCTCCAACAACACTCAAGAAGCTTGACACCATCGGGGACAAAGCAGCCCGCATGATTGGCACCCCATCCACCACCCTAAACATTCACTCCCTCCACCACCGGCACACCGTGGCTGCAGTGTGTATCACCTACAAGATACACTGCAGCAACTTGCCAAGACTTCTTCGGCAGCACGTCCCAAACTCACGAACTCTTCCACCTAGAAGGACAAGGGCAGCAGACTCATGGGCACACCACCATCTCCACGTTCCCCTCCAAGTCACACGCCATTCTGATTTAGAAGTATATCGCCGATCCAACATCGTCACTGGGTCAAAATCATGGGAATTGACGTAATAAAACTCACTACGCACTTGGTTTGAGTATAAAGCAAGGCTTTAATCAACTTGTTTCAGAACATGGAGGTCTAGTTGTACTTCATTAGTTCCTGTCTTACAAAATGTCCCTGGCAAGCTGGGCCCATGCCCGATTATTTATACTCCTTGGACGCCGCCACCAGCTGGCCGTCCAGCGTTATTTCATGAATAGTTTCTTTATGATGATGAGATTTATAACATTCTTCCTGCCTAAAAGGTTTGGAAGTCCGACGACTTCCTCTTAACGGATTAGGCGGACCACAGTCCAATGATGTGCGGGTTAGGTTGATTGGCCATGACAAAAAATTGGCCCTTAGTGTTAGGGGGGGATTAAATACTTGGGGTTACGGGGTTACGGGGATAGGGCTTGTGTGGGATGGCTGTCGGTGTAGGGACCGGGTGCTAGGGTTTGGATGATCAGCCATGATCTCGTTGAATGGCGGAGCAGGCTCGAAGGGCCGAATGGCCTACTCCTGCTCCTATCTTCTATGTTTCTATGTTTCTCCCCGGACCGTGTCTTGGTCCCTGGGCCGCTTGATCCGTACCAGTGGATTGACAGGGCCCGTGTTGCCCTGATCGACCCGAAGGAGGCTGGGGAGCTCGTGGCTCCGGGTGCGGGTCTCCACAGGTGCAGAGCTGGCTTCATCTTGTTTGATAGCCGGGGATTGACCGGCGTCCTGGCCTCGGGTGGCCATCTCATGGGGACCGCTCAGCTCCCCAAGTGGACCCGCTGGGGCAGCCGGCAGATCTCTCGATTTCCAAGGTAGGGCGTCATCTTCAGGGGAGCGCAGAGTGTCGGCATCATCACCGTGGGTCCCTCTATCAGTTGGGTCCGTGGAACCGGCTGGACAGAGAGCCAGGTCCCGGAGTGAAATGGTGGACTCCCAGCCATCAGGGAACAAAGAGGACCATTCCGATGCACTGTATCGCAGCACTACTCGCACCCGGAGCTGGCTAATACCATACACTACGTAAGCTGTCAAAACTTATGTACGGCAGATCACACAGTACGAACTTACGCCATCACTTATACTGTATGGATATGGTGAAAGCTGTACAAATTTGCAGGAAAGGACGCAAGAAACACACGCGGCATGGGGTATTTTGTTATGCTCTATGTAATGGAAAAATGTAATACCTTGTTTTGATGTATACCTGAAAGGGACTATGATTATTTTTTTTTTGTTTTTACACTAACTTTGTAAGTGTTATTAGTTAGAGTAAACAACGGGGATGACTGACACTTGGTAGGCCTTTGGATTTTCTTACATGCCAATTGACACATCCCAGCTATACCCGGTTGTGTCAAGATGGGGGACTGTAGGGTTCAAAAATCCACAACCACGTTTTACCAAAAATTGGATTGCCCTATACAGTTTAAAACCAACATTTTTGGCCAAGGCAGAGGTCCCGACAGGCAGGCTGGGATATGCCTGGGACATCTGAATACAGGGGACTGTGGCTCAGAGGCGAGCCATAGATGTCGGCCAATCGAAGCAGAGTGCATTCTCAAAGGCCAATCAGGGGACCGAGTCAGACCTGAAGCGAGGAAACCCCTGGCCAATGGGGACCACCCGGTCCGGGTTTGAATATATGACTCACCCCTAATCGGGCTATGAATACAAGCCATCATCACCTTAATCAACTCGGACTAAGGACAATAGTCTTGGGATCACTACAGTTAAGAGGTGGCCCAAACTAATCAAGTCCCAGGACTGACACAATGGGGCAGCAGACTTGGAGGAGTCGATGTGCACTCAAAACAATACCCCTGTCCTCACACCTACCTGTATAAATATGGAACACAAGAAGGACCAACGCTGAGAGAGAACTATTACCAGAAGAATGAACAGGAGAGCGAGTTAAGATGCTGAGGGAAAAGACGAGCCCGGGAGGG
Source organism: Somniosus microcephalus (assembly GCF_052327205.1). Lineage (NCBI taxonomy): Eukaryota > Metazoa > Chordata > Chondrichthyes > Squaliformes > Somniosidae > Somniosus > Somniosus microcephalus. Next base: position 85,992,781 of record NW_028225179.1, on the reverse strand, counting down.
ACAAGCCGGGGTGAACTAACATCTAAAGAACTCCAACCGCGCTGAGGAGAAGATCCACCATCATGCCCCAGGCTCAATCGGTATACTGAAGGTTTGCTCCGCTACCAGACGGCGCAACATCGCCGCAAGAAGCCGTACCGTATACCAACTCCCGTTCCGGGGACCTCGACAAGAAGACACCAACGACCGAAGTGGCTGTGGAAGACGGCATTCACTCCAGTCATTTCGGGAACCTTTTCCATCAAGCACAAACCAACCAATGACAACCGACCGAAAGCACAATCAACAAAACCAAACTTCGAGAAACCCGACCAGACGCAGCAAGGTCCTCTCCGAGGTTTGGGGTACGGCGAACCCCGAGGCACAGGTCGAATTCCGACGACAACAGCAACAACAACAACCCAACAACCGCACTCAAAATTCCATCTGTCAAGGGAGGAGGCTGTGAGTATAATCCAAGGGCCTGCAACTGTCAGTCTAGTTTAGGTAGGAAAGTGGGTTGGTGGGATTGGACTTGGTAAAGATAAAACTGTGTAAACATTCTCGTTGTGTCCGTTCTCTCTCATATTTTATTTATTAGAGTTATAAATGTGTGCGTGTGTTTTTTACGTTTGTGGTAGAACTTACCTTGGCAAATAAAATTGGTTGTCACCTGTTCTTTTCCAAGGACTACTTGTCTCCATGTGTCTATTTAAAGTGCATCGTTCTCCACCCAAATTCTGGAGTTAGAACCAGATAGGGGCATTAGGGCGCTTCGAACCCGCCAAACAAGGGAACAGCAGGCTAGGGAAAAGAGAGAGGACTCCAGGAGCACTTGGGCTCAGGAGTACCCCACAGATTAGGTATAAACTGTGCGGGTCGCCACCGTATTTTAGTCCTCCTCTATAAGCTGTTGTTCTCTATCTCCTTAGAGGGTGTTTAGTGACACCCGACCTGCTGGCTAACATAAGCTGCAAGGGTATAAAGGAGACCGAGGCCCAATACATCAACAGGCACTAAAGACCCCTGCAATTAGGCAGAGCAGAGCCCCATCCCCTTACACAACCATGATGGTAGGAGCGACCCTGGAAGCTGAAGATTCGCTCGTGAGGTGTGACATCGGTGGACGTAGAAAGAAGAGACCTGATGGAATGCAACACGTCAAGGAGCACAGTTTCCCACTGCTGGTCTGGTAGGTTGTGTGACCTCAGCGCAAGACAAACAGCATTCCAAATGATAGCATTGTATCTCTCAACCTGTCCGCTACCGATGGGATGGTATGGTGTCATTTTACTTGTGCCGATTCCCCGTTGAGAAAGATAACTTTTGAGTTCGCTTGACAGGAAGGAGGGACCCCGATCAGAGTGGATGAAATTGGCCGTACCGCAAAGGGAAAAGACTTGATCAAGCCATTTGATCACTGTGGAAGTAAACATATCGGGACAGGGGAAAGCAAAGGAAAAGCGTGTATCTTCATCCACCAAAGTAAGTAAGTAGGTGTTTCATATTGAGGAAGGCAATGGCCCTTTAAGATCAATGCTGAGTCGCTGCATAGGCTGCATAGGATGTATGAGCGAGCCATCCGATGGATGGAAGAATTGCGGTTTTAATTCTGCACAAATTCTACAGGAGGAGCATGTTCTTTTCACATCTTCCGTAGAAAATGGGAGATTTTTAGATCGCACAAAGTCCAACATACAGGTAATGCCAGGATGGCATAAGTCAGTATGAAGATCCGCAAGAGTCGAAGTTGACATAGAAGAGCAGAATGCACGTGTGAGGGTATCCCGGGCCACATTCTCTTTGCCGGGTCGATAATGTATGGTGCATCCAAAGGCGGCCAATTCCATCCTCCAGAGTTGTATTTTGTTATTCTTGATCTTAATGCGTTTCCGGTTATCCAGCATAAAGGCCACGGAGCGCTGATCGGTTATAAGTGTGAAATGGCGACGAACGAGAAAATGACTCCATTTACGTACAACTTCGATGATGGCCGTAGCATCCTTCTCGACAGGAGGATAATGGAGCTCGCTACCCTGCAAAGTTCTGGACAGAAATGCAATGGGTCGACCACCTTGATTCAAGGTAGCAGAGATCGCCACATCCGATGCATTGCATGTAAGATTCGCAAAATTAATACATTTTTCCATAAGGATTACTGGCAGGAAGAGGCCTTAATTTTAAAGACTGTTTTAAAAGAAGCTCAGGAAAAAGGGCACACAAAATGGCCACCAGACCCCGTGACCAGCTTTTGGGACACTTTAAAATGGTTCCTGCAGTCCCCAGACAGCTTTTGTGGATTCAGCACAACAAGTTCTGGGACACAGAACCAGACAGAACCACATACACGTGCAAAACTCTGGAGTGTGATACCAGGCAGCACCCATCAATATAGATTGGATACAGATTCAAACAGATAGGCCTGTAGATAAAGGCCATCTAGGTGTTACGCAGACAAAGGAAAACCAGTTTCCAAGTTTGATGGGGACATCGATACTCGTTTAAAACAATTCAAAACCAGGATGGCAGTTACCGGCCATCCCGAAGGTACTTTAAAATTAACGACTACCCCTTTGTATCATGAGCCCGCCAAAAGTTACACAAAAGACTAACCTTGATCAGGCGGGAGATAAGGGCTCCATGAGAAGTATAATTGGGGAACCCAGGGGTAGGCTGGCAGTGGAGTTAAGTCCTGAAGAGAAGAGTGAAGTCCGATCAAGTTCGAGGGGCAGCTAGGAGCCCCGCCTTGAAGGAAGAGGCCTTCGAGCTAGAAACGGAGACTGTAACAAGAAGGTAGTCTAGACCGGAGGCTGATCGAGACAAACCAGCCTCCTGACCTGGGGCCATTATCGGAAGACAGCGACAAGACCCCGGGCTGTTGACAAGACAAGAAACCTATATGAAAATGGTCAAACAGGTGGTCTCAATCCACACTGACATCCAGGCCTGCTAACATCCAGCCTGTCCGTGGCCATCACCTCGAGGAGTAAGAAAGAGTGTGTCGCAGCCCGCTGCGTTTTGCTGACCACGTGGAGACAGGACGCCTGAGAGGAACAAAACGCAGACTTCAAAACCTCTACCTTTTTTCTAATCGGGATTGGTGAGCATGTTTCTGGCCCCTCATAATCTCATCTAGTTAGGTTTAAGGGGGTGGGCATTTAAGGGTATAATTAACATGAGTTGTTGTCCTTCGATGTTCCGTGTGTTTTCCCCATTTCAGAAATGTACTGTAACATGCCTGTAGTTGTAGTAATGTTAGTTAGTATTGTATTGTTGTGATTTGTTCTTCCCTCCCATGTACCTTGTTGGATCACATCCAACTATCTTCCTTGATGCAATAAAATCATTCATTTCGTTTTCATTAAACCTGGTCTACTGAGTATTCTCTGCATTGCAACCTTTCCTGCACCTAAGTCCAGTGTATAGATCCTAAGGGGTGAGTGGGTCGAACCACTCGAGAAACCACTGTGCAAGAACCAAACCCCTTACAGAAAATGGCGACCATGGCAGGACATTGGTAGCAGGATTGCAATATATTAGACCCAGGTTTGAATGGACGAAATGTTATGGATGAGAGGATAGCAGATTATGTCTTTGGGAAGGTAAATCTCACTAAACAGTGGATTTCCGATCTCTTACTGGATGGGCATCCGGTAGACGCAGCCGTCAGGTGGACAGAGAGTAAAGAACATAAAAAGTTAGTAGAGAAGGCAGTGTGGCTGATGTGCTACAAGAGACAAGTACAAATTTTGGACAGAGTCGTTGCAGAGCAGGCAGTCACGATCAATGCACAAGCATCGGAGATAGAGGAAAAGGCCATGGGTGGGGAAAAACTCATTGCAACGCTCCATGCATTGAATCAGGAACGCCGAACAGTAGCCAGCCAACACCAGGCTAAGATAGAGTACCTGGAATGCCAGGTTACCGAAGCAAAGGTTTGGGAAGCGAGAGTACGGGAGAAAAGCGCTCGCCTCGCACAACAGCTAAGAGCGCAGGAGGAGAGAGTAGTGGAAGTTAAGGCAGCTTATAAGCTGGCTCTAGAGCAGGGGTTCGAGAATACAGACCACGGCCCTTGTCAAGAAATGATAGAAGACCTAAGACTGGCCCTGACTAAAGCAAAAGGCATGGTATGCCTTGTAAACCCTAAGGCAAAACAGGTAGACTTCCTGAAAGAATCTAAAAAACAGATTCCGGGTGAAGTAGTTGTGGCACCTACCACCCAACCCTCAGCCCCCAAGCTACAGTGAGGTTTGGCCCGAAGGGGGGGAGGTAGAAGAAGAGGAGGCTGAGGTAGAACCGGAGGAAGAGCAACCCCCGGTAGCAAAGCCGGAGCCGGCACCAATGTGTCCTGCTCGGCATAGGAGATACGGTCCCGCCGACGCAAATGGCAACGACGGACCCCTCCTGAACCATATCGAGGTGCCTCACGGTGCCCAACAGCTCAGATCAATGGTGAGCCACCTCCCGAAACTCTCCGCGAAGGGAGATTCCTCTGTACATTTCAGAGAAATAGAGCAGACAGCCGCTGTTAATGATTGTGATGATCAGGAACAGGCCAAGATGCTGCTATTCTCCCTGGACAGTACGATCCTTCAGTGCCTCTCAGACGGGAGTAAGAGGGGACAAAAGGGGTATGAGGATCTCCGGGAAGAAGTCCTGAGGTTATGGGAGTGGGTGACGGTAACCCGTTCTTCTGTCTAGAAGAGACCACGCAGCTAACTGGAGAGCCCCCACGGGTTTTCGCAGAGAGGCCGTGGCCAGTGTATCGGCGCAGCTGTCCGGGTATGCCGGAACGGGCCGTAATGAATGATGCTCAGCGAGGTCATTGGCTCCGGTGTTTGGTTTCCAGCAGCCTGCCGCAGATATAGGCCCAGACCAGATCTTGGTTTGACCCCCAGGGTCCTGGTACTATGGAAGAAACGGTGCTCCGACAGCTCAATATCGCCTACAAAAATTGCAGGAGTCAGCAAATGCCCCCTCCAAGGGAAAAGTGCATGAGGTAAAACCCGCAGCCCCAAGTAAGAAAGAGTGGCATCAGGAGGGGAATCGCCCTCCCCAAGCCAAGCTCAATTGCTACGGGTGTGGGAAGGATGGACATTGGCGCAAGGACTGTAAAAATCCGTGGAAGGACAAAAAGGGAAGATTTCCCGCAGCCCAAGCCCAAGCCCAGACCGACGCCCCAGCACGAGTCCAGGTCCAAACCGCAGCCCCCATCCTAAACAGAGGAGCTGGTGCAGCTATAGATCCCGCTGCGATAGAGTCGGTTTTGGAGACAATGCGGTCGCTGATGCTATCGCAGGGGAAGATAGCGGTCGCCACCGGCTCTGTTGTTAACACAGCCCCGACCGCTCGACCCCAATGACTAGGACCCGCGCAGCCCGTCTACTTGTGTACGCTGCGATACGATGTATGGAGGCGACCCCTCGTGGAGATGGAGGTGGAAAAGGTGAAGGGGACCTATCTGTTGGATACGGGGGCATCATGCACCATGATCCACACAGATAACCCTGCCACCTCACCTCTATCCTTCAGAGTCCCATATATTCTGTCGGGCTTCACAGGCAGAGAACAGGCTGGCGTGTTCTCTGTCCCCCTCTCCATTCATGTAGGATCACTCCACAGCACGTGGAAGTGTATACTGATGAACTAGGAGATGGGGGGTGGGAGAGGAATCATTGGAGCTGATTTCTTGATAGAACACGGGATCCTCGTGGATCTGAGAAATCACTGTCTTTGGGGAGCGCGTACGGGAAAGAAAGGTGAAGTAATCATCATCCCAGGGAAGGAAGGGAAAGGGACCCTATGCACCGTGAAGCCAAAAGAGGGCTACGACCTCGAGCACATGGTCGCTAGCGTCCTACAAGATCTGCAGGCATTCGTGTCAGACAATCTGACCACGTTTGCTACCCACAAGCACGACTGCGGGAGGGTCACCGGGTTTGAGGTCAGAGTAGACGGGGACCCCATGACCCGACCCCAAAAACAGTATAACTTCCCCAGGGAAGCGGAGCCTGACATGGAGACAGCAATGACTTCACTGGTGCAGCAGGGCGTGTTGAGACCGATAGCCACCCATGTAAACTCTCCTTTGTGGCCGGCGAAGAAGCCGGACAATTCGTGGAGAGGCACGGTGGATTACAGAGTCCTCAATAGCAACATCCCAGCCTGCGCGCCGACGGTAGCAGCAGTTGCCGACCTCATCGGGAGTATTCCGGCATCCGTGACCACGTTCACGGTGCTGGATATTTCAAATGGGTTTTGGTCCATCCCTTTAAGGAGGGAGGATCAGTACAAGTTTGCCTTTACTTTTAAAGGGCAACAGTACACCTGGAACTGCTTGCCACAGGGTTTCCACAACAGCCCCAGCATTTTCCATCAATGCATGGCAGGGAGTTTAAAAGAGTTCAGCCAGCCCAATCAGCTAGTGCAGTATGTGGACGACCTGCTCCTGTTCACAGATTCCAGAGAGGAGCATGGGCCACTATTAGCCGAACTATTGGAGCTGTTAGGAAGGAAGGGTTTTAAAGTAAACCCAAAGAAGGCACAGATCGGCCAGTCGGAGGTAAAATTCCTGGGTCTGACCATCTGCGCTGGGGAGAGAGTGATAGACAAGGCTAGACAGGAATCGGTGCAAGACCCACCGGTCCCCACCACCGTAGCACCAAAGTGGAAAGTAGGAGACAAGGTCCTGGTGGGAAACTAAGCCCGAGTGGGGAGTTTAGAACCGCTGTACATGGGGCCCTACAGCATTGTAGATGAAGCTAGCCCCATGGTCTATGCGGTGAAGTTGCCCCAGCGCACTAAATGGTTCCACGCCAACCAGTGTAAACTGTTTAAGCCGGGTGCAAAAGAACCAACAGGTGAAGCCAGGTCTGAGAGTAAAAACCCTCAGCCTGAGGTAAGCAAAGAGCCACAGACCACACAAGCTGGCGTTGCAGCCAGCTTGAAGGTAGGAGCCATCCTGCCCACCTGGGAGGTTTCCCCATTGGCCTGGGACTCGGATGGGGAAGAGCCCGAAGATCAAGGCCCTCCCCCTGACCCAAACATAGTTAGGGAGGAGTCCGAAGATCAAGGCCTCGCCCCTGATACGATTCTGGAGGAGGTGGAGCCAGAGGACGGAGGTCCCGCCCTCGGCTCAAGCTTAGGGGAGGTAGAATTTGGGGGCGGAGCTCCTCCACCTGTAGGGACAGGTGGGGAGGAGTCGTCTGCCACAGACCCAAATCCCAAAGGGGCGGAGCCTGAGGGAAGGGAGCCGAAACCGACAATCATGGAGGAGCCACGGGCTGTGAGGGCTAAAGTCCCAACCAAAGGTCCACTCGCTAAGGGAGCCTTGCCCAAAGTACCCCCTCGCAGGTCGCCTCGGACGCCTCAGCCAAGAAAACCCTGGCCAGACCCCCACCCCCCACTCCAGCAGGCACCGACCTGAGAACTCCTCAAAAAAACGCAGTCCCCAACCGGCAGCAAAAGGCTGCGGGGGACCCGAGCTACAGGTCAGTGCGGCCCCACCACAGGTAGCGGTGAGCTGCAGCCCAAACAGAGATTAGTCAAGCCGCCCGGGGACGGGAGGCGCTGTATATAGTTTAGTTTAAGTTTAGTTAAGTTTAAAACGTGTAAAGTTTGAGTGATGGGTAGTATAATATAAAGTTTTGGAATCTGCCCAGCGTGTGTGTTTTGTTTTGGGTTGAGGTCGAAAGACCCGATCCTGTCTTCACATAGGCCAGAACCTCCTAGGAGCCTGGCTGTATCTCGTTTAATTTTGTTACAGAAACACAAAGGAAAGATGGAAAGGATCCTCATCACGCTAGCGACGATCGGGTGTAGCCTGGCCTATTGGGGCCACACCAAGGCTTTCACGGTCTTCGGATGCACCGGAGACACAGCCCCCATCACGACCGATGATACTGGCGTCCGAGACGTGGAAGAGACAGCCACCTATTTCCACGAAGGGAGGTGGCCAGGATGGCTGGGGTCGAACTCTACTGAATACTCCAGCCAGTCCGGTTTCGCGTACAAAGACACTTCTTTAATGTGCCCCAGAGTAAGGATCATCGCGCCCAGAGTCAGCGTCACTGTTGGAAAGAGGATTTGTTTGGAATGCAATGGACATGTTCCCTTGGACAGATGGTGGTGGCTGCGCAAGCTGAGCCACACCATGAAGAACTCCACGGTCGAGTGGGAGCGACTGGGTAACAATATCCATCGGACTATTACGGGGACTCATGGGGGATTGAGCGTCTGTTGGGACAAATGGTGGGAACCAGATGAGGGGATTTACATCTGCATGTGGGGTTCAGAACGCGTCTGCCCCGAAGGCATCTCCATCTTTTTCCAAAGGCAGTGGCAGGATGCTGGAAAAGGGATGAGGTGGGACGTCAGCACACGGGCGTGCGGAGTCCCATACTCTCCGATTCCGGTGAATGCCACTGAGCTCATCACCCGCCCCCGCAAGCCCCTGCCCACAATTCCGGTAGCCCAAGCCCGCAAGGAAGGGTGCCCCGCCACTACCAAGGAACCCGGGAACGGACTAGTATTGGTACCCACAGATCAGGTGCTGTACCAAGGGGTGCATTACGCGGTAGCCTTGGTGATTTTATACCTCACCGAGGTGCGATTGCCAGAGTGGTGCCCCAAGGAGACGGAGCAATTGTACCAGGTCCTGTTAACAAACACATTCAGACAGTTTTACGAGTTCGACTTTTCCGATGTCGACAGAGCCGGATTGTACACCACAACACATGAGGTCTTGGACAGGATAGGGAGACAAAGAAGGGGTTTGGTAATGATGTTTTAACAGGTTTCAATACGGGGACTTCAGTTGTTAATAGTTTAGACGACATTGAACTACAGACACAGATCAATGGCCTAAAGACGCAGTTAAGAAAGATAATGATGGATGGAAATAAGGTAGTGGGTTCTGAGTTACATGAGGGCCAGGCCATGACAATACACTTAAAGGAAATTATAGCTGAGCTGGAGAAACACGCCAAAACGGTGAATGCTCTCATCAGGGAGGATCGGAATGCGTCAGATCAGGTTGCGCAGAACGAGGCGTGCGTGCTGTATGGGGCGTGGTTACTGGGCGAGGGCCGCAGTAATCTGGAGGATTTAAAACAAGGTTTGGTCCCCTCCTGGATCAGCAATAAGCACCTCGCAGCCCTCCACCCTTTTGAGAATGCATTAAGTCCGTGCCAGCTCAGACTAGCTTCAGAGGCCTACCCAGTCCCAGTGGACTGTGGGCGGTCTAATCACACCATTATGGGTATAGTGGTAAGAATGCCGGTTATGGGAAAGACAGCTAAACCCGCCTCGGTATACAGGGTGGAGAACATTGGATTCATTCAAGGGGGTGCACACATTCGCTACACAGCGGTCCCACCTTACGTCATTCGATGGGAGCATGCAATGACGGGTACCGACCTCTCGGGGTGCCGGAGCCGGGGAGCACACATCATCCTGTGTCCCCAGCACTTGAATGCCTATTCGAAACCACAGTGCGGGTTCAGAACTGCTGGCGCGAAGCCTATAAATTGCACCATGGAGGCAATGGTACAAGGCCATGTGCCCCCGCAGGTGGCATATATAGGAGGTGGGACATGCTGTGTCACCACTGCAGCGCCCCACTACCAACATGGACAGCAGTTTCTGCTTTAAACCCAAGGCAAAAGTTCAAGTGGCCCAGGAGTGAATTGTCCCCATTCCTGAACCTTCCACTGTTCACCTCGCTGTCAAAGTAAATGTCACCGATCTGTAGCGATTCATTGCACATTTTGGTACCTCATTCCCCCTCTCCCTGAACACCGCACCAAGATACTAAAAGCCGTTGCCGTTTCACAGAAACATTTTTACACGCTGGAGCAGAAGGCACTAGAGATAGGGGCAGACATATTAGATATAGTGACCCCACCGTGGTGGGACCTTTTCACTAATATAGAAGTCCCTTCTTGGATTAGGATAGACTCTCACATCCTTGTAGTTTGCCAGATTTTTATTGTTGTATATTTACTGTTTGTCCATTGTAAGAGGGACAAACATGCCCGAAAGTATGAGAACAGGGGAGAATGGAGGAAGCATTATGTGCGGGTAGACAAGGAGACACCCGTTTAAGCGTTGCTGCTATGCATATAAAGTTAGAGTTTCCCTCCCTCCCCGATTTTTCTTGATTGTATTCATGAGTCATTTGATGTATGTATTTTCTTTCTTGTTTATTCTCATTGAAGTTTATTATGTGTACTGTTATTGATGAATAAAAGACAGGAGGTATGAACCAGGTGGTGTAGGGGTAGTAGACCCCTCCACACCTGGATATGTGTGTGTTAGATTTTACTCCAATGTATTACTGTCTAGAGATGCTTTATGTACACTGTAGGTTTTCACTGAAATGGAAAATGCATGTGTCGTGGGGTCATAGATAGGTAAATACAGGGGATGGTTTGATTATGGAGAGTCAGAAAATTTTGCTCACCCAGAATTATGATACTTCAAGCAAGTTAGAGTATCATCAGGGGGGACTGTAAGATTCACAAAATTAATACATTTTTCCATAAGGGTTACTGGCAAGAAGAGGCCTTAATTTTAAAGACTGTTTTAAAAGAAGCTCAGGAAAAAGGACACACAAAATGGCCACCAGACCCCGTGACCAGCTTTTGGGACACTTTAAAATGGTTCCTGCAGTCCCCAGGCAGCTTTTGTGGATTCAGCACAAGAAGTTCTGGGACACAGAACCAGACAGAACCACATACATATGCAAAACTCTGGAGTGCGATACCATGCAGCACCCATCAATATAGATTGGATACAGATTCAAACAGATCGGCCTGTAGATAAAGGCCATCTAGGTGTTACGCAGACAAAGGAAAACCAGTTTCCAAGTTTGATGGGGACATCGATACTCGTTTAAAACAATTCAAAACCAGGATGGCAGTTACCGGCCATCCCGAAGGTACTTTAAAACTAACGACTACCCCTTTGTATCATGAGCCCGCCAAAAGTTACACAAAAGACTAACCTTGATCAGGCGGGAGATAAGGGCTCCATGAGAAGTATAATTGGGGAACCCAGGGGTAGGCTGGCAGTGGAGTTAAGTCCTGAAGAGAAGAGTGAAGTCCGATCAAGTTCGAGGGGCAGCTAGGAGCCCCGCCTTGAAGGAAGAGGCCTTCGAGCTGGAAACGGAGACCGTAACAAGAAGGTAGTCTAGACCGAGGCTGATCGAGACAAACCAGCCTCCTGACCTGGGGCCATTATCGGAAGACAGCGACAAGACCCCGGGCTGTTGACAAGACAAGAAACCTATATGAAAATGGTCAAACAGGTGGTCTCAATCCACACTGACGTCCAGGCCTGCTAACATCCAGCCTGTCCGTGGCCATCACCTCGAGGAGTAAGAAAGAGTGTGTCGCAGCCCGCTGCGTTTTGCTGACCACGTGGAGACAGGACGCCTGAGAGGAACAAAATGCAGACTTCAAAACCTCTACCTTTTTTCTAATCGGGATTGGTGAGCATGTTTCTGGCCCCTCATAATCCCATCTAGTTAGGTTTAAGGGGGTGGGCATTTAAGGGTATAATTAACATGAGTTGTTGTCCCTCGATGTTCCGTGTGTTTTCCCCATTTCAGAAATGTACTGTAACATGCCTGTAGTTGTAGTAATGTTAGTTAGTGTTGTATTGTTGTGATTTGTTCTTCCCTCCCATGTACCTTGTTGGATCACATCCAACTATCTTCCTTGATGCAATAAAATCATTCATTTCATTTTCATTAAACCTGGTCTACTGAGTATTCTCTGCATTGCAACCTTTCCTGCACCTAAGACCAGTGTATAGAACCTAAGGGGTGAGTGGGTCGAACCACTCGAAGAACCATTGTGCAAGAACCAAACCCCTTACACGCACTCGACCACGAAAGGAAGATTTTCATCAATGGAATGAAGCGTGGCTTTTTCCAGTTGTTGCTTGAGGAGGTTGAAAGCTGAAATAGCTGTTGCCTCCAATGGAAATGACTTTGTGTGAAGCAGGGGCTGGATCTTGTCAGAGAAGTGGGGTATCCATTTCGCATAATCGGCGAACATGCCGAGTGCCCGACGAAGAGAGCCGAGATTCGTAGCGGGTAGGAGCTCCTGAAGCGGACGATGTCACTCCGGATCCGGTTTGGTGAAACCGTTGCTCACCCAGTAACCAAGGATGTTGACTGATGGTACTGATTTCACAGATTTTGACTCATTTAAGGTTAAGTTGCGATGACGGAGAACGTCAAAAAATTTCTGGAGATTGGCATCATGCTCCTTCTGGTCATGACCAGCAATGGTGATATTATCCAGATATGGAAAAGTGTCCGTTAAGTTCTCCTGTTTGACTAGGCTATCCATTGCCTGTTGAAAGATGGCCACCCCATTGGTGACCCCAAATGGAAGGCGACAAAACTGGTAAAGCTGACCATTGGCCTCAAAGGCCGTATACTTTTTGTCAGAGTCCTTTAACGGCACTTGATGATATGTGCTCTTTAAATCAAAAGTTGAAAATACCTTGTAGTTGGCAAGGTTATTGACCATGTCATCGATGCGTGGTAATGGGTAGGCATGCAGGTCGGTATACTGGTTAATAGTTTGTGAGTAATCGATGCAAATACATTTCTTGTGTTGCTTCAGAGGATTTTTAACAACGACAACTTGAACCCGCCAGGAAGATGAACATGGCTCAATGATACCATCAGCTAGAAGGCGAGAGATTTCTGTCTCGATAAAGGATCGATCATCTTGGCTGAAACGTCATGATGTAGTGACTATGGGCTTACATCGGGGGGAAAGATTGGCAAACAAGAAGGGCTCGTCGAGCGAAGCCGCCGAAAGTGCACAAACGGTACTTTGGAAATAGTAAGCTCCAACTTTGACCCTCCAAACTCAAAAGTGAGTCTTTTGTGTTGTTTCTGGAAATCCTGTCCCAGGAGCACATCACTGCATAGGTTCTTGAGCACCCCGAGCTGGGTGGAGAAACAAGTGCGGCCATTGAGAATAAGGTCGACAAGACAAAAGCCGGAAGAATTTGTGGTCAGTGTCGTCAGAGCCATTGCAATTTCCCTGTCCGAGGGGTAAATACGCAGTTTTAACTTACTGACAGCCCGCTCACTAATGAAGCTGTCAGAGCTGCATGAGTCGATTAGTGCACTCAAAATATGTCCATTTACTGAAACCTTCATGGCTACATGGGACAGACTTTGGGGAAAAACAGCTGTGATGGGAGAAGGGGCAGTTTTACCATTGACAGCTGTAACCTTAGTAGTGGTTCTTGGGGGAGGAGCAATTTCATAGATAGCAGCTGTAACTTTAGTAGTGGCTCTTGGGGGAGGAGCAGTTTTATAGATAGTAGCTGCAAAACTAACAGGAGCTCTCGACCGGTATAACTTAGAAAAGTGGCCTTTCTTACGAACAGCAGCTCTTGACTGGCATACCTTAGAAAAGTGACCTTTCTTGCTGCAATGATTGCAGGTTGCGTTACGAGTAGGACAAAATTTCCTATAATGGAACGCACCTCCAGAGAAGAAACACTTCCTTCCAGATTGCCAAGATGCCGCTAGGGCGGGGTCGTCATCACTGTAGGTTTCTAGGGTAGGATTGTCATCAGCCAGGTTGGAGTCACCATCCGTGAGGGCTTCCGCCTGAGGCCTATCGAAGGTGTCACTAAAAGTGATAGCAGCAGCCCGTGCACGTTGTGAAAGATAGATATCTGCATTCCTCTTTGTTAAGTCTAGAGAACATGACTGGTCATAGGCAGCCTGTAACTTGAAGGTTTTATTCTCCAACAGACGCTGATATATGAAGGGAGATGCAATCCCATTAATAAAGGAATCACAAATTAACTCCTCCTGGTAATGCTCAGCTGTAACAGCTTTAAGGTTATAATCCGTGCTGAGCCTGCAAAGCTTCTGAAGGAATTTGTCAAGTGATTCCCTGGGTAGTTGTCGAGTTGTGGCCAGTAGATGCTGAGCAAAATTTCATTTGGGGACTTGACATATAGCTGCTATAGTATTTGGATAGCGGCGTCATAGTCTACACAGTCTTCAATATAATCAAACACTGAGGGGATACATAATTAGCAAGCATTCGTAACTTGTTAGTGTTAGATCCATGGTTCAGTGGATAAATAATTACATGGATGCTGTACATAAACAAATAACAGGTCTTTACTGGAGGAGGGTAATCTCTAGACTGGGGTACAGAGGCATGCGCACAGCTTATATACCGGTGTGGTCACTGCCAGTACTACAGTATACAGGAGCTGTAAAAAGTAGTTCTGACTTAAAGCACATACACTACAATTCCTCCCTTTTTAGATTAATAATACCCCCTTAATATTCAAATAACAATTACATTTTTACATGTACATTCAATAACAAAAGTCCATTTATAGATTCAGTCTTTGGGGCGGCTTCCTGACCCTTTCGGGATAGCGCCTTTCCGGAGGTACTTGTTCTTGGTGCAGAGGCGATTCTGACCCCCTTTCATCGGGTAGTTCATCGGGTTCCACTGCTAGTGGGTCTGAAGTAGATGCTACCGGTATGTCGGGTTCATCCCCAGGTACTCGAGACATGGGGTTGACGCATTCCTGTGATGCTAAGATCTGATCGACGTGGCATCTCACAATGTTCTCCCCGACATCCACTGTGTACATTAATGGCCCTTGCCTTGTACATATCGTTCCGGGTTGCCACTTCTCTGCTCGATAGTCCCGGGCCAAGACTTGTTGCCCTACATTGAAGCTCCTTGTCGGCTTCTCGTTGATGTGCTGGAATTGTTTGTCCTCAACATTTCTTCGCACATTTGGTCTGAGCAAGTCCAGATGAGATCTCAACCTTCGGTTAAAGAACATCATGGCCGGGGTCTGGTTGGTAACTGCATGTGTCGCGTTTCGGTAGGCTAATAAGAAATTGTCCATCTTATGCTGTCGTGGAATTTCCTCATCGCACATGGCCTTTATCGCCTTCTTAAAGGTTTGTATGAACCTCTCAGCCAATCCATTGGTGGCTGGATGATACGGGGCGGATGTGTAATGCCTTACCCCATTCCTTTTCATTAATTTTTGGAACTCGTCGGACACAAACTGTGGTCCATTATCAGAGCAGATCTGCTCTGGCAAACCATTCCTGGCAAATATGGTCCGTAGGACTGCAATCATTTTCTCTGTAGTGGTTGAAGACATCTTTATCACCTCTGGCCACTTTGAATGAGCATCCATTGCTATTAAGAACATTGAGTCCAAGAATGGACCAGTGAAATCAATGTGCACCCTGTGGTGTATGTAACCTGTACCACCTTAAGAGACTACCTTAAGAGATGGACTACTTTCTCTTGGCTACTGTATATTGTAGTACCAGTGGTGACCACACCGGTATATAAACTCTGTGTAGTAATTTGCTAAGCAGTTCAGCCATGACCTTCGATTAGTAAAGACCTGTTTTAGTTATTCTTGTTGTCTGTGTCCAGTGATTTATATTAAGCATATCTGGAACACTCAGACTCAACAGTGGCGACGAGTCCGATCTTACCCTGTGGCAGTTTGCATCCAAGGCAGCTTCGTCCCCAGAACGGGCATCGAGAAGAGGCATCCGCCCTCATCATCCTGCTGAGCACCGCATTCGCACGGGAGGCATCGAGAACCCGGGGAAATTACTGACCACGAAGTCCTCCATCAGCGACAGGCAGTGATCATCCTTCTACCACGGTGGTGGGTAAGCCGACCTAGCGACACGGGCAGAAAGTCGGCCGCGTTGTCAGTGGAGAAGGGGAGGGAAACCGGAGGAAAAAGGGCGGAGAACTCGACCGCAGCCGGGGAAAAGGACCGGGCTGCAATCGGGGCCGAGAGGCGCAGCGACAAGGGCAGCGTTAAGGCCACGAGAACCACGGAGAACTTGACCGCAGCTGGTGTAAAGGGCTGAGCTGCAATCGGGGCTGAGAGGCGCAGCAACGAGGGAAGCGTTGATGCCCACGAGAACCGCGGGGGAGCAAAAGCAGCGTCGGGTAGAAAGTAAGAACCGCTGGGAGGCGAGAACGGCAACAGCGCGGTCAGCGCCATTGTAGCCAGCGGGGGAAGAAGACAAGCGCAGGACAAGCCGCCAAGCGCGGGAAGCCGCCATTGTAGTCGGCGGGGGAAGAAGACAAGCGCGGGAAAAGCCGCCAAGCGCGGGAAGCCGCCATCTTGGGAAAATAAAAAAAAATAAAGAAAATTCAAGGATGCCTAAACACGGTAACATCACTGCTTTTGATAGTGATGTTGAAGATTGGGCCACGTATATAGAATGCATTGGAGTTTATTGTACAGCAAATGAAGTACCAGATGATAAGAAAGCAGTAACATTATTAAACTCAATGGGGGCGAAGACGTACGGGTTATTGAAGCATCTGATAACACCAGATAAACCGGCGGATCAGACTTTCGCGAAAATTGTTCCGATCCTGCAAGAACATTTAAACTCCACGCCACTGATGATAGCGGAACGATTTAAATTTTACAGCAGAACGCAGCTGAAAGAGGAAAGCAACGCTGAATTCTTAATTGAACTGCGTAAGCTATCAAAGTACTGTCAGTTTGGTACAGGACTAGCAGATGCTCTGAGAGATAAATTCGTGTGTGGATTATTAAAAGAAGGAACACAAAAGCGTCTGCTGGAAGAAAAGGACCTTACGCTTGAGAAAGCTGTCACCATTGCAGCATCGCACGAGGCCGCAGCAAGAGGCACCGCGGAAATGCAACTAAGGTCATCGGAACTCAGCACCAATCAAATGGCATTGGGTGCAGTAAAGTGTTATCGTTGCGGAAGGACAACGCACGATCAGAATCAGTGCTGGTTCAAAAATCAGGAATGCAGAAAATGTGGCAAGCTCGGTCACATAGCTAAAGTATGCCGGTCAGGTAAGAAGACCAGCAGCAAAAAGTCACCGCAGGAAAAGTGCAAAAAGGTACACAAGGTGACAGAGAACAGTTCGGATGAACAGAAGACAGATTCAGACTCCAGCAGTAAGGAACTGGGTTGTCTAAGAATACATAATGTGGGTAACACAGCAGACCACCAAACTATCTGGGTCACACTTCAGATAGCAGGAGTCCAAGTGAAGATGGAATTGGACACTGGATCGGCATTGACGGTCATGAATAAGCAAGATTACAAAAGGTTATTTCCACACAGTCCCTTAAGGGATACGGAGATTGTTTTGAAAACATACACGGGGCAAAGAGTATACCCCATTGGAAAGATAAAGGTAAAGGTGGTCCACAAGGGTAAAGAAAGCCGAGGAATGGACTTATATGTGTTACCTGAGTGAGGTCCACCATTACTGGGATGGGAATGGATCAGGAGAATAAATATGGACTGGCATTCCTTAAAAGCACTAACTGTAGATTCCGGCAAAAAGGAAGATGTCAAACCTAAACGACTGTCCAGAATATTGGACGATGCTAAAGAGGTGTTCCAGCAGGGACTGGGAACACTGAAAGGAATTACGGCAAACATCAAAGTTGAAGAACATGCAAACCCGAAATTTTTCAAAGCCAGACCGGTACCTTATGCGATACGACCTGCTGTGGAAGCTGAGCTGGAAGGACTAGAACGGTCCGGAGTACTGTCAAAGGTGGACTGGAGTGAATGGGCCACGCCCATTGTTCCCGTCATGAAGCGTTCATCGAGTAACAAACCGGGGGAACCGGGGAAGGTTCGCATCTGTGGCGATTTCAAGATCACTGTTAATCCGGTGCTTCACACGGTGCAATATCCGCTTCCACGGATTGAGGATATCTTCGCTTCGTTGGCTGGCGGGAAACACTTCACCAAGATAGACCTGGCGCAGGTGTATTTACAGGTGGAAGTTGATGAAGCGTCACGCCAGTATCTCATGATCAACACGCATAAGGGCTTATATCGGTATAATAGACTGGTTTTTGGAGTGGCGTCGGCTCCAGCGATTTGGCAAAGGGCCATGGAGCAGGTATTACAGGGAATTCCAGGCACACAATGTTACCTGGATGACATTCTGATTACAGGAAATGATGATGAGGAACACCTTGCAAATTTGGAACAGGTGCTCAATAGAGTGAAAGAATATGGACTACGAGTTAATCACCAGAAATGTGAGTTCTTTCAGAAGCAAATCTCATACTGTGGTCACGTCATTGACCAGGAGGGGCTTCACAAGTCACCTGACAAGATCGAAGCTGTTGTGAAGGCTCCCGCTCCGGAGAATGTATCCCAGTTGAGGTCGTTCCTAGGGTTGATTAACTATTACCATAAGTTTCTGCCAAATTTATCCACGGTGCTACACCCGCTGAACGCTCTTTTGCAGAAGGGAGTGCCATGGAAGTGGAGCGAGGACTGTAAGCGGGCCTTTCACAAAGGCAAGGCATTGATCACCTCTAAGGAAGTGTTGGCTCACTTTAACCCAACGCTGCCTATTCGGTTAGCTTGTGATGCTTCTCCATATGGTATTGGGGCAGTGCTCTCACATAAGTTGCCAAATGGCTTGGAAAGACCAGTCGCATTCGCATCCAGATCATTGACCTCCGCTGAGCGCAACTATGCTCAGATAGATAGGGAGGCTCTCAGCCTTGTGTGGGGAGTAAAAAATTTAATCATTACCTGCAAGGGCAAAAGTTTACGCTGCTGACAGACCACCAGCCGTTGGTTTCCATTTTTAACCCTAAGAAGGGTGTTTCAGTGATGACAGCGCAGAGGCTCCAGAGATGGTCACTTTTCCTAGGGGCACATCAATATCAGATCGAATTCAAAGGTACAAAACAGCATGGTAATGCTGATGGGCTGTCGCACCTGCCACTACCTACAGCGGAAGAGGCACCGACAGTTGACCCTGTTGAGTTATTTCACTCGACCATCATCGAATGTTTACCAGTCACCAATGCAACTATTGAGAGAGAAACCAGGAACGACCCGACACTGTCTCGGGTCTACGAATTGACAGTGAAAGGATGGCCAGCTCATGGTGAACCATTGTTACCGGCATTCTCAGCCAGACGAGAACAGCTGTCCGTCTGTCAAGGAACATTGATGTATGGAACACGGGTGATTATTCCTCCTAAATTAAGGGAGAGAGTTCTAAAGGAACTGCATGAAGGTCATCTGGGGGGAGTCAAGATGAAAAGCCTTGCTAGGGCTTATGTGTGGTGGCCAGGCATCGACCAACAAATAGAGGATCTAACTAAAAGCTGCTCAGGGTGCCAAAAAGTTCAAAATGCACCTCCAATTGCACCGCTGCATCCATGGGAATGGCCTTCAACCCCATGGCAACGTGTACATATTGACTTTGCAGGTCCATTCATGGACTCCATGTTTTTAATTGCGGTAGACGCACATTCTAAATGGCCAGAAGTGATTAAGATGGTGACCGCTACCTCGGAAAAGACGATCGCAGTTCTAAGAACAATATTCGCAAGAAATGGACTGCCAGAACAAATATGTTCAGACAACGGACCGCAGTTCGTGTCAGATGAATTCCAGAAATTCATGAAGAAGAATGGGGTGAAACATTATACCTCTGCACCATATCATCCGGCTACAAATGGGTTGGCCGAGAGATTTGTACAAACGTTCAAAAAGGCGATAAAGGCCATGAGCGAAGACCAGATTCCACTACAACACAAGGTGGACAATTTCCTAATGGCATATCGAAACGCCACTCATGCAGTGACAAATCAAAGCCCTGCCATGATGTTCTATAACAGGAGGTTGCGGTCCAGGTTGGACTTGTTAAAACCAAATGTGCGAAGGGAAGTAGAAAACAAACAGTTCCAGCACATAAATAACAGGACCACTCGGAGTTTCGAAATAGGACAACCAGTGTTAGCCCGGGACTATAAGAATGAGAAATGGCAGTCGGGAACAATTCGTGCCAGACAAGGACCTCTGATGTACACGGTAGATATTGGTGAAACCGTAATACGACGTCATGCTGACCAACTTGTAGAATCGAGAACAAGGGTCGAACCCATGACTACGACAGAGACACCAGTAGAAGAAGTTAGTGAACCTGAAGCATCTACCTCAGACGCCAATGTATCTGATGATGTCAAATCCATAGAAAATCAACTAGATGAGTCACCCCAGCAACGAGAACCAGAGACCCCTGAAAGGCGTTACCCAACTCGAATCAGGAGGCCTCCTCAGAGACTGAATCTTTGAACAGTTTTGCATGAAGTTGTATATATGTTATCCATGTTATGTTAAATGGGGATGTACACTGTTAAGCTAAAAAGGGAGGAATTGTGGTGTATGTAACCTGTAACACCTTAAGAGACTACCTTAAGAGATGGACTACTTTCTCTTGGCTACTGTATATTGTAGTACCGGTGGTGACCACACCGGTATATAAACTCTGTGTAGTAATTTGCTAAGCAGTTCAGCCCTGACCTTCGATTAGTAAAGACCTGTTTTAGTTATTCTTGTTGTCTGTGTCCAGTGATTTATATTAAGCATATCTGGAACACTCAGACTCAAAACACCCGTTGCCATGGAGAGGAGGGCCACTCCCATGGGTGTAGAGGGGTCTGTGGTGGTGCATTTTGGAACTTCTGGCATCCTAAGCAGCTCTTAGTTAGGTCTTCGATTTGTTGATCGATTCCCGGCCACCACACATAAGCCCTAGCAAGGCTTTTCATTTTCACTCCCCCCAGATGACCTTCATGTAGCTCATTTAGCACCCTCTCCCTTAACTTGGGTGGGATCACCACTCTGGATCCACACATCACTGTCCCCTGGCATACTGACAGCTGTTCTCTTCTGGATGAGAATGCTGGCAACAGTGAGTCGCCATGTGTTGGCCATCCCCTCACCATCAATTCATATACCCGTGACAGCGTCGGATCATTGCGGGTCTCCTTCTCTATATCCGCGTTTGTTACTGGCAATCGTTCAATTATCGACGAATAAAATATCTCGATAGGGTCCACTGCTGGTGCTTCCTCCACAGTAGGCAGTGGCAGGCGCGATAGCCCATCAGCGTTCCCATGCTGTCTCGTGCCTTTATATTCTATTTCATATTGATTCACCCCTAGAAACAGGGACAATCTTTGTAACCGCTGTGCAGTCATTACTGGCACGCCCTTCTTAGGATTAAAGATGGAGACAAGTGGTTGGTGGTCAGTCAGCAAGGTAAACTTCTGTCCATGCAGACAGTGGTTGAATTTTTTTACTCCCCATACTAGGCTGAGGGCCTCCCTATTAATCTGGGTGTAGTTGCGCTCGGCTGAGGTTAGTGACCGAGACGCAAAGGCTACTGGCCTCTCCAACCCATCTGGGAATTTGTGCGACAGCACCGCTCCAATGCTGTAGGGTGATGCATCACATGCCAAACGAATTGGTAGTGCTGGGTTGAAATGGGCCAACACCTCTTTTGATGTGATCAATTCTTTACACTTCTGGAAAGCGCGTCTACATTCGTCATCCCACTTCCATGGTACCCCTGTTTGCAGTAGGGTGTTCAGCAGGTGTAATACCGTAGACAAATTTGGTAAGAACTTGTGGTAATAGTTTACCAGCCCGAGGAATGACCTCAGTTGTGACACATTTTCCGGTGCTGGAGCCTTGACTACTGCCTCTATCTTGTCAGGGGACTGATGTAACCCCTCTTCATCGATGACGTGGCCGCAATACGAGATCTTTTTCTGGAAAACCTCGCACTTGTGACGATTAGCTCGTAGCCCATATTCCTTTAATCTGGCGAGCACCTTCTCCAAGTTAGCGAGGTGATCACCGTCATTTTCTCCCGTGACCAAGATGTCGTCCAAATAACACTGGGTCCCTGGAATCCCTTGCAGGACCTAATCCATCGCCCTTTGCCAGATAGCCGGAGCCGAGGCTACTCCAAACACCAGCCGGTTGTATTGATAGAGACCTTTATGGCTGTTGATTGTAAGGTAATGTTTCAAAGCTTCTTCTACCTCCATTTGCAAGTACGCCTGGGCTAGATCAATTTTGATGAAGCGTTTACCACCAGATAGCGTGGCGAAAATACCCTCAATTCGTGGAAGCGGATATTGCACCGTGTGAAGGACTGGGTTCACTGTCACCTTAAAATCCCCACAGATGCGGACCTTCTTTGGTTCCCCAGGCGTATTACTCAACGACCTCTTCATTACAGGAACGATGGGTGTGGCCCACTCGCTCCAGACCACTTTGGACAGTACTCCTGAACGTTCCAACCCTTCCAGCTCTGCTTCAACCGCTGGTCTGATCGCATAAGGCACTGGTCTAGCTTTCAGAAACTTTGGGTTTGCATTATCCTCTATTTTAATTGTTGCTGGTATTCCTTTTAGTGTTCCTAGTCCCTCCTGGAACACTTCTTTTGCGTCAGTTTGCATTTTTGACAGTCGTCCAGGTGTGACGTCGTCATCCTTTTTGGTCTCCACCTTCAGTGCCTGTATGGAATGCCAATCTAAATGTATCTTCCGGATCCATTCACGTCCTAGCAGTGGTGGTCCTCCATTTGGCAATACATATATATCCATTTTAGGTATTTCCTGACCTTTGTATGTCACTTTCACCCTTATTTTTCCTTTGGGGTAGACTTTTTGCCCTGTATATGTCTTCAAGACAATCTCTGTAGCTTTCAAGGGTATGTGTGAAAATAGCCGCTTGTAGTCTCTTTGATTTATGACTGTTAGAGCTGACCCTGTATCCAATTCCATTTCCACTTGGACTCCGTCTATCTTGAGTATAACCCAGATAGTCTGGGGATCCTCCATTTCGGTTACATTATGTAGTTTCAGACAACCCAGCTCCTTACTTCTGGAGTCTGTGTCGCTTTTCTGCTCGTCTGAACCACTGTCCATCACCTGGTGTACCTTTTTGTACTTCTCCTGTGGAGATTTCTTACTGTTGGTTTTCTTCCCAGACCTGCAGACTCTTGCTACGTGTCCTGCTTTC
This sequence comes from Somniosus microcephalus, assembly GCF_052327205.1. Classification (NCBI taxonomy): domain Eukaryota; kingdom Metazoa; phylum Chordata; class Chondrichthyes; order Squaliformes; family Somniosidae; genus Somniosus; species Somniosus microcephalus. Next base: position 85,969,890 of record NW_028225179.1, on the reverse strand, counting down.
CCACACTGTCTGCACACTTGGTCCTTGAACCAACAATCTTTCTGGTCATGTGTTGTTCTGCCGCAGCGATAGCACTTCCCTGTTCCATAGGTCATTTCGTTGGTGCCATATTCTTGCGGTCTCCGTTGTATCTCTGCAGTGCCCCTTGCAGCTGCTTTGTGTGATACTGCCATACTGAAAGCTTTGTCCAGCGTAAGGTCCTTTTCTGATAGAAGCCGTTTCTGGGTTCCTTCACTTTGTAGCCCTCACACAAACTTGTCCCTTAACGTGTCTGCTAGTCCCGCTCCAAACTGGCAGTATTTCGATAGCTTGCGCAGTTCCGATAGGTACTCAACATTGCTTTCATATTTTTGTTGGTTCCTTTTATGGAACTTAAATCGTTCTGCTATCAGCAGCAGTGTGGGGTTTAAGTGGTCCTGTAGGATTTCTACTATGCTTTCAAAATTCTTGTTTACCGGCTTCTCTGGGGTTATTAGATTTCGCAGTAACCCATAAGCTTTTGCACCCATGGAATTTAACAGAACCAGTGCTTTATGGCACTTCATTCACCCTGCAGTACACCTCAATACGTTCCACATATGTCGCCCAATTTTCGACTTCATTGTCGAACGTAGAGATACTGCCACTCTTCGGCATCCTTGGCTGTGCGTTAACTATCACCAATGGCGCCTCCCGCGCTTCCCCTTCTTCTCCGCTGGCACAAAATGGCGTCTCCCGCGCTTTCCTTCCTTCCCGCGCTCGCCCGTCTTCTCCGCTGCGGCTTCACAAAATGGCGTCTCCCGCGCTCTTCCTTCTTCTCCGTGGCTCAATGACGCCTCCCGCGCTCTCCCTGCTTCTCCTCGGCTCAATGGTGTCTCTCGCGCTCTCCCTGCTTCTCCGCGGCTCAATGGCATCCCCCCTTGCTTCGCCCCGCGGACCCTGATCAGCCCGTGATCCCTGGCTGTGCTCTGCGCGTTCTTCTCTTGATATTTGTCGACGCCGCCCCGTCTAGAACCCGGCTGTTTCTTACCCCCTCTCTCTCCGGTTTGCAGTATGTTTCCTCGACGCCGCTCGGTGATCAACCCCCGGCTGCGCCCTGCTTTCTTCTCCCTCTTTCTTACCCCGTGGACGCTGCCCGGCTCTCTCTCTCTGCCGTCGGTCGGCTCCAGCCGCCGCTGCTCGGGAAGGGTCTGCTCTGGACCTGTTGTCGGTCTCTTACTGCTCGTTGTGGCTGGGGAACCAAGCCCGGCTCTCCACAGCCTCCCCAGCAAAGTTGGATCTCTGCCTGACTGCTGGGCGGTTGCTCGCGGTTGACACCCGTGTTCCTGGATTCGACTATTTTTTTTAAATGTTGCATGTAGATTCGCATCAACACTCGTCGCCACTGTTAGATCCGTGGTTCAGTGGATAAATAATTACACGGATGCTGTACATAAACAAATAACAGGTCTTTACTGGAGGAGGGTAATCTCTAGACTGGGGTACAGAGGCATGCGCACAGCTTATATACCAGTGTGGTCACTGCCAGTACTACAGTATACAGGAGCTCTAAAAAGTAGTTCTGACTTAAAGCACATACACTACAGTTAGGAACATTCTCAACCCACTCCTCAAGGAAGTTGCTAAAGGTACGATACCAGTGTTTCCATACCTTAGCAGCTGTAAGTGAATTCGGGCCCAGGTCGAGACAGACGAGTCTGAGTAGTTTCTCCATGATGGATTGATTACTTGTCTGAGTTCCCTTCTGTGGTTCGAGTCATAGCTGGCTGTTCCCGAAATCACCCAAAGCGTGGAATCGATATCAAGTTGATTAAATTGACGTAATAAAACTCACTACGCACTTGGTTTGACATAAAGCAAGGCTTTAATCAACTTGTTTCAGAACATGGAGGTCTAGTTGTAATTCACTAGTTCCTGTCTTACAAAATGTCCCTGGGCAAGCTGGGCCCACGCCCGAGTATTTATACTCCTTGGACAGCGCCACCAGCTGGCCGTCCAGCATTATTTCATGATGATGAGATTTATAACAGGAATACCTACCAAACAGCATTGTGGGAGCACCTTCACCAAATGGTCTGCTGTGGTTCAAGAAGGCAGCTCACCACTTCTTTCTCAAGGGCAATTAGGGATGGGCAATAAATGCTGGCCTTGCCAGTGATGCCCACATCCCAAAAACGAATTTATAAAGGGCATATAACCACCCACAGACACAGATTCCTGGGACATATCACCATCCACAGGCACAGATCCCTGGGAATTTTCACTACCAAAAGACACAGATTCCTGGGACATATCACCACCCACAGACACAGATCCCTGGGACATTTCACCACCCACAGACACAGATTCCTGGGACATTTCACCATCCACAGGCACAGATCCCTGGGAATTTTCACTACCAAAAGACACAGATCCCAGGGGCATATCACCACCCACAGACACAGATCCCTGGGACATGCCACCATTGAAAGACAGATCCCTGGGACGTATAGCATTATAGTTCTCCCCGGTATCCTGGCCAGTAATTATCACTCAAACAACAACCAATACAGATTATCTGGTCATGTTCATGGTGCATTTTCTACTTTAGAACAGTGACAATCCTTCTAAATCACTTCATTGCCCAAAGAACAGTGGGACATCCTGAATGTTGCTCTATCAATGCAAGTACGTTCTTTACAGCTGAGAAACTATTTCCATATGGAAAGTAATTGGTTAACACTGATAAAGAAGTCTCCTTTCTACGGGAATCAGACCAGTAATTAATTTACTGATCAGCATTACAGGGCGTATGATCCACTCCGTGATTGTCGTACAGTAACTCCATAATCCACAGCTAGATAATCCAAACTAGTCAATAAACCCCAATCAAACATCGAAGATTAAGCATTTTCTCAGTGTTCTGTTAATGATGTTTGGCTTAAGAACAGGAAACACCAAGAAATGTGTTGGGTCTGTCAGTGGTGTAGAGATAATAAGGGAATAGGCCTATAACTGATAGTGCTGTAGCTGTAGAGAGAGACCAGAACTACAACTGACAGTGCTGTATCTGTAGAGTGGGAGAGAGACAAGGCCTAAAACTGACAGTGCTGTATCTGTAGAGAGAGAGAGAGTGAGAACTACAACTGACAGTGCTGTATCTGTAGAGTGGGAGAGAGACAAGGCCTAAAACTGACAGTGCTGTATCTGTAGAGAGAGAGAGAGTGAGAACTACAACTGACAGTGCTGTATCTGTAGAGTGGGAGAGAGACAAGGCCTAAAACTGACAGTGCTGTATCTGTAGAGTGGGAGAGAGACCAGGCCTAAAACTGACAGTGCTGTATCTGTAGAGTGGGAGAGAGACAAGGCCTAAAACTGACAGTGCTGTATCTGTAGAGTGGGAGAGAGACCAGGCCTAAAACTGACAGTGCTGTATCTGTAGAGTGGGAGAGAGACCAGGCCTAAAACTGACAGTGCTGTATCTGTAGAGTGGGAGAGAGACAAGGCCTAAAACTGACAGTGCTGTATCTGTAGAGAGAGAGAGAGAGAGACCAGGCCTAAAACTGACAGTGCTGTATCTGTAGAGAGAGAGAGAGACCAGGCCTAAAACTGACAGTGCTGTATCTGTAGAGAGAGAGAGAGAGAGACCAGGCCTAAAACTGACAGTGCTGTATCTGTAGAGAGAGAGAGACCAGGCCTAAAACTGACAGTGCTGTATCTGTAGAGTGGGAGAGAGAGAGACCAGGCCTAAAACTGACAGTGCTGTATCTGTAGAGAGAGAGAGACCAGGCCTAAAACTGACAGTGCTGTATCTGTAGAGAGAGAGAGAGAGAGACCAGGCCTAAAACTGACAGTGCTGTATCTGTAGAGAGAGAGAGAGAGACAAGGCCTAAAACTGACAGTGCTGTATCTGCAGAGAGAGAGAGAGAGACAAGGCCTAAAACTGACAGTGCTGTATCTGCAGAGAGAGAGAGAGAAAGGCCTAAAACTGACAGTGCTGTATCTGTAGAGAGAGAGAGAGACCAGGCCTAAAACTGAAAATGCTGTATCTGTAAAGAGAGAGAGAGAGAGAGAGAGACCAAGCTTAAAACTGACAGTGCTCTATTTTTAGAGAGAGAGAGAGTCCAGCACATGCACAGATCCCTGGGACATATCACGAAACCCAGGGAAAGATCCCTGAGACATATCACAAACCACAGAGACAGATCTCTGGGACAGATCACCACCCACAGACACAGATCGCTGGGAGATATCACCACCCACAGAGACAGATCTCTGGGACAGATCACCACCCACAGACACAGATCTCTGGGACAGATCACCACCCACAGACACAGATCTCTGGGACAGATCACCACCCACAGAGACAGATCTCTGGGACAGATCACCACGCACAGACACAGATCTCTGGGACAGATCACCACCCACAGAGACAGATCTCTGGGACAGATCACCACCCACAGACACAGATCTCTGGGACATATCACCACCCACAGACACAGATCTCTGGGACATATCACCACCCACAGACACAGATCTCTGGGACAGATCACCACCCACAGACACAGATCTCTGGGACATATCACCACCCACAGACACAGATCTCTGGGACAGATCACCACACACAGACACAGATCTCTGGGACATATCACCACCCACAGACACAGATCTCTGGGACATATCACCACCCACAGACACAGATCTCTGGGACATATCACCACCCACAGACACAGATCTCTGGGACAGATCACCACCCACAGACACAGATCTCTGGGACATATCACCACCCACAGACACAGATCTCTGGGACATATCACCACCCACAGACACAGATCTCTGGGACATATCACCACCCACAGACACAGATCTCTGGGACATATCACCACCCACAGACACAGATCTCTGGGACAGATCACCACCCACAGACACAGATCTCTGGGACATATCACCACCCACAGAGACAGATCTCTGGGACAGATCACCACCCACAGAGACAGATCTCTGGGACAGATCACCACCCACAGAGACAGATCTCTGGGACAGATCACCACCCACAGACACAGATCTCTGGGACAGATCACCACCCACAGACACAGATCTCTGGGACAGATCACCACCCACAGACACAGATCTCTGGGACAGATCACCACCCACAGACACAGATCTCTGGGACATATCACCACCCACAGACACAGATCTCTGGGACAGATCACCACCCACAGAGACAGATCTCTGGGACAGATCACCACCCACAGACACAGATCTCTGGGACAGATCACCACCCACAGACACAGATCTCTGGGACAGATCACCACCCACAGACACAGATCTCTGGGACAGATCACCACCCACAGACACAGATCTCTGGGACATATCACCACCAACAGCCACAGAACACTGGGACATATCACCACCCACAGACACAGATCTCTGGGACATATCACAAACCACAGACACAGATCCCTGGGACAGATCACCACCCACAGACACAGATTCCTGGGACAGATCAACACCCACAGACAGAGAAATCGCTGGGATATCTCACCGCCCACAGACACAGATCCCAGGGACATATCACCAGCCACAGACAAAGATACCTGGGACATATCGCCACCCAGAGACACAGATCTGGTGTCGGGAGCGGTGAGAGCGGAGACTCAGTGGGGGAGAAATTCGGTTGGTAGCGCCACCGATTAACGCCTAAAGAGGCCGAAAAGTGGGGCGCTAGCCAATTTCCGGCCAGGCTCAGGGAGCCTAGCGCCTCGCCCCATATTGAGCATGCATTTAGCGCCGACGCTAAATCTTAGCACCCGCTCATGGGCGCAGGCAGATTATGACGTCATTTGAGTGTGCAACGCCTTTTGGGTGCCCCGGGCCGGAAATTCAGTGGCGCCCCCCTCCGTAGCGCCTGGCGCTAACAGTGACAGCTTACCTGGAACCTTACCAAGTCACTCTCGGGCTGGAGGAGCGTTATTTAAAGCGGACTGGTGTGGTTTAAAAGCGGCAGCCATTTCTGCAGCACAACTTCTTCGAGAGTTACAAAGAGTTGCTGAGCTGCACACAGAGAGCCTTTTGACCACTGAGCCTGCGCAGGCAGAGGAACTTCAGCCTTCTGACCATCGCCTTGCTGTTGGTGAGCATTTACAATGGAAAAACTTCCTGTGCGCACTTATTATGGGGGCTGCATTGGAGAGGAAGGTCCTGCTGCTGAATCATCTGGAAAGGGCACTGAGACGCAGGGAGGGGGGGGGGTGGGCATGACCAGACGGAGGAGGGCCAACAGACGTCGCCACACCAGACCTTACGCTGCCAGGGTTTTCCGACAGCAGTTTTCCTACATGAAAATGTCGGAGGAGCAGTGTGTCAGAAGGCTGCGATTCAGAAAGGAGGTGGTGACTGAGCTGTGCCACCTGCTTCGGACTGATCTGCAGCCTCAGATAAGGTGCAGGACCTCTCTGTCGGTGGCTGTGAAGATGACTGTTGCCCTGAACTTCTACGCGAGTGGCTCTTTTCAGGCTGCATCTGGGGACATAGCCAGCATCTCGCAGTTTGCGGTGCATTGCTGCATCCGTCAAGTGACTGATGCCCTGTTTAAAAGGAGGCGACAGTACATCTCCTTCCCAATGACCCCGGACAAGCAGCGGGAGCGTGCAGAGGGCTTCGCTGCAATAGCGGACTTCCCCATGGTGCAGGGTGCCATTGAATGCATGCATGTGGCTTTGCGGACACCTGTTTTCAATCCGGAGAAGTTCCGCAACCGCAAGGGGTTCCATTCCTTGAATGTCCAGCTGGTCTGTGATCACCGACAGCAGATCCTCGCAGTGAATGCGCAGTTCCCAGGCAACAGCCACGACGCCTTCATCCTGCGCCAGACTTCTGCAGCAGACCTTTTCGAGGCCCCGGCTCACCCAGAAGGATGGCTTCTCCGGGACAAGGGCTATCCTCTGTGCCCGTGGCTGATGACCCCGCTCCGGATGCCCAGTACCCCTGCTGAAGAACGCTACAATGTGAGCCATCAGGCGACGAGGAACATTGTGGAACACACAATCGGCATGCTGAAGCAGCGGTTCCGCTGTCTGGACCATTCCGGAGGAGCACTGCAGTACTCGCCTGAGCGAGCCTCGCACTTCATGGTTGTTTGCTGCATGCTCCATAACCTCGCTATCCTACTTACCCAGCCAATGCCAGCAGACATTGACGCACCAGCAGAGGAGGAGGAGGAGGAGGAGGCGGACCAAGATGGGAGGGAGGTACTAACTGGAAGGGCCGTGCGTCAGAGGCTGATCAGAAGTAGCTTCTAGGCCCCCCTCATGGAATGCTTGCTGCCATTCCAAGAACAGAAATGGAACCGGTCTGATACCTGCAAGCCTGTGAAGGGCAAGATGCATGTAAATAGCAGGCATGGCCATTGTAAATGAAGAAAGTGTTTCATTACACAAAATGTGGTTCCTTCAAACATGAGAAAGCTATGGCAACAGAAAGCAAAACTAATACACTGACACATAACTGGCTCTCACACCCGGGAGACTGTCCAAAACATAAATCACATTCCGACCATCTTCCTTGGCCTTGATTCCACTGCGCCAACCAAAGCATCCAATGCCCCATCAGTGAGGCATTCCGCCCTCTGCCTCACCCTTTCCATGTCTTGCTAGGCTGGTGCGCCACAGGTAGGCTCCCACCGCTTTGAAGGCCTACAAGGCAGTGAGTGTGTCTGGTGAAGCCAATTGACCTGCCCCTTTAAGAGCTGGCCGGCGCCACTGTGTCTCAGGGAAAGTGATTATTGACAGCACCCTCGCTGCGCCCCGCCGCCGCAAAATTGGGTTGTGCCGCCGGGTTAGCGCCTTAAGAGTAGCGTGCAGCGCCTGATTTAGCGCCGCAATCACCTTTAGGGGTGCTGCAACCCAATATCGCGCTAGTTGGTGCTAAATTGCGCCTGGTGCTAAACTTTGCGCATCGCCAGGACTAGCGCCCCAAACGAGGCTATACCGAATTTCTAGGCCAAAGTGTTTTATTACAAAAAATGTGCTTCCTTCCAAGATGATAAACCAATACGAACAGAAGTCTAAACTAACACACAGACACATTAGTCTCTCCCTCCTGTGAGACTGGTCAAGTCAAAAATAACATTCCACACATTAGGCTCTCCCCCCCGTGAGACTGGTCAAATCATAAATAACATTCCACACATTAGATTCTCCCTCCCGTGAGACTGGTCAAATCATAAATAACAATCCAAACAGGTTCCTTGGGCTTGATTCGACCTCAGCAGAGACTTCAGGACCAGCCTTCACTTTTTGCCCCCTGATGGGGATCTTGGTCTCTTACGACTCTGGCCCCTTCCCTCCCTGCAGCTCCTCCTTAAGTGGACCCCAGTGGCTGCAGCAAGGCTGGGGGAGGCCTGCTGACTGTCCCTGAGCGCAGATGCCCCTGAGGTGCGGCCTGGACGACCTTTGGGCCTAGAGGGCCCAGCTGCTGACTGCTCCACCTGTGCATGGGTGGTGGCAGCTGCAGTGGAGAAGTGCCAGTGGTGGCAGCAGGAATGCTGTCATCTTGAGAGAGGACAGCACCTCCCTGCTCCACCAACACACTGGCACTCCCACGGGGCAGCACTTCAGCATCCGGAGCAATCTGATGGAGCACAGATTGCTGGCCTGCTGTGGTGCTGTGAGGGCCCCGGGTAATTCTGCCTGAGCCATCGAGGGTGGCAGCAGTCACTGGTCGCGTGGCCTCAATCTGCGTATGCAGGAGACCAGCGAGTGACTGCGTGGCAGCAGTTAGCACTTGCGTGGCAGGTCCCAGTGCTTCGGTGAAGCCCTGGACACTCCTTTCCATTGCTTCGGTGAAGCCCTGGACAGTCCTTTCCATTGCTCCGCTGAAGCGCTGGACACTCCTTTCCATTGCTTTGCCGAAGCCCTGGACAGTCCTTTCCATTGCTCCGCTGAAGCCCTGGACAGACCTTTCCAATGCTGACCCGCAGTCCTGTGCACTCTGGGCCTGTGCTGCGCTGATGACTTGCACACTCCTTGCCAGTGTCTCGATGGTTTCAGGCAACCTTGCCACGGCAACCATGAGCTCAGTGTGTCTCCGGCCAGCCTGGGCGCTCATTTCAGTGAGGGCACGCACCTCCTCTGCGCTCTCTGCAGCAGCACTGGCGGCCTGACTCGCCCTCCAGGGAGATGGCCCCCGGGCTTCCCTACACCCCCTGCGTTGCTGCAGCCCACTGGTGCCTGCAGTTGGCTCCTCCTCCGAGCTGGCCCCCCCGCTCCCCTCCAGGGAAGGTGTGCCCCCAGTCCGCCATTGCGCTGGCTCACCTGAGGCTAGTTGTGATGGGCCGGCTTCCTCCTGCTCCTCGCCTCCACAGTCACTCATAGTGGCAGCTTGAGGGCCCGCCTCCTCACTGGGCGATGCTAGGGCTATTCAACCATGGGGGGCAGGTGATGTCTGCTCAGTGCAGGATGCAAGGGCTATTCAACCATGGGAGGTACAGGAGTGGCTTTAGCATGAGGACAGGGTGGCAGCGAGGGAGGCATGAGTGCTACAATGTATTGTAGTGAATCGACAGTGAAAAATCATGCTGGTGGGGGGAACAAGTGGTAGGAGAGAGATCAAAAAGGTGATATCCTTACCATCGCAGGCCACTATGGGGTTGGCAGCTCCAGAGGCGACAGGACCAGTCAGCCGGTTTCCCATTATCATCTGCACTCTCTCCTCCAGGTCGCTGAAGATGTGCAGGTCAGGCTGGCCTCCTCCGGTTTGAATCTGCTCGCACCTGTTGCTGGCCAGCTTCCCCTGCAGGAGAAAGGATGGGAAGTGCTGAAACATGCTGCACTGAGCAGACATCACCTGCCCCCCATGGTTGAATAGCCTTTGCATCCTGCACTGAGCAGACATCAACTGCCCCCCTAGGTTGAATAGCCCTTGCATCCTGCACTGAGCAGACATCACCTGCCCCCATGGTTGAATAGCCCTTGCATCCTGCACTGAGCAGACATCACCTGCCCCCCATGGTTGAATAGCCCTTGCATCCTGCACTGAGCAGACATCACCTGCCCCCCATGGTTGAATAGCCCTTGCATCCTGCACTGAGCAGACATCACCTGCCCCCCATGGTTGAATAGCCCTTGCATCCTGCACTGAGCAGACATCACCTGCCCCCATGGTTGAATAGCCCTTGCATCCTGCACTGAGCAGACATCAACTGCCCCCCATGGTTGAATAGCCCTTGCATCCTGCACTGAGCAGACATCACCTGCCCCCCATGGTTGAATAGCCCTTGCATCCTGCACTGAGCAGCATGTGCGTGTGTGTTTCCTGGGTGCTGGCTGACAGATGGCCTTTGGGGGTTCGGGCACCCTCTAGCCATAAAGTCAGGTGCAGGTGGAGGGATAAAGATGATCGTGGAAAAGGCACTCACCCTGACGACCCGAGTGAGGTCGTTGAACTTCTTCCTGCATTGAACGGCACTCCTGGGCACCACGCTTCTGGAGGTCACTCTTGCAGCCACTTCCCTCCAGGCTCGCCGGTAATCAGCATGTGGAGCCCTCCTCCCATCCTCAGGGTACAGAGTATCACGGCGGCGCTCCACAGCGCCAACCAAAGCTTCCAGGGCCAGATCGATGAAGCGCTCTGCCCTCTGCCTCACCCCCTGCATGTCTTCACAGGCTGGAGCGCCTCAGGTAAGTCTGCGCCAAATTTAAGGCGTGCCAGGAAGTGTTGTGTCCGGTGATCCTAATTGACCCGCCCCTTTAAGAGCTGTCCGGCGCCAGTGTGTCTCGGGGTAAGTGATTATTGACAGCACCTGCGCTGCGCCCCGCCGCCGCGAAATTGGGTTGCACCGCCGGGTTAACGCCTTAGGAGTCTCGTGCAGTGCCTGATTTAGCGCCGCAATCACCATCAGGGGCGCAACAACCCAATATCGCGCTAGGTGGCGCTAAGTTGCACCTAGCGCTACACTTTGCACATCGCCAGGACTAGCGCCCCAAACGCGGCTATACCGAATTTCTAGCCCATTGTTTTTTACACCGAGAGGCGCTTGGTGTGAAAGATTTTGAACCAGGTCTTCACGGCGTTCTCAACACAGTGCGAACACTCGTTAATTTGACTAAATCCAGAGCAAAAAACTCCAGGGGTTTTGCTGCACTTTGTGAGGAAGTGGGTACAGAGCACAATTGCGTGCTCATGCACACTGAGGTGAGATGGCTATCTCCAGGCAGAATGTCTACCCGCATGTTTCATCTCAGGGAAGAGGGAGGCGCTTGTTTAGCTGATAAGAAAGCTGAATTTACCGAGGTGCTGCAAGGTGAGGTGTGGCTGGCTAAACTGGTTACTAGCGTACATGTTTCGTGAACAAGCTAGGCAAGGTGGGAGAAGTCATTGTTTTGCCCAGTGTGAAAGAATTGACGCATTCAAAAGAAATCTAGTCTGGCGAGTTCTTGTCTGTGGGGCGACTGTGGACATGTTTGACCTCTTACATTCTTACATTCAAGAAAGAAATGTAATCAAACCACCGCCGGTCGCACATCTTTCTGGTCCACGCAACAAATGTAATATTTATTTTCCAGAACTGACGACGGAACAATCTGCTACACACCTGTGGGCCACAAACCCCTTCAGTGGGAATATTGAAATTAAACTGCCACCCTCTGTGCCTTCAAAGCCATTAGAAGAGCTCATTGACATTTCATCAGACAGCTCCCTCACAACTAAGTTCAGTGAAATGTCGCTGGTACATTGTGGTGTGAATCCCCGATCAATACAGCACAGCTTCTTCTGCAGCACTGCAGGTGTCGGTCCCATATAGTGCAACCCACTGATGCGGAGCTGGACTTTCAGCAATAAAAGAAAAGAAAGACTTGCATTTATATAGCGCCTTTCACAACCACCGGACATCTCAAAGCCCTTTACAGTCAATGAAATACTGTTTGAAGTGGAGTCACTGTTGTAATGTGGGAAACACGACAGCCATTTTGTGCACAGCAAGATCCCACAAACAGCAATGTGATAATGACCAGAAAATCTGTTTTTTTTATGTTGGTTGAGGGATACGTATTGGCCAGGACACTGGGGATAACTCCCCTGCTCTTCTTCAAAATAGTGCCATGGGATCTATTACATTCACTTGAGGAGCAGACGGGGCCTCAGTTTAACGTTTAACGTCTCATCCGAAAGTCGGCACCTCTGACAGTGCAGCACTCACTCAGCACTGCACTGGAGTGTCAGCCTAGCTTTCTCTGTTCAAGAACCCACAACCTTCTGACTCAGAGGCGAGTGAGCTACCCACTGTTTAAAAAAAAAATGTATTATTATATTCTTTATTGAACATTAAGAACATTTACAACAACGTGATCATTCCATTGTATCATTCAAATCCATTCCGCCGCTCTACACAGCCATTCCTCCACCACATATTAACATCAAAACCTGAAGTTTAATTTGTCTCCCGTAACATATATTAATCGATTGTACTCTAAAAATTGATTGTAAAATACTATCTTTAAATTCCTTTCTGAATAAAACATCCACAGAGCCTTATAATGATCTTTTAGCTTATATTTAAAATACTCTTTTAGATTGATTCTCCTCTCCTTAAAAAACAGAGCAATCCTTCTTTGCACAATCACGAATCTAGCCAAACTGAACATTAAATTAATTGCTGCTCCGCTAGACTCGAGCAGACCCTCCTGCAATCCTCATTTCAAAATTGAGTCCCACGGGATTCCCATTCTCGCTCTTCGGTCCCCACCCAGCAAAAAAACTTCACACAACTGTTGAACATAGTACTTAAATTCATTTAACTGCGGACATAACACCAGTAAATGGGACAGAGTCTCATCCCATGTCCCACTCAGTGGGCAAGTTGCCCCCTCCACTCGCCCAATCTTACACAAGACCGTCATGGTAAAAATTCAGTTATGAGCCAATTTGAAATCCAGTTCAATCCACTCTGGACATTTAAAATTCAGCCACACTCCCTTCCATATCCTGTTGGAGTCCATCTGTGGGTATATACTCTGCCAAAACTCCTGACCAGCAGGTGTCTTGAATTTCCATTCTCTAAATACCTCATAGAAATCTCAAGTATTACAGTTGTCAAATTGGACCAACTCTCCCCCTTTCTCCAGCAGAAAGCTTGGAAAAGTGGGATGCATTTTATTTCCTTTGGAGATTTCCGTATTTATTTCTTCCATCCAATCCTGTGGCATTGTCCTCACAATCTTCTCAAACATGATCCCTATTGCTTTTTCCTCTACCTCCTGATCCTCCTCCCACACTATGTCCCTCACGACCACTTCCAGCAACCAACTTGGAATTACCTCGTATAATACATCTTTCACACATATACTACCAGCTTTTATAAAAGCTTGATTAAATAATACCTCTCCTTCAATGTTGACCCACCTGTTCATAAATAAGGGCTGTTCTAAAAATTCCTCAGCCCCCTTGGACATAAACCGCACACTTTTTAAAAATTGGGCCCAAGTCTCTACAACCCCCTTATAAAACCTAGGGAGAGGTTTAATCGATTTCAAAAACATATTATTGTATTCCATATACAATATCCCCTGCCCTCCTATCCCACTTCATTTAAAAAAATGCTCGAAACAACTCTTCCAAAAACTTGTATTTCACTTCTGAAGAAATCTCTTCGCCCATTTGATTCTGAAGGATTTTTTCTTAAAATCAATATCTGGGAAATTGAGTCCTCCCTGATTTCTCCGTCCAATTATGGTATTGTAAGCCACCAAGACTGGTTTCCCTTCCCATAAAAACCTCACACAAGCCTCTCGGATGGACCTTTCCGCCCACTCAGGAATATCCTCCACCATCAGTGAATACCGTAGCTTAGATAGCAGGACAGCGGACACCACTGCCGCTCTTCCTTGCACTTTCAACCATCTTCTTTCCCATCTTCCAAAAATCTTTTTAATTATCATAACCTTCATTACCCAATTTAATCGATCCACTTCATCCCTGTTTTCTTGCACCCCATATGCATCCTCAGAACTTCCAAAACCTCCACCACCTTAAAGGGACTTTCCTCCAACCATTCCCCCTACACCTTCCTGCAATCAGGCATTGCGACTTACTTGTGAATAATTCACACTGGCTCCTGAGGCTCTACAATACTCCTCCACTACGTCCATCGCTTTCCTCACTGACTTCCCATTTCTCAATGTTAAGGTTGTGTCATCTGCATATTGGTGTATCACCGACACCCGCCCGGAACTGGGAACTGCAATCCCACTATACCTTGTTTCTTTCACATCATGTAACCTAATGGTTCTGCTACCAATGTGTCTTCTTCTTATGCAGTCCCTCGGAACCGAGGATGACTTGCTTCCACATTAAAAATGAGTTTGCAGGTGACTGATGAGTTCAATGCGGGACCTAAGGTCTCTGTCACAGGTGGGGCAGACGGTGGTTGGAGGGGCGGGTGGGTGGGGTGCTTGGGTTGACGTGCACTCCTTGCGCTGCCTACGCTTGGCTTCCACTTGCTCCCGGAGAAGAGACTCGAAGTGTTCGGCGCCTTCCCGGATGCTTCTCCTCCACTTTGTGTGGTCTTGGGCCAGGGATTCCCAGGTGTCGATGGGGATGTTACACTTTTTCAAGGAGGCTTTGAGGGTGTCCTTGAAGCGTTTCCTCTGCCCACCTGGGACTCTCTTGCCGTGCTGGAGCTCCGAGTAGAGTGCTTGTTTTGGGAGTCTCGTATCGGGCATGCGGACAATGTGACCCGTCCATTGGAGCTGATTGAGCGTGGTCAAAGCTTCGATGCTGGGGATGTTGGCCTGAGCGAGAACACTGACGTTGGTGCGCCTATCCTGCCAATGGATTTGCAGGATCTTGCAGAGGCAGTGTTGGTGGTACCTCTCCAGTTATTTGAGGAGCCTGCTGTACATGGTCCATGTCTCTGAGGCATACAGCAGGGCTGTACAATGTGTACAACAATGGGGACAGGGGACAACCCTGTCTCACTGACCTCTGTATTGGAAAATACTTGGAAAAAAACCATTACATTTAACACAGCTAAATAAGTGTAAGATTTGCAAAATTTCTGCATTTCTCCGAAGGCTGTTATTAATAAACGGGACCCTGCGTGGACATTTTAAATCAAAAAGGGTACCCAAGATGGCGTCCGTGCCTTGTGGCAGAAAGGCTGTGGGATTTTAAAATGGACTCTGCAACGCAGACAGCTTGTGGATCGAAACCCAAGCTGCAGTTTTCTGTGAAGAGAGACTTTGTATTTTGAAACCAGACAGGACTCTGAATTATGTATTAGGCTGAATTGGAGACAACTCTAAATTCAGTTAGGCCTATAGTTAAGGCCATCAAGC
Source organism: Somniosus microcephalus (assembly GCF_052327205.1). Lineage (NCBI taxonomy): Eukaryota > Metazoa > Chordata > Chondrichthyes > Squaliformes > Somniosidae > Somniosus > Somniosus microcephalus. The sequence goes on along the minus strand of NW_028225179.1, from coordinate 85,954,597 downwards.
AGTCTACATATATAATCGGAAACAGATTAAGAGAACCATCGAGGCTGGACAGGCCCATCAAGGAACATTCATGGCAACACAAATCAATTATCGGGCTGGTAGATGCGATTACCGGCCATCTAAAAACAGTTAGCATGGATTGCTACCATTATTTAAAATAGCCCACCAATATTAAGACAAAGAACTAACCTGATTTGGCGTGCAGATAAGGGTTTTCGAAAGGACTATAATTGAAGGCCTCCGGGTAGCAATCGCTCTCTGCTCTTCTCTCTCTGCTCTTCAGCCCCTCGCCCTTGTGGCTGTCGCTCTTTCCCCATCCCGCGCTTACCCCCTGGCCTTTGCCCGTGCCTTTTGCCACTCCATCTGAAAATCGCCCTGGCACTGCATCAGGCAGACACGGACAATTCAGGCCAGGTGAGGTGGGACACGACGAGAGGAGGAAGGAAGACCACCGGAGGGAAGGCCACCTGAGGAAGACCGGCTGAAGAAGACCAACTGAGGAGACGAACTGAGGGGAGGCTTCGAATTATCGGGCCTTCAGCCTCAGCCGACCTATGAATATCTGCACACCAACTCAAACTGTCGGCTGACGACGAAGAATCATCCCTGCAAGGTAAAGTACCCAAACAGAGGCTTTAACTTTGGGGTACTCGAACCTGGACAACGCCCTTGCAGCGCCCGGAGACCACGTGACGACGGCAGGCTCCAGAGAGCACCAAGAGCGGACCCCGAACCCCGCCGCTGTTTTGAGTCCAACAAACCCTTTTGATTGGTGAGCATGAAGTTCTGACCCCTCATTGCTTAATCTAGCTAGGCATAGGGGTGGGATAAGGATAAGGGGATTGTTAAGATAGTTGTTTTCCCTCGATGTGCCGTGTGTTCCCCATTCCCTGTATAAGTATATAGTTATTCTTTCGTGTTTTTGCCTGTAGAAGTGTACACTAGTAATTTTCCACAAGATTGTATCAGTTTTTCCTCTTCAATAAAATCTTGGTTTTTGTTTACATCCAACCACCTGTCTACTCAAGTCTTCTCTGTACCGCCGCCTTGTACCTAAGTCCGGTGTCTAGAACCCAGGGGCATGGCAGCGATTCGAACCGCTCACTAAAACAGTCAGAGGCATAACTGACTGGGCACACGCGCCACCACTACAGGCCACCCCCTACAGGATCTTGCGGAGGCAGCGTTGGTGGTACCTCTCCAGTGCTTTGAGGTGCCTGCTGTACATGGTCCATGTCTCTGAGGCATACAGCAGGGCTGTACAATGTGTACAACAATGGGGACAGGGGACAACCCTGTCTCACTGACCTCTTTATTGGAAAATACTTGGATAAAAAACCATTACATTTAACACAGCTAAATATTTTTGAATAAAAATCCTTATCCACTCAATTAATATTTTTCCCGAAACCAAATGCTTCCAAAACCTTCAATAAAAACTCATGAGAGACCCTATCAAAGGCTTTCTCTTGATCTATCTTTAATACATAAGCCTCCCTCCCACTCTCTTCCATGATTCTCGGATTGAGACCACAGAGTCTGCGATGTCCCGGCCTATGACTCCATAGGAATGAGAGGGCAAAACTATCTGCGGCAACACCTCCTTCATACGATTTGCCATAACCCTCGCCCAAGATCTTATAATCCACATTTAATAGTGTGATGGCCCTCCAATTCTTCAGATCCCTTCTAACCTCTTTATTTTTATAAACTAAGCTTATGACACCTCTCCTCATAGATGGGGCCAGGCTTCCCTCAATTTTAATTTCCCTAAAAACTTTTAAGACCAATGGAATTAAAATCTCAAAAAATTCTTTATAAAATTTTGCACTTAGTCCATCGGACCCTGGGCTTTTCCCCCCTCTTCATTCCACTTATTGCTACTTTTACTTCCGCTAATCCTACTTCTTTGTCACACATGCTTCTCTCATCCTCCTTTAAACCCTCTTCAATAAAAGCAATAACCTTCTCCATCGCCAAATTGGGAATGTCTTCTTTTGTATATGCCTCTTGAGAAAAGCTGCTAGCCGCCTCTAAAATCGTCCCACTTTCATTAATGATCTTCTCCCCAACCTTTAACTCTCCAATTAATGATAATCTCTGTCGCAGCTTCTCTTGCTCTAGAAAATATCTAGTGCATCTTTCGTCCTCCAATGCATCTTTCGCCTTTGCACCGAGAATGGCCCCTTTGCATTTTTCAGTTTGCAATAATTCCCACTCTTCCTTTAACAACCAGAATTTAGTCTCAGCTAATTATCCCCTCTGTCAACGGCTTTAGAGACATCCATAAACCTTTTGTTTATATTCTCTTCTCGACACCGGTTAGCTGCCACTTTCTTTTTCCCATAACGTACTGAAAAAACTTTTACCTCATATTTGAAATTGTCCCAAGAAACACTTCTTTCTTTCAGGAACAAAGGTTCCTTCCGAGCATTCTTTATTATATTTAAAATTCCTTCTTTATCAGCAATTTCTTTCAGGTATTGATTAAACTTACCTTGCTTTAAAGTATTTAAAAATAATAAGCCTGTGGAAAAAATGTTTTAATTTTAATTAATTCATCACTTACCTGGTGGATAAATCCCCAGGCCCGGACGAGATGTATCCCAGGCTGCTGTGTGAGGCAAAGGAGGAGATTGCAGGGGCTCTGACACAAATTTTCAGAACCTCTCTGGCTACAGAGGATGTGCTAGAGGACTGGAGAACAGCTAACATAGTACCATTATTCAAGAAGTGTAGTAGGGATAAACCAGGGAATTACAGGCCAGTGAGCCTAACATCAGTGGTAGGGAAATTATTGGAAAAAATTCTGAGGGACACAATTAGTCTCCACTTGGAGAGGCAAGGATTAATCAGGGATAGTCAGCATGGCTTTGTCAAGGGAAGATCATGTCTGACCAATTTGATTGAATTTTTCGAGGGGGTGACTAGGTGTGTGGATGAGGGTAGTGCAGTGGATGTGGTATACATGGATTTCAGTAAGGCTTTCGATAAAGTCCCGCATAGGAGACTGGTCAAGAAGGTAAGAGCCCATGGGATCCAGGGTGCCTTGGCACATTGGATCCAAAACTGGCTTAGTGGCAGAAGGCAGAGGGTGATGGTCGAAGGTTGTTTTTGTGACTGGAAGCCTGTGTCCAGTGGGGTACCACAGGGATCGGTGCTGGGTCGCTTGCTGTTTGTGGTCTACATAAATGATTTGGATGTGAATGTAAAAGGTATGATCAGTAAGTTCGCAGATGACACGAAAATTGGTGGGGTGGTAAATAGCGAGGAGGGTAGCCTCAGTCTGCAGGACGATACAGGTGGGTTGGTCAGATGGGTGGAACAGTGGCAAATGGAATTTAACCCTGAAAAGTGTGAGGTGATGCATTTTGGAGGGACTAACAAGGCAAGGGAATACACAATGAATGGTAAGACCCTAGGAAAGACAGAGGATCAGAGGGACCTTGGTGTGCATGTACATAGATCCCTGAAGGCAGCAGAACAGGTGGATAAGGTGGTTAAAAAGGCATATGGTATACTTGCCTTCATTAGCCGAGGCATAGAATATAAGAGCAGGGAGGTTATGATGGAGCTGTACAAAACTCTGGTTAGGCCACAGCTGGAATACTGTGTGCAGTTCTGGTCGCCACACTATAGGAAGGATGTGATTGCTTTGGAGAGGGTGCAGAGGAGATTCACCAGGACGTTCCCTGGGCTGGAGCGCTTCAGCTATGAAGAAAGACTGGACAGGCTGGGGTTGTTTTCCTTGGAGCAGAGAAGGCTGAGGGGGGACCTGATTGAGGTGTACAAAATTATGAGGGGCATAGATAGGGTAGATAGAAAGGAACTTTTTCCCTTAGTAGAGTGGTCAATAACAAGGGGGCATAGATTCAAGGTAAGGGGCAGGAGGTTTAGAGGGGATTTGAGGAAGAACTTTTTCACCCAGAGGGTGGTTGGAATCTGGAACTCACTGCCTAAAAGGGTGGTAGAGGCAGGAACCCTCACAACATTCAAGAAGCATTTGGATGAGCACTTGAGGTGCCATGGCATACAAGGCTACGGACCAAATGCTGGAAAATGGGATTAGATTGGATGGGGCTTGATGGGCCGAAGGGCCTCTTTCTGTGCTGTATAACTCTATGACTCTAAAAAGCAGGCCTTACACCTGCTTTTTATATTTCTAAATTCTGCAGGCTAACCCTCGCGTGAAAACCTGTAAAAAAAATGAAGTTTGATGCGCACGCGCAGCCTCTCCCGCGCACGCGTTCGACCTCTGAACCCCTTCGTTCAGAGGATCAGAAGTGCTGGTTTCCCGCGCATGCGCAGTGCATGCAGGAAACCGGCACTTCCATCGGGCCTACGGGTGAGTACCCCATGCGTACTCACCCGCGGAGACCCGAATTTCTGGTCCAAAATCTACCCAACCTGTTATGGAGAACTCCCTTTTTATGGGGTTCTAGTCCCTCCATAAGTCTCTCAAATTTAAATTTGCAATCATTTTTACAAACATCCCTCTGAAGTTGTCATCCTTAAAAGTAATCTGGGCTGAAATGTCCATCCGAGATAAAAATACATTAAAATCCTCCACTATACAAGGATTTTCCACCTCTGCCACTTCAGTGAATAACCCCTGAAAAAACTCATGACGCTTGCAATGGTCGTTTGGTGCATAGACATTAAAGAGATCGCAATTAAATCCTCCATTTTTAACCTTAGCTGTAAAAATCTCCCCTCAGTGTTCTTGTCCACCAAGGCAACGTTCTCTTTTATGGACGGACTCACCAAAACAGTCGGTTATTGTTTGCACAACTTGCAAACACCTCTCCCTTCCAAACCTTCCGAACTCTTTCTAGGATATCCTCATTCCAAAAGTTTTCTTGTAGACACAACGGTGCCGACATTAACTCAGGTGCGGGAAACTGGCAGGTTCCCCAAATGTCGTGTTTCCCTCATGGGTATGATCCTGTGGCCATTACAGAAACATGGCTGCAGGGTGACAATGCCTGGGAATTAAACATACCAGGTTATTTAACAATCAGGAAGGACAGGCAGGAAGGAAGGGGAGGTGGGGTGGCTATGTTAATAAGGGAAGGAATCACTGTAATGCAGAGAAATGATATTGGGTCAAAGGATCAAGATAGTGAAACAGTTTGGGTGGAGATAAAGAATAATAAGGGGAAAAAAACACTAGTGGGCGTAGTCTATAGGCCTCCGAACAGTTGCAACTCTGTTGGACGGAGTATTAATCAGGAAATAGTTGAGGCTTGTAATAAGGGAATAGCTATAATTATGGGGGATTTTAACTATCATATTAACTGGACAATTCAAATTGGGCAGGGCAGCCTTGAGGAGGAGTTCATTGAGTGTATTAGGGATGGGTTTCTTGAGCAGTATGTAACTGAACTGACCAGGGGGCAAGCAACCTTAGATCTGGTCCTGTGTAATGAGACAGGATTAATTAAAAATGTCCTAGTAAAGGATCCCCTTGGAATGAGTGACCATAACATGGTTGAATTCCATATTCAATTAGAGGGTGAGAAGGTTGGATCTCAAACAAGCGTGCTGAGCTTGAATAAAGGAGACTATGAAGGTATGAGAGCGGAATTGATTAGAGTGGACTGGGAAAATATATTAAAGTGTAAGACGGTACATGATCAGTGGTGTACATTTAAGGAGTTATTTTACAACTTCCAAAAAATATATATTCCACTGAGGAAAAAAGGGTGTAAAAGAAAAGACAGCCATCCGTGGCTAAGTAAAGTAATCAAGGATAGTATCCAACTAAAAACAAGGGCATGTAAGGTAGTCAAATCTAGTGGGAGGATAGAAGATTGGGAAGTCTTTAAAAGACAGCAAAAATTAACTAAAAGATTGATTAAGAAAGGGAAGATAGATTATGAAAGTAAATTAGCAAAAAATATAAAAACAGATAGCAAGAGTTTCTATAGTTATATAAAAAGAAAAAGGGTGGCTAAAGTAAATGTTGGTCCCTTAGAGGATGAGACCGGGAAATTAATGGTGGGAAACATGGAGATGGCAAAAACGCTGAACAAATATTTTGTATCAGTCTTTATGGTAGAGGACACTAAGAATATCCCAAAACTGGACAAACAGGGGGCCCTGGGGGGGAGGAGCTAAATACGATTAAAATCACTAAGAAAGTGGTACTCAGTAAAATAATGGGACTCAAGGCGGATAAATCCCCTGGACCTGATGGCTTACATCCTAGGGTCTTGAGGGAAGTGGCGGTAGGGATTGTGGATGCATTGGTAATAATTTTCCAAAACTCCCTGTACTCAGCAAAGGTCCCGGCAGATTGGAAAACTGCTAATGTAACACCCTTATTTAAAAAGGGTAGTAGGCAGAAGGTTGGAAACTATAGACCTGTTGGCCTAACATCTGTGGTTGGTAAAATTTTAGTGTCTATTATTAAGGAGAGAGTAATGGGACATTTGGATAAACATAATTTAATAGGACAAAGTCAACATGGTTTTATGAAGGGGAAGTCATGTTTGACAAATTTGCTTGAGTTCTTTGAGGAAGTAACATACAGGGTGGATAAAGGGGAACCAGTGGACATAGTGTATTTAGACTTCCAAAAGGCATTTGACAAGGTGCCACACAAAAGACTATTGCTCAAGATAAAAAAATCACAGGATTGGGGGTAATATTCTGGCATGGGTGGAGGATTGGCTATCTAACAGAAAGCAGAGAGTTGGGATAAATGGTTCATCCTCAGACTGGCAATCAGTTACTAGTAGTGTTCCGCAGGTCTCAGTGCTGGGTCCCCAACTCTTTACAATCTATATTAACGATTTGGAGGAGGGGACCGAGTGTAACATATCAAAGTTTGCAGATGATACTAAGATGGGAGGGAAAGGAGTGAGTGAGGAGGACATAAAAAACCTGCAAAGGGACATAGACAGGCTAAGTAAGTGGGCAGAGATTTGGCCGATGGAATTCAACACTGGAAAGTGTGAGGTTATGCACTTTGGCAGGAAAACTCATAGAGCAAGTTATTATCTTCGTGGCAAGAAACTGGAAAGTACTGTAGTACAAAGGGTTCTGGGGGTCCTGGTGCACGAAACTCAAAAAGTTAGTATGCAGGTGCAGCAAGTGATCAAGAAGGCCAATGGAATGTTGGCTTTTATTGCCAGGGGGATAGAATATAAAAACAGGGAGGTATTGCTGCAGTTGTACAAGGTATTGGTGAGACCGCACCTGGAATACTGCATACAGTTTTGGTGTCCATACTTAAGAAAAGACATACTTGCTCTCGAGGCAGTACAAAGAAGGTTCACTCGGTTAATCCCAGGGATGAGGGGGTGGACATATGAGGAGAGGTTGAGTAGATTGGGACTCTACTCATTGGAGTTCAGAAGAATGAGAGGCGATCTTATTGAAACATATAAGATTGTGAAGGGGCTTGATCGGGTGGATGCGGTGAGGATGTTCCCAATGATGGGTGAAACTAGAACTAGGGGGCATAATCTTAGAATAAGGGGCTGCTATTTCAAATCTGAGATGAGGAGAAACTTCTTCACTCAGAGGGTAGTAGGTCTGTGGAATTTGCTGCCCCAGAGAGCTGTGGAAGCTACATCATTAAATAAATTTAAAACTGAAATAGACAGTTTCCTAGAAGTAAAGGGAATTAGGGGTTATGGGGAATGGGCAGGAAATTGGACATGAGTCTAGGTTCAGATCGGTCATGGCCCTGTGGGTAGCGGAGCGGGCCCAGGGGCTGCGTAGCCTGGTCCTGCTCCTACTTCTTGTGTTCTAATTCTGTGTTCGATTTCAGGAGATGGTTCTATTCACAGGGATTAGTGGAGACCGCGGGAACAGGCTGCCAGCTAGGAGTCCTTCAAGAGTAAATTGGGCCTGTTCCTGGCTGGAGTGGAGATCATCTTTTACAGAAGGTAAGTACTGCAGGAAATACAGGGACAGAGTGATCTCCTGGACGAGTTTCGATCGTCTAGATGGGTCGGAGAGGAATTTCCCAGATTTTTTCTCCCAAATTGGCCATTGGTTTTTCACCTCTCCCGGGAGATCACATGGGTTCGGGTGGGATGGAGAGTGAAAGTAGATTTGAGGTTCGGATCAGATCAGCCATGATCTTATTGAATGGCGGATCGGGCTCGAGGGGCCGATTGGCCTACTCCTGCTCCTATTTCTTATTTTCTTATGTTCTTATGTGAATCGAAATGGGCCTGTCAGAGTGATGGAAATTTAACTCAATTGGCCAATTGATTTCCCACATGTGGGAACCCTTGGCAATTGAGTATTTTCAGTCAGAAAGTAGCAGAATATGATGTCATCATTGCTGCTGCATTTAAGGTCCACAGCAAGCCTTGCTTCTTCTGCAGGCTTCCTAGCTTAACCTTTAAGATGGCACAGGAGCCTGCAGGAGTTATGGCCAGTGGGAGGGCAAGAGCTGCTGGCAGATTTGATGAGGCATCACTGCAGACTTTGGTGGATGGGGCTAGGGCCCACAGGGAGGTTCTGTTCCCCTCTACAGGGAGGAAGAGGCCTCCCAGCCAAACCAAGGCTGTTTGGCTAGAGGTGGCTGAGCAGGTCAATTCCTTGGGCCTCACACGGCGTACCTGGATCCAGTGTAGGAAAAGATTCCATGACCTTCCTCGAACAGGAAAAGTAAGTATGAGGTTTCCATCACCCTCAATCTGATCCCCATTGCCTTTCCTCACCAGCATTCAGCTTTACCAATCTCTTCCTCCACATCCCACTTCACACTCACATCCTTGCACCCTTACCTATTACCTCTCTTTCTATGCTCACATTCACATAACTATTCGACTATGCAGCCCTCACACTCCCTCTCACTCTGATGCTTTGAACACAACTGACAACACACAGGGAGGGCCCTTGGTCTTGCAACCTCACTCAATCTTTGTCTCCTTCTAAGTATCTATGCTATGCAATCTCTGCACTCACTCCTTCATTCTCACTCAACCTCCACTTGTCTCCCTCATTGCAGGAAAAGTGAGCTCACAATAAAAGAGAGCGAGCCAGGACAGGAGGAGGCCCACCATCAATAGCCCACCTGACCCACTGGGAGGAAGCCGCCCTGGAGATAGTCGGGGCAGACGCAGAAGTGGAAGTTGGGGAGGGACAGACAGGAGCATCCCCGCAAGCTGGTGACAGAATAGTTTTCCCTCTCTCTCATTGGCATTGCATGAGTCGCTGATAATGATTCTGAAGCTACATCATATGAAATTATGATCATCTGCAAAATGCAATGTGCATGTAACCTTGACCTCACATCTCTAACTCTTTCCTTTACTCCCCCACAGAACCATCGAGAGCCCCCGTCCCCAGTGTGCAGGAGGAAGAGCCTGAGATGCCAGACTCCTCAGAGGAATCTGCAACTTCTGAGGGTGCAGCGTCAGCAGAAATAAGCGCACCCAGCACCAGCGCAGACACTCACACCTCGGGGGGACCTTTGGGACATAGAGTAGAGTTGTCACCTGGTGTATCACAGCTCACAAGTGAGCATCAGCCGATTGTGGAGACAGGGACAGCAGTGGAGAGTCCTCGTCGGAGGGCGCAGGACTCTGCCAACTCGGCTCAGCTGCATGTCGATCCTTTGTCTCTGGGTCCATTCATAAGTTCAGAGGTGATGGAACTCCATGCACAGATGCAGGAGTCTCTGGCAGGTTTTGTCTCCAGGGTCGCTGTGAGTGTGGAGCGAATGGAGGAGTCCATAGCGAACATGAGCAGAGCCTTTGTGGAGTCAGTGGCGCATCAACGCATCACCAGGGAAAGGATGGCTACCTCCGTGGAAAGGATGGCTACAGTAGACGAGAGGATGGCTACGGCCATGGAGGAGCTAAGTCACCAGGGTATGAAAAACATGGTGAATGTTCAGAATAGAATGACATCTCTTGAGGAGCGATGGGGATATATTGAACAGAGAAACCAGACCTTCATGGAAGTCCTTCTGAGTAGGACTGCCATTGCGGAAATGGGTCCCCATGGCCCCCATGATGTGCAGCAAGGTGCTCTCCAGCCACTTGCAGGCACGGAGGGGGACCTGACCCATGAGAGGGAGGTTGGTGGCAGACCTCAAGGAAGTGGGGGCTCCTCTCCATGCGCTCACACTTCCAAGCCACTGCAGAGCCCTCAGTCAGAGCCCCGCCGGAGTCCACACCCAAGTGAGATAGACGTCTCAACCCCTGCACAGCCGCAGGAGCAGGAGACTGCTGGCGAGCCCTCACACGCTCGCCACCCCAGAGGGCGCCCGCCAAAGGTGTCGAGACAGGAGCAGCAGGAAAGTGAGCAAGGGGCCTCCACATCTGCTGAAGCCACAGGGGAACCACTACGTAGGAGCACGCGTAAGAGAAAAATAAAGCACAAATAATCACAAGGGTATTCACTTGGGTGAAATGTTGTGTTTATTTTAAATATGCCATCAGTTGATTGCTGTACATAAAAATTCTGATGGCAACTGTTGCAGTTGTGGCATGTGTCATTTCACGAATGGAGCTTTCACATTGAGGGCTTAGGATTACTTGCAATTGTCAGTATGCTGGACAAATAGCTAGGAATCCGCAAGGTCTTGGCCATTGTCGATGCTCAGCTAAGAAGCTGCGAGGCAAAAGTGTTTGATTGACTAGGCTAAGCAAATCTGGCCAGGATGATTGCGTTCCTTGCATCCTGGGCAGCAAATTTCTCGTGTAATGCTGGCGCTGGTTGATGGGCTTCTGCAGGATCTTGGTTTTCGCTCTCCTCCTCCTCCTCCTCCTGCTCCTTCTGCTCCTCCTCCTCATCATCATCATCATCATCATCATCATCATCTGAGGAGGGTATGTGAGGAGCCGCTTTGTCCTCAGGAATCTGCAAGCCACGACGCTGTGCCATGTTGTGAAGTGCACAGCAAACCACGATGATTCTGGAGACCCTGGCTGCTGAGTACTGCAGGTCTCCACCTGATCTATCCAGGCATCTGAAGCGCATCTTCAGCAAACCAATGGTTTGCTTGATAATGCATCTGGTGGAAATGTGGCTGGAGTTGTAGCGCTCCTCAGCTTCGTTGGCTGGCCTCCTCAATGGCGTCATTAGCCAAGTCCTCAGGGGATAGCCCTTGTCCCCAAAGTAGCCATCCGTTAAGTTAGTCTGGCGGACTGAATAGCGGAGGCACACTAGACTGGCACAGTATGAAGGAGTCATGGCAACTGCCAGGGTACTTGGCACAAACATGCAAAATTTCCTTTTGTGGTCACACACCAGCTGAATGTTAAGGGAGTGGAAGCCCTTGCGGTTGACAAAAATACCTGATTGCGATGGTGTGCCCTAAGGACCACATGTGTGCAGTCAATGATGCCCTGCACCCTTGGAAAGTCTGCCAGACGAGCTAATCCATCCGCTCGCGCCGTCACACTTGCGCGATCCCTGGTGAAATGGATGTGATTGTGCGCCAGGGTAAAGAGGGCATCGGTTACCTGCATGATGCAAGTGTGTGCGGCTGTCTGGGAAATGCCGCTGATGTCTGCTGATGATGCCTGGAATGAGCCTGAGGCAAAAAAGTTGAGTGCCGTGGTGACTTTGATGGCCACTGGTAAGGAGTGTCCACCTGGTCCTCTGGGCAGCAGGTCTTACTGTAGCATTGCGCAGATGTCAGTCACTACCTCTCGCGAAAGTCGGAGCCGCCTTCGGAACTGCTGCTCAGACATGTTGAGGTAGCTGGCCCTGTGTCTGCAGACCCTGTTTGGGGGTTATCTCCTGTGCCGACGGGCTTCCAGGCGCTGGCTCCTTCTAGCCTGTGCTGCCTCTGGTGGGTGAGCACCAGCCTGTGGCTCCTGCTGCTGCTGCTGTTGCTGGTGCTGCTGTTGTTTCTGGTTCTGCTGGTGCCGTACTTGTTCCTGGTGCTCCTCTAATGCCAAGACGGGAAGGATAAAAAGACCTCCCATGCTTCTGGTATATGCCTCCGTTGAGGAAGCGCTGAGTGAGGGTAGCGAGAGGGGTTTCCCAGGAGTCATAGAGTCATAGAGTTATACAGCACAGAAAGAGGCCCTTCGGCCCATCGTTTCTGCGCCGGCCATCAAGCCCTTTCTAATCTAATCCCATTTTCCAGCATTTGGTCTGTAGCCTTGTATGCTATGGCATTTCAAGAGCTCATCCAAATACTTCTTGAATGTTGTGAGGGTTCCTGCCTCTACCACCCTTTCAGGCAGTGAGTCCCAGATTCCAACCACCCTCTGGGTGAAAAAGTTCTTCATCAAATCCCCTCTGAACCTCCTGCCCCTTACCTTGAATCTATGCCCCCTTGTTATTGACCACTCTACTAAAGGGAAAAGTTCCCTTCTATCTACCCTATCTATGCCCCTCATAATTTTGTACACCTCAATCAGGTCCCCCCTCAGCCTTCTCTGCTCCAAGGAAAACAACCCCAGCCTGTCCAGTCTTTCTTCATAGCCGAAGCGCTCCAGCCCAGGTAACATCCTGGTAAATTTCCTCTGCACCCTCTCCAAAGCAATCACATCCTTCCTGTAGTGTGGCGACCAGAACTGCACACAGCACTCCAGCTGTGGCCTTACCAGCGTTTTGTACAGTTCCATCATAACCTCCCTGCTCTTATATTCTATGACTCGGCTAATGAAGGCAAGTATCCCATATGCCTTTTTAACCACCTTATCCACCTGTTCTGCTGCCTTCAGGGATCTATGTACATGCACACCAAGGTCCCTCTGATCCTCTGTCTTTCCTAGGGTCTTACCATTCATTGTGTATTCCCTTGCCTTGTTAGCCGGTCCAAAATGCATCACCTCACACTTTTCAGGGTTAAATTCCATTTGCCACTGCTCCGCCCATCTGAGCAAGCCATCCATATCGTCTAGGTCACACTGGAGATGTGTGTGAGGCTTCAACCTTCCACAGGTGTGGTTAAGCCTTGTAAAAGTTCCCCCAGACCTGGTACAACAAAGTCCTGCCACCTGCAAATGATGGCTGATCAAATCTCCTCTTTAATCGATGCTCTGCAGCTGATAGTCAGCAAGCCACTAGTGCTCAAGCGAGGTTTCACAGGCGTTCTTCCCACCAGGCGGGTTTCACGTGGGAAAAGGGTTAATGTAGCAATGGCCTGCTAAAATGGCATTATAGAGGCCAATTAGAGGTGATTAAGGGCCTTCAACACCAGTCCCGCCTGGTGCAGGCGGGACGCATTCGGGCCATCTGACACGCCTGGGTTAAAATGGCACGGGGGCGGGAACCAGGCGGGCAGGGTCCCGAACCACTTTTCCTGCGATTTTAACCCCCCACACGCCTCAAAGCCCGCCCTGCACCTGAGTTAATGTTGGCACCAACAAGTCAGTGCCTTTAAAACACTGCAACAACTGCTGCAATTTCTTCTCACCCCTCAGTCCGTTCACATTAATCGAAACCAATGTAATCATGGCTCTGAATAAGGGAAGTATGCCTGATAATCTCCCCATCATTTAATCCCTGGCCTTTCCCTCCTCTCATGCTCCTTCCCAACTTTGTAGGGGGTGGCGGGTGTGGCGCGTGCGCACAGTCAGTTATGCCTCTGACTGTTTGTGACCGGTTCGAATCGCTCCCACGCCCCTGGGTTCTAGACACCAGACTTAGGTACAGGCAGCGATACAGAAAATTCGAGTAGACAGGTGGTTTGGATGCAAGCAAAAACCAAGATTTTATTGAACAGGAAAAATTAATACAGTCTTAAAAGAAGTTACCACTATAACATTACAGGCAAATACACTTATACAGGGAATGGGGAACACACGGCACATCGAGGGAAAACAACTATCTTAACAATCCCCTTATCCTTATCCCACCCCTATACCTAACTAGATTAAGCTATGAGGGGCCAGAATTCAAGCTCACCAATCCAAAATCAAAGCCAACTGTTGAAAGGAAATGCGGGTTTTGAGGTTTAGCTCTCTGTCCTCTCAGGTACCCCGTTGCCACGTGGTCTTCAGGAGCGCGGTGCTGGAGCTGCTGCTGTGACACACCTTCTTCTCATCCGCTATCATCGTCGTCTCGTCCCGATGGGTTCACCTCTTCTTCTCCCTCGGGCGGTCGTCGGCGATAACGTTACGTCGATGAGACGATTAGCAGTTTTTACTGCTTAGATTTTACTACCCATCCTTCGAACACCAGTTTATTCACCAGTTTATTCATCAAGGCGTGGACACCTGCGTTTATTTGCAGTGTTCAAGGTGCTTGTCTTCACCGTCCTCAAGGACTTTCTTCCCCACCCCCCACCCAAGCGTCAGCTTATAACTAGGCGCTTGGTTTAATTATCGAAATGTTTTTCGCTGCCCTGCTCTGCCCTTATCGAGTTATTATCTTCTTCTTCGTCTCCACTCGTCTCATCTCGTTGGACTACTATACGAGACCTGGGCTACCTGCTCAGCTTCGTCTCGCGCCTTTCTGCGGCCTGGGCGTCCTGGATGGCTGTGGACTTGGGCCTCGTTCCCCTTCCTAGCAGTTAGTATGGTGTCTCTAGCTACTGAAAATCTGCTCCAGGGAGGGAACCCGCCATGAGGCCAGGGCTAGTTTAAACAATGGTAGCAATCTATACTGACGGTTTTTAGATGACCGGTAATCGCATCTACCGGCCCGATAATTGACTTGTATTGTCCTGAGAGTTCTTTGATGGGCTTGTCCAGCCTCGATGGCTGTGTTTAATCTGTTTCCGATTATGTATGCAGACTGTTTGATGGTTTTAACTGTAGGCCTCACTGAATTTAGATCTGTCTCCAATTCGGTCTAATACATAATTCAAAGTTCTGTCTGGGCCCAAAACACAAATGCTTCTCTTCACAGAAAGCCTGCAGCCTTAGTTTCGATTTCTCCCAAGCTGTCTGTGCTGCAGAAACCATTTTGGAATCCCACAGGCTTTCTGCCACAAGGCACGGACGCCATCTTGGGTACCCTTTTTAATTTAAAATGTCCATGCAGGGTCCCTTTAATTAATAATAACCTTCGGGGAGATGCAGAAATTTTGCAAATCTTACAGTCTGCCCTGTGATACTAAAACTTGCTTGAAGTATCATACTCTTAAAGTGAGCAAAATTTTTTTGACCCTCCATAGTCAACCTTCCCCTGTAATTATCTATCTAATATACCCATGACACGTGCACTTCCTATTCCGCAAAAATGTAGTGTACATCAGCATACAGAGAGTAAAATTACAGACTTTACACACACATCCAAGCATGGAGGGGGTCTAACACACCTGCACCACTTGGTACACATATCTTTATTAAACCGCGTCGCAACACAAACAACAAATGAAAACATTTAATTAAGAAAACAAACACAAAGAATCAACAATTCTTTAATCGAAATACAGGGAAAAAGACTTAAACCGGCATATCTTCCTCCACCTTTACATAATGTTCTTTCCAAAAGCTCTGGTCTCGGAATTCTGACCACCAACCTTTTCCCTTACACTGAATGCAAACTAAATGCAGCACTATCCCTAACTGGCAAACCATGAGAATGTGGGAAGCCAGTCTGATCCACGAAGGGACCTCTATATTATTGAAAAGGTTCCACCAGGGTGGAGTCACAATATCCAATATCTTAATCCCTATCTCTACTGTTTTCTGCTCGAGAATGTAAAAATGTTTCTGTGAAACTATAACGGCCTTTAGAATTTTGGTCAAATGTTCAGGGAGAGGGGGAATTTCATAGCCAAAGTGCGCTATGTACTTCTGCAAATTCTTAAAATTCTCCTTCACAGTGAGGTGAACAGTGGAGGGTTCAGGAATGGGGACAATTCGCTCCTGGGCCACTTGAACTTCTGCCTCGGGTTTACAACAGAAACTGCTGTCACTAACCGGACACCAGCCATGCTGTCCGTGCTGGTATTGGGACGCGCCGGTTGTGACACAATATGTCCCACCTCCTATCTATGCTACCTGCGGGGGAACGTGGCCTTGTGCCATTGCCTCCATGGTGCAATTTATAGGCATCGCGTGAGCAGCTCTGAACCCACACTGCGGTTTTGAAAAGGCATTCAAGTGCTGGGGACACAGGATTATGTGTGCTCCCCGGCTCCGGCACCCTGAGAGGTCAGTACCTGTCATAGCGTGCTCCCACTTAATGACGTGAGGTGGGACCGCTGTGAAACGAATGTGTGCACCCCCTTGAATGACTCCAATGTTCTCAACCCTGTATACCGGTGCGGGTTGGGCTGTCCTACCCATGACCGGCATCCTAACTACTAGTCCCATGATTGTGTGGTTGGACCGTTCACAATCCACGGGGACTGGGTAGGCCTCGGAGGCTAGCCGGAGTTGGCATGGGCTCAATGCATTCTCAAAAGGGTGGAGGGCTGTGAGGTGTTTGTTGCTAATCCAGGAGGGGACCAAACCTTGTTTTAAATCCTCCAGATTACTGCGGCCCTCGCCCAGTAACCACGCCCCGTATAACACGCACACCTCATTCTGCGCAGCTTGGTCGGAAGCATTTCTGTCCTCCCTTATGAGACCATTTACCGTCTTTGCGTGCTTTTCCAACTCGGCTATGATCTCCTTTAAATGGACCGTCATGGCCTGGTCCTCATGCAACTCTGAGCCAACTACCTTGTTCTCATCCAGTAATATCCCTTTTAATTGTGTTTTTAAACCGTTTATCTGGGTCTGCAGCTCTATATCATCCAAGCTGTTGATGACAGAGGACCCAGTATTAAACGCAGTAAAAACATCATTCCATACACCCTTTCTTTGTCTCCCTGGGTTACCTAAAACTTCTCGGTGTGTGGTGTAGAGTTCGGTCTTGTCCATATTAGCAAAATCGAACTCATAAAACTTCTTGAATATGTCCTTTAATAGGGCCTGATATAACTGCTCTGTTTCTTTGGAGCACCACTCCGGTAAATGTACCTCTGTGAGGTTTAAAATCACGGAGGCCACCGCGTAGTGTACCCCCTGGTACAGCATCTGATCAGTGGGGACTAATACCAACCCATTCCCTGGTCCTTTGGTGGCGGTGGGACAACCTTCTCTGGATAACCTCGCCGCCTGCGCCGTGGGCGGGGCACAAGCTCAGTGGCATTGACTGGGATCTGGGTGTGTGGGACCGCACACACCTTCAGGCTGGTATCCCACCTTATCCCCTCCCCGGCATCTTGCCACTGCCGGTGGAAAACAATGGATATGCCCGCGGGGCAGACCATCTCTGACCCCCACATACAGATATAAATCCCTTGGTCCGGTTCCCAACATTTGTCCCAGCACACGCATAGTCCTCCATGAGTCCCGGTAATTGTCCGATGTGTATTGTTTCCCAATCGCTCCCATTCGACTTCGGGGTTCCTCATGTCCTTGCTCAACTTCCTGAGCCATCACCATCTATCCAGTGGAATGTGTCCTTTACACGTCAAACATATTCGCTTTCTCACGGTGAGGCTGACCCTCGTGGTAACGACTCGTACCCTGGGGCACAGGAGAGAGGCTTCCCCGTACGTGAATCCGGTTTGGCTGGAGTACTGAGACGAATTGGACCCCAGCCATCCTGGCCACCTTCCCTCGTGGAAGTAGACGGCGGTCTCCTCCGCATCCCGTTCGCCGCTCCCGTCGATCGCCAGGGGCGCCATATCTCCCGAACACCCATAGATGTGGGAGTCCTGGACATCGCCCCTCCTCTCCGCACTTATCCCGATCAGGGCGAATAGGATCACGATCCGTTCCATCCTGAAAATCTTTCTGCAAAAAGATGTAAAAACATGCAGCCAGGTCCCGAAGAGATTCTCTGGCTTGGTGAAGCATGGTCGGGTCCCGCGACCTCGACCCAAATATACACTCTTAACAGACTACTTGATGTGCGGGTTAGGTTGATTGGCTATGATAAATTGACCCTTAGTGTTAGGGGGATTAAATACGTGGGGTTACGGGGATAGGGTGGGATATGTGTTGGTGTAGGGGTTACGGGGATCGGGTGGGATATGTGTCGGTGCAGGCTCGATGGGCCAAAATGGCCTCTATCTGCACTGTGGGGTTTCTGTGATTTTGTGATAAACTACCCATCACCTTATTTAACTTAAATTATAAACACCCAAACCTAAGCTAAATAATTACACCTTACTTAAAACTTAAACCAAAACTATATACATCCGCCGCCCGTCTCCGGGTGGCCAGGCTAATCCCTGGTCGGACTGCGGCTCGCCGCTACCCCCAGTGTGACCGCACCGTCCTTCACTGTTGGTCCCTCGCAGCCCGAGGCTGCTGGCTGAGGACCTCTGTCCTTGGACCTCTCCCTGGCTCGAGGGGCGGCCCTTGGGAACTGGAGGGCTGGTGACCATGGCTTTCTCAGCTGGGGCGTCCACGGGGACCTTCTGGGGGCTTTGGCGGGTGCGGCTGTCTTGGCCGCTGGGCCTTTTACCCGAGCCGCTGCTCCCCCGGGCTTGACCCCTCCCGAACCCAGGCTGGGGGCAGGTAACTTTTCGCAACCTGCTGCTGCGAGCTGAGAGTCTCCGCCCCCGGGGCCCATGGCTGTGTCCGGGGCGGGGTTTATGACTTCAGGTCCCTCCCTCTCTACACCTGGGTTGGGGGTGGTGTTTTCGCCCTCAAGTCCCTCCCCCTCGTCTGGATCCCAGAAGAGTGGGGGCGTGTCCCAATCGATGGGCTGGATGGCCCCTCCCTTCAAGCAAGCCACAGCGCCTGCTTGTGTGGTCTGTGAACTCGCTCCTACTGCAGGCTGAGGATCTTTATCCTCAGACCTTACCCCAACTGGCTGTTTTCCCCTTTCAGGCTGAAACAGCTTGCACTGGTTGATATAACCAATGGCCTGTTTTAAAGCCTGCGCTGAAGACTCGCCCGCTGCCATGGATGGACCTTCTAGGGGCTGTCTTTTCTCCTTTCTCACCGGGACGGTCTTTCCTCCGGCCCTTTCTCCGGCGCGCACGGTCAGACTGAGGAATTTCACCTTCTGCTGGCCGATCTGCGCCTTCTTGGGATTCACTTTGAAACCCTTCTGTTCTAACAGCTCCAGTAGTTCGGCCAATAGTGGGCCATGCTCCTCTTTTGAATCAGTGAACAGGAGCAGGTCATCCACATATTGTACCAACTGTCCGGGCTGACTAAAGTCCTTCAAACTGTCTGCCATGCACTGATGGAAGATGTTGGGGCTATTATGGAAGCCCTGAGGCAAGCAGTTCCACGTGTACTGCTGCCCTTTAAAAGTAAAGGCAAACTTTTACTGATCCTCCCTCCTTACAGGGATGGACCAAAACCCATTGGAAATATCCAGCACTGTGAAAGTGGTCACGGATGCTGGAATACTCCCTATCAGGTCGGCAACTGCTGCCACTGTAGGTGCACAAGCTGGGATGTTACTATTGAGCACCCGATAGTCCACCGTGGCCCTCCAGGAATTGTCCGGTTTTCTAACTGGCCACAACGGAGAGTTTACGTGGGTGGCTATCGGCCTCAGAACTCCCTGCTGTACTAACGAGGACATGGCTGCTTCCATGTCCGGCTCTGCTTCCCTGGGGAAGTTGTACTGTTTCTTTGGTCGGGCCATGGGGTCCCCGTCTACTCTGACCTCTAACCCTGTGACCCTCCCGCAGTCGTGTTTGTGAGTGGCAAATGCAGCCAGGTGGGCCTGCACAAAAGCCTGGAACTCTGGTGGGGTGTTGCTGACCATGAGCCCGAGGTTATAATCCTCTTTGGGCTTCATGGTGCAGAGGGTCCCCTTCCCTTCCTTACCCAGGATAACTACGATCTCACCATTCTTTACTTCTCCTGCCCCCCAGAGGCAGTGATTCCTCAAATCCACCAGGATCCCGTGACCCACGATAAAGTCGGCCCCCAGGACCCCTCTTCCACCCTCCACTTCCCAATTCATCCGGACACACATCCACTTGGAGCAGAGCGGTCCTATCCGAATGGTGAGCGGGATGGAGACTGAACCAACCTGTTCCTTACCCGTGAACCCCGATAGACTGTATGGGACTCCGCTGGAGAGAGGTGAGGTGGTGGGGTTAGCTGAGTAGATCACGGTGCGCGATGCCCCTGTGTCCAACAGATAGGTCCCCGCTACCTTTTCCACCTCCATCTCCAAAAGGGGTCTCCTCCACTCATCATATCGGAGCGAACACAGATACACAGGCTGCGCCGGCTCTAGTCACGGTTGTGGGTTGGATGGGGCTGACGGGGTGAGAGCACCAGTGGCGGCTGCTACTCTCCCCTGGCCAGTCAGTAAGGACCTCATGGCGTCCAAAAGTGACTCGACCTCTGCGGAAGGGGTCCCTACCCCGCCTTTTGGGCTGGGGCTGTGGGATGATTTCCCTTGTTATACTTCCAAGAGTTCTTACATTCCTTCCACCAGTGACCATCCTTCCCACACCCATAACAATTGGTCTTTGTGCTGGGGGGTGTTACTCCCTTCCTGGTGCCACTCTTTCCTACCCGGTCCGGGTTTTACCTCATGCAGCTTTCCCTTGGGTGGGTGTGCATCGGCTCCCCCACCGTTTTTATAGGCCAGAGTGAGCTGCCTAATTACCGTGATCTCTGTGGTCTGGGGATCTTTGGGGTCGAACCAGGCTTCTGCCTTGGCCCAGATCTGTGGCAAGCTGTTCCCCACTAGACAATGGATCCAATGCGTCAGAGAATCCCCGTTCAGGAATTCCCGGTCCCGCGTCCCCGGGCAGGCTTTCCGGTACACCGGCCACAACCGGTCCGCAAAAGCCTGCGGGGTCTCCCTTGAGAGCTGTACCGTCTTCTCCACATGGGAGAAAGGACTTCCCTCATCCATCCCCATGGCCTCCAGAACCGCGTCTCTAAGCTCCTCGTACCCGCTCTGTCCCCTCTTACACTCTTCAGAGAGGGATTGGAGGATATTACTCTCCAGGGAGAATAGCAGCATCTTGGCCTTCTCAGCGTCATCGCAGTCGTTGACGCTGGCGGTCTGCTCTATTTCCCTGAAGTGGATCGAGGGGTCTCCCTTGGCGGAAAGCTTCGTGATATGGTTGACCATAACCCTAAGCTGTTGGGTGTTAAAGGGTAATACGAACTGGTTTTGGAAAGGTCCCTCATCTTCACCATTGGCGGGTGGGCCGAACCTCCGATGCCGTGCTGGTTCCGGTTCTGACTTTTCGGGTGGGGGTTGCTCTACCTCCACCTCCACCTCCAGCTCCACTCTGGGTTCCACCCCCCCTTGCTGCCAAACCTCGCTGAAACTTGGCGCTATGGGTCGTGGTCGTGAGGTCTCCTCTCTCTCAACTGGGTCGTCTCTAGGCACTACCGGTGACATTGGAATTATTCTCCCCTCGTTCCTCATAAAATCTGCCTGACCTGCCTTTGGGATTATGAGGCATACCATGCCTTTTGCCTTCCGGAGGGCCCGGCTCAGATTTTCTATCCTCTCTTTACAGGGGCCGTGGTCTGCCTCCTCAAACTCCTGTTCATTCGCTAGCTTGTAAGCGGCTTTTACCTCCTGCACTTTCTCTTCCTGTTCCCTAACCTGCCTTGTCATGCGGGCGTTTTTCTCCCGCAACCTTGACTCATTTCCCTTGGCCTCGGTGACTTGGCACCATAGGTATTCCAACTGGGCCTTGTGTTCTCTCACTAGATGCACTCTTTCTTGGTTCAAAGCCTGCAAATCTACTAACAACTTTTCCCCTGCGAGAGCCTTATCCTGGATCTCCAGGGGTGACTCCCTTAACTCGATTGCCTGTGCGGCAACGAGCCCGTCCAGAAGCTGGATCTGCTTTTTAAAGCACATCAGCCAAACTGCCTTCTCTAAGGACTTCTTGTGTTCCTTTCCCTCTGTCTACTTGGCTGCTGCATCTACTGGATGCCCAGCCTTTAACAGAGTGGTGATCCACTTCTTAGTGATATTCACCTAGCTAAACACATAATCAGAAATCCTTTCCTCCATAACGGTTCACTCATCCGAACCATTGTCTACCATATTGCAACCCTGATGCCGGTGTCCTGCCGCGGTCGTCATTACTGTAGGGGTGGCGGGTGTGGCGCGTGCGCCCAGTCAGTTATGCCCCTGACTGTTTGTGAGCGGTTCGAATCGCTCCCACGCCCCTGGGTTCTAGACACTGGACTTAGGTACAGGCAGCGATACAGAAAACTCAAGTAGACAGGTGGTTTGGATGCAAGCAAAAACCAAGATTTTATTGAACAGGAAAAATTAATACAGTCTTAAAAGAAGTTACCACTATAACATTACAGGCCAATACACTTATACAGGGAATGGGGAACACACGGCACATCGAGGGAAAACAACTATCTTAACAATCCCCTTATCCTTATCCCACCCCTATACCTAACTAGATTAAGCTATGAGGGGCCAGAATTCAAGCTCACCAATCCAAAATCAAAGCCAACTGTTGAAATGAAATGCGGGTTTTGAGGTTTAGCTCTCTGTCCTCTCAGGTGCCCCGTTGCCACGTGGTCTTCAGGAGCGCGGTGCTGGAGCTGCTGCTGTGACACACCTTCTTCTGCTCCGCTATCATCGTCGTCTCGTCCCGATGGGTTCTCCTCTTCTCCCTCGGGCGGTCGTTGGTGATAACGTTACGTCGATGAGACGATTAGCAGTTTTTACTGCTTATATTTTACTACCCATCCTTCGAACACCAGTTTATTCGTCAAGGCGTGGACACCTGCGTTTATTTGCAGAGTTCAAGGTGTTTTCCACCACCGTCCTCAAGGACTTTCTTCCCCCCTCCCACCCAAGCGTCAGCTTATAACTGCGTGCTTGGTTTAATTATCGAAACGTTTTTCGCTGCCCTGCTCTGCCCTTATCGAGTTATTACCATCTTCTTCGTCTCCACTCGGCTCGTCTCGTCGGACTACTATACGAGTCCTGGGCTACCTGCTCAGCTTCATTTCGCCCCTTTCTGCAGCCTGGGCATCCTGGATGGCTGTGGACTTGGGCCTCACTCCCCTTCCTAGCAGTTGGTATGGTGTCTCTGGCTACTGAAAATCTGCTCCGGGGAGAGAACCCCCACCAGGCCAGGGCACGAGTACGAGCGGAGCCCAAGAGGCCAGAGCCACGAGAGCAAGGTCAAGGGCAAGAGCAAGAGAGAGAGACTGCTACCTGGGGCCTTCAGTTATACCTTTACGAAAACCCTTATCTTCGCGCCAAATCAGGTTAGTTCTTTGTCTTAAACTTGGTGGGCTAGTTTAAACAATGGTAGCAATCTATACTGACGGTTTTTAGATGGCCGGTAATCGCATCTACCGGCCCGATAATTGATTTGTATTGCCCTGAGAGTTCTTTGATGGGCTTGCCCAGCCTCGATGGCTGTGTTTAATCTGTTACCGATTATGTATGCAGATTGTTTGATGGCTTTAACTATAGGCCTCACTGAATTTAGATCTGTCTCCAATTCGGTCTAATACATAATTCAAAGTTCTGCCTGGGTCCAAAACACAAATGCTTCTCTTCACAGAAAGCCTGCAGCCTTAGTTTTGATTTCTCCCAAGCTGTCTGCGCTGCAGAATCCATTTTGGAATCCCACAGGTTTTCTGCCACGAGGCACGGACGCCATCTTGGGTACCCTTTTTAATTTAAAATGTCCATACAGGGTCCCTTTTATTAATAATAACCTTCGGGGAGATACAGAAATTTTGCAAATCTTACAACCTTTTGGCCAGCTGTTGCTTTTTCCTGCAGCCTCCGGATCTTTTTCACCCCCTGTCTGAACCTTCGCTTCTGTTTCAGCCTCTTTCTTGCATTAAGTTTGGGCCAAGGAGATGCCCCTTCTCCTTCCTTCTGCCCCTCACTAACCTTTCCCTTTCCGCACGATGCCACACCACCACCCACTTCCATGTCTCTGTCCCCTCTAATTCCTCACTCTCGAGATCTTCTGTAACCTTCTGTTCCTGCTCCCCGTCAGATACATAATCCTGCTCCCCGTCAGATACATCATCTCCCTAGAGGGTCTTCCTGCTATCGCAGTTTCTCCAACAGTGCCGCTCCCTTCAACCTCATCTCCACTACTGACCCTTGCTCCCTGATCCTTCTCTCTCTGGGACATTGGCGCACCTATATTGCTCCCTTCTGGCATCTTTGTCTCACCGCTCCCGTGCTGCTGGCCCCTTTAATGCTCCTGCCTCTTGCACCCTCTCCTTGTCTTGCCCTCTCCTGCTCACTGAGATGTCCGACTCCCCAACTTTCTTTGGAGTACTTACATTTACCACGCACCCTGCTCCCGCCTCCTCTCCCCCCGCGGACACCAGATTCTTTAGGGAGAGCTGAACTATATTATGGCTTGACTCTGCCCTCGACCATGCTGCCCGCTGCTGTCTTTTTCTTTTCCACAGTACGTGGTGTGTTTTCAACTATCTCCATCCTGTTCTCTGCTCCACAATTTTCTGCCTCTTCCTGCACTCTTTTCCCCTTCAATTCACCAGCTGTGTCTCCCGCCTGCTCCGCTCCTCTGGCCATTCCACTCCCACCTCCTGCTCCTTCTCCCATCTCCTCATCACTCATAGAGCTTCCTTCTGCCTCACACTCACAGCGGGTGGGTCCTTTGTGACACACCCCACAGCTCTCCGCCTTGCAGCTTCAAGTGATGTGTCCAGATGTGCCGCAATTATAACAGTACAAGGCCAGACAGTTTCTTACAAGAAGGTCGTGTCCAAGACAATAACAAACCTTCACATAGTTATCATGCAGTATCCGAAAGTACTGCACTCCTTCCATTGTCTCGAATTTCATGCTGTACGGTAATGACGGCACCCCCTCTGGGAACCACATCTTTACGTAATGGGTTCCATTATGTAGGGGTTCGCAAAATTGCCCTATTTTCCCTGAAGATCAAAAATATTGGTCCACATCGTGGATGAAGAATTATGTGTTTTGAATTGCCTCTGGGTTGGATCAATGTTTTTAAAGCATACTCAGAACCACGAAAGACTGATCTGAGCTGGGCAGCACATGGACAACACTGGAATCGAGGAAATTCGTGGAAATATTCACACACCTTAAGACAGTACTTTTATTAATAAAATTATTCCCTGGAGTTTGGTCAATCACAAAGATTTTAAAATGGCCGTCAGAAAGCATTGGCCAAGACAATGGGGCTTAAAAGGCAGCCCGTGATGTCTGTGTATAAAGTGGGAGGATCAATACAGTGGCAGTCAAAGACCTGCCAATCAAAGGGAGATTCCCTCTCAGAAGCAATGATGTTGTTTATTGACATAAGGGATTACAACCACTTGAGACTAAACCGCAGAAATCAGCTTCTGTTTACACAGTAGTTTCAAACCCATTCAAAGCACTTACACACAATGGATATATCTAAACCCTGGAAAAAGGACTTTGATAGGGGACAGATCAGTATGAATGAGGTTTTGAATCACCCATTGACTCAGACAATACAACAGTTGGATTCCTTTTGTTTTAGCCAGGGGAACTCCGGAGGTGGGCGGGAACATCCCGGCCCCAGAGTGTAGACACATTAAATCACTCCAACCACTTTGAATCAGCCAATCACGGTCCTTCTCTTGTATATTGGAACTTTTGGACGTGAATTTTGCAGACAGCAAAACAGCAGGAGCTCACCAGGTATAAAGATAACTCCTGAGAAGCTATCGCTCTCTTACTTTGCTGGACCACAGGTGAGTAGGGTTTCTGACTCCTCAGCAAAGCAACCTAGTAAGGAGTTAGGGGGTGATGACTAAGGGGAAATTGCTAAGATTGTTAAATTAACATTGTAGCCACTTACCCCTCGTTCTTGCCATCTGCCTTCCCCCATTTAAGCAATTTTACTGTAATTACTGTGTTCGTGTGGTATAGTTTAATATTTGATTATAGTTTCTTTTAGTTAATAAAGCTTGATTTTTCTCTCATCCAGACCATTTGTCCATTTTTAATATATCATTAATTATAAGTCCTCCAGTCAGAACTGGATGGTGGGGTAGCGATTCGAAACTGCTGTTTGGAAATTGGTTTACAGTGTAGCAGCAAAAGGCTGCCTGACCAGGTGAATTACCGTAAACCAGGTAAAAGATTGGAATTGGCCAGAGTGCAGGCAAAGGCTGCTGACCAGGTGAATTACCTTAAACCAGTTAAAAGAAGCCCCCCTACAATAAGAACATAAGAACATAAGAAATAGGAGCAGGAATTGGCCACTTGGCCCCTCCAGCCTGCTCCGTGTAGGGGGTGGCGCGTGCCCAGTCAGCTGTGCCCCTGACTGCCTCTGAGCAGTTCGAATCGCTTCCACACCCCTGGGTTCTAGACACCCGACTTAGGCACAATAAAACACAATCTTACTGTGAATTACTGAAATAATTATAGGCATATAAAATTACACTTATTTGGGAATGGGGCGCACACGGCACATCGAGGGAAACGAATACATTAAAAAATCCCCTTATCCTGATCCCACCCCCAATACCTAACTAGATGAAGCTACGAGGGGCCAGGAATTCATGCTCACCAATTCAAAAACTGTTGATTTAACTGGTTGTGGGTTTTGAGGTTCACTCTTGCTGTCCTTTGGAAGTTTGTCGTTGTCATGTGGTCACAGGGCGCGGCGATGGAGTTTTTTGTGCGAAGCATCCTCCTTTTCCTCCGTTAACGTCTTAGTTGAGTACTTTGTCACGATGGGTCTTCTTCTGCTTTGGGTGGTTCGGTCGCCGACGGTTTTGTTGCGTTTGGGGCTCGGTTGGTGGTTTTTACCCTTAGGCAGATTTTTCTACCCAAGCTTCAAACGCCAACTTATTCTTAATTGACCTTGCTATCCATGCTTCGAACGGCAACTTATTCATCAAATGCCAGCTTATAACTAGGCCGTTTGTCTTGATTTCACTGTCCATGCATCAAACGCCAGCTTATAACTCGGCCGTTTGCCCACCAACATGTCTTTCCGCTGCCCTTCTCTGCCTTTACCGGTTTTACTGTTTTTCTCATCTCGTCTCATCTCGTCTTGTCTGTTCGTGGCCCCGTATGTCCTGTGCGTTTTCAATTCGGGTCTCGTTCTCCTCCCGCGTTTGGCCCCCGGTGTGGTAATAGGCGTTATTGATGTCGAGCGGCACGGGGGGGGAGAAGAGAGCCTGCAACAAGGCACGAAGCGAGAGCGAGAGGCAGGAGGCAAGGGCCAAGAGAGCGAGAGCTACCTGTGGGCCTACAATTATACCCGGTTCTTCACCCCTTATCTGCGCACCAAATCAGGTCAGTCCTTTGTCTAACTTTTGGCGGGCTCGTCTAAAATGATTACAGTCATTTATTTTAACGATTTCTGGGGTGGTTGTCTCCGTGTTTAATGGCTTCGATGTCCTGGCTGTTTGTTATTTATGAAACTTAATCGGGATTTCCTGGCTCGGTGGCCACATTGATCTGTTACCGATTATGTATGCAAAAATTGATGGCCTCAAGATTAGGTCCATCCTGACTTGATCTGTTCCAAGGTGAAGAATGCATATTCTGTGTTTACCTAGCTGTCTGGCTTTACAAAGTCTTTCACAGATCCATGCATGTTAGGTTTCATTTCAGGGCTTGCCTTTTGCAGGGTCTTGCTTTTAAAATCCTGTCAGTTTTGGTCACGAGGTTTCAGGAGCCATTTTGGGCACCTTTTTTTAATAACTTGTCCATGCAGGGTCCCTTTTTCCATAAATTTTGGGGAATGTAGGAATTTTGAGAACCCTACACTCCCCCCTGTTGATACTAAACTCGCTTTAAGTATCATCCTGACAAGGTGAGCAAAATTTCTGACCCTCCATAGTCAATCTTCCCCTGTAATTACCTATCCACGATCCCACGACACATGCATTTCCCATTCTGTAAAGATGCAGTGTACATAAGCATACATAGAATAATTACAGTCGTTTACACACATCCAAGCATTAAGGGGGTCCAACACCCCTGCACCACTTGGTACACCTACACCTTTATTAACAATAACAAATCGATAATCTTCATTAAAAACAACAAAAGAACACAAAAAACAACAATCTTTATTCAGAAACACACAAAAAAAATTCAAACATGTTTATCTCCCTCCACCTTGACATAATGTTCCTTCCAGGTCCTTTGGTTTTGGAATTCTAGTATTTGGCCTTTTCCCTTGCACTGAGTGCACACTAGGTACAATACTTTTCCCAGCTGGCAAACCACGAGGATGTGAGAAGCCAGCCTAATCCACGAAGGGACCTCTATATTTTCAAAAATGTCCCACCAGGGTGGAACTACAATGTCCAGTATCTTGGCCCCTATCTCTACCGTCTTCTGCTCTAACTTGTAGAAGTGTTTCTGTGAGACTATTACTGCTTTGAGTATTTTGGTAAGATGTTCTGGGAGAGGGGGGATTTCGTAGCCGAAATGCGCTACATACTTTTGCAGGTTGGTAAAATTCTCTTTTACAGTGAGGTGAACAGTGGAGGGTTCAGGAATGGGGACAATTCATTCCTGGGCCTCTTGAACTTCTGCCTCGGGCTTAAAGCAGAAACTGCTGTCACTTACCGGACACCAGCTATGCAGTACATGCTGGTAGTGGGGTGCACCTGTGGTGACACAATGGCCCCGACTTTTGGCTTGTGTGGGAAATGGTCGGATTTCCCCGAATGTGGGGTTTCTGACACACATAAAAAAGTGTCAGCCAGCTCCACGCAATTTTCCCTCAAGTGGCCAATTAATTCCCAGCATGTGGGAAGCCTTGCTAATTGTCCAATTCGAGTCAGAAATCCCCACACTATGATGTCATCATTCGTGGTGCTTTCAAAGTGTTCAGCAAGCTTCTCCACCTCTGCAGGCTTCTCAACCACTCTTGCACAATGGCAGAGGTACCTGCACCAGCTGTTGCCTTCAAATTCGACGAGGCTTCACTGCAGGCATTATTGGATGGGGTTAGGGCCCACAGGGAGGTCCTCTTCCCTAGGTCAGGGAGGAAGAGACCTCCCACTGAGACCAATGCTGCATGGATGCAGGTGTCAGCAGATGCCAACTCGCTGGGAGTCACCAGAAGAACCTTGGCATTACATCTCTAACTCCTTCCTTTACTCCCCCACAGTACCATCCAGAGCCCCCGTCCTCACTGTGGAGGAGGAAGAGACTGTGCAGCCAGACTCCTCAGAGGAAGCTTCAACCTCTGAGGGCGCAGCATCAGCAGAATTAAGCGCACCCAGCACCAGCGCAGACACTCACACCTCGGGGGGACCTTCGGGACATAGAGTAGTGTTGTCACCTGGTGTTTCACAGCTCACAAGTGAGCCTCAGCAGATTCTGGAGACAGGGACAGCAGTGGAGAGTCCTCGTTGGAGGGCGCAGGACTCTGCCAGCTCAGCTCAGCTGTGCTGCATGACGACCCTCTGCCTCTGGGTCCATCCGCAATAGAAGAGGTGATGGATCTCCATGCACAGATGCAGGAGTCTCTGGCAGGTTTTGTCTCCAGGGTCACTGCGTGTGCTGAGCGAATGCAGGAGTCCATAGCGACCATGAGCAGAGCCTTTGTGGAGTCATTGGCGCATGAACGCATCACCATGGAAAGGTTGGCAACCTCCATGAAGGAGATAACTTACCAGGGTACGGAAAACATGGTGAGTGCTCATAAGAGAATGACATCTCTTGAGGAGCATTGGCCATCTGTTGAACAGAGAAACCAGGGCCTAGAAATTCGGTTTGGGTCCGCCAGGGCTTTAGCGCCCGAAATTTTGCGCCCGCCATAATTGCCGCTGCGCCCGCCTAAAATTCAGTTGCCCCGGGCCCAGATGGCAGCGGGCGCTAATGGAGGGTTTTAGCGCCTCGCTATGGGCGTTGAATGCAGGTTTCAGGCGCTAATCCCCCGCTGCGGCACCCGATGCGGTGCGGCAGGCTGGGGTACTGCAGGCCTCCTCCTTCTCTTAAGGAGGAGCTGCCTGCAGCCGACAGCTGACCGGTGGATTCCCCCGACAAATGAGCCCGGCACCTCGGAGAAGTGCCGGGCTCGCGGGACACACACATCAGTGCCGCGGGGGGGTGGTGCAGGAGTCCGGGGAGGGAGGTGCGGGCAGGCGGCCGCCGGGAAAGCGGCCGGCCGCCGCTCCACCTTTATGCGCCGGCCTTACGGTGCTGCAACATCCCGTTCCACAATCGTTGTTTGCGGCTGCCACGGGCGAGGCGGCCGCAACTGAATTTGGCCATCGGGCCGGATTACCACTGCAACCGGGGCGCTGCGCACACCGATGACGTCATCGGTGCCGGCGCAGCGCTACCGGGTAACGCCGATGTTAGGGCCCATCGCAATTTCGGGCGCAGCGATACCGCCGGCGCAAGCCACTCTAACGCCCCTAATTGGGCGCTAACCCAACCGAATTTCTAGGCCCAGACCTTCATGGAAGTCCTTCTGAGTAGGACTTCCAGTGCAGAAACGGGTCCCACTGGCCCCCTAAAGCGCAGCAAGGTGCCCTCAAGCCACTTCCAAGCGCTGGCCCCTTCTGACCTGTGCAGCTTCAGGTGAGTGAGCAGCAGCCTGGTGCTACTGGTAATCATCCTGCTGTTCCTGGTTCTGCTGCAGCCGCCTCTGCTGTTGGAGATCCTCTAATGCCAGGAAGGGAACGTCCCAAAGGCCTCCCATGCTTCTGGCAGATGCCTCCGTTGAGGGGGCGCTGAGTTAGGGTGGTGAGAGGGGCTTCACAGGAGCTCACACTGGAGAAGTGTGTGAGGCTCCAACTTTCTGCAGCTGCTCCTAAGGCTTCAAAAAGTTCCCCCAAGCCTTGATCAACAGGGTCCTGCAGCCTACAAATGCTGCCTATTTAATTCTCTTCAGCCCTCAGCGACCTGCTGCTGCAAGCAAGCAAGCCAGCTGTTTTCACGCCAGCTCTCAGCAGCGGGGTTCCCCGCAGGCGGGTTTCATGTGGGGAAAGCCCCAAAGTCGCAACGGCACGGGAAAATCCACTTCAACAAGCAGATAATTGCTTGTTAGTGCTCCGACAACCAGTCCCGCTAGCGGCGGCTGGGACTGAAGTGGGGCGCGTGGAAACGGCAGCCAGAAAGTCGGACGGGGGGGGAATCGGGCGGGGGGGTTCCCGACCCGCTTTTTTGCCAATTTTCGGCCCCCGGCCACATGAAAAGCCGCCCGACAGCAGCCAGAAAATCGGGGCCAATATGTCCCACCTCTTATATATGCTACCTGTGGGGGAACATGGTCTTGTGCCATTACCTCCATGGTACAGTTTATAGGTTTTGCGCCAGCAGCTTTAAACCCGCACTGTGGTTTTGAATAGGCATTCAAGTGCTGGGGACACAGTATTATGTGTGCTCCCCGGCTCCGGCACCCCGAGAGGTCAGTACCTGTCATAGCATGCTCCCACTTTATGACATAAGGTGGGACCACTGTGAAACGGATATGTGCACCCCCTTGAATGACTCCAATGTTCTCTACCCTGTATACCAGTGCGGGTCGGGCTGTCCCACCCATGACCGGCATTCTTACTACTATACCCATGATAGTATGTTTAGAACATCCACAATCTACTGGGACTGGGTAGGCCTCAGAAGCTAGCCGGAGTTGACACAGGCTTAATGCATTCTCTAATGGGTGGAGGGCTGCGAGGTGTTTGTTGCTGATCCAGGAAGGGACTAAACCCTGTTTTAAATCCTCCAGATTATTGCGGCCCTCGCCCAGCAACAACGCCCCGTACAGCACGCACACCTTGTTCTGTGCAGCCTGGTCAGAAGCATTTCTGTCCTCTCTTATGAGGGCATTCACGGTTTTGGCATGTCTTTCCAGTTCCACTATTATTTCTTTTAAATGGACTGTCATGGCCTGGTCCTCATGTAACTCTGAGCCTACTACCATGTTTTCATCCATCAATATTATCCTCAATTGAGTTTTTAAACCGTTTATCTGGGTCTGCAATTCCAAGTCATCCAGACTGTTGATGACAGAGGACCCTGTGTTAAATGCAGTAAAAACATCATTCCATGCACCCCTTCTTTGTCTCCCTGTATTACCCAAAAACTCATGGTGTGTGGTGCACAGTTCGGTTTTGTCAACGTTGGCAAAATTGAACTCGTAAAATGTCCTAAACATCTCTTTTAACAGGGCCTAGTATTGCTGTTCTGTCTCTTTGGGGCACCACTCCGGTAAGTGTACCTCGGTGAGGTTTAAAATCACAGAGGCTACCGCGTAGTGTACCCCCTGGTATAGCACCTGATCCGTAGACACTAGTACCAGCCCATTCCCTGGTCCCTTGGTGGTGGCGGGACACCCCTCCCTGTGTGTCCTTGCTGCCTGGGTCATGGGCAGGGGCTTTCGGGTGCGGGTCACAAGTTCAGTGGCATTCACTGGGATCTGGGAGTATGGGACCGCGCACGCCTTCAGGCTGGAATCCCACTTCACCCCCTCCCCGGCATCTTGCCATTGCCGGTGGAAAATGATGGATATGCCTGTGGGGCAGACCTTCTCTGACCCCCACATACAGACATAAGTCCCCTGATCTGGTTCCCATCACTTGTCCCAGCACACACTCAATCCCCCGTGAGTCCCTGTAATCGTCCGATGGGTATTGTTCCCCAATCGTTCCCACCTGACTGCGGGGTTTCCCATATCCTTGCTCAGTTTCCTGAGCCACCACCACCTATCCAAAGGAATCCGTCCCTTGCATGTTAAACATACACGTTTCCCTACAGTGATGCTGACCCTTGTGGCAATGACCTGTACCCTGGGGCACAGGAGGGAGGCCTCCCCATACATGAACCCAGTCTGGCTGGAGTACTGAGTCGAATTGGACCCCAGTCACCTTGGCCACCTTCCCTCGTGGAAGAAAACGGCGAGCTCCTCCGCATCCCGTTCGCCACTTCCATCGGTAACTATCGGTGCTCTCTCTTCTAAGCGCCCATAGATGTGGGAGTCCGCCACGTCACCTCACTTTCCACTGCTCATTCCTATCAGGGCGAGTAGGAGTACGCCCCCCTTCATCCTGAAATCCTCTCTGCAAAGAGATACAAGAACATATAGCCAGGTCCCGAGGAGATTCTCTGGCTTGGGTGAAGCATAGTCGAGTCAATATAAACACTCTTAACAAAACTACTTATTTAAAACTACCCATCACCTTGTTTAAACTTACACTAAACACCCAAACTTAACAATACCAAACTTAACGATATAACTTACATAAACTATGTACATCCGCTGCCCGTCTCCGGGCGGCCAGCCTAATTCCTGTTCAGGCTGTGGCACACCGTTCCCTTCGGTGTCGCCGCACCGTCCTGTACTTTTGGTCCCTCACAGCCTGTGGCTGCTGGCTGGGGACCTCTGCACTCAGACTGATCTCTCACTCGAGAGGCTGCCCTTTTTAAATGAGGAGCCGGTGACCACGGTTGCCTTGGCTGCGGCGTCCGTGGGGGCCTTCTAGGGACTTTGGCGGGTGGGGTTTTCTTGGCTGGTGGGCCTTTAACCCGAACCACTGCCCCCTCCGGTGCGGTATGTGAACTTACCACTACCGCCGGCTGGGGATCTTCTTCCTCAGGCTTTACCCCTCCTGAACCTGGGCTAGGGGCAGGTAACTCTTCGCAGCCTGTTGCTGCGGGCTGAGAGGCTCCTCACCCCAGGTCCCAAATCTGAGTCCAGGGCGGGGTCTTTGCCCTTGGGTCCCTCCTCATCTAAACCTGGGTCAGGGGCGGGGTCTTCGCCCTCGGGTCCCTCCTCATCTGAATCCCAGAAGAGTGGGGGAGTGTCCCAATCGGCGGGCGGGATGGCCCCTCCCCTTAAACAAGCCACAGCACCTGCCTGTGCAGTCTGTGAACTCGTTCCCGCTGCAGGCTGAGGATCTCTATCCTCAGACCTTACCCCAACTGGCCGTTCCCTCTTCTCGGGCTTAAACAGTTTACACTGATTAATATGAAACCATTTGGTGCACCGAGGCATTTTAATGGCATATACCATGGGGCTGGCCTTGTCTACAATGCTGTAGGGCCCCATGTATCGCGGTTCTAGACTTCCTACCCGAGCAAAATTCCTCACCATAACCTGATCCCCTATTTCCCACTCGTGCTGTTTTCGGAGTTCTAACAGCAATCGGTTACTCCGATGCTGCTTTCCCATGTTACCAGCCGTCTGCCCGTGGACCTGCTTGAGGTGCTCGAAGAAGTTTCGGGCGAACC
The DNA here is from genome assembly GCF_052327205.1 of Somniosus microcephalus. Taxonomy (NCBI): domain Eukaryota; kingdom Metazoa; phylum Chordata; class Chondrichthyes; order Squaliformes; family Somniosidae; genus Somniosus; species Somniosus microcephalus. Next base: position 85,920,589 of record NW_028225179.1, on the reverse strand, counting down.
TGTCCTGGTTTACCTCCCTGAGCTGACCTTCTGTGAGCACCAGGGCTAGTACATGGGTGGGGGTCAGCATAACCCTGCCAGTCATCAGCTCGTACGGGGAGTACCCCGTGCTTTTTGACTGGCTGGCCCGGATCCCCATCAGGACCAACAGTAGGACCTCTGCCCATTTTCAAGGCGAGTCCACCGTCTCTTTCCTCAGCCTTTTCTTCAAGGTCCTATTCATCCTCTCCACAATCCCTGATGACTGTGGGTTGTGGGCAACGTGCCACTTCCCCTCGATGCCGAGCAGCATAAGGGTATTCTGCATTACCTGCCTGGTAAAGTGACTCCCTTGGTCGGACTCCACATACTGTGGTAGCCCCCATTGTGAGAACACCTCCCGGACCAGGATCCTGGCTGTACCCAGAGCTGTGGACGTTTTGCAGGGGAAGGCTTCTCCCCATTTCGTGAACACATCTACCAGGGCTAGGCAGTACTTATAGCCTCCCTGGGCGGTGGGTAGGGGCCCGATGTAGTCGACCTGTATCGACTGCCATGGTCCCTCTACCCTTTTTCCCTCAGTCACTGCGCTGAGGACTGCCTTAAGGACGGGGCTTGGGTTTGGACCGTCTTGAGGTCCGGGGCTAAAGATACCCCTGCACTCCCTTGTGTCCCATCCCTACCTCTGACTGCTGCTATGGGTCTGGACCCATATGAGTCCCAGAAAGTGCCTGTGCGGGCAACCTCCTTAGCTGGCATGTCAGCCTGCTGGTTGCCCTGACTACGGGGTTCTGTGGAGGAATGGGCTTTCACCTTATGGATGAAAACCTTCCCTTCCTCCCCCACTGCTGCTAGGATTTTCTCCAGCAGGGGTTTTACTGTGAGGGGTCTCCCGTTGGCGGAGGTGTATCCATGGCGGGACCAGATGGCCTGGTACTCCATACACGAATTGCAGGTAAACATGCTGTCTGAGCAAAACGTGTATGGGGTGGGGAAGATTTCGGGGTGTGTAATGACGTACACTACCACGGACAGTTCAGCCTGCTGGGTGCTCATGGTGCTGGGGAGCTTAATTGCCAGGGCAATGTTTGCCGCTGGGTCATAAACTCCACAATCCATGAGTCGCTCGCCAGCAGATACCGTGCTGGAGCCGTCCACATAGATTTCGCAGCCTGTGGGGTGTATCCCAGCTCGCAAACCTATGTCCACTTCCCAAACGCCTTCTATGGAATACCGGTGGGCTGTGCCAGGATATACCAGGTTGGCTGCGAGCTTTGGCTCGCAGAGACCCTTCACCTTTAGGTCCATCTGTGAGACAAGCAGGGTCCAGCGAGCAATGCGGGCACTGCTCACCGCCCCATCTTTGATTCTCCCATCCAGGAGCATCTGGGTGGGTGTGTGATGGGTGAGGAGGGTGTTGGGAGAGGTGCCTGTGAAGATCAGTGATCTTTTCACAGCCCAATGTGTGGCCAACTGGAGTAGCTCCTCTCCACATCCGTGAGTATCCTGGAGGAGTAGACCACTGGCCTCAGCCTGCCATGCCACTCTTGGAGCAGCACAGCACTCAGGCTGTCCCCGCTGGCTGCTACCTCCAGGAAAAACTCTTTTCCCCCGTCTATGGCCCCTAGAGCTGGTGCAGTCTGCAGGTCTTTCTTGAGCCTGACAAATGCTGCCTGGCAAGCCTCATTCCAAGCCCACTCCACTCCCTTGTGTAGGAGTTGGAGCAGAGGGGCTGCTGTGGCTGCATAGTCTTCAATAAAGTCTCTGCAGTACCCGGTTATTATGTCCGTGTGTAATTGAGACACGGACTGCAGGAGTAGGTTACAACAGGTGTTTACTGAGTGGAGACAAACTGGACCTACTATGCAAAGTTACTACACAGGCTTATAGACAGGGGTGGTCACTACTGGTACTGCAGTATACAGGGGCTGCAGAATATAGTTCCTTCTGCAAAGTACATACACTACAATTCCTCCCCTTTTAGCTAAACAGTACATAACATTCGATTAATAAGTAAATAACATATTTACAATTACAGTTGCTAGATACATTAGCTGAAGTTAAGCAATTATAAGTTCAGTCTTTGAGGAGGCTTCCTGATTCTGTCTGGATAACGCCTCTTTGGGGTATCAGGTTCTTCTGGCAAAGTTGATTCGGGATCAACGTCGTTGTTTGGTTCTTCTGCTTCCAATATCACCAATTCTGAGGTAGATGCAATTGATACTTCGGTTTCATCACCAGGTGTATCGGATCATGGTGTGTGTAGTGTATGTGCTTTAAGTCAGAACTACTTTTTACAGCTCCTGTATACTGTAGTACCGGCAGCAACCACACCGGTATATAAGCTGTGCGCATGCCTCTGTACTCCAGTCTAGAGATTGCCCTCCTCCAGTAAAGACCTGTTATTTGTTTATGTACAGCATCCATGTAATTATTTATCCACTGAACCACGGATCTAACAGTGGTGACGAGTGTTGATGCGAATCTACCTGCAACATTAAAAAAAAATAGTCGAGCCCAGGAACACGGGCGTCGACCGCGAGCAACCGCCCAGCAGTCAGGCAGAGATCCAACTTCACGGGGGAGGCTGTGGAGAGCCGGGCTTGGTTCCCCAGCCACAACGAGCAGTAAGAGACCGACGACAGGTCCAGAGCAGACCCTTCCCGAGCAGCGGCGGCTGGAGCTGACCGACGGCAGAGAGAGAGAGCCGGGCAGCGTCGACGGGGTAAGAAAAAGGGTGAAGAGAGCAGGGCGCAGCCGGGGGTTGATCACCGAGCGGCAGCGAGGAAAAATACTGCAAAACCGGAGAGCGAGAGGGTAAGAAACAGCCGGGTTCTAGACTGAGCGGCGTCGACAAATATCAAGAGAAGAACGCGCAGAGCACAGCCAGGGATCACGGGCTGATCAGGGTCCGCGGGGCGAAGCAAGGGGAGATGCCATTGAGCCACGGAGAAGCAGGGAGTGCGCGGGAGACGCCATTGAGCCACGGAGAAGCAGGGAGAGCGCAGGAGGCGCCATTGAGCCGCGGAGAAGAAGGAAGAGTGCGGGAGACGCCATTTTGCGAAGCCGCAGCGGAGAAGACGGGCGAGCGCGGGAAGGAAGGAAAGCGCGGGAGACGCCATTTTGTGCCAGTGGAGAAAAAGGGGAAGCGCGGGAGGCGCCATTGGTGATAGTTAATGCACAACCAAGGATGCCGAAGAGTGGCAGTATCTCTACGTTCGACAATGACGTCGAAGATTGGGCGACATATGTGGAACGTATTGAGGTGTACTGCAGGGCGAATGAAGTGCCAGATGCTAATAAAGCACTGGTTCTGTTAAATTCCATGGGTGCAAAAACTTATGGGTTGTTGCAAAATCTAATAACCCCAGAGAAGCCGGTAAACAAGAATTTTGAAAGCATAGTAGAAATCCTACAGGACCACTTAAACACCACACCGCTGCTGATAGCAGAATGATTTAAGTTCCATAAAAGGAACCAACACAAAGACGAAAGCAATGCTGAGTACCTAACGGAACTGCGCAAGCTATCGAAATACTGCCAGTTTGGAGAGGGACTAGCAGATACGTTAAGGGACAAGTTTGTGTGTGGGCTACAAAGTGAAGGAACCCAGAAACGGCTTCTATCAGAAAAGGACCTTACGCTGGACAAAGCTTTCAGTATGGCAGTATCACACGAAGCAGCCGCAAGGGGCACTGCAGAGATACAACGGAGACCGCAAGAATATGGCACCAACGAAATGACCTATGGAACAGGGAAGTGCTATCGCTGCGGCAGAACAACACATGACCAGAAAGATTGTTGGTTCAAGGACCAAGTGTGCAGACAGTGTGGGAAAGCAGGACACATAGCAAAAGTCTGCAGGTCTGGGAAGAAAACCAACAGTAAGAAATCTCCACAGGAGAAGAACAAAAAGGTACACCAGGTCCAAAGATGTGCAGGTTAGGTTGATTTGGCTATTATAAATTGACCCTTAGTGTTAGGGGATTAAATACGTGGGGTTACGGGGATAGGGTGGGATATGTGTCGGTGCAGGCTCGATGGGCCGAAATGGCCTCTATCTGCACTGTAGATTCTGTGATTCTGTGATTCTGTGAGGTGATGGACAATGGTTCAGACGAACAGAAAAGTGACACAGACTCCGGAAGCAAAGAGCTGGGTTGTCTGAAATGACATAATGTAACCGAAATGGAGGATCACCAGACTATCTCGGTTACACTCAAGATAGACGGAGTCCAAGTGGAAATGGAATTGGACACAGGGTCAGCTCTAACAGTCATAAATCAAAGAGACTACAAGCGGCTATTTTCACACATAGCCTTGAAAGCTACAGAGATAGTCTTGAAGACGTATACGGGGCAAAAAGTCTACCCCAAAGGAAAAATAAGGGTGAAAGTGACATATAAAGGTCAGGAAATATCTAAAATGGATATATATGTATTGCCAAATGGAGGGCCACCACTGCTGGGACATGAATGGATCCGGAAGGTACATTTAGATTGGCATTCCATACAGGCACTGAAGGTGGAGGCCAAAAAGGATGACGACGTCACACCTGGACGACTGTCACAAAAGAAGTGTTCCAGGAGGGACTAGGAACACTAAAAGGAATAACAGCAACAATTAAAATAGAGGATAATGCAAGGCCAAAGTTTCTGAAGGCCAGACCAGTGCCTTATGCGATCAGACCAGCGGTTGAAGCAGAGCTGGAAGGGTTGCAACGTTCAGGAGTACTGTCCAAAGTGGACTGGAGCGAGTGGGCTACACCCTTCGTTCCTGTAATGAAGAGGTCATTGAGTAATACGCCTGGGGAACCAAAGAAGGTGCTCGCCAGATTAAAGGAATATGGGCTACGAGCTAATTGCCACAAGTGCGAGTTTTTCTAGAAACAGATCTCGTATTGCGGCCACGTCATCGATGAAGAGGGGTTACATAAGTCCCCTGACAAGATAGAGGCAGTAGTCAAGGCTCCAGCACCGGAAAATGTGTCACAACTGAGGTCGTTCCTCGGGCTGGTGAACTATTACCACAAGTTCTTACCAAATTTGTCTACGGTATTACACCCGCTGAACACCCTACTGCAAACAGGGGCACCATGGAAGTGGGATGACGAACGTAGACGAGCTTTCCAGAAGTATAAAGAATTGATCACATCAAAAGAGGTGTTGGCCCATTTCAACCCAGCACTATCAATTCGTTTGGCATGTGATGCATCAACCTACGGCATTGGAGCGGTGCTGTCGCACAAATTCCCGGACGGTTTGGAGAGGCCAGTGGCCTTTGCGTCTCGGTCACTAACCTCAGCCGAGCGCAACTACACCCACATTGACAGGGAGGCCCTCAGCCTAGTATGGGGAGTAAAGAGATTCAACCACTATCTGCATGGACAGAGGTTCACCTTGCTGACTGACCACCAACCACTTGTCTCCATCTTTGGTCCTAGGAACGGCGTGCCAGTGGTGAATGCACAGCGGTTACAAAGATGGTCCCTGTTTCTAGGGGCGAATCAATATGAAATAGAATGTAAGGGCACGGGACAGCATGGGAACGCTGGTGGGCTGTCACGCCTGCCACTGCCTACTGTGGAGGAAGCACCAGCAGTGGACCCTATCGAGATATTTTATTCGTCGATAATTGAACGATTGCCAGTAACAAACGCGGATATAGAGAAGGAGACCCGCAATGATCCGATGCTGTCTCGGGTATATGATTTGACGGTGAGGGGATGGCCAACACATGGCGACTCACTGTTGCCAGCATTCTCATCCAGAAGAGAACAGCTGTCAGTATGCCAGGGAACAGTGATGTGTGGATCCAGAATGGTGATTCCACCCAAGTTAAGGGAGAGAGTGCTAAATGAGCTACATGAAGGTCACCTGGGGGGAGTGAAAATGAAAAGCCTTGCTAGGGCTTATGTGTGGTGGCCGGGAATCGATCAACAAATCGAAGACCTAACTAAGAGCTGCTTAGGATGCCAGAAGGTCCAAAATGCACCACCACATGCCCCTCTACATCCATGGGAGTGGCCCTCCTCTCCGTGGCAATGGGTGCACATTGATTTCGCTGGTCCATTCATGGACTCAATGTTCTTAATAGCAGTGGATGCTCATTCAAAGTGGCCTGAGGTGATAAAGATGTCTTCAACCACTACAGAGAAAAGGATTGCAGTCCTACGGACCATATTTGCCAGAAACGGGTTGCCAGAGCAGATCTGCTCTGATAATGGACCACAGTTTCTGTCCGATGAGTTCCAAAAATTCATGAAAAGGAATGGAGTAAGGCATTACACATCCGCCCCATATCATCCAGGCACCAATGGATTGGCTGAGAGGTTCGTACAAACCTTTAAGAAGGCGATAAAGGCCATGTGCGACGAGAAAATTCCACTACAGCATAAGATGGACAATTTATTATTAGCCTACCGAAACGCGACACATGCAGTTACCAACCAGACCCCGGCCATGATGTTCTTTAACCGAAGGTTGAGATCTCGTCTGGACTTGCTCAGACCAAATGTGTGAAGAAATGTTGAGGACAAACAATCCCAGCACATCAACGAGAAGCCGACAAGGAGCTTCAATGTAGGGCAACCAGTCTTGGCCCGGGACTATCGAACAGAGAAGTGGCAACCCGGAACAATATGTACAAGGCAGGGGCCATTAATGTACACAGTGGATGTCGGGGAGAGCATTGTGAGACGCCACGTCGATCAGATCTTAGCATCACAGGAATGCGTCAACCCCATGTCTCGAGTACCTGGGGATGAACCCGACAAACCGATAGTATCTACTTCAGACCCAGTAGCAGTGGAACCCGATGAACTACCCAATGAAAGGGGGTCAGAATCGCCTCTGCACCAAGAACAAGAACCTTCGGAAAGGCGCTATCCCGAAAGGGTCAGGAAGCCGCCCCAAAGACTTAATCTATAAATGGACTTTTGTTATTGAATGTACATGTAAAAATGTAATTGTTATTTGAATATTAAGGGGGTATTATTAATCTAAAAAGGGAGGAATTGTAGTGTATGTGCTTTAAGTCAGAACTACCTTTTACAGCTCCTGTACACTGTAGTACCGGCAGTAACCACACCGGTATATAAGCCGTGCGCATGCCTCTGTACTCCAGTCTAGAGATTGCCCTCCCCCAGTAAAGACCTGTAATTTCTTTATGTACAGTATCCGTGTAATTATTTATCCACTGAACCACGGATCTAACAGTGTGGAATTGACGTTTTCCAGTGACTCTAGAATCTGGTCAGCATGGCGTCTTACAATGCTCTCTCCAACATCCACGGTATACTTTAGAGGTCCTTGTCGTGTGCAGATCGTTCCTGGCTGCCATTTCTCTGTGCGGTAGTCCCGGCCAAAACTGGTTGACCTATCTTAAAACTGCTGGTCAGCCTTTCATTCATATTCTGAAACTGCCTGTTCTCCACATCTCTTCTGATGTTTAGCTTAACCAAATCCAAGCGGCATCATAGTCTTCGATTGAAGAACATCATGGCTGGAGTTTGGTTGGTAACCGCATTTGTCGCATTCTGGTAGGCAAACAAGAAGTTATCCACCTTGTGTTGTAGGGGTATGTCTTCATTACACATTGCCTTGATAGCCTTCTTGAATGTTTGAACGAACCTCTCAGCCAATCCATTGGTGGCTGGATGATATGGGGCGGATGTGTAATGCTTAACACCATTGATCTTTAAGAACCTCCGGAACTCTTCAGACACAAACTGTGGTCCATTGTTGGAGCAAATCTGTTCAGGCAGCCCATTTCTGGCGAATATGGTTCGTAAGACTGTGATAGTTTTTTCTGTGGTGGTTGAGGACATTTTTATTACCACTGGCCACTTTGAATGTGCATCCACCGCAATTAGAAACATCGAGTCCATGAAGGGACCAGCAAAATCAATGTATACCCTTTGCCATGGAGATGAGGGCCACTCCCATGGATGTAGAGGGGCTTGTGGTGGGGCGTTTTGGACCTTCTGGCATCCTGTACAGCTCTTGGTCATCTCTTCAATTTCTCTATCGATTCCCGGCCACCACACAAATGCTCTGGCTAAGTTCTTCATTTTTACCCCTCCCAGATGACCCTCATGAAGCTCATTGAGCACTCTATCCTTCAATTTGGGTGGAATTAGTACTCTGGATCCACACATCAAGGTTCCTCTGCACACTGGCAGCTGTTCTCTTCTCGGCAAGAATGCTGGCAACAGTGGTTCGCCATGTGCTGGCCATCCCTTCACCGTTAAATCATAGACCCTGGAGAGTGTCGGGTCATTTTGTGTTTCCTTTTCTATGTTTGCATTCGTCACAGGTAGACATTCGACTATGGTCGAGTGAAATATCTCCACAGGATCCACTGCAGGTGTTTCTTCCACCGTCGGCAATGGTAGGCGCGACAATCCATCAGCATTCCCATGCTGTTTAGTTCCTTTGTACTCGATGTCATATTGGTGTGCCCCTAGGAAAAGGGACCACCTCTGTAGCCGTTGTGCTGTCATTATCGGGACGCCCTTCTGAGGGTTGAAAATGGAGACAAGAGGTTGATGATCAGTTAGTAGAGTAAATTTCTGACCGTGCAGGTAGTGATTGAACTTCTTCACCCCCCACACCAGGCTGAGGGCCTCTCTGTCAATCTGGGCGTAGTTACGCTCGGCTGAAGTTAACAAGTGTGACGCAAAAGCTATCGGCCTCTCTGAACCATCAAGGAATTTACGTGACAGTACCGCTCCAATGCCGTAGGGAGACGCATCACACGCCACTCTTATCGGTAGTGATGGGTTGTAGTGAGCCAATACTTCTCTTGAAGTGATTAGGTCTTTACTCTTCTGAAAGGCCCGCTTACATTCATCGCTCCATTTCCATGCTACTCCAATTTGTAGTAGGGCGTTCAGTGGGTGCAGAATTGTCGACAAATTCGGCAAAAACTTATGGTAGTAATTCACCAATCCGAGGAATGACCTCAGTTGCGACACATTTTCAGGCGCTGTAGCCTTAACTTCCGCTTCAATTTTGTCAGGGGACTTATATAACCCCTCTTCATCAATCACATGGCCACAATACGATATCTGTTTCTTAAAAAACTCGCACTTGGGGCAATTAGCTCGTAGCCCATGTTCTCTTACTCTAGTGAGCACCTGCTCTAGGTTGGCAAGGTGTTCACTGTCATCTTCACCTGTCACTAGGATGTTGTCCAAGTAACACTGAGTCCCCGGAATCCCTTGCAGGACTTGTTCCATCGCTCTTTGCCATATCGCCGGAGCTGATGCTACTCCGAATACCATTCGATTATACTGGTAAAGACCTTTGTGAGTGTTTATCGTGAGATACTTCCTAGAGGATTCTTCAACCTCCATCTGCAAATATGCTTGTGCTAGGTCAATTTTTGTAAAACGCTTCCCTCCAGATAGTGAGGCAAAAATATCTTCTATCCTCGGGAGAGGATACTGCACTGTGTGAAGGACTGGGTTCACCGTCACCTTGAAGAGGTAAGGCCTCACAGCATCGGCGGGAATCTCGAGTGGCAGAGCGGGGCTATAAAAGCCCCAGAGACCAGGTAAGGCCTCACAGTGTCGGCGGGAATCTCGAGCGGCAGAGCGGGGCTATAAAAGCCCCAGAGACCAGGTAAGGCCTCACAGTGTCGGCGGGAATCTCGAGCGACAGAGCGGGGCTATAAAAGCCCCAGAGACCAGGTAAGGCCTCACAGTGTCGGCGGGAATCTCGAGCGGCAGAGCGGGGCTATAAAAGCCCCAGAGACCAGGTAAGGCCTCACAGTGTCGGCGGGAATCTCGAGCGGCAGAGCGGGGCTATAAAAGCCCCCGAGACCAGGTAAGGCCTCACAGTGTCGGCGGGAATCTCGAGCGACAGAGCGGGGCTATAAAAGCCCCAGAGACCAGGTAGGTTTACCAGTCTCCAGTCTGGGAACTCGGAGGGAAGGAGAGAGGTAAAAAGTAATCCAAGTGTGATGTCACCAGAAAGCGGGTAAGTGATTTTGTTGGTAAGTATTTCTCCCTTTTTAAGCTTAAATCTCTTTGGTTTATAGTTTCTAAGGTGTGATATTCACCATCTAGAATCGGGGCAGAGGGTATTTAAGAATAATATTAATAAATTTAATTAATTACATAGAATGGGAGATCAGGTGATGTGTTGCTGCTGCAATATGTGGGAGCTGGTGGACACCATTGATGCTCACGGTGATCACATTTGCAGTAAGTGTTGGCTGCTCGAGGAATTCCGGCTCCGTGTTGAAGAGCTGGAGTCTGAGCTTCAAACACTGAGACACATCAGGGAGGGGGAGAGTTACCTGGATTCTGTGTATCACGAGGTATTCACACCAATTAGATTAATTAATTCAGATGTAGTCCGTGGCCAGGGTCAGGATGGTGTGACTAGAAGTGAGGCAGGTACGGGGATCCAGGAGGTAGTGTTGGAGGAGCCGTAGCCCTTGCACTTGTCCAACAGGTTTGAGGCTCTTACTCCCTGTGAGGATGGGAACAGGGACTGCGGGGAGGATGAGCAACCTGGCCACAGCACCGTGGAGCGGGGGGCCATTCAAGTGGGGGGAGTTAAAAGAAATGTTGTAGTGGTAGGGGATAGTATCATTAGTGTGGTGTATGTAACCTGTTCCACCTTAAGAGAACTTAAGCCTGTCCCACCTTAAGAGATGTACTACTTTCTCTGGCTGCTGTATACGTAATACCGGTGGTGACCACCGGTATATAAGCACTGTGTAGTAATATTGTATTTAGTATAGTCCTGACCTCCAACCAGTAAAGACCTGTTGAACTTTAATCTTGTAGTCTGCGTTAGTAATTCCAACTAGAACACACAGACTTAACAGTGGTGACGAGTCCGATTCTTACCCTGCGGCAGTTTATATCCACGGCGGATTCGTCCACAGAACGGACGTCGAAGAGAGGCTTCCACCCTCATCACCCTGCTGGAAGACACGTCACGTGGCAGACATCGAGAAACCAGAGTGCAGAAGACATCCTGAACTCGAAGCCTCCATCAGCGGCTGTCAGCTATCTTCTTCCTACCTAGGTGGTGGGTAAGCCGGGCAGGGACACGACCAGAAAGTCGGCCGCGTTGGCTGTACAGATGGGGAGGGAAGACGGAGGAATAAGGGCGGTGAGATCGATCGCGACCGGAGATAAGGGCCGGGCCGCATTCAGGCCGAAAGGCGCAGCGCGGGGACATCGATCGCGGCTGGTGATAAGGGCCGGGCCGCATTCGGGCTAAAAAGGCGCAGCGTCTGGGGCAACTGAAGGCGCGAGAGCCGCGGTGAAGCGGAGACAGCGTCGGGGGACAGGTGAAGACCGCCAAGCGCGGGAAAACCACCATTTTGTAGGCGGAGGACGAAGACAAGAGCGGGAAGCCACCATCTTGGATAAAAATAAAAATAAATTAAATTGCAACGATGCCTAAACATGGGAACATTAATACCTTTGATAGCGACATCGAAGATTGGGCCATGTATGTAGAACGCATACAAAATTATTGTAAAGCAAATAAAATCCCAGATGAAGAGAAAGCACTAACATTATTAAACTTAATGGGTGCGAAGACATACGGGCAATTGAAATACCTTTTATCACCAGATGAACCGGCGGATAAGACGTTCGAGGAGATTGTTACTGTCCTGAAAAATCATCTAAACCCCACGCCGCTGATGCTAGCGGAACGATTTAAATTTTACAGCAGAAGGCAGCTGAAGGATGAAAGCAATGCTGAATATTTAATGGAATTGCGTAAGCTAGCAAAGTACTGTCAGTTTGGAACGAGACTGACAGAGGCGCTACGAGATAAATTTGTGTGTGGTTTATTAAAAGAAGATGCACAAAAGCGACTGCTCGAGGAGAATGAGCTGACGCTTGAGAAAGCGGTCACTATGGCAACAGCACACGAAGCCGCAGCGAGAGGCACGGCAGTAATGCAGCTACGGTTACCGGAACTCAGTACAAATAAATTGGGTTTGAGTACTGTAAAATGTTATCGTTGTGGAAAGACAACGCACGATCAGAACCAGTGTTGGTTTAAAAACCAAGAATGCAGAACATATGGCAGGCTTGGTCACATAGCTAAAGTATGCTGGTCAGGAAAGAAGACCAGCAACAAAAAGTCACCGCAAGGAAAATACATAAAGGTACACAAGGTGACAAAGAACAGTTCGACCGAACAGAAGTCAGATTCAGACGCTAGCAGTAATGAACTGGGTAGCTTAAGAGTACACAACGTTGGTAAGGATGCAGATCTCCAGACAATTTGGGTCACCCTTCAGATAGCAGGAGTCCAAGTAAAGGTGGAATTGGACACTGGATCGTCATTGACGGTCATGAATAAGAAAGATTACAAAAGGTTATTCCAACATATTCCCCTACGGGATACGGAGATTATATTGAAAACATACACGGGGCAAAGAGTGTACCCCATTGGAAAGATAGAGGTAAAAGTGGTACACAAGGGCGAAGAAAGCCAAGTAATGGACTTATATGTGCTACCTGAAGGAGGTCCACCACTACTGGGACGGGAGTGGATTAGAAAAATGAATATGGACTGGCACTCCTTGAAGGCACTAACGGTAGATTCCGGGGAAACAGATGTCAAACCTAAACGATTGTCCAAAATATTGGATGATGCTAAAGAGGTGTTCCAGCAGGGACTGGGAACACTGAGAGGAATTACGGCAAACATCAAGATTGATGAACATGCACACCCAAAATTTTTTAAAGCCAGACCGGTACCCTATGCAATACGACCTACTGTAGAAGCGGAACTGGAAGCGCTAGAACGTTCAGGTGTACTGTCTAAGGTAGATTGGAGTGAGTGGGCTACGCCCATTGTTCCCGTTATGAAACGTCCTTCGAGCAACAAGCCAGGAGAACCAGGGAAGGTTCGCATCTGTGGAGATTCCAAAATCACCGTTAATCTGGTGCTTCACACGGTGCAGTATCCGCTTCCACGGATTGAGGATATTTTTGCTTTGTTGTCTGGCGGGAAACACTTCACCAAGATAGACCTGGCGCAGGCGTACTTGCAGATGGAGGTTGATGAAGAGTCACGCCAATACCTCACGATCAACACGCATCGAGGTTTGTACCGGTACAATAGGCTGGTTTTTGGAGTGGCATCGGCTCCAGCAATTTGGCAGAGGGCCATGGAACAGGTATTACAGGGAATTCCAGGCACACAATGTTACCTGGACGATATTCTGATTACAGGTGATGGTGATGAAGAACACCTCGCAAACTTGGAACTGGTGCTCAACAGACTGAAAGAGTATGGACTTAGAGTTAATCGGCATAAATGTGAGTTCTTCCAGAAGCGGATCTCGTACTGTGGTCATGTCATTGACCGGGAGGGGCTTCATAAGTCTCCTGACAAGATAGAGGCAGTTGTAAAGGCTCCCGTTCCGGATAATGTCTCTCAGTTGAGGTCGTTTCTAGGATTGATTAACTATTACCATAAATTTCGACCAAATCTATCCACGGTACTGCACCTGCTAAATGCTCTTTTACAGAAGGGGGTACCATGGGAATGGAGCGAAAACTGTAAGAAGGCATTTCGCAAAAGCAAAGAATTGATCACCTCAGAGGAAGTGTTGGCTCACTTCAACCCGACACTGCCTATTCGGTTGGCTTGTGATGCTTCTCCATATGGTATTGGGTCAGTACTCTCACACAAGTTGCCAAATGGCACGGAAAGGCCAGTCGCGTTTGCATCCAGATCATTGACCTCCGCTGAGCGCAACTATGCGCAGATCGATAGGGAGGCTCTCAGCCTTGTATGGGGAGTGAAGAAGTTTAATCATTACCTGCAGGGCCAAAAATTCACACTTCTGACAGACCATCAGCCGTTGGTATCCATTTTTAACCCTAAGAAGGGTGTTTCAGTGATGACAGCACAGCGTCTCCAGAGATGGTCCCTTTTCCTAGGGGCACATCAATATCAAATAGAATTCAAAGGTACGAAGCAGCATGGCAATGCTGATGGGCTGTCGTGCCTGCCACTACCTGAAGAAGAAGAAACGACGAAAGTTTACCGTGTTGAGTTATTTCATTCGACCATCATCGAGTGTTTACCAGTCACCAATGCAAGTATTGAAAGAGAAACCAGGAACGGCCCGACACTGTCCAGAGTCTACGAGGTGACAGTGAAAGGATGGCCAACACGTGGTGATCCTCTGTTACCGGCATTCTCGGCAAGGCGAGACCAGCTGTCCATCTGCCATGGTACTTTGATGTACGGGACAAGAGTGATTATTCCTCCCAAGTTAAGGGAAAGAGTTCTAAAAGAACTGCATGAAGGTCATCTGGGGGGAGTTAAGATGAAAAGTCTTGCTAGGGCTTATGTATGGTGGCCGGGTATTGACCAACAGATAGAGGAGTTGACGAAAAGCTGCGCTGGGTGCCAAAAAGTGCAAAATGCACCTCCGATCGCACCACTACACCCATGGGAATGGCCTTCAGCCCCATGGCAACGTGTACATATTGACTTTGCTGGTCCATTCATGGACTCCATGTTCCTAATTGCGGTGGACGCACATTCCAAATGGCCAGAAGTGATCAAGATGAATACCACTACTTCAGAAAAGACAATTGCGGTGTTAAGAACAATATTCGCAAGGAACGGATTACCAGAACAGATCTGTTCGGACAACGGACCACAGTTCGTGTCGGAAGAATTCCAAAAATTCTTAAAGAAGAATGGGGTGAAACATTATACCTCTGCCCCATATCATCCGGCGACAAACGGGTTGGCTGAGAGATTTGTCCAAACATTCAAAAAGGCAATAAAGGCCATGAACGATGATCAGATTCCGCTACAGCACAAGGTGGACAATTTCCTAATGGCATATCGAAACGCCGCTCATGCAGTGACTAACCAAAGTCCTGCCATGGTGTTTTATAACAGGAGGTTGCGGTCCAGGTTGGACTTGTTAAAACCAAATGTGCGGAGGGAAGTGGAAAACAAACAGTTCCGGCATCTTAATAACAAGACCACTCGAAGTTTCGACGTAGGACAACAAGTGTTGGCAAGGGGCTATGGAAATGAAAAATGGCAGTCTGGAACAATTCGGGCCAAACAAGGACCTCTGATGTACACAGTAGATATTGGTAACAATGTGATAAGGCGTCATGCGGATCAACTGGTAGAATCGAGAGCAAGGGTCGAACCCATGGTTGCGACAGAGACAACTGTGGAAGACGTTAATGAACCTGAAGCATCTACCTCGGCAGGGAATGTACCTGATGATGATAACACCCAATGCATGGGAGACCAACTAGAGGAGTCACCTCAGCAACAGGAATCAGAGACCACTGAAAGGCGTTATCCAGACCGAATCAGAAGGCCTCCTGAGAGACTGAACCTTTGAACTGTTTATACCTGAAGTTATATATGTTATTATGTTATGTTAAATGGGGATATGACTGTTAAGCTAAAAAGGGAGGATTGTGGTGTATGTAACCTGTTCCACCTTAAGAGAACTTAAGCCTGTTCCACCTTAAGAGATGTACTACTTTCTCTGGCTGCTGTATACGTAATACCGGTGGTGACCACCGGTATATAAGCACTGTGTAGTAATATTGTATTTAGTATAGTCCTGACCTCCAATCAGTAAAGACCTGTTGAACTTTAATCTTGTAGTCTGTGTTAGTAATTCCAACTAGAACACACAGACTTAACAGTTAGGGGGATAGATAGAGTTCTTTGCAGCCGAGAGCGAGAGTCCCGAAGGCTGTGTTGCCTGCCCGGTGCCAGGGTTAAGGACATCTCCTCTGGACTGGAGAGAAACTTGGAGTGGGAGGGGGAGGATCCAGTTGTCGTGGTCCATGTTGGTACCAACGAAATAGATAGGACAAGGAAGGAGGTTCTGCTGAGGGAGTTTGAGCAGCTAGGGGCCAAATTAAAAAGCAGAACCACAAGGGTAATAATCTAGGGTACTGAAGGAGGTGGCCCTAGAGATAGCGGATGCACTAAGGATGATTTTTCAGAATTCATTAGACTCGGGAACAGTGCCGATGGATTGGAGGGTAGCTAACGTTACCCCACTATTCAAAAAGGGGGGTAGGGAAAAAGCAGGTAATTACAGACCTGTAAGCCTTACATCAGTTGTGGGCAAAATGCTGGAGTCCATCATTAAGGATGAAATAGCGGAGCACTTAGCAAATGGGGACAGGATAGGACAGAGTCAACATGGATTTACAAAGGGTAAATCGTGCTTGACTAATCTATTGGAATTTTTTGAGGGAGTAACTGGTAGAATAGATGGGGGAGAGCCAGTAGATGTGGTGTACCTGGACTTCCAAAAGGCCTTCGATAAGGTCCCACATAAAAGATTAGCATGGAAAATTGAGGCTCATGGGATAAAGGGGAAAGTTTTGGCGTGGATAGGGAACTGGCTGTCAGATAGAAAACAGAGAGTTGGAATAAACGGCTCATTTTCTGAATGGCAGGCAGTAACAAGTGGGGTACCACAGGGATCTGTCCTGGGCCCCCAGCTGTTCACAATTTACATTAATGACCTGGATCAGGGAGTCGGATGCAGCATTTCCAAATTTGCAGACGACACTAAACTAGGAGGGGGGGTGGGCTCAGAGGAAGAGACCAGGAAGCTCCAGAGCGATTTGGACAGACTGGGCGATTGGGCGGATAAATGGCAGATGCACTATAATGTGGACAAGTGCGAAGTTATCCACCTTGGGTGCAGGAACGGGAGGGCAAATTATTATTTAAATGGCAATAGATTGGGAGAGGGGGAAGTACAGAGAGACCTGGGTGTTCTTGTACACCAGTCACTGAAGGCGAGCATGCAGGTGCAACAGGCGGTCAAGAAGGCAAACGGTATGCTGGCCTTCATAGCAAAAGGGTTAGAATACAGGAACAGGGATACCTTGCTGCAGCTGTACAGGGCACTGGTGAGACCACACCTCGAGTACTGTGTACAGTTTTGGTCGCCTCATCTGAGGAAGGATGTTCTTGCCATGGAGGGGGTGCAGCGGCGATTCACCAGGCTGATACCAGGAATGGCGGGAATGACCTATGAGGAGAGACTATGTAGTTTAGGGATGTACACACTGGAGTTTAGAAGATTGAGAGGGGACCTCATAGAAGTGTATAAAATTCTGACAGGTCTAGACAGACTGGATGCAGAAGGAATGTTTCCCTTGGCGGGTGAGAACAGAACTAGAGGACATAATTTAAGGATAAGGGCTAAACCATTTAGGACAGAGATGAGGGGGAATTTCTTCACTCAGAGAGTGGTGAACCTGTGGAACTCATTGCCACAGAGGGCAGTGTATGCCAGCTCATTAAATATATTTAAGAGGGAATTAGATATATTTCTACGGGCAAAAGGGGTTAAGGGTTACGGAGAGAAGGCGGGGACGGGATACTGAATTAAAGGATCAGCCATGATCTCATTAAATGGCGGAGCAGGCACGAAGGGCCGAATGGCCTACTCCTGCTCCTATCTTCTATGTATCTATGTATCTATGTAATCTCTGGATTATTACCTGAGCCACGAGCGAATTTGGCTAGGACAAATAAAATTAGAGAGTTAAATGCGTGGCTCAAAGACTGGTGTGGGAGAAATGGGTTATGCTTCCTGGGACACTGGCACCAGTACTGGGGCAGGAGGGAGCAGTTCCGTTGGGACGGGCTTCACTTGGCCAGTGCTGAGACTAGAGTCCTGGTGGATCATATAACTAGGGCTGTAGAGAGGGCTTTAAACTAACTAGTGGGGCGGAGGTTCCTAGAGAGCAAATAATAAAAATGACAACAGAGAAGGTCATAGACTTAGGTAGCAGTGGGGAAATTAAAAACCAGAGCCTGTCAGGAAGGGGCAGAAGGTATGGAGTAAAAGGTAAAGTAATAAAAAGGGCAAAAGCAGGAACTAAGTGTCACAAAACATATAACAAAATAGACGAGTTAATGGCACAAATAACTATATCTGGGTATGATCTTGTGGCCATTACAGAAACATGGCTGCAGGGTGACAATGCCTGGGAATTAAACATACCAGGTTATTTAACGATCAGGAAGGACAGGCAGGAAGGAAGGGGAGGTGGGGTGGCTATGTTAATAAAGGAAGGAATCACTGTAATACAGAGAAATGATATTGGGTCAAAAGATCAGGATAATGAAACAGTTTGGGTGGAGGTAAGGAATAATAAGGGGAAAAAAACACTAGTGGGCGTAGTCTATAGGCCTCCGAACAGTGGCAACTCTGTTGGACGGAGTATCAATCAGGAAATAGTTGAGGCTTGTAATAAGGGAACATCTATAATTATGGGGGATCTTAACTATCATATTAATTGGACAAATCAAATTGGGCAGGGCTGCCTTGAGGATGAGCTCATTGAGTGTATTAGGGATGGGTTTCTTGAGCAGTATGTAACTGAACCGACCAGGGGGCAAGCAACCTTAGATCTGATCCTGTGTAACGAGACAGGATTAATTAAAAATGTCCTAGTAAAGGATCCCCTTGGAATGAGTGACCATAACATGGTTGAATTCCATATTCAATTAGAGGGTGAGAAGGTTGGATCTCAAACAAGCGTGCTAAGCTTGAATAAAGGAGACTATGAAGGTATGAGAGCGGAATTGAGTAGAGTGGATTGGGAAAATATATTAAAGGGTAAGATGATACATGACCAGTGGTGTACATTTATGGAGTTATTTTCCAACTTCCAAAAAATATATATTCCACTGAGAAGAAAAGGGTGTAAAAGAAAAGACAGCCATCCGTGGCTAAGTAAAGAAATTAAGGATAGTATTCGACTAAAAAGAAGGGCATATAAGGTAGCCAAATCTAGTGGGAGGATAGAGGATTGGGCAAACTTTAAAAGACAGCAAAAAATAACAAAAAGATTGATTAAGAAAGGGAAGATAGATTATGAAAGTAAATTAGCAAAAAATATAAAAACAGATAGTAAGAGTTTTTATAGTTATATAAAAAGAAAAAGGGTGGCTAAAGTAAATGTTGGTCCCTTAGAGGATGAGACCGGGAAATTAATGGTGGGAAATATGGAGATGGCAAAAACACTGAATGAATATTTTATATCAGTCTTTACAGTAGAAGACACTAAGAATATCCCAACACTGGACAAACAGGGGGCTAAAGGGGGGAAGGAGCCGAACACGATCAAAATCACTAAGGAAGTGGTACTCGGTAAAATAATGGGACTCAAGTCCTGATGGCTTACATCCTAGGGTCTTGAGGGAAGTGGTGGTAGGGATTGTGAATGCATTGGTAATAATTTTCCAAAGCTCCCTGGACTCAGCAAAGGTCCCGGCAGACTGGAAAACTGCTAATGTAACACCCTTACTTAAAAAGGGCAGCAGACAGAAGGCTGGAAACTAGAGACCGGTTAGCCTAACATCTGTGGTAGGTAAAATTTTGGAGTCCATTATTAAGGAGACAGTAAAAGGACATTTGGACAATCATAATTTAATAGGACAAAGTCAGCATGGTTTTATGAAGGGGAAGTCATGTTTGACAAATTTGCTGGAGTTCTTTGAGCAAGTAACATATAGGGTGGATAAAAGGGAACCAGTGGACATAGTGTATTTAGACTTCCAAAAGGCATTTGACAAGGTGCCACACAAAAGATTATTGCTTAAGATAAAAAATCACGGGATTGGGGGTAATATTCTGGCATGGATAGAGGATTGGCTATCTAACAGAAGGCAGAGAGTTGGGATAAATGGTTCATTCTCAGACTGGCAATCAGTAACTAGTGGTGTTCCGCAGGGGTCAGTGCTGGGTCCCCAACTCTTTACAATCTATATTAACGATTTGGAGGAGGGGACCGAGTGTAGCATATCAAAGTTTGCAGATGATACTAAGATGGGAGGGAAAGTAGTGAGTGAGGAGGACATAAAAAACCTGCAAGGGGACATAGACTGGCTAAGTAGGTGGGCAGAGATTTGGCAGATGGAATACAATACTGGAAAGTGTGAGGTTATGCACTTTGGCAGGAAAAATCGTAGAGCAAGTTATTATCTTAATGGCAAGAAACTGGAAAGTACTGAAGTACAAAGGGATCTGGGGGTCCTGGTGCACGAAACTCAAAAGGTTAGTATGCAGGTGCAGCAAGTGATTAAGAAGGCCAATGGAATGTTGGCTTTCATTGCTAGGGGGATAGAATATAAAAATAGGGAGGTATTGCTTCAGTTGTACAAGGTATTGGTGAGACCGCACCTGGAATACTGCATACAGTTTTGGTGTCCATACTTAAGAAAGGACATACTTGCTCTCGAGTCAGTACAAAGAAGGTTCACTCGGTTAATCCCGGGGATGAAGGGATGAACATATGAGGAGAGGTTGAGTAGATTGGGACTCTACTCATTGGAGTTCAGAAGAATGAGAGGCGATCTTATTGAAACATATAAGATTGTGAAGGGGTTGGATCGGGTGGATGCGGGGAGGATATTCCCGATGATGGGTGAAACTAGAACTAGGGGGCGTAGTCTTAGAATAAGGGGCTGCTCTTTCAAAACTGAGATGAGGAGGAACTACTTCACTCAGAGGGTGGTAGGTCCATGGAATATGCTGCCCCAAAAAGCTGTAGAAGCTACATCATTACATAAATTTAAAACAGAAATAGACAGTTTCCTAGAATTAAAGGGAATTAAGGGTTACGGGGAGCGGGCAGGAATTTGGACATGAGTCTAGGTTCGGATCGGTCATGGCCCTGTGGGTAGCGGAGCGGGCCCAGGGGCCATGTAGCCTGATCCTGCTCCTATTTCGTGTGTCTAATTCTGTTAGATTCAGGAGATGGTTCTGTGATAGTGGATTGGCGGTTAGGATCAGATCAGCCATGATCTTATTGAATGGCGGAGCAGGCTCGAGGGGCCGATTGGCCTACTCCTGCTCCTATTTCTTATGTTCTTATGTTCTTATGTTCTTAATTCCCCACAGATGCGAACCTTCCTTGGCTCCTCAGGCTTATTATTTAACGTTTTCTTCATGACAGGAACGATGGGTGTCGCCCACTCGCTCCAGTTTACCTTAGATAACACGCCTGCATTCTCCAGATTCTCCAGCTCTGCCTCGACGGCTGGGCGAATTGCATATGGTACCAGTCTTGCTTTGAGAAACTTGGGAATTGCATTCTCTTCTATTTTTATCGAGGCGGTTACGCCTTTAAGAGTTCCCAGTTCTTGTTGGAATACCTCTTTGGCGTTAGCTAAGATTTTTGCCAATCATCCAGGTGTGACGTCGTCATCCTTTTTACCAGCCACAGTCAGTGCCTGAATGGAGTGCAAGTCTAAGCTTATCTTTCTGATCCATTCACGTCCCAATAACGGTGGTCCACCATCTTGCAGTATGTACAGATACAATTTCTGTATTTCCTTGCCGTTGTATTCGACAGGCACCCTTATTTTTCCTCTGGGGTATACTTTCTGCCCCATATACGTCTTCAAGACAATGGATGTCTCTTTCAAGGGTATGTGTGAGAATAGCCGCTCATAGTCTCGTCGATTCATGAAGGTCAGAGCTGATCCTGTATCCAATTCCATTTTGACTTGGGACCCTGCTATCGTGAGGGTGACCCAAATGGTTCGGTGATCCTCTTTTGCGATTACGTTGTGAAGTTTGAGACAGCTTAGTCTCTTGTTCCCGGATTCACTATCGCTCTTCTGGTCTTCGGAACTACTGTCCGTTATCTTTTGTACTGTCCTGTACTGTTCCTTAGTAGCCTTTTTGTTGTCGTTAGTCTTCTTTCCAGACCTGCAAACTCTTGCAATGTGTCCCATCTTTCCACATTGCCTGCATATTTTGTCCTTGGACCAGCAGTCCTTCTGGTCATAGGTTGTTCTGCCGCAGCGATAACATTTTTCAAATCCCCGTGTCATTTCATGGGTGCCGTATTCTTGTGGCTTTTGCTGTATTTCCGCAGCTCCCCCTGCTGCTGCTTCATACGATACTGCCACGCTGAAAGCCTTATCTAGCGTCAGCTCTTTTTCTGAGAGTAACCTCTTCTGGGTTCCTTCACTCAGGAGTCCACAGACAAATTTGTCCCGTAGGGTATCTGCCAGTCCTGCTCCGAACTGGCAGTGCTTTGATAGCTTGTGTAGTTCTGTAAGGTAATCAGCATTGCTCTCCTCTTTATGCTGATTTCTCTTGTGGAATTTAAATCTTTCTGCTATCAGCAGCGGTGTAGGATTTATGTGTTCCTGTAGGATATCAACAATTTCGTTAAAACTCTTCGCCATCGGTTTGGCTGGAGTGATCAGGTTCCGCAATAGGCCGTACGTTCTTGCGCCCATTAAGTTTAGTAGTACCGATGCCTTTTTCTCATCGGCTACTTCATTTGCCTTGCAATATACTTCGACTCTTTCCACATACGTGGTCCAGTCTTCTATTGCATTATCGAAGGCAGTGATATTGCCAGTCTTCGGCATCTTGGAAATCTAAGATGGCGCCTCCCGCGCTTTGCCTTCTTCCCCGATTGAACAAAATGGCGCCTCCCGCGCTTTCTGTCTTCTCCGCTGCTGCTAGCACTGTTACTGGCGTTTTTATGCCTTGATGGCGACGCCCTATGGTCTTCGCGAACTTCCCCCCCCCACGCTGCTGCTAACGCCGCTCTCCGCGGTCCCCGTGGCAAACTGCAGCTCCTCGCGGCTTTCTGCGCTTCTAATTTCTTTTATTTTCCCGTCGTCAGAGCAAACCCTCCGGGACACTTTCCTCCCTCTTCTCGGGTCTGTACGCTGCCCAGCTTCGTAGCACCGGCCGCGCCCTGTGTGCTCCACCCTCTCTCCTCTTCCCGACAACGCTGCTCGGCCCCATTGAAAAGCCACCCGATCGAGCTCTAGCCCGCCGCAGCCCAGGAAGGATCAGTGTACTACCTGCCACCAGCCCGATTAGCTGGAACACCATAGACAGGATAACCAAGCCCCGCCCTCGACAGCCTCTCCTGCAAATCTTCAACTTCGATGAATCAGAGGCGGTTGTCCACGGTCGACACCCGTTTCTTCTGTTTGTTTGTTTTTTTTTCTTTCTTCTTTCTGGCCTCGACCTCCAACAACTTTGCTTCAGGGATGGATCCCCATGAGGTGGTGCAGAGCTGCAGGTAATTTCGGATCTGCTCGTCTCCAGTATTATGTCCGTGTGTAATTGAGACACGGACTGCAGGAGTAGGTTACAACAGGTGTTTACTGAGTGGAGACAAACTGGAACTACTATGCAAAGTTACTACACAGGCTTATATACAGGGGTGGTCACTACTGGTACTGCAGTATACAGGGGCTGCAGATTATAGTTCCTTCTGCAAAGTACATACACTACACCGGTTAGCCCTAGAAACGACCTCACACCCGTGACTGTGTTTTGGGGACTGGTAACTCCTGTACCGCTTCCCTCTTAGCCTTATCTATGGCCCTTTCCCCAGCGCGTATGGTCAGGACCAGGAATTTCACCTCCTGCTGGCCGATCTGCGCTTTCTTTGGGTTTACTTTAAAACCCTTTTGCCTGAACAGCTCCAGCAGTTTGGCCATGCTCCTCTCTCGAATCGGTGAAGAGGAGCAGGTCATCCACGTACTGCACCAACTGTCTGGGCTGGCTGAAGCCCTTTAAACTGTTCACTATGCATTGTTGGAAAATGCTAGGGCTGTTGTGGAAGCCCTGAGGCAAACAGTTCCAGGTGTACTGTTGCCCTTTAAACATAAAGGCAAACTTGTATTGATCCTCCCTCCTTAAAGGGATGGACCAAAACCCGTTGGAAATATCCAGCACCGTGAAAGTGGTCGCAGATGCTGGGATACTTCCTATCAGGTCGGCAACTGCTGCTACCATGGGTGCACAGGCTGGGATGTTACTGTTGAGCACCCGATGGTCCGCCGTGGCCCTCCAGGAATTGTCCGGCATTCTAACCGGCCACAGTGGAGAGTTTACGTGGGTGGCTATCGGTCTCAGGACTCACTGCTGTACTAAGGAGGACATGGCTGCTTCCATGTCTGGCTCCGCTTCCCTGGGGAAGTTTTACTGTTTCTGTGGTCGGGCCATGGGGTCCCCGTCTACGCTGACCTCAAACCCATTGACCCTCCCGCAGTCGTGTTTGTGTGTGGCAAATATGGCTAGGTGGGCTTGCACAAATGCCTGGTACTCCTTTGGGGTATTACTGACCAAGAGCTCGAGGTTATTATAACCCTCTTTGGGCTTCATGGTGCATAGGGTCCCCTTCCCTTCTTTCCCTGGGATGACTAACACTTCGCCTTCCTTTCCTGTACTTGCCCCCCATAGGCAATGGTTTCTTAAATTGACAAGGACCCCGTGGCCTACAATAAAATCGGCTCCCAGGACCCCTCTTCCACCCTCCACTTCCCACTTCATTAGGATATAGGTCCACTTAGAGCGAAGCGTACTCAAACGAATGGAGAGCGGGATGGAAAACGAGCCGGCCTGTTCTCTGCCTGTGAATCCCGACAGACTGTATGGGGCCCCGTTAGATAGAGGTGGGGTTAGCTGAATGGACCATGGTACACGATGCCCCCATGCCCAACAGATAGGTCCCCTGCACCCTTTCTACCTCCATCTCCACGAGCGGTCTCTTCCATTCATCGTACCGAAGGGAACACAGGTAAACAGGCTGCGCTGGCTCTAGTCAGGGCTGTGGGTTGGATGGGGCTGACGGGGTCAGAGCACCGGTAACGGCTGCTACTCTCCCGTGGCCAGTCAATAAAGACCTCATGGTGTCCAAAAATGACTCAACAGCAGCGGAAGGGATTCCTGCCTCTGCCTTTTCGGCTGGGGCTGTGGAATTCTTTCCCTTGTTATCCTTCCAAGATTTTTTGCACTCCTTCCTCCAGTGACCATCCTTCCCACACCCTTAACAATTCAGCTTATTGCTAGAAGGGTTATTCCCTTCCTGATGCCACTCCCTTCTATCCTGTCTGGGTTTCACCTCATGCACCTTCACCTTAGGTGGCCGTGCATCGGTTCCCCTACCGATCTTATAGGCGAGGGTCAACTGTCTGATCACCGTAAGTTCGGTGGTCAGGGGATACTTGGGGTCGAAACAGGCTTCCGCCTTGGCCCGGGCGTGTAAAGTTAAGGCACATGGGAGTGGGGGCAAGGTACTGACTTGGATAGAGAACTGGTTAGCAGACAGAAAGCAAAGAGTTGGAATAAACGGGTCTTTTTCCGAGTGGCAGGCAGTGACTAGTGGGAAACTGCAGGGATCGGTGCTTGGACCCCAAATATTCACAATATATATTAATGATCTAGACAAGGGAACTAGATGTAATATCTCCAAATTTGCAGACGACACAAAGCTGGGTGGGCATGTGTGCTGTGAGGAGGATGCCGAGAAACTCCAGGATGATTTGGACACGTTGGGTGATTGGGCAGAAGCATGGCAGATACAATATAACGTGGATAAATGTAAGGTTATCCACTTTGGTAGCAAAAACAGGAAGGCAGATTATTATCTGAATGGCAATAGATTGGGAGAAGGGGAAGTGCAACGAGACCTGGGTGTCCTTGTGCACCAGTCGCTGAAGGTAAGCATGCAGGTGCAGCAGGCGGTTAAGAAGGCAAATGGTATGTTGGCCTTCGTAGCGCGAG
Organism: Somniosus microcephalus; assembly: GCF_052327205.1. Taxonomy (NCBI): domain Eukaryota; kingdom Metazoa; phylum Chordata; class Chondrichthyes; order Squaliformes; family Somniosidae; genus Somniosus; species Somniosus microcephalus. Next base: position 85,895,035 of record NW_028225179.1, on the reverse strand, counting down.
AGTTTGAGTACAGTAACAAGGATGTCTTGCTGCAGTTGTACAGGGCCTTGGTGGGACCACATCTTGAGTATTTTGTGCAGTTTTGGTCGCCTTGTCTGAGGAAGGATGTTCTTGCCATGGAAGGAGTTCAGCGAAGATTCACCAGGCTGATACCTGGGATGGCAGGAATGACATATGAGGAGTGATTGGGTCGATTGGGCTTGTACTCGCTGGAGTTTAGAAGAATGACAGGGGATCTCATTGAAACTTATAAAATTCTGACAGGACTGGACAGACTAGATGCAAGAAGAATGTTCCCGATGGTCGGGGAGTCCAGAGCCAGGGGTCACAGTCTAAGGATAAGGGGTAGGCCATTTAGGACAGAAATGAGGAGGAATTTCTTCACCCAGAGAGTGGTGAACCTGTGGAATTCTCTACCATAGAAGGCAGTAGAGGCCAATTCATTAAATATATTCAAGAAGGAGTTGGATATATTTCTCAAGGTTAAAGGGATCAAGGGGTATGGGGAGAAAGCAGGGACCGGGTACTGAATTTGGATGATCAGCCATGATCGCATTGAATGCTGGAGCAGGCTCGAGCAGCTGAATGGCCTACTCCTGCTCCTATCTTCTATGTTTCTATGTTTCTATGGACCCGGCAAGCTGTTTGCCACCAGGCAATGGAGCCAGTGGGCCAACTGATCCCCATTTAGGAACGCCCAGTTAGGTGTCACAGGACAGGCACTCCGGTACACCGGCCATAACCTGTCCGCGAAAGCTTGCGGGTTTCCCCTGCGAGCTGCACCGTCTTCCCCACATGGGAGAAAGGACTTCACTCATTCATCCCCATGGTCTCCAGAATTTCATCCCTGAGCACCTCATACCCGCCCTGCCCCCTTTTACACTCGTCAGAGAGGGACTGGAGGAGCTTACTCTCCAAAGAGAACAGCAGCATTTTTGCCTGCTCAGCACCATTGCATTCGTTGATGCTGGCCGCCTACTCTACACCCCTGAAGTGGACCGACTGGTCCCCTTTCTCAGTGAGCTTTGAGATATGGCTCACCATAGCCCTAAGCTGTTGGGTGCTATAGGGTAATACGAACTGGTTTTGGAGGGGTCCCTCTTCCTCGCCATCTACGGGTGGGCCGAACCTCCGATGCCGGGCTGGGCACATCGGTCCTGGTTCTAGCCTCTCTTGCGGTGGTTGTTCCACCTCCAGTTCTAGCACTGACTTCACCCCCCCTTGCTGCCAGACCTCGCTAAAACCTGGCACTGCGGGTGGTGGTCGTGTGACCTCCTGTCCCTCAACCGGCTTGCCCCTTTGCACTACCAGTGATGTCTGAACTGTTCTCCCCTCGTTCCCTATAAAATCCGCCTGGCCTGCCTTCGGGCTTATGAGGCACACCATGCCCTTTGCTTCCTTAGGGCCAGACTCAGATTCTCTATCTGTTCTTTGCAGGGGCCATGATCTGCATCTTCAAACACCTGTTCGCTCACTAACTTGTAAGCTGCCTTTACTTCTTATACTTTCTCCTCCTGCTCTCTCACTTGCCTCGCTAGGCGGACATTCTTTTCCCGCAACCTCAACTCATTACCCTTGGCTTCGGTGACCTGGCACTGTAGGTATTCCAACCTGGCCTTATGTTCTCCCATTAATTGTACCCTTTCCTGATTCAGGGCCTGCAATGCTACCAGTAACATTTCCCCTGCTAGAGCCTTGTCCTGGATCTCCAGGGCTGACTCCTTTTTCTCAGCTGCCTGTGCTGCAACGAGCCTGTCCAAAAGCTGGACCTGCTTCTTGAAGCACATCAGCCAGACTGCCTTCTCTAGGGATTTCTTTTGCTCCTTGCCTTCTGTCCACTTGGATGCGGCATCTACCGGTAGCCCAGCCTTTAACAGATTGGTGATCCACTTCTTTGTGATATTCATCTTACTAAACACATAATCAGAAATCCTCTCCTCCATCATGGTTTGCTCATCCGACCCATTGTCCACTGTATCGCACCCCTGTTGCCGGAGTCCTGCCGCGGTCGCCATTTCTGTAGGGGCTGGCGTGTGCCCAGTCAGCTCTGCCCCTGACTGCCTCTGAGCAGTTTGAATCGCTCCCACATCCCTGGGTTCTAGACATCGGACTTAGGTACAGGCGGCGATACAGAAAATCGAGTAGACAAGTGGTTTGGTGCAAGAAAACCGCAATTTTTATTAAAGGCACAATAAAACACAATCTTACTGAGAATTACTGAAATAATTACAGGCATATCAAATTACACTTATTTGGGAATGGGGAGGACACGGCACATCGAGGGAAACGAATACATTAAAAATCCCCTTATCCTTATCCCACCCCCAATACCTAACTAGATTAAGCTGCGAGGGGCCAGGAATTCATGCTCACCAATTCGAAACCTGTTGATTTAACTGGTTGTGGGTTTTCAGGTTCACTCTTTTGTCCTTTGGGGTTCGTCGTTGTCATGTGGTCACAGGGCACGGCGATGGAGTTGTTTGTGCGAAGCACTCTCCTTTTCCTCCGTTAACATCTTCGTTGAGTACTTTGTCATGATGGGTCTTCTTCTTCTTCTTCAGGCGGTTCGGTCGCCGATGGTTTTGTTGCGTTTGCGGCTCGGTTGGCGGTTTTTACCCTTAGACAGATTTTTCTACCCAAGATTCAAATGCCAACTTACTCTTAATTGACCATGCTGTCCATGCTTCGAACGCCAACTTATTCATCAAACGCCAGCTTATAACTAGGCCGTTTGTCTTGATTTCACTGTCCATGCATCAAACGCCAGCTTATAACTAGGCCGTTTGTCCCCCAACGCGTCTTTCCACTGCCCTTCTCTGCCTTTACCGGTTTTACCGTTTTTCTCGTCTAGTCTCGTCTCGTCTCGTCTGTTTGTGGCCCCGTATGTCCTGCGTGTTTTCGATTCGGGTCTCGTTCTCCTCCCGTGTTTGGCCCCCGGTGTGATAATGTGCGTCCTTGGTGTTGAGCGGCACGGGGAGGCAGAAGAGAGCCCGCAATGAGGCACGAAGTGACAGCGAGAGGCAGGAGGCAAGGGCCAAGAGAGCGAGAGCTAGCGGTGGGCCTACAATTATACTCGGTTCTTCACCCCTTATCTGCGCGCCAAATTAGGTCAGTCCTTTGTCTAACTTTTGGCGGGTTCATCTAAAATGATTACAGTCATTTATTTTAACGACTTCTGTGGTGGTTGTCTCCGTGTTTAATGGCTTCGATGTCCTGGCTGTTTGTTATTTATGAAACTTAATCGGGTTTTCCTGGCTCGGTGGCCACGTTGATCTGTTACTGATTATGTATGCAAAAATTGATGGCCTCAAGATTAGGTCCATCCTGACTTGATCTATTCCAAGGTGAAGAATGAATATTCTGTGTTTACCTGGCTGTCTGGCTTTACAAAGTCTTTCACAGATCCATGCATGTTAGCTTTCGTTTCAGGGCCTGCCTTTTGAAGGGCCTTGCTTTTAAAATCCTGTCGGTTTTGGTCACGAGCTTTCAGAAGCCATTTTCGGTACCCTTTTTTAATAATTTGTCGATGCAGGGTCCCTTTATCCATCACTTTTGGGGAATGTGGGAATTTTGAGAACCCTGCATCCGCCATTCAAGAAGATCTGGCTGATCTTGGCCTCAAAGCCAGTTCCCCGCCCGCTCCCCATAACCCTTCACTACCTTATCTTGCAAAAATGTGTCTATCTCCACCTTAAATGTATTTAATGACCCAACCTCCACAGCTCTCTGGGGCAGAGAATTCCACAGATTTACGACTCTCAGAGAAGAAATTCCTCCTCATCTCAGTTCTAAAAGGGCAACCCTTTATTCTAAAACTGTATCCCCGCGTTCTAGATTTCCCCACTATCCATGTTCCTGGATAGTATCTCCTCTTTATTGCCGAGCAAATTTTAATGCCCCACAACTCCAACTTTTTGATTAGCACATTGTTCTCAATATAAACCGACAAGTTTAAGAATGAGACCACCACCTCTTCCGAATATAGCAGAGATACCTCCAAGAACTTATCACCAAACTTCAAACTGAATAAAAGTCTTTCCACCTCATCTCGGCCACTGACCGTCACCTCGAATCCAACATTCGGCTTTGGTTGGCAGGCAAAGCAGCTTCCCTCGCCACAGGCCTCATGTACCGCTTGGCTAATATCCCAAGCTCGTATCTCCTTATCCTCGCAATGATCCACCACCGTGTCTTCTTTTCCAAACCTCCTAGGATCCAGGCCCAAATCTTTGGGCCTTTTTCTCTCCCTTCCAATGACAGTTTCTCCCCTGATTAATTTCATCTTGGGAACACTGTCCTTTGAGGAGCCTGGCACTCCAGACCCCTCAGCAGCCATTTGGCTGCTGTTTATGGTCCAAAACAGCCCTAAAACCTTTAAAAAACCGCCACCAACTTTTTACAAGCTCACTCCAACTCCCTGCAGCAATCAGGCACCCAGTAGCACCTGCTTACTCCTAGCCCCTCCCACCGAGAGAGTGCTACCCACTGAGCCACAGCTGACACAATGACATCAATGAAAACAAAGTACCAAGCCAGGATGAACATTGACCGGGAGCTGCGTGTGTGCTGGTCGAAGATACCTCCATGTCTGGACAAAATTGTTACTCAGCTCCAGCAGCAAGATTCACATTACGTTAATAAAATGATAAATATATATGTGTGGCGGAGCCACCAAAGGACTCAAATCGTTTGTACATAATTCCTTTAATAGAATGTTAGCCACAACCTTGTCTGTATCTTTTTCTGTACTGTTTAACTGAGCAGAGCGCGGTTGCTTTAACAGCGCGGTCAAAACGTGATGACGTCATGCCATTCATCACGTGATCCCCCACTGGCGGGAAGAACGTGATGACGTCATGATGTCAGCCATGGGGTTTCCCTGGCAGTCCTCGTGGAGCCTCTGGAGAGAGCAGACCTGTATTCGATGTATCCTGCAGTTTCTTGTTAAAGCCTGTTTGTTTTATTAAAGTTCATTTTGTTTGATCGCCTGAGCAGAACTCAGTCTTTTAGTTAGGAATCCACGTTCCTACATTGGTGACCCCGATTTCTGCGAACGATTTTCGCAGACAATTTGAAGAATGGAAACGAACGCCGTGTCTCTTAAACTGCCACAGTTCTGGGAGCAACAACCAGCAGCGTGGTTCATCCAGGCTGAAGCCCAGTTCGCCATAAGGAACATCGTCGCAGATCCGACCCGCTATTACCTCGATACCGCCACTGCCTCGCAGATCGTCAGCCTACTCGGTAATCCACCCGCAGACGGCAAGTATGAAACCTTAAACGCGTGGCTGCTCCAAGTCTTCGGACTCTCAAAGTCAGAGTGTGCTCGCAAGCTCCTAGCTATGCCCGGACTCGGGGACTCCAAACCGTCCGAGCTCATGAGCCAGATGCTCACGCTCTTAGGTGCCGAACCGGAAGGCTTCCTCTTCAGGGAGCTGTTCCTCTGCCAACTGCCGGAGCAAGTTCAGGCTGCCTTAGCCAGTTCTGAATTCACAGACTGCGCGGAGCTTGCTGCCGAAGCAGATAAGATATTCGCAGTAACCCAGCAGTGCTGCGCTGCCATGAGGCGCCCATCCCCCACAGACGTGGCTCCAGCTCCTCTTGCAGCGGGCTGGTGCTCCTACCACGCCCGTTTTGGTGCGAAAGCACGACGCTGCCGCTCTACCTGCAGCTTTTCACCCAAAAAAAACCAACAAAACCCCTGCAGCGTTCCTGGCGAAGGAGGACCGGGTCTAACGGGCGCTCCGCGGCTGCGATGGCCATCGGATCTTCGGGGAAACTTCTTTTTATCACCGACCCCCTACCGGGTCGACGTTTCCTTTGCGACACCGGGCGCAGTGGAGCATCCTGCCTGCATCGAAGCTCGATGTTCAAATTGGGGGACATGGCCTTGCCCTCAAGGCGGCCAATGGCGCGGCCATCCGAACGTTCGGGAAGCGGCGACTCCAGTTGTGTTTCGGCGGTCAGTGATTTCACTGGAATTTCTTCACAGCCAAAGTCTCGCAGGCCATCCTAGGGGTGGATTTTCTGTGTGCCAACGGCCTCCTCGTCGATGTCCGGCACTGCCGTTTGGTCAATGCAGCCACCTTCCACTCGATCCCGTGCCACCGCGGTAACGCTGTGTCGAGTTCGGTCGCCTGCGCCTTCCCATCTCCGGATGAATTCACTCATCTCCTCGGAGAGTTCCCGGAGCTGACCAGGCCCACCTTCTCCTCCTCGGCCATGAAGCATGGTGTTGAACATCATATCAACACTACTGGCTCTCCAGTTTATGCACGGGCTCGACGTCTTGAACCCGGCAAGCTCGCGGCTGCGAAAGCGGAGTTCGACACGATGGAACGGCTGGGGATTATTCGCCGGTCGAATAGTTCCTGGACTTTGCCTCTCCACATCGTCCGGAAACTTGGCAGTGGCTGGCGGCCATGCGGCGACTACCGACACCTTAACGACGCCACTACTCCTGATCGGTACCCGATCCCGCACATTTAGGATTTCTCGGCCCATTTGGCGGGAAATTACGTCTTTTCTAAAGTCGACCTTGTCCATGGGTATCACCAGGTTCCCGTCCACCCACAAGACATCCCAAAAACCGCAGTCATCACCCCATTCAGGCTTTTTGAGTTCCTGCGGATGCTGTTTGGCTTGAAGAATGCGGCACAGGCTTCCTAGCGGTTAATGGATTCCGTATTCCGGGATCTAAACTTCATCTTTGTCTACCTCGACAACATCCTCATCGCCAGCGCTAGCAAGGAAGAGCACCTCCGCCATTTACGTGCTCTCTTCACACGCCTCAGTCAGCATGGTCTTATCATCAACCCGGCCAAGTGCCAGTTCGGCCTTCAGCGGATCGATTTTTTGGGACACCGCATTACTTCGGACGGCGCCGTCCCCTTACTGACGAAGGCGGAGGCTGTTACCTCGTTTCTGCGCCCACAGACCATCAGTGCCCTGCAAGAGTTCCTCGGGATGGTCAACCTCTATCACCGATTTGTCCCTAAGGCGGCTCTGATTATGCAACCTTTGTACGGGGCCCTCAAGGGCAAGTCCGGTAAAGATCCAATCAGCTGGACAGCTGAGATGGACCAGGCGTTCAGCAACACAAAGAGCGCCTTGGCGAACGCAACCATGCTGGCGCACCCGCTTCCAGGTCCCACCATCGCCCTTACCACGGACGCGTCGGACTACGCCATCGGCGCAGTGCAGGGACAGTGGGTCAATGGCACGTGGCAACTGCTGGCGTTTTTCAGCTGTCAGCTACGAAAAAATGAACGCAAATGCAGCACCTTCGATCGGGAGTTGCTGGCCCTCTTCCTAGCCATCCGCCACTTCTGGTTTTTATTGGAAGGATGTCACTTCACGGCTTTTGTCAACCACAAGCCACTGACGTTCGCCATGGCCAAGACCACCAATCCGTGGTCAGCTCGTCAGCAACGTCACCTGACATTTATCTCTGAATTTACCACGGACATTCAACATGTGTCTGGTAAAGACAACCTGGTGGCGGATTGCCCCTCCCGCGCGAAGGTAAATGCGGTTCACCTTGGGATCGACTACGCCCTCATGGCTGCGGATCAGGCCTCGGACCCAGAGGTCCAATCACACAGGACCGTCCAATCCAGTTTCCAAGCGGCCGACGTGAGTTTCCAGGCCGCAGGCACCACGCTCCTTTGCGATGTCTCCATGGGCGTTCCCCGACCTATCGTGCCAGCCGCATGGCGCCGGAAAGTGTTTGACGCCATACACGGGTTGTCGCACCCTGGTATGAGGGCTTCACAACGGCTAATGTCGACTAAATTCGTCTGGAAGGGTATGCACCTTGATGTTCGCGACTGGGCCAACACCTGCGTGGTTTGCCAGAAGGCCAAGGTCCAGCGTCATGTTAAAGCTCCAGTGGCTACGTTTGCTGTCCCGGAACGTCGTTTTGACCACGTGCATGTGGACCTGGTGGGACCGCTTCCTCCTTCCCACGGTTATACTCATCTCCTCACCATGGTGGACCGCACCACTAGGTGGCCAGAGGCAATTCCTTTGGTCTCCACCACTTCGGCAGACACCGCTAGAGCCTTCATCTCCTGTTGGGTTGCTCGTTTCGGGGTACCAGCAGACATCTCTTCCGATCGTGGGCCTCAATTTTCCTCGGAGCTCTGGAACGCCGTAGCTCAGGAGCTCGGCACCAAACTTTATCGCACCACCGCCTATCATGCACAGGCGAACGTCCTTTGCGAGCGATTCCACAGGTCGCTTAAAGCCGCCCTACGGGCCAGTCTTCAAGGTGCAGGATGGGTTGACAGACTCCCATGGGTCCTTTTGGGTCTTCGGACGGCGCCCAAAGAGACCTACAATCATCCTCGGCCGAACTCGTTTATGGCCAGCCACTCCGAGTTCCAGGCGATTTTCTTCCTTCTCCCACGGTGCCATGGTCCGCCTCTCAGCAACTCGTCAGCCACCAGGAAGCGGCCAGATGCTTCGCTCCAGGGCCTTCGTCAAATCATGGCCTACAGAGCTCCCACATGCCGGCTGAGCTGAAGAGCGCCGAGTACGTCTTTATCCGCCACGACGCTCACCAGAATCCGCTCAAGCCCCCTTACACTGGTCCTTTCCGCGTCATCGAATCAGGTGACAAATCATTTTCGGTCAACATCGGAGGGAAGCCGGATCATATATTGGTGGACCGGTTGAAGCCGGTTCACTTGGACCTAGACCGCCCAGTCGCCATCGCTCAACCGCCGAAACGTGGTCGACCGCCCGCAGCCGCCGTGCCAGACCAACCTCAGCCGCCCGCCAGTTCGACCACAACCTCCGCGTCAGCTCGACCACAGCTGCCCGACAACTGGCCCGTCGTCCATCAGCATCCTCTGCCAGATTATCGTAGTCACTCAGACAGACTCGTCAGACCTCCTCAACATCTCACTTTTACTGTTAAAGACAATTCTGGGGGGGCGTATGTGGCGGAGCCACCAAAGGACTCAGGTCGTTTGTACATAATTCCTTTAACAGAATGTTAGCCACAACCTTGTCTGTATCTTTATCTGTACTGTTTAACTGAGCAGAGCGCGGTTGCTTTAACAGCGCGGTCAAAACGTGATGATGTCATGCCGTTCATCACGTGATCCCCCACTGGCGGGAAGAATGTGATGACGTCATGACGTCAGCCACGGGGATCCACTGGCAGTCCTCGTGGAGCCTCTGGAGAGAGCAGATCTGTATTCGATATATCCTGCAGTTTCTTGTTAAAACCTGTTTGGTATATTAAAGTTCGTTTTGTTTGATCGCCTGAGCAGAACTTAGTCTTTTAGTTAGGAACCCACGTTCCTACATATGCTTAATTGTATAACTAATTTTTATACTGAAAAAATACTTGTGTTGTGTGATGTGCCAAATAACTGCCCGAATCCGTGAAGTTAAAGCTTAAGACTGAAGGCTTTTATTAAGTAAGAATCATGGCAGAGTTACCAGAGTTCATCATCGACCGAGCCCTTGGTAGAACATACCAGAAGAGGGGCGGGGCCAGGGAGGAGCATTAGTGGTTCCCCCCGGTGCAACATTCCAGATATTACAAGTACAAGTACAACAACAACAACAACAATACAAATATCAGCACACAGTTATTTCATCACATTCACCCCCTGCTATAGATTCAGTCTGTCAGGAGGTCTGATAATCCTCTGGGAACGACGTAACTCTTGCTGAGGCTCCTCCCGGAGTACTAACTCTGGTTCATTCAAATTCCCAGAATCATCAGTATTTTCCACACTGAGGGTTTGTGTCTCTGAAGGTCCAATACCACGATTGAAAACTCTACTCTCAGAGTCGAACTCTTTTCGAGCTCCAGCAGGTGCAAGATCTTTAATAGAGACCGTAACCTCTCGCCCATCCGAATATTGAACATACGAATACTGGGGATTAGCATGGAGGATTTGTACTTCCTCCACCAGTGGATCAGTCTTGTGGCCTCTCACATGTCTTTGCAACAACACAGGGCCCGTGGTCGTCAACCATGTGGGTAACGATACTCCATTAGTAGCTTTTCTTGGAAAACTAAACATCCTTTCATGAGGGGTGGCATTCGTCGCTGTACACAAAAGAGACCTTGTGGAATGCAGCACGTCTGGCAGGACATCCTGCCAGCGAGAGGTCGGCAGGCCTCGTGACTTCAGAGACAGTACGATAGCCTTCCACACTGTCGCATTTTCTTTCTCGACCTGCCCATTACCACGAGGGTTATAGCTGGTAGTTCTACTCGTTGCAATCCCCTTCGATAGCAAAAACTGTCGTAATTCTTTGCTCATAAAGGAAGAACCCCTATCACTATGTATATAGTTAGGCATGCCGAACAAGGAAAACAGTTGGCAGAGGCATTTAATTACAACAGCACTATTCACATCCGGACAGGGGATAACAAAAGGGAACCGAGAGTACTCGTCTATAATATTAAGAAAATAGACATTACGGTCGCTCGATGGAAGGGGTCCTTTAAAATCGAGACTCAAACGCTCAAATGGTCGAGTTGCTTTAATAAGATGAGTTGGCTCGGACGGCTTATAGAAGCGGGGTTTGCATTCAGCACAAACATGACAGGTTCTGGTCATTGTCCGGACTTCCTCAATAGAGTAGGGTAGATTGTGGGACTTAATGAAGTGGTTCATTCTGGTAACCCCAGGGTGGCAGAGTGCGTCGTGGAGACTTTGAAGCTTATCTGTACCTAGACTAGCACATACTCCTCGTGACAAAGCATCCAATGGCTCATTAAATACTCCAGGCCTGTACTGAATATCATAGTCATATGTTGACAGTTCTATTCGCCATCTTAAAATCTTATCATTTTTGATCTTGCCTCTCTGCTTAGTGTTGAACATAAAGGCCACGGATCGCTGGTCAGTAATGAGCGTAAAACGTTGGCCAGCGAGATAATGACTCCAATACCTGACTGCTTCGATAATCGCCTGTGCCTCCTTTTCCACTGAAGAATGTCGAACTTCTGGTCCTTGCAGTGTACGAGAGAAGAAAGCTACTGGTCTACCAGCTTGGTTAAGAGTTGCTGCCAACGCAAAATCAGATGCATCACTTTCCACTTGAAAAGGGATCTGCTCATCCACGGCACATACCACTGCCTTCTCAATTTCCCGTATGATATTAAGGAAAGCCTCCTGAGCTTCCGCCGATAGCGGAAAAGACGTCGACTTAATAAGAGGTCGGACTTTATCTGAGTAGCTAGCCATCCACTGGGCATAGTACGAGAAGAATCCCAGACACTTAAGCTTTTACAGTGTGAGGTAAAGGTAATTCCTTAAGTGGGCGTAATCTTTCAGGGTCTGGCCCGATTACCCCATTCTCCACAACGCAACCAAGAATACACAAACTTGTAGTATTGATGGTACACTTGTTTTCGTTGTAGGTCAGGTTTAACCTCTTTGCAGTCTCTAGGAACTTCGCGAGATTTTGATCATGCTCCCATTGGTCACGCCCACAGATGGTAACATTGTCCAGGTACGGGAATGTTGCTTCCAACGCGTATTCATCCACCATACGATCCATCTCCCGTTGGAAGATGGATACCCCATTCGTCACTCCAAAGGGCACCCGAAGGAATTGGTACAGGCGCCCATTAGCTTCGAAGGCCGTATAAGGTCGGTCTTCTATTTTGATGGGGAGTTGATGGTAGGCAGACTTTAAATCAATGGTGGAGAACACGCAATACTGAGCTATCTGGTTCACCATCTCAGAAATACGAGGCAAAGGATAGGCGTCTAATTGGGTATACAAGTTTATAGTCTGGCTATAATCGACCACAAGTCTTTTCTTCTCATTAGTTTTAACCACCACCACCTGGGCACGCCACGGGCTACCATTGTGTTCGATGATTCCCTCCCGTTGAAGCCTTTCCACTCCCTCTTTTATAAATGTTTTATCTTCTGAACTATACCGTCAACTCTTAGTCGCTATAGGTCTACAATTAGTAACAAGGTTAGCAAACAAAGAAGGCGGACTTACGTTTAAAGTAGAAAGGCCGCAGACTGTGAGTGGAGGCTGAGATCCACCATACTTAAGGGTAATGCTCTCATGCTGACACTGGAAGTCCAAGCCTAATATTAAGTTCACACACAACTGAGGTAATATGAGGAGTTTAAAGTCCTTATACTCCGTATCCTTAACGGTCAATGTGACTTTACAATATCCAGTTACCTCCGAAGTAAGGGATTTGGACGCCATCACAATTTCACTTCGAGTAGGATACACCTTCGATGAACAGGAGTTAACAAGGTTGGGGTGTATAAAACTTTCAGTACTGCCACAGTCTATCAAACACCCAGTAGGACGACCATTAATCTTGATGTCCATCATAGATTTTGACAAGGAACACGGTATGGTCTGGTCAACCGTAGCCGAGGCTAGAGTAAAACGATAGGTGGCAGCAGAGAAGACATCGGGTACAGGATTACCCTTACACACTTTACTAAAATGTCCCCGTTTCTTACATTTAAAACAGGTAGCCTCTCTGGCTGGGCAACTTTGCCTGGGGTGTTTAGATTGGCCACAAAAATAACACTTAGACCCATGGGGCACAGCCGCAACAATAGGATTAAGTGGGGGCTCCATTGGTGTTATGGATGCCTCCATACTCGGAACACACGTTGCTGAGAGAGATGCATGGGCTGATGCATACACTTCTGAATTCTTCTGGGCTACATCTAACGATCGAGCAGCAGCGACGACCGTTTTTAAAACTAACGAGTCGTTCTCGAGGAGTCTCTGTCTAATATAATTAGATCGGAGGCCAGATATGAAAGAATCGCGGATGGCTTCTTCCTGATACACTATGGCAGAGACAGCCTTGTAGTTGCAACCCTTAGCCAAAGCCTTAAGGTCCTGCAGGAAATCGTCCAGAGATTCCTCGGGTAATTGCCTGCGAGTAGACAGGAGATACCTGGCGTATCCTTCGTTAACCGACTTAAGGTACTGGGCATTAAGAGCTGCGAGGGCCTCTTCATATGTAGTAATATCTTCAATTATAGAGTAAGTTTGATGATTTACCAAGTTGGTTAGAAGACCCAACTTGTTAACCGTCGAATCGAACGATGCGATGAAGTGTTCAAAACATCGCAGCCAATGCGTAAATTTCTTCGACGCATCTGCCGAATGCGGATCGATATCCAGACGCTCTGGTTTCAAAAATCGATCCATCTTCCAAAAGTTGTTACTTAATAAAATTGATGTGCCAAATAACTGCCCGAATCCGTGAAGTTAAAGCTTAAGACTGAAGGCTTTTATTAAGTAAGAATCATGGCAGAGTTAACAGAGTTCATCATCGACCGAGCCCTTGGTAGAACATACCAGAAGAGGGGCGGGGCCAGGGAGGAGCATTAGTGGTTCCCCCCGGTGGAACATTCCAGATATTACAAGTACAAGTACAACAACAACAACAACAATACAAATATCAGCACACAGTTATTTCATCACATTGTGTTACAGGGGTTCCATGGAATTTTTATAACACAGGAGGGGGGCCTCAGAAGCACAAAGTTTGAGACCCCCTGGTCTGGAACATTTTCCGTGTGCAGTCAGGCGTCCGACCTGTTCTGTCTTTGGGGCCTGTATACGTTGGGGATTTCTTTTGTCACTTACCATGGGGTAGGTGCTGGCAAAGTGCTGGTGGCAGCTGGACAGCTATTTGCTGCTCCTTGTGGTTCAGCATGAATTGAGGCGTTAGAGGCTGACTGTAGAGATGGCTGAGCTAGTGTGGGGTCTCTGACAGCCTCTGGGATGTTTCTCTTGAAGGTGTTTGCAAATGTGTTGAAATCTGCCTTTAACAACTCTTAGACTCTGGAATCAATGGCTCAGAATCATCAGTCGGAGATTCCCCCAGAGATGATTCAACTGCGCTTCATGACTGCCTGACTCAGGCCACCCCTGATGGCCCATTGCTCCACCACACAGAGTCACTGGTTGCTGGGATTCACTGATGACCCATTGTCCCACCACATGGAGTCACTGGTTGGTGGGATTCACTGATGACCCATTGCCCCACCACACGGAGTCACTGGTTGGTGGGATTCACTGATGACCCATTGCCCCAGCACACGGTGTCACTGGTTGGTGGGTTTCACTGTTGACCCATTGCCCCACCACACGGTGTCACTGGTTGGTGGGATTCACTGATGACCCATTGCCCCAGCACACGGTGTCACTGGTTGGTGGGATTCACTGTTGACCCATTGCCCCACCACATGGAGTCACTGGTTGGTGGGATTCACTGATGACCCATTGCCCCACCACACGGTGTCACTGGTTGGTGGGATTCACTGATGACCCATTGCCCCAGCACACGGTGTCACTGGTTGGTGGGATTCACTGTTGACCCATTGTCCCACCACATGATGTCACTGGTTGGTGGGGTTCATTGATGAACCATTGTCCCACCACACGGTGTCACTGATTGGTGGGATTCACTGATGACCCATTGCCCCACCACACGGTGTCACTGGTTGGTGGGATTCACCGATGACCCATTGCCCCACCACACGGTGTCACTGGTTGGTGGGATTCACTGATGCCCCATTGCCCCACCACACGGTGTCACTGGTTGGTGGGATTCACTGATGACCCATTGCCCCACCACACGGAGTCACTGGTTGGTGGGATTCACTGATGACCCATTGCCTCACCACACGGTGTCACTGGTTGGTGGGATTCACTGATGACCCATTGCCCCACCACATGCTGTCACTGGTTGGTGGGATTCATTGATGACCCATTGCCCCACCACACGGAGTCATTGGTTGGTGGGATTCACTGTTGACCCATTGCCCCACCACATGCTGTCACTGGTTGGTGGGATTCATTGATGAACCATTGTCCCACCACATGGAGTCACTGGTTGGTGGGATTCACTGATGACTCATTGCCCCACCACACAGAGTCACTGGTTGGTGGGATTGACTGAGTCTATTGCCTCACCATACGGAGTTTTAGTGCATGCACAGCCTGAACCTTCAAAGAACATACATAACAGGCCATTCTTCCTCTCCAAACTGTTACGTAGGAACAGGAGGAGGCCATTAGGACCATCAAGACAGTTACACAGGAACAGGAGATGGCCATTCAGCCCCTCCAGACTGTTACGCAGGAACAGGAGGAGGCCATTCAGCCCTTCCAGACTGTTACACAGGAACAGGACGAGGTCATTTAGCCCCTCCAGACTGTTAAACAGGAACAGGAGGAGGCCATTCAGCCGCTCCAGGCTGTTATACAGGTACAGGAGGAGGCTATTCAGCCACTCCAGACTGTTACATAGGAACAGGAGGAGGCCATTCACCCGCTCCAGCCTGTTACCTAGGAAGAGGAGGATGCCATTCAGCCGCTCCAGCCTATTACATAGGGATAGGAGGAGACCAACCCCTCCAGACTTGTTATATAGGAACAGGAGGAGGCCATTCAGCCCCTCCAGACTTGTTATATAGGAACAGGAGGAGGCCATTCAGCCCCT
The DNA here is from genome assembly GCF_052327205.1 of Somniosus microcephalus. NCBI lineage: Eukaryota > Metazoa > Chordata > Chondrichthyes > Squaliformes > Somniosidae > Somniosus > Somniosus microcephalus. The sequence continues at coordinate 85,879,551 of NW_028225179.1, read as the reverse complement.
CCAGAGTCTCACATAGGGACAGGATGAGGCCATTGAGCCCCGCCAGAATGATACATAGTAACAGGAGAAGGCCATTCAGCCCCTCCAGACTTGTTATATAGGAACAGGAGGAGGCCATTCAGCCCCTCCAGACTTGTTATATAGGAACAGGAGGAGGCCATTCAGCCCCTCCAGAGTCTCACATAGGGACAGGATGAGGCCATTGAGCCCCGCCAGAATGATACATAGTAACAGGAGAAGGCCATTCAGCCGCTCCAGACTGTTACATAGGGACAGGAGGAGGCCATTCAGCCCCTCCAGACTGTTATACAGGAACAGGAGGAGGCAATTCAGCCGCTCCAGACTGTTACACAGGAACAGGAGGAGGCCATTCAACTCCTCCAGACTTTTACACAGGAACAGGAGGAGGCCATTCTGCTCCTCCAGACTGTTACGCAGGAACAGGAGGAGGCCATTCAGCTGCTCAAGTCTGTTACACAGGAACAGGAGGAGGACACTGAGCTGCTCCAGACTGTTACACAGGAACAGAAGGAGGCCATTCAGCTCCTTCAGACTTCTACACAGGAACAGGAGAAGGCCATTCAACTCATCCAGACATTTACACAGGAACAGGAGGAGGCCATTCAGCCCCTCCAGACTGTTACATGGGAACAAGAGGAGGCCATTCATCCCCTCGAGCCTATTGCATAGGAACAGGACTAGGCCATTTACCCGCTCCAGCCTGTTACATAGTGATAGGAGGAGACCATTCAGCCCCTCCAGACTGTTACACAGGAACAGGAGGCCATTCAGCCCCTCCAGACTGTTACACAGGAACAGGAGGCCATTCAGCCCCTCCAGACTGTTACACAGGAACAGGGGGAGACCATTCAGCTCCTCCAGACTTGTAATATAGGAACAGGAGGAGGCCATTCAGCTCCTCCAGCCTATTACATAGGGACAGGAGGCGGCCATTCAACCCCTCCAGACTGTTACACAGGAACAGGTGAAGGCGATTCAGCCTCTCCAAACTGTTACACAGGAACAGGAGGAGGCCATTCAGCTCCTCCAGACTGTTACACAGGAACAGGAGGAGGTCATTCAGCCCCTCCAGACATTTATATAGGAAAAGGAGGAGGCCATTCAGCCCCTCCAGACTGTTACTAGGAACAGGAGGGGGCCATTCAGCCCCTCCAGACTGTAGACAGGAACAGGAGGAGGCCATTCAGCCCCTCCAGCCTATTGCACGGGAACAGAAGGAGGCCATTCAGCCCCTCCGGAGTTTTACACAGGAAAAGGAGGAGGCCTTTCAGTCCCTCCAGACAGTTACCTAGGAAGAGGAGGTGGCCATTCACCCCTCCAGACTGTTCCTAGGAATAGGAGGAGGCCATTCAGCCGCTGCAGAATGTTACATAGGAACAGGAGGAGGCCATTCAGCTCCTCCGGACTGTTACCTAGGAATAGGAGGAGGTCATTCAGCCCCTGCAGAATGTTACACAGGAACAGGAGGAGGCCATTCTGCCTCTCCAGAATGTTACACAGGAACAGGAGGAGGCCATTCAGCCCTGCCATACTCTTACACAGGAAAAGGACGAGGTCATTGAGCCCCTCCAGAATGTTACATAGAAATAGGAGGAGGCCATTCAGCCCCTCCAGCCTGTTACATAGGGACAGGAGGAGGCCATTGAGCCCCTCCAGAATGTTACATAGAAACAGGAGGAGTCCATTCAGCCGCTCCCGCCTGTTACCTAGGAAGAGGAGGAGGCGATTCAGCCACACCAGACATTTATACAGGAAAAGGAGGAAGCCAATCAGTCCCTCCAGACTGTTAAACAGGAACAGGAGGAGACCATTCAGCCCCTCCAGACTGTTAAACAGGAACAGGAGGAGGCCATTCAGCCCCTCCAGACTGTTACCTTGGAATAGGAGGAGGCCATTCCGCCCCTCTAGTATGTTACACAGGAACAGGAGGAGGCCATTCAGCCACTCCAGACTGTTACACAGGAACAGGAGGAAGCCATTCAGCCCCTCCACACTATTGCACAGGAAAAGGAGAGGCCATTCAGCCTCTTCAGAAGTGTTATATAGGAACAGGAGGAGGACATTCAGCCCCTCTCGTCTGTTACACAGGAACAGGAGGAAGCCATTCAGCCCCTCCACACTATTGCACAGGAAAAGGAGGAGGACATTCAGCCGCTACAGTCTATTATATAGGGACAGGCAGAACCAATCAGCCCCTCCAGGCTTGTTACATAGGAAGAGGAGGAGGCCATTCAGCCTCTCCAGTCTGTTATCTAGAACAGGAGGAGACCATTCACCTGCTCCAGCCTATTACATAGGGACAGTAGGAGGCCATTTAGTCCCTTCAGACTAATACCTAGGAAGAGGAGGAGGCCATTCAGCCACTACAGTCTATTACATAGGGTCAGGAGGAGGCAATTCAGCCCCTCTAGACTGTTACACAGGAACAGCAGGAGGCCATTGAGCTGCTACAGCCTGTTACAAAGGGACAGGAGGAGGCAGTTCAGCCCCTCTAGACTGTTACCTAGGAATAGGAGGAGGCAATTCAGCCGCTCAAGACTGTTACACAGGAAAAGGAGACAGCCATTCAGCCACTCTAGACTGTTACACAGGAACAGGAGATGGCCATTCAGCCCCACCAGACTGTTACACAGGAACAGGAGATGGCCATTCAGCCCCTCCAGATATTTATACAGCAAAAGGAGGAGGCCATTCAGCCCCTCCAGCCTGTTACACAGGAAAAGGAGGAGGCCGTTCAGCCTCTCCAGACTGTTGCCTAGGAACAGGAGGAGGCCATTCAGTCCCTCCAGACTGTTACACAGGAACAGGAGGAGGCCATTCAGCCCCCCCAGAATGTTAGACAGGAACAGGAGGAGGCCGTTCAGCTCCTCCAGACTGTTACACAGGAACAGGAGGAGGCCATTCAGCTCCTCTAGACTGTTACACCGGAACAGGAGGATGCCATTAAGCTCCTCTAGACTGTCACACAGGAACAGGAGGAGGCCATTCAGCCCGTCCAGACTGTTACCTAGGAAGGACGAGGCCATTCAGCCATTACAGTCTAATACATAAGGACAGGAGGAGACCATTCAGCCCCTCTAAACAGTTACACAGGAACAAGAGGAGGACAATCAGCCCCTCCAGTCTGTTACACAGGAACAGGAGGAGGCCATTGAGCCCCTCCAGAATGTTACATAGGAACAGGAGGAGGCTATTCAGCTGCTCCAGCCTGTTACATAGGGAAAGGAGGAGGCAGTTCAGCCCCTCCAGACTGTTACCGAGTAACAGGAGGAGGCTATTCAGCCCCTGCAGAATGTTACACAGGAACAGGAGGAGGCCATTCAGCCCCTGCAGACTGTTACACAGGAACAGGACGAGGCAATTCAGCCCCTCCAGCCTTTTACACAGGAACAGGGGGAGGGCATTCAGCCCCTACAGACTGTTACACAGGAGCAGGAGGAGGCCATTCAGCCCTTCTAGACTATTATCTAGGAAACATAGAAACATAGAAGAAAGGAGCAGGAGTAGGCCATTTGGCCTCTCGAGCCTTCTCCGCCATTCAATGAGATCATGGCTGATCAACCAAACTCAGTGCCCTGTCCCTGCCTTCTCCCCATATCCCTTGATCCCATTAGCCTTAAGAAATATATCCAACTCCTTCTTGAATATATTTAATGAATTGGCCTCAACTGCCTTCTGTGGTAGAGAATTCCACAGGTTCACCACTCTCTGGGTGAAGAAATTCCTCCTCATCTCTGTCCTAAATGGCTTACCCCTTATCTTTAGACTGTGACCCCTGGTTCTGGACTCCCCAGCCATCGGGAACATCCTTCCTGCATCTAGTCTGTCTAGTCCTGTTAAAATTTTATAAGTTTCAATGAGATCTCCTCTCATTCTTCTAAACTCCAGCGAGTATAAGCCCAATTGACCCAATCTCTCCTCATACATCATTCCTGCCATCCCAGGTATCAGTCTGGGAAATCTTCGCTGCACTCCCTCCATGGCAAGAACATCCTTCCTCAGATAAGGCGACCAAAACTGCACACAATACTCAAGGTGTGGTCTCACCAATATCCTGTTCAACTGCAGCAAAACATCCTTGTTCCTGTACTCAAACCCTCTCGCTACGAAGGTCAACATACCATTTGCCTTCTTAACCACCTGCTGCACCTGCATGCTTACCTTCAGCGATTGGTGCACAAGGACACCCAGGTCTCATTGCACTTCCCCTTCTCCCAATCTATTGCTGTTCAGATTATAATCTGCCTTCCTGTTTTTGCCACCAAAATGGATAACCTCGCATTTATCCACCTTAGACTGCATCTGCCATCCATCTGCCCAATCACCCAACCTGTCCAAATCATACTGGAGTTTCTCTGCATCCTCCTCACAGCACACATGCCCACCCAGCTTTGTGACATCTGCAAACTTGGAGATATTACATCTAGTTCCCTCGTCTAGATCATTAATTTATATTGTGAATTGCTGGGGTCCTAGCATCGATCCCTGCGGTACCCCACTAGTCACTGCCTGCCACTCGGAAAAAGACCCGTTTATTCCAACTCTTTGCTTCCTGTCTGCCAACCAGTTCTCTATCCAAGTCAATACCTTGCCCCCAATCCCATGTGCCTTAATTTTACATGCTAATCTCTTATGTGGGACCCCATCGAAAGCCTTCTGAAAGTGCAAATACACCACATCCACTGGTTCTCCCTTATCTATTTTATCAAAAAATTCCAGTAGATTAGTCAAGCACGATTTACCTTTTGTAAATCCATGTTGACTTTGTCCGATCCTGTCACTGTTTTTCAAGTGCTCTGCTATTACATCTTTTATAATGGACTCTAGCATTTTCCCCACTACCGATGTCAGGCTTACCATAACTCCTCGTTTTCTCTCTACCACCTTTTTGAACAGTGGGCTAACATTAGCTACCCTAGGAACAGGAAGAGTCCATTCACCCGCTCCAGCCTATTACATAGCGACAGGAGGGGACCATTCAGCCTCTCCAGACTGATACCTAGGAATAGGAGGAGGCCATTCAGCCTCTCCAGCCTGTTATATAGGGACAGGAGGAGGCCATTCAGCCCCTCCAGACTGGTACATAGGAACAGGAGAAGGCCATTCAGCCCCTCCAGGCATTTATACAGGAAAAGGAGGAGGCCATTAAGCCTCTCCAGACTGTTACATAGGAACAGGAGAAGGCCATTCAGCCCCTCCAGGCATTTATACAGGAAAAGGAGGAGGCCATTCTGCCTCTCCAGACTGTTACATAGGAACAGGAGAAGGCCATTCAGCCCCTCCAGGCATTTATACAGGAAAAGGAGGAGGCCATTCTGCCTCTCCAGACTGTTACACAGGAACAAGAGGAGGCCATTCAGCCACTCCAGACTGTTACATAGGAATAGGAGGAGGCCAATCAAAAGCTCCAGACTGTTACACAGGATCAGGAGGAGGCCATTCAGCCCCTCCAGACTGTTACACAAGAATAGAAGGAGGCCATTCAGCCCCTCCAGACTGTTACACAGGAATAGGAGGAGGCCGTTCAGCCCATCTAGACTGTTACCTAGGAATAGGAGGAGGCAATTCAGCCGCTCAAGACTGTTACGCAGGAACAGGAGGCGGGCCTTCAGCCCCTCCAGATATTTATACAGCAAAAGGAGGAGGCCATTCAGCCCCTCCAGACTATTACACATGAAAAGGAGGAGGCCATTCAGCCCCTTATTCTAAGACTATGCCCCCTAGTTCTAGTTTCACCCATCATTGGGAACATCCTCCCTGCATCGACCCGATCCAACCCCTTCGGAATCTTATATGTTTCAATAAGATTGCCTCTCATTCTTCTGAACTCCAATGAGTAGAGTCCCAATCTACTCAACCTCTCCTCACATGTCCATCCCTTCATCCTGGGATTAACCGAGTGAACCTTCTTTGTACTGACTCGAGAGCAAGTATGTCTTTTCTTAAGTATGGACACCAAAACTGTATGCAGTATTCCAGGTGCGGTCTCACCAATACCTTGTACAACTGAAGCAATACCTCCCTATTTTTATATTCTATCCCCCTAGCAATGAAAGCCAACATTCCATTGGCCTTCTTAATCACTTGCTGCACCAGCATACTAACCTTTTGAGTTTCGTGCACCAGGACCCCCAGATCCCTTTGTACTTCAGTACTTTCCGGTTTCTTGCCATTAAGATAATAACTTGCTCTACGATTTTTCCTGCCAAAGAGCATAACCTCACACTTTCCAGTATTGTATTCCATCTGCCAAATCTCTGCCCACTTACTTAGCCTGTCTATGTCCCCTTGCAGGTTTTTTATGTCCTCCACACTCACTACTTTCCCTCCCATCTTAGTATCATCTGCAAACTTTGATATGTTACACTCGGTCCCCTCCTCCAAATCGTTAATATAGATTGTAAAGAGTTGGGGACCCAGCACTGACCACTGCGGAACACCACTAGTTACTGATTGCCAGTCTGAGAATGAACCATTTATCCCAACTCTCTGCCTTCTGTTAGATAGCCAATCCTCTATCCATGCCAGAATATTACCCCCAATCCCGTGATTTTTTATCTGAAGCAATAATCTTTTGTGTGGCACCTTGTCAAATGCCTTTTGGAAGTCGAAATACACTACGTCCACTGGTTCCCCTTTATCCACCCTATATGTTACTTCCTCAAAGAACTCCAGCAAATTTGTCAAACATGACTTCCCCTTCATAAAACCATGCTGACTTTGTCCTATTAAATTATGATTATCCAAATGTCCTGTTACTGTCTCCTTAATAATGGACTCCAAAATTTTACCTACCACAGATGTTAGGCTAACCGGTCTATAGTTTCGAGCCTTCTGTCTACTGCCCTTTTAAAATAAGAGTGTTACATTAGCAGTTTTCCAGTCTGCCGGGACCTTTGTTAAGTCCAGGGAGTTTTGGAAAATTATTACCCAATGCATCCACAATCCCTACCGCCACTTCCCTCAAGACCCTAGGATGTAAGCCATCAGGTCCAGGTGATTTATCCGCCTTGAGTCCCATTATTTTACCGAGTACCACTTCCTTAGTGATTTTGATCGTGTTTAGCTCCTCCCCCCCATAGCCCCCTGTTTGTCCAGTGTTGGGATATTCTTAGTGTCCTCTACTATAAAGACTGATATAAAATATTCATTCAGTGTTTTTGCCATCTCCATATTTCCCACCATTAATTTCCCGGTCTCATCCTCTAAGGGACCAACATTTACTTTAGCCACCCTTTTACTTTATATATAACTATAAAAACTCTTACTATCTGTTTTTATAATTTTTCCATTTTACTTTCATAATCTATCTTCCCTTTCTTAATCAATCTTTTTGTTATTTTTTGCTGTTTTTTAAAGTTTTCTCAATCCTCTATCCTCCCACGAGATTTGGCTACCTTATATGCCCTTGTTTTTAGTCGAATACTATCTTTAATTTCTTTACTTAGCCACGGATGGCTGTCTTTTCTTTTACACACTTTTCTTCACAGTGGAATATATATTTTTTGGAAGTTGTAAAATAACTCCTTAAATGTACACCACTGATCATGTATCGTCTTACCCTTTAATCTATTTTCCCAATCCACTCTACTCAATTCCGCTCTCATACCTTCATAGTCTCCTTTATTCAAGCTTAGCACACTTGTTTGAGATCCAACCTTCTCACACTCTAATTGAATATGGAATTCAACCATGTTATGGTCACTCATTCCAAGGGGATCCTTTACTAGGACATTTTTAATTAATCCTGTCTCGTTACACAGGACCAGATCTAAGATTGCTTGCCCCCTGGTTGGTTCAGTTACATACTGCTCAAGAAACCCATCCCTAATACACTCAATGAACTCATCCTCAAGGCAGCCCTGCCCAATTTGATTTGTCCAATTAATATGATAGTTAAAATCCCCTATAATTATAGATGTTCCCTTATTACAAGCCTCAACTATTTCCTTATTGATACTCCGTCCAACAGAGTTGCAACTGTTCGGAGGCCTGTAGATTACGCCCACTAGTGTTTTTTTCCCCTTATTATTCCTTACCTCCACCCAAACTGTTTCATTATCCTGATCTTTTGACCCAATATCATTTCTCTGTATTACAGTGATTCCTTCCTTTATTAACATAGCCAGCCCACCTCCCCTTCCTTCCTGCCTGTCCTTCCTGATCGTTAAATAACCTGGTATGTTTAATTCCCAGGCATTGTCACCCTGCAGCCATGTTTCTGTAATGGCCACAAGATCATACCCATATGTAGTTATTTGTGCCATTAACTCGTCTATTGTGCATTCAGATAGAGAACTTTCAAATATGTTTTGTGACACTTAGTTCCTGCTTTTGCCCTTTTTATTACTTTACCTTTTACTCCATACCTTCTGCCCCTTCCTGACACGCTCTGGTTTTTAATTTCCCCACTGCTACCTAAGTCTATGTCCTTCTCTGTTGTCATTTTTATTATTTGCTCTCTAGGAACCTCCCCCCAACTAGTTAGTTTAAGCCCTCTCTACAGCCCCAGTTATATGATCCGCCAGGACTCTAGTCCCAGCACTGGCCAAGTGAAGCCCGTCCCAACAGAACATCTCCCTCCTGCCGCAGTACTGGTGCCAGTGTCCCAGGAAGCAAAACCCATTTCTCCCACACCAGTCTTTGAGCCACGCATTTAACTCTCTAATTTTATTTGTCCTAGCCAAATTTGCTCGTGGCTCAGGTAATAAGATTATTACCCTTGAGGTTCTGTTTTTTAATTTGACCCCTAGCTGCTCATACTCCTTTAACAGAACCGGCTTCCTAGTCCTATCTACGTTGTTTGTACCAACATGGACCACGACAACTGGATCCACCCCCTCCCACTGCAAGTTTCTTTCCAGCCCAGAGGAGATGTCCTTAACCCTGGCACCAGGTAGGCAACACAGCCTTCGGGACTCTCGCTTTCGGCTGCAGAGAACTCTATCTATCCCCCTAATAATACTATCCCCTGCCACTACAACATTTCTATTTACTCCCCCCTCTTGAATGGCCCCCTGTTCCACGGTGCTATGGCCAGGTTGCTCATCCTCCCTGCAGTCCCTGCTCCTGTCCCCACAGGGAGTAAGAACCTCAAACCTGTTGGACAAGAGCAAGGGCTGCGGCTCCTCCAGCTCTACCTCCTGGATCCCCGTACCTGCCTCACTCATAGTCACACCGTCCTGTCCCTGATCTTGGGCTACATCTGAATTAATTAACTTCATAGGTGTGACCACCTCCTGATACACAGTGTCCAGGTACTTCTCCCCCTCCCTGATGTGTCGCAGTGTCTGAAGCTCAGACTCCAGCTCATCAACACGGAGCTGGAGTTCCTGTAGCAGCAGACACTTGTCACAGACGTAATCACTGTGAGCCTCAATGGGGTTCACTGGCTCCCACATCTCGCAACAGTAACACATCACCTGTTCCATTCTATGTAATTAATTAAATTTTGTATTGATGGTTATGGACACCCTCTGCCCGATTTTAGATGCTAGTATCCCCTTTAATTAATTGGATTTAAATTAAATCAATCCCTCTAGTTACACCAGTTAAATGGTTTACCAACAGTCACTCTGCACCAGAAAGGCCTTATTAACTACAACCCACAGAGTTAAAGTTTGAAAAGAGCACCTAACACCCCACTTACCCTAACTCACACTTACCCAAACTCACAGCACTCTTTGATGACTCACACTTGGACTGGTCTTTCTATACTGTTTGTTTGTTTACAACCAAATGAGTCACCCCTGCTGATTGGTTAGAAAACTGGTTTCCACTGCCTGCTGTGCCAATTTACTCCTACTGCAGTGTAACCTTGTTTTACTCTTCTTAAACCAACAGAATCCGAAATAATTAACTTTTCCCCTTTATTTAAACTGCTTAAGTAATCTTATCAAGAATGATTTAAAGAGAAATAACAATTAAAGAACTCTCACACTTACCCAAACTCACAGCACTCTTTGATGACTCGCATTTGGCTCATCAACTCCGAAGGCTTGGTGTCCCCGAGCCCGGGCATAGCGAGCAATCAACAGGTGCACTCCGATTTAGTGAGCCCGAAAACTTGCAGCAACCGCGCCTTGAGGGTTTCGTACTTGCGCTCCGTTGGAGGGTTCTCAAGGAGGCTGACGATCCGCGCGGCGGTAGAGCTGTCGAGTGCGGAGGCCACATCGAGATATTTGGTGTGATCCGCAACGATGTCCCTCAGGGCGAACTGGGCCTTGACCTGAATGAACCACGAGGTCGCTTGCTGCTCCCAGAACTGCGGTAGCTTCAGCAAAACGACATTGGCCTCCATGTTGTGTTCTTTTTGCAAGAAACGTTCACAAAAAACGGGGTCACCAATGTAGGAATTGACGAATCCCGAACTAATAACTGAGGTCGACTCAGGAGCTCAATCAAACAGGTCTTTAATGTAAGACTAAACGAGTTCAAACAGTTTGTTGAGATCGATACAGGAGAACCACGAAAACAGGTCTTAACAAGATGGAGATTCCACGAGGACTGCCCGGGCAGTCACGTGGTTTGCGACGTGACGTCATCGCATTTGCCCGCGTTATCCCGCGCTCTTAAAGGTGCCACGCCCTGTACATACAAACACTATATACAATACACCGTAATGTCTAACACAATGGTACAGGCTTAGGCTGGTGTTAGAACATCATTAAAGGGAATTATATACATTTGCCCAGAGTCACTCAGTGGCTCCACCACATGACGCCTGTTTGGAACTCTGGATTTAACCCGCAATTTTAGTCCTAATTGCTGATTGCCATATTTGAAATTGTCTGGAGGCTAAAACAGAGACACCTGCAGGTTTAGCACTCAAGCACTGACTAGACACAGTGTTCATGGAACAGTATATGTGGGATCCACTCACCCACTTCCACTGAAGGTGTGGAGTGGGCTGGCTGACACACAGCGGCAGGTCTCAGGGTGGCTCAGGGACCGAGTGAGAGGTCGCACAATTTCTTGAACACAGCTCTCGAGGTTCTGGTGCAGGTCCAGAGGAGGAGGGATGTCCTGTACCCACAGCAGGGGAAGGATTCCACCCCACCCTCCTGTCCATCTCTCCTGCAGCCGCTGGTGCTGCTCTGCCTGGCCTCATGTCCTGCTCCCATTCCTCCTGCAGACCAAGGGAGATCCATAGCATGATGCCCATGACCAGGCACTCCCTTTGTCCCGGTGACTCCTGTAAGGTGTCCAGTAAGGTCGAGTAACAGCGCTCACTCTTTTTAGGTGAAGTCCTCAGCGAATTTCCAGAAAAAATGTTAATAGAGTGTTGATGAATTCTTGACAATGTGTCCCAGAAAGTCTCCCGATATGTTTCAAAAGTCCTCTTCAAACCTACAGCAGCAAGTGAACAGTAAAAGGTGATATATCTTTAAGCAGTACTCGAAATCCTCAGCAACGACTAGTTTACCCCCAATCAGCTGGTCGCTGTTCAGGGCGGGCGTTAGGTCAAGCGCTGGCCACCAAAATGGCGTGCAGACTCCTTAATGAGCGCTAGCAGACAATTTAAGTGGTAATCAGCTGCTTAATGATCCTCTGGGCGGCCATTCCTAGCGCAGGCTTCAACTCCTTTACCAAGATGGCGTCTTGCGCTAAACCGACGTTTAAGCTAAAGACCCCATCTTGGCCACCTTGGAGGCTCTTTTGCATCAAAAGTATCTGGATAAAATCGTCCCCTTTATGTTTTAGTTTATTTTGCCACTCCTTATTCTTCCTTCCAAAATGCATCACCTCACACTTCTCTGTGTTAAATTTCATCTGCCATGTGTCTGCTAATATTACCAGTCTGTCTATGTCCTCCTGAAGTCTGCTACTATCCTCCTCACTGATTACTACATTTCCAAGCTTGTGTCATCTGCAAAGGTCATTAATACATATCAGAAAGAGCAGTGATCCTAACACCGACCCCTGGGGGACACCACTGTATACCTCCCTTCAGTCTGGAAAATGACCATTCTCCACTTCTCTCTGCTTTCTGTCTCTTAGCCCAGTGCTTCTCAACCTTGGGTCATCAAGAAGACTTCAGAGGGTCGCCAGTTGGTTTGTCCCATCAATACACAGGTGAGGCAACTGATGTTTATGGCATAAAGATCAGTAGTCTCCGTGTATATTGAGAGGAGTGGAATAGTCTCAGCGATACAAAGACTGTACATGCGCCGTCAATTCAGGTTCTTACTGTTGGACATCATTTGTGAGCTTAGACAAGTCCCTTTGCGTTTCACGGACTTTTACAGCCGTAATCATCTCGGTAAGTTTTTTTTGAACCAGCCCTATTCGCTTCCATGCTCATAAACCACTCGCCGCTTTTAACTTTTCATGAAAATCGTGGGAGTTATAACTTCTCTTCTGGGGGGCTTAAAACCTAAGTTTGGTGGTGGGGAAATCTGCGAGTTATTCCGGCGTTGCGTGGGCCGAGGTAACATGAGCTATTGTAAACAGACAATAAATCCCAGATATGGATAAACTTTTAATGTGACCATCAGCTTCAAAACAAGAGAAGCCACAGAGCGATGATGAAGAACTTCCTTCACCAAGTTCAAGCGTAAGGGCAGAAGGACACCGAGGAGGTGGAGGTGTGAGTGAAAAACAGAAAGCCAGCATTAACCCTGCAAAGTTAAGGAAATACGAAGACAGCTACATGAATCTGGGATTTATTTGTACTGGAAGTGGCGATACCCCTCAACCGCAGTGTGTAACTTGTGTACAAGTACTGCCCAATCAATCTTTGAAACCTTCCAAATTACAGAGACATTTATTTGTAAAGCATGACATATATAAGGACAAGCAATGGTCTGTCTTTGAGCGAATGGGTTAGGAACTGCTCGGGACTAAAGCCACAATGAAACCCACAACTACTGCTGATAAAAAGCGTGTCGTCTCATCCTACAAAGGGATTCCCGGGGCGCTACTCGATTTTTCGTCCAGGGCGAAAACGTGTCGCTGCGCACGGCGATGATGTCATCCCCGGCGATGCAGCGGCCCGGGGTGTGACCGTCAGGGGCGTGGTGCAACCGGGCAGCGCCTCCGCAAAACCCCTGCTGAATTTCGCGGGAGGTACTTTTTTCGCCGCGCCCGGGCGAAAACCCATTTATGCCCCGTTAACGCCCCCGGGGGCCTATAAGGGAGGCGCAAGCTACCTGAATTTGGCCTGCATAGTTTTACAGTGCATTGATCGGCTGCGTGAGAATCTTCTTCTTTCGTATGGTGTTAGCTAAAATCAATTGTCAATAACTAAGATGGATATCCAGGCCAAAGCTTCCGGTGTAACAGCTTGGATATCCTGTAGGCTGCCTGCGAATTTCCTCTGAGGGCAGTGCTCAATGATGTGCTCCAGGGTTTGATTAGGAGTTCCACAGTCGCATGATGGGGATGCTTTAATCTTCCATCTATGGAGAAGGTGGCAGCATCTACCATGATCGGTTCTGAGGCAGTTGATGATTGTCCACTGTTTGCGAGGAAGATTTGATCCTTCAGGTTGTACTGTGGGATCCTCTATAAGGGAATCCATTCTGTAGGTCACAGTTCTTCCAAGCATTTCACCATCGGTCATCAAGGATGACGGGAGATCACTGAAGGGCTTCAGCGATGGTCCAAAATTGCCTTCTAGATTTGACACGGGTTGAAGGTAGGTTGTTCAGTTCGGCCTGGATCGGCATGTCTTTGCTGTTGTAGCGGTTGTATTCTCTGGAGACTGCATATTCACAGCGTAGGTGTGATGGTGCGATGTTTGCATGCACGGGCAGCCAAGGTGTTGGTGTCGATAAAAGAATACCGGGGATAATTCTCATTGTAGAGTTCAGCTGGACATCAATGGGTTTGAAATGTGGACTTGATAGCCATGCCAGAGAGTAGGTACTCCGCTGTAGAGTTCACCAGGTCGAGTGCTGCCATACAGAGGGTTTGAGCCTCTGCTCCCCATTTGGAGCCGGCCAGTTTCTGGATCAAGTTGACCCTACTCCAGTTCCTTCCCAAGGTTCTGGAGATGCTCTCTATGTGACAGGGTGCAATCAAGCGTGACTCCTAAATAGGAGGGTTTCTGGCATGGTTTATGTCTGCGACACAAAAGGAGACTTTCAGAGCTCGGTTTGCTTGATGGGTGTTGAGGTGGAATGTGGAGGTGATGGTCTTTTCCAGGTTTGGCCAAAGTCACCATTGGTGGAGGTAGGCCTCCATCCTCTGTAAATCACTGGTCAGGGTCTCCTCGGAGATGGACAGATTCAGGTTTTGTGTGGCCAAGGCAATGTCATCAGCGTATACGAACTTGTGGGACTCTGTATTGGGCAGATCACAGCTGTAAACGTTGAATAACATGGGTGTGTGACAATGACTTTGTGAAACAACTTGATGAACGCACAAACATTTCTAAAATGTCCCATTTACTCGCCTGTGTTCGGTATGTGTGGAATAAGGAAATAAAAGAAACCTTTCTGTTTTGCAAAGAGCTCAAGAGAACAACAATGTCAGATGATATTTTCAAATTGTTGGACGATTTCCTGTCTTCAGCAGCAATCAGCTGGACAAATTGCACTGGGGTCTGCACTGAGGAGGCTGCAGCACTGACCGGAAAACATTCTGGTGTTGTGCTGAAAATAAAAGCCGCCGCTCCTGGCGCTATTTGGACACATTGTTTTTTATACCGAGAGGCGCTTGCTGCAAATGATGCTGAACCAGGTATTCACGGTGTTCACAACACAGTGCGAACACTCGTTAATTTGACTAAATCCAGAGCAACAAACTCCAGGGGTTTTGCTGCACTTTGTGAGGAAGTGGGTACAGAGCACAATTGCGTGCTCATGCACACTGAGGTGAGATGGCTATCTCCAGGCAGAATGTCTACCCGCATGTTTCACCTCAGGGAAGTGGGAGGCGCTTGTTTAGCTGGTAAGAAAGCTGAATTTACCGAGGTGCTGCAAGGTGAGGTGTGGCTGGCTAAACTGGTTACTCGCCGACAGCTGAATAAAACTATGCAAGGTGGGAGAACTCATTGTTTTGCCCAGCGTGAAAGAATTGATGCTTTCAAAAGGAATCTAGTCTGGTGAGTTCTTGTCTGTGGGGTGACTGTCGACATGTTTGAGCTCTTACATTCTTACATTCAAGAAAGAAACGTAATCAAACCATCGCTGGTAGCACATCATTCTGGTCCAAGCAGCAAATTTAATACTTATTTTCCAGAACTGACGGCGGAACAATCTGCTACACACCTGTGGGCCACAAACCCCTTCAGTGAGAATATTGAAACTTAACTGCCACCCTCTGTGCCATCAAAGCCATTAGAAGAGCTCATTGACATTTCATCAGACAACTCCCTCACAACTAAGTTCAGTGAAATGTCGCTGGTACATTGTGGTGTGTAACCCTGATCAATACAGCACAGCTTCTTCTGCAGCACTGCAGGTGTCGGTCCCATATAGTACAACCTACTGTTGCGGAGCTGGACTTTCAGCAATAAAAGAAAAGAAAGACTTGCATTTATATAGCGCCTTTCACAACCACCGGACATCTCAAAGCCCTTTACCGTAAATGAAATACTGTTTGAAGTGGAGTCACTGTTGTAATGTGGGAAACACAGCAGCCATTTTGTGCACAGCAAGATCCCACAAACAGCAATGTGATAATGACCAGAAAATCTGTTTTTTTTTATGTTGGTTGAGGGATAAGTATTGGCCAGGACACTGGGGATAACTCCCCTGCTCTTCTTCAAAATAGTGCCATGGGATCTATTGCGTTCACCTGAGGGAGCAGACGGGGCCTCAGTTTAATGTCTCATCTGAAAGTCGGCACCTCTGACAGTGCAGCACTCACTCAGCACTGCACTGGAGTGTCAGCCTAGCTTTCTCTGCTCAAGTCCCTGGACTTGAACCCACAACCTTCTGACTCAGAGGCGAGTGAGCTACCCACTGTTTTTAAAAAAAAATGTATTATTATATTCTTTATTGAACATTAACAACATTTACAACATCATGATCATTCCATTGTATCATTCAAATCCATTCCGCCGCTCTACACAGCCATTCCTCCACCACATATTAACATCAAAACCTGAAGTTTAATTTGTCTCCCGTAACATATATTAATCGATTGTACTCTAAAAATTGATTGTAAAATACTATCTTTAAATTCCTTTCTGAATAAAACATCCACAGAGCCTTATAATGATCTTTTAGCTTATATTTAAAATACTCTTTTAGATTGATTCTCCTCTCCTTAAAAAACAGAGCAATCCTTCTTTGCACAATCACGAATCTAGCCAAACTGAACATTAAATTAATTGCTGCTCCGCTAGACTCGGGCAGACTCTCCTGCAATCCTCATTTCAAAATTGAGTCCCACGGGATTCCCATTCTCGCTCTTCGGTCCCCACCCAGCAAAAAAACTTCACACAACTGTTGAACATAGTACTTAAATTCATTTAACTGCGGACATAACACCAGTAAATGGGACAGAGTCTCATCCCATGTCCCACTCAGTGGGCAAGTTGCCCCCTCCACTTGCCCAATCTTACACAAGACCGTCATGGTAAAAATTCAGTTATGAGCCAATTTGAAATCCAGTTCAATCCACTCTGGACATTTAAAATTCGGCCAAACTCCCTTCCAAATCCTGTTGAAGTCCATCTGTGGGTATATACTCTGCCAAAACTCCTGACCAGCAGGTGTCTTGAATTTCCATTCTCTAAATACCTCATAGAAATCTCGAGTATTACAGTTGTCAAATAAGACCAACTCTCCCCCTTTCTCCAGCAGAAAGCAGATACCGTGCTGGAGCCGTCCACATAGATTTCGCGGCCTGTGTGGTGTATCCCGGCTCGCAAACCTATGTCCAGTTCCCAAACGCCTTCTATGGAACATCGGTGGGCTGTTCCAGGATATACTATGTTGGCTGCGAGCTTTGGCTCGCAGAGACCCTTCACCTTTAGGTCCATCTGTGAGAGGAGCAGGGTCCAGCGGGCAATGTGGGCACTGCTCACCGTCCCATCTTTGATTCTCCCATCCAGGAGCATCTGGGTGGGTGTGTGATGGGTGAGGAGGGTGATGGGAGAGGTGCCTGTGAAGATCAGCGATCTTTTCACAGCCCAATGTCTGGCCAAGTGGTGCCTCTCACAATTGGAGTAGCTCCTCTCCACATCCGTGAGTATCCTGGAGGAGCAGACCACCGGCCTCAGCCTGCCATGCCGCTCTTGGAGCAGCACAGCACTCAGGCTGTCCCCGCTGGCTGCTACCTCCAGGAAAAACTCTTTTCCCCCATCTATGGCCCCTAGAGCTGGTGCGGTCTGCAGGTCTTTCTTGAGCCTGACAAATGCTGCCTGACAACACTCATCCCAAGCCCACTCAACTCCCTTGTGTAGGGGTCGGAGCATGTAGTGTCCGAGTATCAATAATACACAGACTGCAGGAGAACAATAAAACAGGTATTTACTGAACAGAGGGTAAACATCAGACTGAAGTACAGAAGCCTGCTAGGGCTTTTTATACGGGTGTGGTCACTGCCGGTACTGCAGTATAAAATCAGTTCTTCTCTTAAAGGTACATACACAACAATTCCTCCCCTTTTAGATAAACAGTACATAACATTCATTTAACAACTAAATAATAACTAATTACAATTACAATTTTCTCTCTACTATATACATCAACTGAAATAATTATTTATAGGTTCAGTCTTTGAGGAGGCTTCCTGATCCTGACTGGATAGCGCCTTTCTCGAGTATCCTGTTCTTGCGGCGGAGTCGATTCTGGCTCATTGTCATTGGTTGGTTCGTCAGCTTCCAATACCACTGCTTCTGAGGTAGACGCAATCTGTACTTTGGGTTCATTACCAGGTGCACATGCTCATGGTATAGGTTTGGCTTGTTCCTGTGGCTCTAGAATCTGGTCAGCATGGCGTCTCATGATGCTCTCTCCAACGTCCACTGTGTACATTAGTGGTTCCTGCTGTGTGCATATCGTTCCTGGCTGCCATTTTTCTGTTCGGTAGTCGCGTGCCAAGACTGGTTGCCCTATCTTGAAGCTCTGGGTTGGCTTCTCATTGATGTGCTGGAACTGCTTATCCTCAACATCTCATCTTATGTTTGGTTTGAGCAAATCCAGGTGACATCTTAGCCTTCGGTTGAAGAACATTATGGCTGGAGCTTGGTTGGTGACTGCATGTGTCGCATTCCGGTAAGCAAACAAGAAATTATCTATCTTGTGTTGTAGTGGTATGTCGTCGTTATACATCGCCTTTATTGCCTTTTTAAAGGTCTGAACAAACCTCTGAGCCAATCCATTTGTGGCTGGATGATATGGGGCAGATGTGTAATGTTTCATCACATTATTCCTCAGAAACCTCCGGAACTCCTCGGACACAAACTGTGGCCCATTGTCGGAGCAAATCTGTTCTTGTTGTGCCTGTGTGTTGATAGAGACACTGAAGACAGGAGTTGGTTTCATAGGTGTTTACTAAACAATGTCTGGAGGGGAACTAATGGATACAACACAATATACAGGCTTATATAGCCCGAGTGGCCATTACTGGCATTACAGTGCACCTGGGGCTCTTAAAGGCACATACACTACAATTCCTCCCTTTTTAGCCAACCAGTACATAATATTTTAAGTAATTATTAATTACATGTTACAAGAAAAATAATCTACACATTGCTGCAGTTAATTAATTATAAGTCAGTCTCTCTGGAGGCTTCCTGACTCGGTCCGGATAACGCCTCGGTGGTGTAGTAGTTTCTGGTGGTGTAGTAGGTTCTTTTGGCAAGGCTGATTCGGCTTGAATGCCAGTGTCGGGTTCATCGGGTTCCAGTATCACCGGATCGGAGGTAGATATGGGTATCTCTACTTCATCGTTAGGCGTATAGAGTTGTGGTGTAGGTTGTCCCTTTTTGGATGACTCTATGATTTGGTCAGCATGGCGCCTTATTATGCTTTCTCCGATGTCTACAGTATACATCAGCGGTCCTAGTCGTGTGCAGATACTTCCAGGCTGCCATTTCTCGGTGCGGTAGTCCCGGGCCAAAACTTGTTGACCTATCTGGAAGGTTCTAGTTGGCCTTTCATTCATGCCTTGAAATTGTCGGTTCTCCACGTCCCTTCTGATGTTGGGCTTGATCAAATCCAGCCGGCATCTTAGGCTTCTATTGAAGAACATCATGGCGGGAGTTTGGTTTGTGACCATATGTGTTGCATTCCTGTATGCGAACAAGAAGTTATCCACCTTGTGCTGAAGTTTTATGTCTTCATTACCCATGGCCCTTATGGCCTTCTTGAAGGTCTGGACAAACCTTTCAGCCAATCCATTGGTGGCGGGATGGTGTGGGGCGGACGTGTAGTGGTTAACCCCATTGTTTTTTAAGAACTTCCTGAATTCTTCGGACACAAATTGCGGTCCATTATCAGAACAGATCTGTTCCGGCAGCCCATTCCTGGCAAATATGGTCCTTAATACTGTGATGGTTTTTTCCGTGGTGGTGGAGGACATCTTTATTACCTCCGGCCACTTGGAGTGTGCATCAACCGCGATTAAGAACATTGAGTCCATAAATGGACCAGCAAAGTCGATGAGTACCCTTTGCCAGGGAGATGAGGGCCACTCCCATGGATGTAGAGGGGCTTGGGGTGGAGCGTTTTGGACCTTCTGGCATCCAGGCAGCTCTTGGTCATTTCTTCGATGTCTCCATCGATACCTGGTCACCATACAAATGCCCTGGCTAGGTTCTTCATTTTCACTCCACCCAGATGCCCCTCGTGAAGCTCCTTTAGCACTTTATCCTGGAGTTTGGGTGGAATCACCACTCTGGATCCACACATCAAGGTTCCTCGGCACACTGACAGCTGTACTCTTCTTTGCGAGAATGCTGGCAACAGTGGTTCGCCATGTGCTGGCCATCCCTTCATGTTAAATCGTAGACTCGTGAGAGAGTCGGGTCATTTCTAGTTTCCCTTTCAATGGCAGAATTTGTTACTGGCAGACATTCGACTATGGTAGAGTGGAAAATCTCCACTGGTCTACGGTAGGTGCTTCTTCTACCGTTGGCAACGGTAGGCGCGATAACCCGTCAGCATTCCCATGCTGTTTTGATCCTTTGTATTCTATGTTGTATTGGTGTGCCCCTAGAAAAAGGGACCACCTCTGTAGCCTTTGCGCTGTCATAATGGGAACACCGTTTTTAGGGTTGAATATGGAGATGAGGGGTTGATGGTCAGTCAACAAGGTAAATTTTTGTCCGTGTAGGTAATGGTTGAATTTCTTCACTCCCCATACCAGGCTGAGTGCTTCCCTGTCGATTTGGGCATAGTTACGCTCAGCTGAGTTCAATGAGTGTGACGCAAAAGCTATCGGCCGTTCCGAGCCATCAGGGAATTTATGCAATAATACTGCTCCTACGCCGTAAGGGGATGCATCGCACGCCAGTCTGATTGGCAGTGATGGGTTGTAATGAGCCAAAACTTCTTTGGATGTGATTAAGCCTTTGCATTTATGGAAGGCACATTTACAGTCTTCGCTCCATTTCCAAATTACTCCTGTTTGTAGCAGTTCATTAAGAGGGTGTAGAAGAGTTGATAAGTTCAGTAAAAATTTATGATAGTAATTTATTAATCCCAGGAACGACCTTAATTGTGAAACATTTTCAGGTGCTGGGGCTTTTATGACCGCTTCAATTTTTTTCAGGTGACTTATGCAACCCTTCCTTATTAATTATGTGGCCACAATATGATATTTGATTTTGGAAAAATTCGCACTTCGGGCGATTTGCTCGTAGGCCCCGTTCTGTCAGCCTAGTGAGCACCTGTTCCAAATTGGCAAGGTGCTTGTTGTCGTTTTCTCCTGTTACAAGGATGTCGTCTAGGTAGCATTGAGTCCCCGGAATCCCTTGGAGGACTTGCTCCATAGCTCTTTGCCAGATAGCTGGAGCGGATACTACTCCGAAAACCAGTCGATTGTACTGGTACAGGCCTTTGTGTGTATTTATCGTGAGATATTTTTTAGAGGCCTCTTCCACCTCCATCTGTAGATATGCCTGTGCCAAGTCAATTTTGGTGAAACGTTTCCCTCCAGATAATGAGGCGAAAATATCTTCTATCCTCGGAAGAGGATACTGTACCGTGTGAAGGACCGGGTTTACAGTCACCTTGAAGTCTCCACAGATGCGAATTTTTCTCTGTTCTTCAGATTTATCATTATTCAATGCTTTCTTCATGACTGGAACGATGGGTGTTGCCCACTCGCTCCAATCTATTTTGGATAATACGCCTGCCTTTTCCAAATTCTCCAGCTCTGCCTCAACTGCTGGACGAATTGCGTATGGCACCGGTCTTGCCTTAAAAAACTTGGGAATTGCTGCATCTTCCACTTTAATTGAGGCGGTGATGCCTTTCAAGGTTCCTAGTTTCTCTTGAAACACTTCTTTGGCGTTGGCCAAGATGTCTTTTAATCGTTCAGGTATGACGTCATCATCGTTTTTTTTCTTACTGGTCACCGTCAGTGCCTGAATGGAGTGCCAGTCTAAATGTATTTTCCTGATCCATTCACGTCCCAACAGCGGTGGACCTCCATCCTGTAGAATGTATAAATACAACTTTTGTATTTCCTTGCCATTGTATACAACAGGCACCCTTATTTTTCCTTTGGGGTATACTTTCTGCCCCGTATATGTTTTCAAGATAATGGATGTGTCTTTTAAAGGTATATGCGGAAATAGCCGCTCGTAATCCCGTCGATTTATGACGGTCAGAGCTGATCCTGTATCTAGCTCCATTTTAACTGGGGACACTGCTATCGTGAGGGTAACCCAAATGGTCTGGTAATCATCTTTGGCAATTACATTATGTAATTTGAGACAGCTTAGTCTCTTGTTTTCGGAGTTGCTATCGCTCTTCTGGTCTTCGGAGCTACTGTCCGTCATCATTTGTACCTTTCTGTACTTTTCTTTATTGATTTTTTTTTTCCTGTCTGTGGATATTTTTTGTCCAGATCGGCATACCCGTGCAATGTGTCCAATCTTTCCGCATTGCCTGCATGCTTTGTCCTTGAACCAGCAGTCCCTCTGGTCATGGGTGGATCTGCCGCAGCGATAACATCTCTCGAAACCCTGTGTCATTTCATGGGTGCCGAAGTCCTGTGTCTTTTGTTGTATCTCTACAGCTCCTCTTGCGGCTGCTTCGAATGAAAGCCTTGTCCACTGTTAAATCTTTTTCAGAAAGCAGCCTTTTTGGTGTTCCTTCACTTAAGAGACCGCAGACGAATTTGTCTCGAAGATAATCTGCTAGTCCTGCCCCGAATTGGCAGTGTTTTGATAGCTTTCTTAATTCAGTGAGGTAATCAGCGTTACTTTCATTCTTGTTTTGATTTCTCTTGAAGAATTTGAATCGTTCCGCTATCAGCAGCGGTGTTGGGTTTAAGTGCTCCTGTAGGGTATCAACAATTTCTTTAATATTCTTGTCCTTTGGTTTGGCTGGAGTGATTAAATTTCGTAACAGCCCGTATGTCTTTGCGCCCATTAGATTTAGCAGTACTGAAGCTTTTTTGTCATCTTCTATTCCATTTGCGGTGCAATATACCTCCACTCTTTCCACATATGTGGTCCAATCCTCTGTCTCGTTATCAAAAGCATCAATATTGCCAGAGTTAGGCATCCTAGAAAAAAGAAAGGCGCTTCCCGCGCTTTTCTTTCTTTTCTGCAGAACAGATATGGCACTTCCCGCGCTTCCCCGCCGCTGCTGCCGATGACATCGCTGTTTCCCGCGGTTTCCGTTCTTTTTATTTATTTATTTACAGTTGGAGACTCGTTCCCGCCGGACTCTCTCTCTAGGTCTGAACGCTGACCTGCTTGCAGCGCCGGCCGTCTCCCGAGTGCTCCCTCCCTGTCTGTTACTGCTTGCCTCCACTTTCGCTGCTTGGCCCAGCTGTAGAGCCAGCTGCTGGAGCCCCAGCCCGATGCCCAGGAAGGATTATTGCAGTACCTGCCACCAGCTCGGCTAGCTGGTGAAACCACAGCCCTTTCTTTTTCTTGATTTTTTTTCAACTTTGGACGCCAGAGGAATCGATGTCCTTGAGGTGCTGCCGAATTGCAGCTAAGTCCGTTTCCAATTTGTCGCCACTGTTGTGTCTGTGTGTTGATAGAGACACTGAAGACAGGAGTTGGTTTCATAGGTGTTTACTAAACAAAGTCTGGAGGGGAACTAACGGATACAACACAATATACAGGCTTATATAGCCCGAGTGGCCATTACCGGCATTACAGTGCACCTAGGGCTCTTAAAGGCACATACACTACATTCCTGGCGAAGATGGTCCGTAGGACTGCAATAGTTTTCTCCGTGGTGGTGGAGGACATTTTGATGACCTCTGGCCATTTTGAATGGGCATCCATGGCGATTAGAAACATTGAGTCCATAAATGGACCAGCAAAATCAATGTGTACCCATTGCCATGGAGATGAGGGCCACTCCCATGGGTGTAGAGGGGCCTGTGGTGGTGCATTTTGGATTTTCTGGCATCCTGAGCAGCTCTTGGTCAGGTCCTCGATTTGTTTATCGATTCCCGGCCACCACACATAAGCCCTGGCTAGGCTTTTCATTTTTACCCCTCCCAGATGACCCTCATGAAGCTCATTGAGCACTCTGTCTCTCAACTTGGGTGGAATGACCACTCGGGATCCACACATCAAGGTCCCCCGGCACACTGACAGCTGTTCTCTCCTTGGCGAGAATGCTGGCAACAGTGAGTCGCCATGTGCTGGCCATCCCTTCACCGTCAAATCATAGACCCGAGAGAGTGTCGGGTCATTTCTGGTTTCCTTCTCTATACTTGAGTTTGTAACAGGCAGACATTCGACTATGGTCGCATGGAATATCTAAACAGGGTCCACTGCAGGTGCTTCCTCGACCGTAGGCAACGGTAGGCGCGACAGCCCATCAGCATTTCCATGCTGTTTCGTACCCTCGTACTCTATGTCGTACTGATGTGCCCCTAGAAAAAGTGACCATCTTTGCAGCCGTTGCGCCGTCATCACCGGAACGCCCTTCTTTGGGTTAAAAATGGAGACCAGGGGTTGATGATCAGTCAGTCGGGTGAATTTCTGCCCGTGCAGATAGTGATTGAACTTCTTCACCCCCCACACCAGGCTGAGGGCCTCCCTGTCAATCTGGGCATAGTTACGCTCGGCTGAGGTTAACGAGCGCGACGCAAAGGCTATTGGCCTCTCTGAACCATCAAGGAATTTGTGTGACAGCACCGCTCCAATGCCGTAAAGAGACGCATCACAAGCCAACCGAATCGGTAGTGTTGGGTTGTAGTGGGCCAATGCTTCTTTTGAAGTGATTAGGCATTTACATTTCTGAAAGGCACGCTTACACTCATCACTCCATTTCCATGTTACTCCAGTTTGCAGCAGGGCATTCAGTGGGTGCAGAATTGTAGATAAATTCGGCAAGAACTTATGGTAGTAGTTCACCAACCCGAGAAACGATCTCAGTTGCGACACATTTTCCGGTGCTGGAGCCGTGACTACAGCCTCAATCTTGTCTGGCGACTTATGCAACCCTTCCTCATCAATCATGTGGCCACAACACGAGATTTGTCTCCTGAAGAACTCGCATTTGGGGCAGTTGGCTCGTAGCCCATATTCCTGCAATCTACTGAGCACCTGCTCCAGGTTGGCAAGGTGTTCACTGTCATTTTCGCCCATAACCAGGATGTCGTCCAAATAACACTGCGTCCCCGGGATCCCTTGCAGGACTTGTTCCATCGCCCTCTGCCAAATAGCCGGGGCTGATGCTACCCCGAATACCTGTCGATTGTACTGGTAAAGGCCTTTGTGAGTGTTTATTGTGAGGTATTTCCTAGATGCTTCTTCCACCTCCATTTGTAGATACGCTTGGGCTAGATCAATCTTCGTAAAGCCTTTCTCTCCAGATAGTGAGGCGAAAATATCTTCTATCCGTGGAAGTGGATATTGTACTGTGTGCAGGATTGGGTTCACAGTTACGTTGATGTCCCCACAGATGCGAACCTTCTTCGGCTCCCCAGGCGTGCTGCTCAATGATTTCTTCATTACAGGAACGATGGGTGTGGCCCACTCACTCCAGTCCACCTTGGACAGCACGCCCGAGTGCTCCAGACTCTTCAGTTCTGCTTCAACGGCTGGGCGGATCGCGTACGGTACCGGTCTGGTCTTAAAAACTTTTGGGTTTGCGTTATCTTCGATTTTTATCATTGCCTTTACTCCTTTTAGAGTCCCAAGTCCTTGTTGGATCACCTCTTTCGCATCAGTTAGAATTTTTGACAGTCGTCCAGGTGTGACGTCATCATCCTTTTTGTCAGTCACAGTTAGCGCCTGAATGGAATGCCAGTCCAATTGTATTTTTCGGATCCATTCATGTCCCAATAATGGTGGTCCTCCATCTTGCAGTATATATAGATACAGTTTCTGTGTTTCCTTGCTGTTGTATTTAACTGACACCCTTATTTTTCCTCTGGGGTAGACTTTTTGCCCCGTGTATGTCTTCAATACAATGGACGTGTCCTTTAAGGGTATAGCCGCTCATAGTCTCGTCGATTCATGACAGTTAGGGCTGATCCTGTATCCAATTCCATCTTTACTTGGGACCCTGCTATCATGAGGGTGACCCAAATGGTTCGGTGATCCTCCTTTGCGATCACGTTGTGTAACTTTAGACAACTTAGTCTCCTCCTCCTGGAGTCATTATCATTCTCCTGATCTTCCGAACTACTGTCTGTCATTTTTTTTACTTTCTTGTACTTTTCCGTAGTCGTTCTTGTAGTGTTGGTTTTCTTTCCCGACCTGCAGACTCTTGCTATATGTCCCATTTTCCCACATTGCCTGCATACTTTGTTGTAAACCAGCAGTCCTTCTGATCATGGGTTGTTCTGCCGCAGCGATAGCACTTTTCTGTTCCATATGCCATTTCGTTAGCGCTGTATTCTCGTGGTTTCTGTTGTATTTCTGCAGCTCCCTGTGCTGCTGCTTCGTAGGATACTGCCACGCTGAAAGCCTGTTCTAGCTTCAGGTCCTTTTCCGAAAGTAGTCGTTTCTGGGTTCCTTCACTCTGGAGCCCGCAGACAAACTTAACCCGTAAGGTGTCTGCCAGTCCTGCTCCGAACTGGCAGTGCTTCGATAACTTGCATAGTTCCGTAAGATTGTCAGCATTGTTCTCATCTTTGTGCTGGTTTCTTTTATGGAACTTGAATCTTTCTGCTATCAGCAGTGGTGTAGGGTTTAGGTGTTCCTGTAAGATATTAACAATCTCTTCAAAACTTTTCTCCATTGGTTTAGCTGGGGTAATTAAATTCCGCAATAGGCCGTACGTTCTCGCGCCCATCAAATTTAATAATACCGATGCCTTCTTTCCATTGGCCACCTCATTGGCATTGCAGTACACTTCAATTCTTTCCACATACGTGGTCCAGTCTTTTACCTCGTTATCGAAAGCAGTGATACTGCCACTCTTCGGCATCTTGGGTAATTAAAAATGGTGCCTCCCGCGCTTTTTCTTCTTCCCCAATGGAATAAAATGGCGCCTCCCGCGCTTTTCCTTCTTCCCCAATGGAATAAAATGGCACCTCCCGCGCTTTTCCTTCTTCCCCTTGCTGCCACGCTGCTCCTAGCGTTCTACAGGCTAATGGCGGCGACCCGCGGCTTCGGCGCGTCTCACTTTTCCTTCCCCTCGTTTAATTTTCTCTACGCTGCCCGGTTCTTGAGCACCGACCGCGCCCTGTGCGCTCCACCCTCTCTCTCTCTCTTTCCTCCCGCCGACGCTGCGCGGCCCCTTTGCAGAGCCGCTCGATCGAGCTCGAGCCCGCCGCAGTCCAGAAGGGTCAGCGCACTACCTGCTACCAGCACGATTTGCTGGAACACCTTGACTGGGGAGCCAAGCCCAGCTCTCCACAGCCTCTCCTGCAATTCTCCGAACACTGATGGATCCTTGGGCGGTTGCCCGTGGTCGACGCCCGTTGCTCTGACTTCGACCTCCAAGAAGCTTCTTCTCAGGGAAAGATCCCCGTGAGGTGATGCAGTACTGCAGGTGAGTTCAAACCTGCCCGTCGCCAGTGTAGTGTCCGAGTATCAATAATACACGGACTGCAGGAGAACAATAAAACAGGTATTTACTGAACAGAGGGTAAACGTCAGACTGAAGTACAGAAGCCTGCTAGGGCTTTTTATACAGGTGTGGTCACTGCCGGTACTGCAGTATAAAATCAGTTCTTCTCTTAAAGGTACATACACAACAGAGCAGAGAGGCTGCTGTGGCTGCATAGTCCTCAATAAAGTCTCTGCAGTACCCAGTTAGCCCTAGAAACGACCTCACACCCGTGACTGTGTCGGGGACTGGTAACTCCTGTACCGCTTCCCTCTTAGCCTTATCTATGGCCCTTTCCCCAGTGCGTACAGTCAGGCCCAGGAATTTCACCTCCCGCTGGCCGATCTGCGCTTTCTTTGAGTTTACTTTAAAACCCTTTTGCCTGAGCAGCTCCAGCAGTTCGGCCAGTAGTGGGCCATGCTCCTCTCTCGAATCGGTGAAGAGGAGCATGTCATCCACGTACTGCACCAACTGTCTGGGCTGGCTGAAGCCCTTTAAACTGTTCGCCATACACTGATGGAAAATGTTGGGGCTGTTGTGGAAGCCCTGAGGCAAACAGTTCCAGGTGTACTGTTGCCCTTTAAACATAAAGGCAAACTTGTATTGATCCTCCCTCCTTAAAGGGATGGACCAAAATCCGTTGGAAATATCCAGCACCGTGAAAGTGGTCGCGGATACCGCGATACTTCCTATCAGGTCGGCAACTGCTGCTACCGTGGGTGCACAGGCTGGGATGTTACTATTGAGCACCCGATAGTCCATCGTGGCCCTCCAGGAATTGTCCAGCTTTCTATCCGGCCACAGTGGAGAGTTTAAATGGGTGGCTATCGGTCTCAGGACTCACTGCTGTACTAAGGAGGACATGGCTGCTTCCATGTCTGGCTCCGCTTCCCTGGAGAAGTTATACTGTTTCTGTGGTCGGGCCATGGGGTCCCCGTCTACGCTGACCTCAAACCCGTAGACCCTCCCGCAGTCGTGTTTGTGTGTGGCAAATGTGGCCAGGTGGGCTTGCTCAAATGCCTGGAACTCCTTTGGGGTATTACTGACCATGAGCCCGAGGTTATAACTGTAGTGTCCGTGTTTAGATAAAGACACTGAAGACAGGAGTTGGTTCATAGGTATTTACTAAGCAAGTCTGGGGGGGGGGTTCTAAAGGATATACACAATACACAGGCTTATATAGCCCAAGTGGCAATTACCGGCATTACGCACACCTGGGGCTCTTAAAGGCACATACACCACAATAATCCTCTTTGGGCTTCATGGTGCATAGGGTCCCCTTCCCTTCTTTCCCTGGGATGACTACTACTTCGCCTTCCTTTCCTGTACTTGCCCCCCATAGGCAATGGTTTCTTAAATCGACAAGGATCCCGTGGCCTACAATAAAATCGGCTCCCAGGACCCCTCTTCCACCCTCCACTTCCCACTTCATTAGGATACAGGTCCACTTAGAGCGAAGCGTACTCAAACGAATGGAGAGCGCGATGGAAAATGAGCCGGCCTGTTCTCTGCCTGTGAATCCCGACAGACTGTATGGGACCCCGTTAGATAGAGGTGAGGTGGTGGGGTTAGCTGAATGGAACACGGTACATGATGCCCCCGTGTCCAACAGATAGGTCCCCTGCATCCTTTCTACCTCCATCTCCACGAGCGGTCTCTTCCATTCATCGTACCGAAGGGAACACAGGTAAACAGGCTGCGCTGGCTCTAGTCAGGGCTGTGGGTTGGATGGGGCTGACGGGGTCAGAGCACCGGTAGTGGCTGCTACTCTCCCGTGGCCAGTCAATAAGGACCTCATGGTGTCCAAAAATGACTCGACCGCGGCGGGAGGGATTCCTGCCTCTGCCTTTTGGGCTGGGGCTGTGGAATTCTTTCCCTTGTTATCTTTCCAAGGCTTTTTGCATTCCTTCCTCCAATGACCATCCTTCCCACACCCTTTACAATTCTGCTTAGTGCTAGAAGGGTTATTCCCTTCCTGATGCCACTCCCTCCTACCCTGTCCGGGTTTTACCTCATGCACCTTCCCCTTAGGTGGGTGTGCATCGGTTCCCCTACTGATCTTATAGGTTAGGGTCAACTGTCTGACCACCATAAGTTCGGTGGTCAGGGGATTCTTGGGGTCGAACCAGGCTTCCGCCTTGGCCCGGACCTGCAGCAAGCTGTTTGCCACCAGGCAACGGAGCCAGTGGGCCAACTGATCCCCGTTCAGGAACGCCCGGTTAGGTGTCCCAGGACAGGCACTCCGGTACACCGGCCATAACCTGTCCGCGAAAGCTTGCGGGGTTTCCCCTGCGAGCTGCACCATCTTCTCCACACGGGAGAAAGGACTTCCCTCATTCATCCCCATGGTCTCCAGAACTTCATCCCTGAGCGCCTCATACCCATCCTGCCCCCTTTTACACTTGTCAGAGAGGGATTGGAGGAGCTTACTCTCCAAAGAGAATAGCAGCATTTTTGCCTGCTCAGCACCATCGCATTCGTTGATGCTGGCCGCCTGCTATACTTCCCTGAAGTGGACTGAGGGGTCCCCTTTCTCGGTGAGCTTTGGGATATGGCTCACCATAGCCCTAAGCTGTTGGGTGCTATAGGGTAATACGAACTGGTTTTGGAGGGGTCCCTCTTCCTCGCCATCTACGGGTGGGCCGAACCTCCGATGCCAGGCTGGGCACATCGGTCCTGGTTCTAGCCTCTCTTGCGGGGGTTGTTCCACATCCGCTTCTAACCCTGACTCCACCCCACCTTGCTGCCAGAACTCGCTAAAACCTGGCACTACGGGTGGTGGTCGTGTGACCTCCTGTTCCTCAACCGGCTTGCCCCTTTGCACTACCAGTGATGTCTGAACCGTTCTCCCCTCGTTCCCTATAAAATCCGCCTGGCCTGCCTTCGGGCTTATGAGGCACACCATGCCCTTTGTCTTCCTTAGGGCCAGACTCAGATTCTCTATCTGTTCCTTGCAGGGGCCATGATCTGTATCTTCACACACCTGTTCGCTCACTAACTTGTAAGCTGCCTTTACTTCTTATACTTTCTCCTCCTGCTCTCTCACTTGTCTCGCTAGGCGGACATTCTTTTCCCGCTACCTCAACTCGTTACCCTTGGCTTCGGTGACCTGGCACTGTAGGTATTCCAACCTGGCCTTATGTTCTCCCATTAAATGCAACCTCTCCTGATTCAGGGCCTGCAATGCTACCAGTAACATTTCCCCTGCTAGAGCCTTGTCCTGGATCTCCAGGGCTTACTCCTTTATCTCGGCTGCCTGTGCTGCAACGAGCCTGTCCAAAAGCTGGACCTGCTTCTTGAAGCACATCAGCCAGACTGCCTTCTCTAGGGATTTCTTTTGCTCCTTGCCTTCTGTCCACTTGGATGCGGCATCTACCGGTAGCCCAGCCTTTAACAGATTGGTGATCCACTTCTTTGTGATATTCATCTTACTTAACACATAATCAGAAATCCTCTCCTCCATCATGGTTTGCTCATCCGCACCATTGTCTACTGTATCGCAACCCTGTTGCCAGAATCCTGCCGCGGTCGCCATTTCTGTAGGGGGTGGCGTATGCCCAGTCAGCTCTGCCCCTGACTGCCTCTGAGTGGTTCAAATCACTCCCACACCCCTGGGTTCTAGACACTGGACTTAGGTACTGGCGGCGATACAGAAAACCGAGTAAAGTGGTTTGGTGCAAGAAAACTGCAATTTTTTTTTAAAGCACAATAAAACACAATCTTACTGAGAATTACTGAAATAATTACAGGCATATAAAATTACACTTATTTGGGAATGGGGATCACACGGCACATCGAGGGAAACGAATACATTAAAAATCCCCTTATCCTTATCCCACCCCCAATAGCTAACTAGAATAATCTACGAGGGGCCAGGAATTCATGCTCACCAATTCGAAACCTGTTGATTTAACTGGTTGTGGGTTTTGAGGTTCACTCTTGTTGTCCTTTGGGGTTCGCCGTTGTCATGTGGTGACAGGGCACGGCGATGGAGTTGTTTGTGCGAAGCACTCTCCTTTTCCTCCGTTAACATCTTCGTTGAGTACTTTGTCATGATGGGTCTTCTTCTTCTTCTTCGGGCGGTTCGGTCGCCGACGGTTTTGTTGCGGTTGGGGCTCGGTTGGCGGTTTTTACCCTTAGGCAGATTTTTCGACCCAAGCTTCAAACGCCAACTTATTCTTAATTGACCTTGCTATCCATGCTTCGAACGCCAACTTATTCATCAAACGCCAGCTTATAACTAGGCCGTTTGTCTTGATTTCACTGTCCATGCATCAAACGCCAGCTTATAACTAGGCCGTTTGTCCCCCAACGTGTCTTTCCGCTGCCCTTCTCTGCCTTTACCGGTTTTACCGTTTTTCTCGTCTTGTCTCGTCTCATCTCATCTCATCTCATCTGTTCGTGGCCCTGTATGTCCTGTGCGTTTTCGATTCGGGTCTCGTTCTCCTCCCGCATTTGGCCCCCGGTGTGGTAATGGGCATCCTTGGTGTCGAGCGGCGCGGGGAGGCAGAAGAGAGCCCGCAACGAGGCACGAAGTGACAGCGAGAGGCAGGAGGCAAGGTCCAAGAGAGCGAGAGCTGCCGGTGGGCCTATAATTATACTCGATTCTTCACCCCTTATCTGTGCACCAAACCAGGTCAGTCCTTTGTCTAACTTTTGGCGGGCTCGTCTAAAATGATTACAGTCATTTATTTTAACGACTTCTGTGGTGGTTGTCTCTGTGTTTAATGGCTTCGATGTCCTGGCTGTTTGTTATTTATGAAACTTAATCGGGTTTTCCTGGCTCAGTGGCCACGTTGATCTGTTACCGATTGTGCATGCAAAAATTGATGGCCTCAAGATTAGGTCCATCCTGACTTGATCTGTTTCTAAAGTGAAGAATGCATATTCTGTGTTTACCTAGCTGTCTGGCTTTACAAAGTCTTTCACAGATCCATGCATGTTAGGTTTCATTTCAGGGCCAGCCTTTTGCAGGGCCTTGCTTTTAAAATCCTGTCGGTTTTGGTCACGAGCTTTCAGAAGCCATTTTGGGTACCCTTTTTTAATAACTTGTCCATGCAGGGTCCCTTTATCCATCATTTTTGGGGAATGTGGGAATTTTGAGAACCCTACATCCGCCATTCAAGAAGATCTGGCTGATCTTGTCCTCAAAGCCAGTTCCCCGCCCGCTCCCCATAACCCTTCACTGCCTTATCTTGCAAAAATGTGTCTATCTCCACCTTAAATGTATTTAATGACCCAACCTCCACAGCTCTCTGGGGCAGAGAATTCCACAGATTTACGACTCTCAGAGAAGAAATTCCTCCTCATCTCAGTTCTAAAAGGGCGACCCTTTATTCTAAAACTGTATCCCCGCGTTCTAGATTTCCCCACTACCCATGTTCCTGGATAGTATCTCCTCTTTATTGCCGAGCAAATTTTAATGTCCCACGACTCCAACTTTTTGATTAGCACATTGTTCTCAATATAAACCGACAAGTTTAAGAATGAGACCACCACCTCTTCCGAATATAGCAGAGATACCTCCAAGAACTTATCACCAAACTTCAAACTGAGTAAAAGTCTATCCACCTCATCTCGGCCACTGACCGTCACCTCGAATCCAACATTCGGCTTTGGTTGGCAGGCAAAGCAGCTTCCCTCGCCACAGGCCTCATGTACCGCTTGGCTAATATCCCAAGCTCGTATCTCCTTATCCTCGCAATGATCCACCACCGTGTCTTCTTTTCCAAACCTCCTAGGATCCCGGCCCAAATCTTTGGGCCTTTTTCTCTCCCTTCCAATGACAGTTTCTCCCCTGATTAATTTCATCTTGGGAACACTGTCC
This sequence comes from Somniosus microcephalus, assembly GCF_052327205.1. Lineage (NCBI taxonomy): Eukaryota > Metazoa > Chordata > Chondrichthyes > Squaliformes > Somniosidae > Somniosus > Somniosus microcephalus. The sequence continues at coordinate 85,846,599 of NW_028225179.1, read as the reverse complement.
TTTGAGGAGCCCGGCACTCCAGACCCCTCAGCAGCCATTTGGCTGCTGTTTATGGTCCAAAACAGCCCTAAAACCTTTAAAAAACCGCCACCAACTTTTTACAAGCTCACTCCAACTCCCTGCAGCAATCAGGCACCCAGGAGCACCTGCTTACTCCTAGCCCCTCCCACCGAGAGAGTGCTACCCACTGAGCCACAGCTGACACAATGACATCAATGAAAACAAAGTACCAAGCCAGGATGAACATTGACCGGGAGCTGCGTGTGTGCTGGTCGAAGATACCTCCATGTCTGGACAAAATTGTTACTCAGCTCCAGCAGCAAGATTCACATTAATTTAATAAAATGATAAATATATATGCTTAATTGTATAACTAATCTTTATACTGAAAAATACTTTTGTTGTGTTACAGGGGGTCCGTGGAATTTTTATAACACAGGAGGGGGGGGCATCAGAAGCACAAAGTTTGAGACCCCCTGGTCTGGACCATTTTCCGTGTGCAGTCAGGCATCCAACCTGTTCTGTCTTTGGGGCCTGTATACTTTGGGGATTTCTTTTGTCACTTACCATGGGGTAGGTGCTTGCAAAGAGCTGGTGGCAGCTGGACAGCTATTTGCTGCTCCTTGTGGTTCAGCATGAATTGAGGTGTGAGAGGCTGACTGTAGAGATGGCTGAGCTAGTGTGGGGTCTCTGACGGCATCTGGGATGTTACTCTTGAAGGTGTTTTCAAATGTGTTGAAATCTGCCTTTAACAACCCTTAGACTCTGGACTCAATGGCTCAGAATCATCAGTTTGAGATTCCCCCAGAGATGCTTCAACTGCGCTTCATGACTGCCTGACTCAGGCCTCCCCTGATGGCCCATTGACCCACCACATGGAGTCACTGGTTGGTGGGATTCACTGATGAACAATTGCCCCAATACACGGAGTCACTGGTTGGTGGGATTCACTGATGACCCATTGCCCCACCACATGGAGTCACTGGTTGCTGGGATTCACTGATGACCCATTGCCCCACAACATGGAGTCACTGGTTGGTGGGATTCACTGATGACCCATTGCACCACCACACGGTCTCACAGGTTGGTGGGATTCACTGATGACACATTGTCCCACCACACGGAGTCACTGGTTGGTGGGATTCACTGTTGGCCCATTGCCCCACCACAAGGTGTCACTGGTTGGTGGGATTCACTGATGACCCATTGCCCCACCACATGGTGTCACTAGTTGGTGGGATTCACTGTTGACCCATTGCCCCACCACATGATGTCACTGGTTGGTGGGGTTCATTGATGAACCATTGTCCCACCACACAGGGTCACTGGTTGGTGGGATTCATTAATGACCCATTGCCCCACCACATGGAGTCACTGGTTGATGGGATTGACTGAGTCATATTGCCTCACCATACGGAGTTTTAGTGCATGCACAGCCTGAACCTTCAAAGAACATATATAGCAGGCCATTCTTCCTCTCCAAACTGTTACGTAGGAACAGGAGGAGGCCATTAGGACCCTCAAGACAGTTACACAGGAACAGGAGATGGCCATTCAGCCCCTCCAGACTGTTACACAGGTACAGAGGAGACCATTCAGCACTCCAGACTATTACACAGGAACAGGAGGAGGCCATTCAGCCCTTCCAGAATGTTACACCATAACAGGAGTAGGCCATTCAGCCCCTCCAGACTGTTACACAGGAACAGGAGGAGGCCATTCAGCCGCTCCAGCCTGTTACACAGGAACAGGAGGAGGCCATTCAGCCTCTCCAGATTGTTACATAGGAACAGGAGGAGACCATTCAGTCCCTCCAGACTGTTACACAGGAACAGGAGAAGGCCATTCAGCCTCTCCAGGTTGTTACACAGGAACAGGAGGAGGCCATTCAGCCGCTCCAGTCCGTTATCTAGGAACAGGAGGAGCCATTCAGCGGCTCCAGCCTATTACATAGAGACAGGAGGAGGCCATTCAACCGCTCCAGCCTGTTATAAAGGGACATGAGGAGGCCGTTCAGCCCCTCCAGAATGTTACCAAGGAACAGCAGGAGGCAATTCAGTCCCTCCAGACTGTTACACAGGAAAAGGAGGAGGCCATGCACACCCTCCAGACTGTTACACAGGAAGAGAATGAGGCCATTCAGCCCCTCCAGACTGTTACACAGGAAGAGGAGAAGGCCATTCAGCCCCTACAGACTGCTACAAAGGAAGAGAATGAGGCCATTCTGCCCCTCAAGACTGTTACATAAGAACATAAGAAATTGGAGCAGGAGTAGGCCAATTGGCCCCTCGAGCCTGCTCCGCCATTCAATAAGATCATGGCTGATCTGATCCTAACCGCCAATCCACTATCACAGAACCATCTCCTGAATCTAACAGAATTAGACACACAAAATAGGAGCAGGATCAGGCTACACGGCCCCTGGGCCCGCTCTGCTACCCACAGGGCCATGACCGATCCGGACCTAGACTCATGTCCAAATTCCTGCCCGCTCCCCGTAACCCTTAATTCCCTTTACTTCTAGGAAACTGTCTATTTCTGTTTTAAATTTATGTAATGATGTAGCTTCTACAGCTTTTTGGGGCAGCATATTCCATGGATCTATCACCCTCTGAGTGAAGTAGTTCCTCCTCATCTCAGTTTTGAAAGAGCAGCCCCTTATTCTAAGACTATGCCCCCTAGTTCTAGTTTCACCCATCATTGGGAACATCCTCCCCGCATCCACCCGATCCAACCGCTTCACAATCTTATATGTTTCAATAAGATCGCCTCTCATTCTTCTGAACTCCAATGAGTAGAGCCCAATCTACTCAACCTCTCCTCATAGGTCCATCCCCTCATCCCCGGGATTAACCGAGTGAACCTTCTTTGTACTGACTCGAGAGCAAGTATGTCCTTTCTTAAGTATGGACACCAAAACTGTACGCAGTATTCCAGGTGCGGTCTCACCAATACCTTGTACAACTGAAGCAATACCTCCCTATTTTTATTTTCTATCCCCCTAGCAATGAAAGCCAACATTCCATTGGCCTTCTTAATCACTTGCTGCACCTGCATACTAACCTTTTGAGTTTTGTGCACCTGGACCCCCAGATCCCTTTGTACTTCAGTACTTTCCAGTTTCTTGCCATTAAGATAATAACTTGCTCTACGATTTTTCCTGTTAAAGTGCATAACCTCACACTTTCCAGTATTGTATTCCATCTGCCAAATCTCTGCCCACTTACTTAGCCTGTCGATGTCCCCTTGCAGGTTTTTTATGTCCTCCTCACTCACTACTTTCCCTCCCATCTTAATATCATCTGCAAACTTTGATATGTTACACTCGGTCCCCTGCTCCAAATCGTTAATGTAGATTGTAAAGAGTTGGGGACCCAGCACTGACCCCTGCGGAACACCACTAGTTACTGATTGCCAGTCTGAGAATGAACCATTTATACCAACTCTCTGCCTTCTGTTAGATAGCCAATCCTCTATCCATGCCAGAATATTACCCCCAATCCCGTGATTTTTTATCTTAAGCAATAATCTTTTGTGTGGCACCTTGTCAAATGCCTTTTGGAAGTCTAAATACACTACGTCCACTGGTTCCCCTTTATCCACCCTATATGTTACTTCCTCAAAGAACTCCAGCAAATTTGTCAAACATGACTTCCCCTTCATAAAACTATGCTGACTTTGTCCTATTAAATTATGATTATCCAAATGTCCTGTTACTGTCTCCTTAATAATGGACTCCAAAATTTTACCTACCACAGATGCTAGGCTAACCAATCTCTAGTTTCCAGCCTTCTGTCTACTGCCCTTTTTAAAAAAGGGTGTTACATTAGCAGTTTTCCAGTCTGCCGGGACCATTGCCGAGTCCAGGGAGTTTTGGAAAATTATTACCAATGCATCCACAATCCCTATCGCCACTTCCCTCAAGACCCTAGGATGTAAGCCATCAGGTCCAGGTGATTTATCCGCCTTAAGTCCCATTATTTTACCGAGTACCACTTCCTTAGTGATTTTGATCGTGTTTAGCTCCTCCCCCCCATAGCCCCCTGTTTGACCAGTGTTGGGATATTCTTAGTGTCTTCTACTGTAAAGACTGATATAAAATATTCATTCAGTGTTTTTGCCATCTCCATATATCCCACCATTAATTTCCCGGTCTCATCCTCTAAGGGACCAACATTTACTTTAGCCACCCTTTTTCTTTTTATATAACTATAAAAAATGTTACTATCTGTTTTTATATTTTTTGCTAATTTACTTTCATAATCTATCTTCCCTTTCTTAATCAATCTTTTTGTTATTTTTTGCTGTCTTTTAAAGTTTGCCCAATCCTCTATCCTCCCACTAGGTTTGGCTACCTTATATGCCCTTGTTTTTAGTCGAATACTATCCTTAATTTCTTTACTTAGCCACGGATGGCTGTCTTTTCTTTTACACCCTTTTCTTCTCAGTGGAATATATTTTTTTCGGAAGTTGTAAAATAACTCCTTAAATGTACACCACTGATCATGTATCGTCTTACCCTTTAATCTATTTTCCCAATCCACTCTACTCAATTCCGCTCTCATACCTTCATAGTCTCCTTTATTCAAGCTTAGCACGCTTGTTTGAGATCCAACCTTCTCACACTCTAATTGAATATGGATTTCAACCATGTTATGGTCACTCATTCCAAGGGGATCCTTTACTAGGACATTTTTAACTAATCCTGTCTCATTACACAGGACCAGATCTAAGGTTGCTTGCCACCTGGTCGGTTCAGTTACATACTGCTCAAGAAACCCATCCCTAATACACTCAATGAACTCATCCTCAAGGCAGCCCTGCCCAATTTGATTTGTCCAATTAATATGATAGTTAAAATCCCCCATAATTATAGATGTTCCCTTATTGCAAGCCTCAACTATTTCCTGATTGATACTCCGTCCAACAGAGTTGCCACTGTTCGGACTACGCCCACTAATGTTTTTTTCCCCTTATTATTCCTTACCTCCACCCAAACTGTTTCATTATCCTGATCTTTTGACCCAATATCATTTCTCTGTATTACAGTGATTCTTTCCATTATTAACATAGCCACCCCACCTCCCCTTCCTTCCTGCCTGTCCTTCCTGATTGTTAAATAACCTGGTATGTTTAATTCCCAGGCATTGTCACCCTGCAGCCATATTTCTTTAATGGCCACAAGATCATACCCATATATTTGTGCCATTAACTCGTCTATTTTGTTACGAATGCTATGTGCATTCAGATAGAGAACTTTCAAAGAACAGGAACAGGTGAAGGCCATTCAGCTGCTCCAGACTGTCACGCAGGAAAATAAGGAGGCCATTCACCCGCTCCAGCCTGTTACCTAGGAAGAGGAGGATGCCATTCAGCCGCTCCAGTCTATTACATAGGGATAGGAGGAGACCATTCAGCTGCTCCAGTCTGTTATCTAGGAAAAGGAGGCCATTCAGCCATTCCAGACTTGTTATATAGGAACAGGAGGAGGCCATTCAGCCCCTCCAGACTCTCACATAGGGACAGGAGGAGACCATTGAGCCCCACCAGAATGATACCTAGTAACAGGAGAAGGCCATTCAGCTGCCCCAGCCTGTTACATAGAGACAGGAGGAGGCCATTCAGCCCCTCCAGACTGTTAACTAGGAATAGGAAGAGGCCATTTAAAAAAAAAAAATTATTCATTGATGGGATGTGGGCGTCGCTGGCTGGCTAGGCCTGCATTTAGTGCCCATCCCTAATTGCCCTTGAGAAGATGGTGGTGAGCCACCTTCTTGAACCGCTGCAGTCCATATGGTGTAGGTACACCCACAATGCTGTTAGGAAGGGAGTTCCAGGATTTTGGCCCAGCGACAGTGAAGGAACGGCTATACAGGTCCAAGTCAGGATGGTGTGTGGCTTGGAGGGGAACTTGTAGGTGGTGATGTTCCCATGCGCCTGCTGCCCTTGTACTTCTAAGTGGTAGAGGTCGCGGGTTTGGAAGGTGCTGTTGAAGGAGCTTTGGTGAGTTGCTGCAGTGCATCTTGTAGATGGTACACAGTGCAGCCACAGTGCGCCGGTGGTCGAGGGAGTGAATGTTGAAGGTGTTGGATGGAGTGCCAATCAAGCGGGCTGCTTTATCCTGAATGGTGTCGAGCTTCTTGAGTGTTGTTGGAGCTGCACTCATCCAGGCAAGAGGAGAGTATTCCATCACACTCCTGACTTGTGCCTTGTAGATGGTGGAAAGTGTAGTGTATGTACTTTGCAGAAGGAACTATATTCTGCAGCCCCTGTATACTGCAGTACCAGTAGTGACCACCCCTTTATATAAGCCTGTGTAGTAACTTTGCATAGTAGTTCCAGTTTTGTCTCCACTCAGTAAAAACCTGTTGTAACCTACTCCTGCAGTCCGTGTCTCAATTACACATGGACATAATACTGGCGACGAGCAGATCCAAACTTACCTACAGTTCTGCACCACCTCATGGGGATCCATCCCTGAAGCGAAGTTGTTGGAGGTCGAGGCCAGAAAGAAGAAAGAAAAAAAAAGAAACAGAAGAAACGGGCGTCAACCATGGACAACCGCCTCTGATTCATCGGAGTTGAAGATTTGCAGGAGAGGCTGTCGAGAGCGGGGCTTGGTTATCCTGTCTATGGTGTTCCAGCTAATCGGGCTGGTGGCAGGTAGTACACTGATCCTTCCTGGGCTGCGGTGGGCTAGAGCTCGATTGGGTGGCTTTTCAACGGGGCTGAGCAGCGTTGTCGGGAAGAGGAGAGAGAGAGAGAGGGTGGAGCACACAGGGCGCGGCCGGTGCTACGAAGCCGGGCAGCGTACAGACCCGAGAAGAGGGAGGAAAGTGTCCCGGAGGGTTTGCTCTGACGACGGGAAAATAAAAGAAATTAGAAGCGCAGGAAGCCGCGAGGAGCTGCAGTTTGCCACGGGGACCGCGGAGAGCGGCGTTAGCAGCAGCGTGGGGGGGGAAGTGCGCGAAGACCATAGGGCGTCGCCATCAAGGCATAAAAACGCCAGTAACAGCGCTAGCAGCAGCGGAGAAGACAGAAAGCGTGGGAGGCGCCATCTTAATCCAGCGGGGAAGAAGGCAAAGCGCAGGAGGCGCCATTTTGTTAAATCGGGGAAGAAGGCAAAACGTGGGAGGTGCCATCTTAGATTTCCAAGATGCCGAAGACTGGCAATATCACTGCCTTCGATAATGCAATAGAAGACTGGACCACGTATGTGGAAAGAGTCGAAATATATTGCAAGGCAAATGAAGTAGCCGATGAGAAAAAGGCATCGGTACTACTAAACTTAATGGGCGCAAGAACGTACGGCCTATTGCGGAACCTGATCACTCCAGCCAAACCGATGGCGAAGAGTTTTAATGAAATTGTTGATATCCTACAGGAACACCTAAATCCTACACCGCTGCTGATAGCAGAAAGATTTAAATTCCACAAGAGAAATCAGCATAAAGGGGAGAGCAATGCTGATTATCTTACGGAACTACGCAAGCTATCAAAGCACTGCCAGTTCGGAGCAGGACTGGCAGATGCCCTACGGGACAAATTTGTCTGTGGACTCCTGAGTGAAGGAACCCAGAAGAGGTTACTCTCAGATGAAGAGCTGACGCTAGATAAGGCTTTCAGCGTGGCAGTATCGTACAAAGCAGCAGCAAGGGGAGCTGCAGAATACAGCAAAAGCCACAAGAATACGGCACCCATGAAATGACACGGGGATTTGAAGAATGTTATCGCTGCGGCAGAACAACCCATGACCAGAAGGACTGCTGGTCCACGGACAATATATGCAGGCAATGTGGAAAGATGGGACACATTGCACGAGTTTGCAGGTCTGGAAAGAAGACTAACGACAACAAAAAGGCTACTAAGGAACAGTACAGGACAGTACAAAAGATGACGGACAGTAGTTCCAAAGACCAGAAGAGTGACAGTGAATCCGGGAACAAGAGACTAAGCTGTCTCAAACTTCACAACGTAACCGCAAAAGAGGATCACCGAACCATTTGGGTCACCCTCACGATAGCAGGGTCCCAAGTCAAAATGGAATTGGATACAGGATCAGCTCTGACCGTCATGAATCGATGAGACTACAAGCGGCTATTCTCACACATACCCTTGAAAGAGACATCCATTGTCTTGAAGACGTATACGGGGCAGAAATTATACCCCAGAGGGAAAATAAGGGGCCTGTCGAATACATCGTTCCTGTCATGAAGAAAACGTTAAATAATAAGCCTGAGGAGCCAAGGAAGGTCCGTATCTGTGGGGACTTCAAGGTGACGGTGAACCCAGTCCTTCACACAGTGCAGTATCCTCTCCCGAGGATAGAAGATATTTTAGCCTCACTATCTGGAGGGAAGCGTTTTACAAAAATTGACCTAGCACAAGCATATTTGCAGATGGAGGTTGAAGAATCCTCTCGGAAATATCTCACGATAAACACTCACAAAGGTCTTTACCAGTAAGTTCGACTGGTATTCGGAGTAGCATCAGCTCCGGCGATATGGCAAAGAGCGATGGAACAAGTCCTGCAAGGGATTCCGGGGACTCAGTGTTACTTGGACGACATCCTAGTGACAGGAGAAGATGACAGTGAACACCTTGCCAACCTAGAGCAGGTGCTCACTAGACTAAGAGAACATGGGCTACGAGCCAATCGCCCCAAGTGCGAGTTTTTTAAGAAACAAATATCATATTGTGGCCACGTGATTGATGAAGAGGGGTTACATAAGTTCCCTGACAAAATTGAAGCAGTAGTTAAGGCTCCAGCACCTGAAAATGTGTCGCAACTGAGGTCATTCCTCGGATTGGTGAATTACTACCATAAGTTTTTGCCGAATTTGTCGACAATTCTGCACCCACTGAACGCCCTACTACAAACTGGAGTAGCATAGAAATGGAGCGATGAATGTAAGCGGGCCTTTCAGAAGAGTAAAGACCTAATCACTTCAAGAGAAGTATTGGCTCACTACAACCCATCACTACCGATAAGACTGGCGTGTGATGCGTCTCCCTACTGCTTTGGAGCGGTACTGTCACATAAATTCCTTGCTGGTTCAGAGAGGCCGATAGCTTTTGCGTCACGCTCGTTAACTTCAGTCGAGCGTAACTACGCCCAGATTGACAGAGAGGCCCTCAGCCTGGTGTGGGGGTGAAGAAGTTCAATCACTACCTGCACGGTCAGAAATTTACTCTACTAACTGATCATCAACCTCTTGTCTCCATTTTCAACCCTCAGAAGGGCGTCCCGATAATGACAGCACAACGGCTACAGAGGTGGTCCCTTTTCCTAGGGGCACACCAATATGACATCGAGTACAAAGGAACTAAACAGCATGGGAATGCTGATGGATTGTCGTGCCTACCGTTGCCGACGGTGGAAGAAACACCTGCAGTGGATCCTGTGGAGATATTCCACTCGACCATAGTCGAATGTCTACCTGTGACGAATGCAAACATAGGAAAGGAAACACGAAAGGACGCGACACTCTCCAGGGTCTATGATTTAACGGTGAAGGGATGGCCAGCACATGGCGAACCACTGTTGCCAGCATTCTCGCCGAGAAGAGAACAGCTGTCAGTGTGCAGAGGAACCTTGATGTGTGGATCCAGAGTAGTAATTCCACCCAAATTGAAGGATAGAGTGCTCAATGAGCTTCATGAGGGTCATCTGGGAGGAGTAAAAATGAAGAACTTAGCCAGAGCGTTCGTGTGGTGGCCGGGAATCGATAGAGAAATCGAAGAGATGACCAAGAGCTGTACAGGATGCCAGAAGGTCCAAAACGCCCCACCACAAGCCCCTCTACATCCATGGGAGTGGCCCTCATCTCCATGGCAAAGGGTACACATTGATTTTGCTGGTCCCTTCATGGACTCGATATTTTTAATTGCGGTGGATGCACATTCAAAGTGGCCAGAGGTAATAAAAATGTCCTCAACCACCACAGAAAAAACTATCACAGTCTTACGAACCATATTCGCCAGAAATGGGCTGCCTGAACAGATTTGCTCCGACAATGGACCACAGTTTGTGTCTGAAGTGTTCCGGAGGTTCTTAAAGAACAATGGTGTTAAGCATTACACATCCGCCCCATATCATCCAGCCACCAATGGATTGGCTGAGAGGTTCGTTCAAACATTCAAGAAGGCTATCAAGGCAATGTGTAATGAAGACATACCCCTACAACACAAGGTGGATAACTTCTTGTTTGCCTACCGGAATGCGACACATGCGGTTACCAACCAAACTCCAGCCATGACGTTCTTCAATCGAAGACTACGATGCCGCTTGGATTTGGTTAAGCCAAACATCAGAAGAGATGTGGAGAACAGGCAGTTTCGGAATATGAATGAAAGGCCGACCAGGAGTTTTAAGATAGGTCAACCAGTTTTGGCCTGGGACTACCGCACAGAGAAATGGCAGCCAGGAACGATCTGCACACGGCAAGGACCTCTAATGTATACCGTGGACGTTGGAGAGAGCATTGTAAGACGTCATGCTGACCAGATTCTAGAGTCACTGGAAAACGTCAATTCCACACCACGTTCTGATACACCTGGTGATAAAACCGAAGTACCAATTGCATCTCCCCCAGAATCGGTGATATTGGAAGCAGACGAACCAAACAACGACGTTGATCCCGAATCAACCTTGCCAGAAGAACCTGATACCCCAAAGAGGCGTTATCCAGACAGAATCAGGAAGCCTCCTCAAAGACTGAACTTATAATTGCTTAACTTCAGATAATGTATCTAGCAACTGTAATTGTAAATATGTTATTTAATTATTAATCGAATATTATGGACTGTTTAGCTAAAAGGGGAGGAATTGTAGTGTATATACTTTGCAGAAGGAACGATATTCTGCAGCCCCTGTATACTGCAGTACCAGTAGTGACCACCCCTGTATATAAGCCTGTGGAGTAACTTTGCATAGTAGTTCCAGTTTTGTCTCCACTCAGTAAACAGCTGTTGTAACCTACTCCTGCAGTCCGTGTCTCAATAACACACGGACATAATAGAAAGGCTTTGGGGAGTCAGGAGGTGAGACACTCGCCGCAGAATTCCCAGCCTCTGGCCTGCTCTTGTAGCCACAGTAGTTATATGGCTGGTCCAGTTCAGTTTCTGATCAATGGTAACCCCCAGGATGTTGAAAGTGGGGGATTCAGCGATGGTAATGCCATTGAATGTCCAGGGGAGATGGTTAGAGTCTCGCTTGTTGGAGATGGTCATTGCCTGGCACTTGTGTGGTGCGAATGTTACTTGCCACTTGTCAGCCCAAGTCTGAATGTTGTCCAGGTCTTGCTGCATATGGACACGGTCTGCGTCAGTATCTGACGAGTCTCGAATGGTGCTGAACAATGTGCAATCATCAGCGAACATCCCCACTTCTGACCTTATGATGGAGGGAAGGTCATTGATGAAACAGCTGAAGATGGTTGGGCCGAGGACACTGCCCTGAAGAACTCCTGCAGTGATGTCATGTGATTGAGATGAATGACCTCCAACAACCACAGCCAACATCCTTTGTGCTAGGTATGATTCCAACCAATGGAGAGTTTTCCCCTTGATTCCCATTGACTTCAGTTTTGCTAGGGCTCCTTGATGCCACACTCGATCAAATGCTGCCTTGATGTCTAGGGCAGTCACTCTCACCTCACCTCTTGAGTTCAGCTCTTTTGTCCATGTTTGGACCAAGGCTGTAATGAGTTCAGGAGCTGAGTGGCCCCGGCAGAACCCAAACTGGGCGTCAGTTAGCAGGTTATTGCTGAGTAAGTGCCGCTTGATAGCACTGTCGATGACACCTTTCATCACTTTGCTGATGATTGAGAGTAGACTGATGGGATGGTAATTGGCCGGGTCGGATTTGTCCTGCTTTTTGCAGACAGGACATACTTGGGCAATTTTCCACATTGCCGGGTAGATGCCAGTGTTGTAGCTGTACTGGAACAGCTTGGCTAGGGGCGCAGCTAGTTCTGGAGCACAAGTCTTCAGTACTATTGCCATTCAGCCTCTCCAGACTGTTACACAGGAACAGGAGGCGGCCATTCAGCCCCTCCAGACTCTTACACAGGAACAGGAGGAGGCCATTCAGCTCCTCCAGACTTTTACACAGGAACAGGAGGAGGCCATTCAGCTCCTCCAGACTGTTACACAGGAACAGGAGGAGGCCATTCAGCTCCTCCAGACTGTTACACAGTAACAGGAGGAGGACATTCAGCACCTCCAGACATTTATACAGGAAAAGGAGGAAACCATTCTGCCTCGCCAGACTGTTACACAGGAACAGTAGGAGGCCTTCAGCCCTGCCAGACTGTTACACAGGAAAAGGAGGAGGCCAGTTGTTGTATATGTCCCTTTAAGGGAATAACTGGTCTTAGACTGCAGTACCGGCAGTGACCACCCCTGTATAAAAGGCCCTAGCAGGCTTCTGTAGTTTCAGTTTCAAGCTGCCTCTTGTTCAGTAAAGTACCTGTTAAACTGTTCTCACGAAGTCAGTGTATTGTTGAGGCGCGGACTTTACAGTGGCGATGAGTGTTAAGTATGTGTATTGTATTGAACAATTAACACAAAGACTTAAACGTATAACTCAAACAGGTCTTTACTGGTTGGAGGTAGGGACTATATGTAGGTCTTTACTTCATGCCCACAGGCGGGAACTGAGGGGAGATCAGTACCCACAGTACTATTTATACCCCTATGGCCAGGAGTGGTACTGCGTATCACTACGCCCTACAAGTAGTGCAGTCCTGTCCATAGGTTCAAAGTAGCGCACATATTACATACACAACATTCCTCCCTTCCTAGCTTTACAGTCATCTCCCCATTTAACATAACGTAATAACATATATACATATATAACTTCAGGTTTACATAACAGAATAACATAGATACATAGATAACTTCATGTCAAAACAGATCACAGATTCAGTCTCTGCGGGAAACAGTTCACCGATTCAATCTCTGTGGTGTAGTCGGTTCACGTTGCTGGAGTGACTCATTCAATAGTCCTTCCATGGATTTAACAGTTTGAACTTCCGAACTGAATTGGCTCCGTTCGGAGGGACCACGTGTGTGATCTGGTAGAGGTAATAATGGTTCAGATGGGTCATCTTCTGTTTCGACTTTTCCTTTTCTGCTTCTTGGAGACTCTCTGGGCTCCACTGTCAGCTGCCAGCTGCATGCGCAGTTCCTCCTTCTCTTCCTCCTTTTTCCATAGTAGAGCCACCTTCTCCCGATGTTCCGTAGACTTTCGGTGCTCCTCCATGATTTCTGTATGGTGGGAGTCGAAGGTACAAGTTGGGCAGGACAGGACATAGTAATATTCGGTGTCGTCCTGATCTAGGCCAGCGAGAGGGTCTTCTATTTCCTCCATACCCAGCTGGGCGTTAGCCAGCTTTTGTTCCAAGTCCAGACATCTTTCCTGAAGAGACTTCTTCATGCGTACCTCTTCATCCAGCTTTTTCTGGGCTTTCAGCAAGTCGTTTACTAATGACCTCATTTGAGATTTTACTACTTCAACTTCTTTTGGAGATTGATTGATCGGACTATTCAATCCCTCTACCGTAGCAGCTGTTTCAGCGGTCTGCTGTTCTACGTTGACGTGAGTCAGCGTACTTTTGGCATCCAAGGGCTGCTCTGTTGCAGTCATCTCAGTCTGTGTTGCCACCTCAGCTCTTCCAATAACCTTTGAGAGCTCCGAACCCCTTTCGTTTGAATATTGAAGTTCGTGTTCAAGTTTTTCCCATTTCAGAGTCCTGTCCTTCAGCATATGCAGGAGTTGGCTGACCGTTAACTCCTCTGACATCAGACGTTTTGTGTGCTCCTGCTCCATTTGCTCCAGCAGCTGCTTCTGTTGTCTTTCCAGATGTTCCCACTCTATATCAAAGAACTCTTTCGTCGCATTCATCTCTTGCTCAAAACGGCGAATCATTTGTTCTAATTGCTGTTGCAGTTTGAAATGGAGTTGAGTTCGAGCCCGGTGTCCCTCAGAAATGTGCATGTCAGTAGACTGGACAGACTCAGAATTCTCTATCTCAGTGGAATTCTGTGCTGAAACTTTGTCTTTTGCACACGGGTTGGTCTTACCATCATCAGTTCCAGAGTCTGGGTTGATTATGTTCACCGAGTTCTCACTCGTTATTGTTTGTAGGAAATGCCAGTCGATATTCATTTTCCTAATCCACTCCCGTCCTAGTAGTGGAGGACCTCCTTCAGATAGCACATATAAGTCCATTATTTGACTTTCTTTGCCCTTGTGGACCACTGTGACCTCAATTTTCCCGATGGGGTACACTCTTTGCCCCGTGTATGTTTTCAATATGAGCTCCGTATCCTGTAGGGGAATATGTTGGAATAACCTTCCATAATCTTTCTTATTTATGACCGTCAATGCCGATCCAGTGTCCAATTCCAGTTTTACTTGGACTCCTTCTATCTGAAGAGTGACCCAAATTGTCTGGAGGTCTGCACCCTTACCCACGTTGAGTACCCTTAAGCTAGCCAGTTCAATACTGCTTAAGCCAGCCAGTTCATTACTGCTAGCGTCTGAATCGGACTCCTGTTCGGCCACCTTGTGTACTTTTGCGTATTTTCCTTGCGGTGACTTCTTGTTGCTGGTCTTCTTCCCTGACCTGCATACTCTAGCTATGTGTCCAAGCCTACCACAAGTTCTACATTCTTGGTTTTTAAACCAACACTGGTTCTGATCATGCGTTGTCTTTCCACAACGATAACATTTGCCAGAACTCACACCCAATTTGTGTGCACTGAGCTCCGGTGACCATAGCTGCATTACTACCGTGCCTCTCGCTGCGGCTTCGTGTGCTGCTGCCATAGTGACCGCCTTCTCAAGCGTCAGCTCATTCTCCTCGAGCAGTCACTTTTGTGTATCCTGTTTAAATAAACCACACACAAATTTGTCTCGTAGTGCATCTGTCAGTCCCGTTCCAAACTGGCAATATTTCGCTAATTTACCCAATTCCAGCAAACATTCAGCATTGCTTTCATGCTGTAGCTGCCTTCTGTCGTAAAATTTAAATCGTTCCGCTAGCATCAGCGGTGTGGGGTTTAGATGATCTTTCAGGACAGTAACAATCTCATTGAACGTCTTATCCGCCGGTTCATCTGGTGATAACAGGTGTTTCAATTGCCCGTATGTCTTCGCACCCATTAAATTTAATAATGTTAGAGCTTTATCTTGGTCACGAATTTTATTGGCCTTACAATAATTTTTTACTCTTTCAACATATATGGCCCAATCTTCGAGGCCACTATCAAAGGTGCTAATATTCCCGTGTTTAGGCATTGTAGATTTGCAATTTCTCAGATTTTATTTTCTTTACTTGTTATCAAAGATGGCGGCTTCCCGCTCTTGCCATCGTCCTCCGCCCACAAAATGGCGGTTTTCCCGCACTTGGCGGTCTTCACCCGTCCCCCGACGCCGTCTCCCTTCAGCCCCGAGTGCGGCCCTTATCTCCGCCGCGATCGATGGCCCGCGCTTTTCACCGCGGCTCTCGCGCCTTCAGTGTCTGCCGACGCTGCGCCTTTCAGCCCGAGTGCGGCCCTTATCAGGGATTGCGATCGATGGCCCTTATCTCCCGATCGCGATCGCCCTTGTACCTCCGACTTCCCCCAGCCCTGTCTTTGCAGCCAACGCTGCTCGGCTTACCCACCACCGAGGTTGAAAAAGAAGCTGCAGGATGTCTTCTGTCCTCCAGTTTTCAGTCGCTGATGGAGGCTTCAGGGTCCTAATGCCTGTCGCTTCCAGTGGGGTGGTGCGGTTTGAAACCTCTCTTCACGAAGCCGCCGTGGAATAACTGCCGCAGGGTAAGAATCTGACTCGTCGCCAGTGTTAAGTATGTGTATTGTATTGAACAATTAACACAAAGACTTAAACGTATAACTCAAACAGGTCTTTACTGGTTGGAGGTAGGGACTACACGTAGGTCTTTACTTCATGCCCACAGGCGGGAACTGAGGGGAGATCAGTACCCACAGTACTATTTATACCCCTATGGCCAGGAGTGGTACTGCGTATCACTACGCCCTACAAGTAGTGCAGTCCTGTCCTTAGGTTTAAAGTAGCACACATATTACATACACAACACCTTTATTAAACAGTTTGCAGCATTATAAAATACATGTCATATGCACAGATTAAAGCAACTACAAGCATGCACACATCTATAAACTTAACTCTATGGAAATGGGGAACACACGGCACATCGTAAAAGGGGTAACACATTACAACTACCCTTAACCCCCTCCCCTAGACCTAACTAAGTTTTGACTTGAGGAACTCGGGATCATGCTCACCACTTTAAGAATTGCGAAAAGGGGTTCACAGCCTTTCGACACAGCTTTCCGTCGTCACATGGGTTTGGAAACTTCTGGCGCAGCTTGCTTTCCTCTTGGTTCTCCTGCAATGAGGCAGCCGATACAGCCTTGGTGAGCGCTCGCCATGGATGAATCCGTTACTGACGTGACTTTAAGAACTGGATGCACATGGAAGAATCCGCCACCGATGTGATGTTGAGACACTGGAGTGTTGGACCCTGAGTGTCTCCTTCTCCGACCTTGGTCGTCGGTCTCTCGATGGTCTTCCTCGGGGCGGGACGCTGGTCCCAAGAAGTCCTTTTTTATATAGTCATAATAATTGCCCTTCTGATTTGAAGCAGAGCTGGAATACAGGGTGTCTTCTCCTTCGGCCTGGGTCGTCGATGATCTCCCGACCAAAGTACCCGGGCCACCCTCGTCGCCTTCCCGTCGTGGCCAGGCCTTGCCTGGCCGAGCTGGCTTCCAAGCCGAAGTCTTCTCGTCGTCTTCCTCCTCCGCACCGACGTGCTGTGCGAAGGTCTCAACCGAAAAGTCTGTCCCGAAGCGTTTCTGAAGCGTTGAAGAAGTGAAGCTGAAGTGAAGTGTACTGACCAAGTTCCAAAGCTACGAAGCGTACTGATGGACTTTTTCAATCCACAGTTATACTTTTTTGGAACATTCTTATCTCCTGCCAAATCATAGTCCTGTCTTTGTAATAATTTTGGCGGGCAGAACTCTCTGCAGGGGTGTTTTGTCTTCATAACGGGAGCCGGTGATAGCTTAACTGGCCTTCCTGGGCCGATAATGTCTTTGCTTTGTCACCGTAACTCGGTTTGTATATTGATCGGTCTGGAGATTGCCCTTGATGGCTGTTAAATGGCTTTTCTTTGTACAGTAAATGGGTTAAAGTGTTCGTTCAATTGTCCGCCCATTTCTTGATGGGCCTCATCCTGCTTCCCAAATCTGTCCTGTACTTATAATCTAATCAATATGTATACTCAGTTCCATGAGTTTCGGTTTCCCGAAACTGGTTTTCGCGGGCTTTAATGTCCTCAATCCACAAGCCTGTCTGGCTTGCAGTAACAGAAATTCAAATGGTTCCAGAAGCTGGTCACGAGGTCTGGCGGCCATTTTGTGTGCCCTTTTATCAAAGGTTTTCTGTACAAGCTTCTTTTGGTCAATAAAACTGTCTTATTAACCCTAATTTCCTGTGTGATTATTAATGAAAATTTCGAATCTTACACACTTTACAGTGGAGTAGGGCGGTTTCCCAAGCCAGGGAGAAGCCAGAGAACAGAGGCCCCCACTCAACAACCATAGTGCAACCTCTACCTACACAGTATGTTCCACCTCCGATATATGCCACCTGCGGGGGCACATGGTCCTTTGCCATTGCCTCCATGGTGCAACTTATCGGCTTCGCGCTAGCGGCTCTGAACCCGCACTGTGGTTTTAAAAAGGCTTTCAAGTGCTGGGGACACAGGATGATGTGTGCTCCCCGGCTACGACACCCCAAGAGGTCGGTGCCTGTCATCGTACACTCCCATCTGATGACGTAAGGCGGGACCACTGCGTAACGAATGTGCGCACCCCCCTGAATGACTCCAATTTTCTCCACCCTGTATACCGGGGCGGGCTTTGCTGTGGGACCCAACACCGGCATCCTTACCACTATTCCCATGATAGTGTAATTCGAGCGTCCACAGTCCACTGGGACTGGGTACGCCTCTGCAGCTAGTCTGAGCTGGCACGGACTTAATGCGTTCTCAAAAGGGTGGAGCGCTTGCAAGTGCTTGTTGCTGATCCAGGATGGGACCAAACCTTGTTTTAAATCCTCGAGGTTACTGCGGCCCTCGCCCAGTAACCACGCCCCGTATAGCACACAAGCCTCGTTCTGCGCAGCCTGATCGGATGCATTCCGATCCTCCCTAATGAGTGCATTTACCGTTTTAGCGTGTTTCTCCAGCTCAGCGATTATTTCTTTTAAGTGTAGTGTCATGGCCTGGTCCTCATGAAGCTCAGAACCCACTACCTTATTTTCGTTTGTCAGTATGTTCTTTAACTGGGCCTTTAGACCATTAACCTGTGTCTGCAGCTCCATGTTGTCTAGAGCATTGACGACAGATGTCCCGGTACTAAAAGCAGTGAAAATGTCATTTACAGTACCCCTTCTTTGCCTCCCTACCCGATCCAAAACTTCCTGTGGTGTGGTGTACAATTTGGCTTTGTCGATGTCGGCAAAGTCAAATTCGTAAAATTGTCTGAACATCCTGGTTAACAGGACCTGGTACAATTGTTCCGTTTCCCTGGGACACCACTCCGGCAATCGTACCTCAGTGAGGTTTAAAATCGCTGAGGCCACCGTGTAGTGTATCCCTTGGTACAGCATCTGACCGGTGGGTACCAATACTAACCCGTTCCCGGGTCCCTTTGTGGTGGTGGGGCACCCTTCCTTCTGGGCTAGTGTTACCGGAATCGCGGGCAGGGGCTTGCGTGTGCGGGTGATGAGTTCAGTGGCGTTAACCGGAATCGGGGAGAATGGGGCTCCGCACGCCCGGGTGCTGACGTCCCACCTCATCCCTTTCCCTTCATCCTGCCACTGCCTCTGGAAAAAGATGGATATGCCTTTGGGGCAAACGCGCTTCGAACCCCACATGCAGACATATATCCCTTCATCTGGTTCCCACCATTTGTCCCAACACACACGTAACTGTCCGTGAGTCCCCGTAATTGTCCGATGGGTATTGTTACCCAGTCGCTCCCACTCGATTGTAGAGTTCTTCATATTCTTTCCCAGCTTCCGCAGCCACCACCATCTACTTAGCGGTACATTCCCATTACACACCAAACAGATCCTCTTTCCCACGGTAACGCTGACTCTGGGTGCAATGATCCTCACCCGAGGGCACAGTAATGAAGTCTCTTGGTAGGCAAGCCCGGATTTGCTGGAGTATTCTGTGGAATTCGACCCCAGCCATCCTGGCCATCTCCCTTCGTGGAAGTAGGTGGCGGTTTCCGCAACCTCTCGCTTCCCCGTCCCATCCGTTGCGATGGGGGCTGTGTCCCCGGAGCATCCGAACACAATGACGTCCTTGGTGCGGCCTCGGTAGGCCAACCCGCACCCGATCGCTGCGAGCACCACGAGAATCCTCTCCATTGTATTCCTGGTTTCTGTAACCAATAAGATGATGTAGCCAGGCTCCCAATAGGCGCTGGCCTAATTAAACGGATGCTCGGGTCCCCTGACCCTGCTTCCAAACAAACACACATACTGGGCAGACTTCGAAAACTACCTTTTAAACCATCCCCATCATCTTAAACTTTACATGCCTTAAACTAACATTAAAATTACTTAACTTAACTTATCATTACCTAAACTTATGTACAGCGCCGCCCTCCTTCGGGCGACCTACCTAATTCCTGTGAGGGCTGCAGCGTGCCGCTCCCTGTGGCGCGGCTGCACTGACCTTCGGCTTTGATTTCCCGCAGACTGTGGCTGCTAAACGGGAATCGTGTCTTTCCTGGGCCACCCTGGACCGATGTTGGGGGGAGTAAGGATGATCTGGCCAAAACTTTCTGGGCTGAGGCTCCCGAGCCGACCTACGAGGGAGCACCTTGGGCGAGGCTCCCAGGGCTAACGGACCGGGGATCAGGACCTTCACCGTCGCAGCCTGTGGTCCCACCACAGCTGCCGGCTCCGGCTCCCTTTCCTCAGGCTCCGGCCCCCTGGGGCCGGGATCCATGGCATCCGACTCCACCCCACCTGTCTCCACAGGTGGTGAGCCTCCGCCCCCAATCCCTACCTCCCCTATGCTCGAGTCGGGGTCGGGACCTTCGTCCTCCGACTGCTCCTCCTCCGTGATCGGGTCAAGGGCGGGGTTGAGCTGTTCGGGCTCTTCCTCGTCCGAATCCCAGACTAACGGGGAGACCTCCCACTCCGTTGGGATGACTCCTCCCCTCACGCAGGCTACAGTTCCAGCCTGTGTGGTCTGTGACCCTGTCTCAGGCTGAGGATTTTTGTCCTCAGACCTGGCCCCTGTTGTTGGCCCTTGTGCACCCGACTTAAACAGCTTACACCGCTTCATGCGAAACCACTTGTTGCGTCGGGACACCTCCACTGTGCGAGTGGCGCAGACTGGCGGATTTTGCACCGATTCCAGCTCATCCTCCTGGTCTACGGTTCTCTCGCCAGCGCATAGGCTTAGACCCAAGAATTTTACTTCTCGCCGGCCAACCCGCGCCTTCGTAGGGGTTTCCTTAACACTCTCTATCTCCTTCACACTCGTACCCTCTCCCCAGAGACAATGATTTCTCAGGTCCACGTGGACCCCGTGGGCTACCAAGAAATCAGACCCCAGGACTCCCGTTCCACCTCCCACCTCCCACTTCATCAGGATACACTTCCACGTTGTGCGGAGTGGTCCTAAACGAATGGAGAGGGGAAGGGAATGTGCGCCAGTCTGTTCTTTGCCCGTGAAGCCCGACAGAAGGTATGGGACCCCGGTGGACAGAGGCGAGGCGGTGGGGTTATCCGTGTGGATTATGGTGCACGATGCCCCCGTATACAACAAATAGGTCCCTTTCACCTCCTCCACCTCCATCTCCACGAGGGGTCGTCTCCATACATCATATCGCAGCGCACACAGGTAGACGGGCTGCGCTGACTCTAGTAATTTGGGTACAGCGATCGGAGTTTCGGGAGCGACAAGGCCGGTGGTGACAGCTATTTTCCCCTGCGAGGTCATCAGAGACCGCATTGTCTGTATGATTGACTCAATCGCAGCGGGATCCACAACTGCACCAGCTCCTGGTGCTGGGGCAGGAGCTACGGCTTGGGTTTGGGCTGGTGCTGGGGCAGCGGTCTGGGCTTGGGCTTGGGCTGCGGGAAACCTCCCTTTATTATCCATCCACGGATTTCTACATTCCTTGCGCCAATGTCCATCCTTCCCACACCCGTAGCAATTGAGCTTGGCTTGGACAGGGCGATTCCCCTCCTGACGCCACTCCTGCTTGCTTGGGGCTGCGGGTTTTACCTCATGCACCTTTCCCTTCGGGGGAGGCACTTCCTTACTCCTGCTGTTCCTGTAACCTATCGTGAGCTGATCTAGTACTAACTCTTCCGTGGAGCGGGGGTTATTGGGGTCAAACCATGTTTTGGCCTGCTCCCTCACCTGGGGCAAGCAATTGGTGACCAGGCACCGGAGCCAATGAGCCCTTTGACCATCGTCCAGCCCGTTCCGGGCCGGCCCGCCCGGGCAGCTGCGCCGATACACTGACCACAACCTTCCGGCGAAAACCCGTGGGGGCTCTCCCTCTAGCTGCACTGTCCTACCCAATCGGAGGAACGGATTTCCGTCGTCTTCCCCCAGAACCTGCAGGACCTTGTCCCGTAACTCCTCATACTCCCCGTGTCCTCTCTTGCTCTCGTCAGAGAGACACTGGAGGATCGAGCTGTCCAGGGAGGACAGCAGCATTCTGCACTGCTCTCTCCCATCGCAGTCATTAACTGCTGCGGTTTGCTCCACGTCCCTAAAATGGACGAAGGGATCTCCTGACTCGGAGAGTTTTGGGATGTGGCTTATCATTGCCCTTAGCTGTTGTGAGCTGTGGGGCATTACGATCTGATTCACGAGGGGTCCGTCCTCGCCATCGTTGTCCGGACCGAGCCTCCGGTGTCGAGTGGGACACATCGGGGCCGGCTTCGACCCTACAACCTGGGGTTGCTCTACCTCTGGAATCTCCTCGACTAACTTCACCGTTTCCTTCCCCTCATCCCAAGACTCACTATAGCTGGGAGGTGCCGAGGGCATGTTGGTTGGTACCACAACTGCCTCTTGCGGAATCCGTCTTTTGGATTCCTTGGCTAACAGTAGCTGGCTCGCTGGTGGGTTTATGAGACACACCAAGCCGTTTGCCTTCGCTAGGGCCATTCTCAGGTCCTCTAGTTCCCTTTGGCAAGCGCTATGGTCGGCGTTCTCAGACCTATCCTCGATGGCCATCTTGTATGCTGCCCTAGCTCCCAGAATACTTTCCTCCTGTGCCTCTACCTGCTGAGCTAGGTGGAAACACCTGTCCCTTATTCTACCTTCACTGGCCTTGGCCTCAATGACCTGACACTCCAAGTATTCTATCTTGGTCTCATGGCAATGGGTTACGGATTGACGTTCCTGATTCAGCGCGTTGAGCGATTCAATCAGTTTCTTTCCTCCCACAACCTTTTCCTCTACTTCTGCTAGTAACCCTTTGATCTGGGCCATCTGTGCTACAATGACTTGGTCCAAAAGCTGGACTTGCTTCTTGTAGCACATCAGCCAGACCGCTTTTTCTACAGATCTTTTGTGCACTTTGCTTTCTGTCCACTTGATGGCTGCGTCTAGCGGGCGCCTATCTCTTAATAGGTTGGATATCCACTGTTTTGTAAGGTTTACCTTCCCAAAAACATAATCCGCTATTCTCTCATCCATCACATTTTGTTTATTCAGACCTTGATCTAAAACACGACATTCCTGCTGCCAAGGTCCTGCCGCGGTCGCCATCTCTGTAGGGGGTTTCTCTTGCTTGCTCTGGTCTCCTGCCAGGCTTCTTGCAATAATTACCCATGAGTGGTTCGACCCACTCGCCCCTACGGTTCTCGACCTTGGACTTAGGTGCAGGGAGATGTAGTGCAGAAAAACTCAATAGACCAGGTTGAATAGCATGAAATGGATGCCTTTATTAAACAGTTTGCAGCATCATAAAATACATGTCATATGCACAGATTAAAGCAACTACAAGCATGCACACATCTATAAACTTAACTCTATGGAAATGGGGAACACATGGCACATCGTAAAAGGGGTAACACATTACAACTACCCTTAACCCCCTCCCCTAGACCTAACTAAGTTTCGACTTGAGGAACTCGGGATCATGCTCACCACTTTAAGAATTGCGAAAAGGGGTTCACAGCCTTTCGACACAGCTTTCCGTCGTCACGTGGGTTTGGAAACTTCTGGCGCAGCTTGTTTTCCTCTTGGTTCTCCTGCGATGAGGCAGCCGATACAGCCTTGGTGAGTGCTCGCCACCGACGTGACTTTAAGAACTGGATGCACATGGAAGAATCCGCCACCGATGTGATGTTGAGACACTGGAGTGTTGGACCCTGAGTGTCTCCTTCTCTGACCTTGGTCGTCGGTCTCTCGATGGTCTTCCTTGGGGCGGGACGCTGGTCCCAAGAAGTCCTTTTTTATACAGTCGTAATTGTCCTTCTGATTTGAAGCAGAGCTGGAATATAGGGTGTCTTCTCCTTCGGCCTGGGTCATTGATGATCTCCCGAACAAAGTACCCGGGCCACCCTCGTCGTCTTCTCGCCGTGGCTGGGCCTTGCCTGGCCGAGCTGGCTTCCAAGCCGAAGTCTTCTCGTCGTCTTCCTCCTCTGCACCGACGTGCTGTGCGAAGGTCTCAACCGAAAAGTCTGTCCCGAAGCGTTTCTGCAGCGTTGAAGAAGTGAAGCTGAAGTGAAGCGTACTGACCAAGTTCCGAAGCTACGAAGCGTACTGATGGACTTTTTCAATCCACAGTTATACCTTTTTGGAACATTCTTATCTCCCGCCAAATCATAGTCCTGTCTTTGTAATAATTTTGGCGGGCAGAACTCTCTGCAGGGGTGTTTTGTCTTCATAACGGGAGCTGGTGATAGCTTAACTGGCCTTCCTGGGCCGATAATGTCTTTGCTTTGTCACCGTAACTCGGTTTGTATATTGATCGGTCTGGAGATTGCCCTTGATGGCTGTTAAACGGCTTTTCTTTGTACTGCAAATGGGTTAAAGTGTTCGTTCAATTGTCCGCCCATTTCTTGATGGGCCTCATCCTGCTTCCCAAATCTGTCCTGTACTTATAATCTAATCAATATGTATACTCAGTTCCATGAGTTTCGGTTTCCCGAAACTGGTTTTCGCGGGCTTTAATGTCCTCAATCCACAAGCCTGTCTGGCTTGCAGTAACAGAAATTCAAATGGTTCCAGAAGCTGGTCACGAGGTCTGGCGGCCATTTTGTGTGCCCTTTTATCAAAGGTTTTCTGTACATGCTTCTTTTGGTCAATAAAACTGTCTTATTAACCCTAATTTCCTGTGTGATTATTAATGAAAATTTCGAATCTTACACACTTTACAGTGGAGTAGAGCGGTTTCCCGAGCCAGGGAGAAGCCAGAGAACAGAGGCCCCCACTCAACAGCCATAAGCTGCGAGGGACCAGAGACAGGAGGCAGTCCAGCTTTGCTGCAGCCAGCAGCAATCTGTGACAGTGCCAGAGATTAGACTGGCCATCCGGAGACGGGCGGCATTATGTATTATAACTATGTGTGTGTATATAGCGTGCTTTTAAGGTGTATTTTAAGTTTTGTTGATTTAACTAGTTTTAAGTTAAAGTGCAAAGAGTTTAAGTTCACATGTGTGCCAAATGTTTGTGGTTTGTTCTGAGGTTGAGGGACCTGACCATGTCTCCACCTAAGGCAGCAGGTCAGTGAGACCTGGTTGCATGTCCCTTTTAAGTTTTGCAGGAGATTGGAAAATGAAGCAGCCATGTTCGCCCAGCCCGAGCTGGACATCGAATGAAGGTACGGAATGTTAGGGATCACCTCGCCACTGGACGAATCCAGGAGACCATGCAGCGATCTTCGGGAAAAACCAGACAGAGTCTGGAGGAACTTGCCTACTCCTCCTACGGGGAGGAGATGGCCCCAGCTGGGTGGGGCATGGCCCCCAACCCAGCACTATCCTGACCGAAGTTCACTTGCGGGAGACCTCGCTGTCGAGGAGTCATGATGGGGAAGCGCGGGCGCCTGGTCATAGGGACGCGTTCCTCGCGGGTGGGTGGTGATGGCCCGGGAATGATTGTATAGAGGAGGGAGGAGACCCAAGAGTCGCGTGGGTGCGGTCGGGGGAGGTAGGAACTCACCCGGGGGCCCATGGGCAAAGAAGATAAGTTGTGGCTGGGAAGGATGAGTGGGTGGCCGGATCAGTGTGGGGCCAGGGAGTGCCGCCACACAGGCACCCATCATTTTCTGCAGCCAGTCGAGGGAAGACGGGAGGGGGAGGGACTGGGAGTCATGAGATCCCATACTCCCCGGTCTCGGTCTGTGCCAAAGTAATTTAAACATGAGGGGTACCCCACCTCCACAAAGGGATAAGGGAACGGTTCGGGGCTGGCGGAGCAGGCTGGTCGGTATATCCATTCTGCCTGTTTTAAAGTTTAAGCTGATCAAAGGGGGGTGGAAGGTACTTTTACTGCCCGAGTGGGAGGAGCAATATCCACTCGAATTTCGTGACCCATCATCGGCACGTGATGATCGGGGTTCATTTAAGCATGTTGTTTAATGATTTTTTGTATTTTGTGTTGCAGCCCCAAGTTGAGCAGAGGCGTCGGATCCTCTCCGTGCTTGGGACCAGTTTGTGACAACTCCAAGTTGAGCAGAGGCGTAGGACCCTCTCCGTGCTTGCGATAATTTGAGTACATTGTGTAACTAAGATTGCAACATTTTGTAATAACTTATGATGTAAAAAAAAAGTGATTGTAAATTTGGTTTACACTGTATAATTTTACAAACGTGTAGGGGTATGAGATCCCTTATTGAAAACTGAAGTATCTGCAAGATGCCTACCGTACCATGGTTTTTTCTTGAATTTAAGGGGAATAGACAGGACGGGGATCAGTGGCAGATAGCTATTAGGTAAATACAGGGGATGGTTGTTTGTGGGGGGTCAGAAATCATTGCTCATTTCTTCAAGAGGATACTACAAGCAAGCTGGAAGTATCCAAGGGCGGACTGTAAGAATTCGCAATGATTTACAGTTCTGAAGATCCATTTTTTTTTTATTAAAGTATCCCTGGGCATTGTGCTTTTAAATTTCCAGGGATAAAAATGGCAGTCGCACCACATGGCCGAATGACAAAAGAGACTTGGAATGCAGCTTTGTGTGTCTGGAAGTAAGGTTCAATGAAGACAAAGGACATCTAAACTGCAGAAGAGACTTTTGTATCTTGAATGGGAAGCGTTAACATTTGAATGGATTTTAAATCACCCCAGTACTGGATAATAGAGCAGTTGTATTTCCCTTTTGTTTCAGCACAGGGAGCTCCGAAAATCACATTAACTCAATCCAACCACTCTGAGGTAGCCAATCACAGCTTCTCTTGTGTATTGGACCCTTTTGGGTGGGGAATTTTGCACACAGCCCTTGCAAGGAAAACGGCAGGGGGGCTCACCAGGTATAAAGATAGATGCTGAAGCTATCTCTCGCGCTCTTACTTCGCTGGATCACAGGTGAGCGGAGTTTCTGACTCAACAAGGCAACCTAGCAGGGGTTAAGGGGTGGTGATTTAAGGGAATTGCTAAGATTGTTTAAATATCATTGTAGCCATTGTATCCCTCGTTTTCACCGTCTGCAACCCCCTGTTAAGCAATTTTACTGTAATTGCTGTGTTCGTGTGCGATAGGTTGATATTTTGATTATAGTTTCTTTTGGTTAATAAAACTTGATTTTTTTTCTCTCATCCAAACTACGTGTCTGTTTTAATATCAATAATTATAAGCCCTGCAGTCAGAACTGGAAGGTGGGGTAGCGATTCGAAACCGCTGTTTTAGAATTGGTTTTATTTTAAAATTGGTCTGAGTGCAGGCAAAGGATGCAAGACCAGGAAAATTACTTTAACCCAGTTTAAAGAAGCCCCAAATCCTTACAGGGGCGTGCCGCTCCATCGAGTGAGCGTGTACGCCCCACAGGCAGGTGCGCAGCAAGTGCGCTTCTTTCAAGAAGTGTCCGCTCTTCTGGGCTCCATCGACGTGGGCGAGTGCGTCATCCTCGGGGGGGATTTTAACTGCACCCTCGAGGCGAGGGACCGTCCGGGTCCCCCGCGATGCCCGGCGGTGATGGAGAAGTTGAGGCACCTGGTCAGGTCCTTCGACTTGGTGGACGTCTGGCGAATTCTTCATCCCGACTCCAGCGCCTTCACTAGCATGAGGTCTGGAGGAGGAGGGTCCAGAATCGACCGCCTCTACATTTCCTGGGCGTACGTCTCCTGTGTTCCGGCGGCTTCCATGCGGCCGGTGCCGTGCACGGACCACCACCTGGTGTGGGCGCAGCTCGTTCCGCAGCGCACGCGGGGGGGTCCGCGTACTGGCACTTTAACAACCTGCTGCTGGAGGACGCGCGGTTCCAGGATTCGTTTCGTCGGTTCTGGGCCGACTGGAGAAGGAAGCAGGGGGGCTTCCCCTCCTTGAGGCTGTGGTGGGACGTGGGCAAGGCTCACGTCCGTCTCTTCTGTCAGGAGTACGCGAAGGGGTTGACCAAGAGGCGGGAGGCCCGGGTCGGGCGGTTGGAGAAGGAGGTGCTCGACCTGGAGTCCCATCTCAGTCAAGTTGCCGGGGACCCGGCCCTGCGGAAGGTGTATGAAGAGAAGAAGGGCACACTGAAGGAACTGCAGCTCGTCGGGTCCCGAGGCACGTACGTGAGGTCGCGGATCCAGGTCCCGCGGCTCCCCCTTCTTCGACTCGCTGGAAAAAAGACGGGGGGTCCGTAAGCAGCTCTTGGGGCTGCTGGCCGACGACGGATCTCTGGTCTCGGATCCGGAGGGAATCAGCGCGGAGACCCGCGCCTACTACGGGGCTCTGTTCTCTCCGGATCCGTCCAGCGAGGATGTGCGCAGAGTTTTGTGGGAGGACCTGCCGAAGGTCAGTCCGGAGGGCGCCGAAAAATTGGACGCTCCTTAAGCCTGGCGGAGCTGACCGGCGCCCTCCGCCAGCTCTCTAGGGGAAAGTCCCCGGGGCTCGACGGGCCGACCGTGGAGTTCCACAGGACGTTCTGGGACGCCTTGGGGGGCGACTACGCGCGGGCCCTGGGGGAAAGTTTGGCGACCGGGGAGATGCCCCTCTCTTGGTGCAGGGCGGTCATTGTCCTGCTGCCTAAGAAGGGCGATCTCCGCCTCCTTAAGAACTGGCGCCCGGTCTCCCTCCTCAGCATGGACTATAAAATCTTTGCCAGGGCCATGTCTGCTCGCCTTGGCAGCGTGCTGGCCCATATGATCCACCCCGACCAGTCCTACACGGTCCCTGGCCGGACCATCAACGATAACATCCATCTGGTCAGGGACCTGGTTCCCCACTCCCAGAGGGCTGGTCTGTCGGTTGCCTTCCTCTCCCTGGATCAGGAGAAGGCGTTCGACAGGGTGGATCACGAGTATATCTTCGGGACTCTGCACGCATTCGGGTTCGGGACGCATTTCGTCGCCCGGATCTGACTTCTGTACGCCGCCGCAGAGTGTCTGATTAAAGTTAACGTGTCCTTGACGGCGCCCCTTCGCTTCGGGAGAGGGGTGCATCAGGGATGCCCCATGTCCGGTCAGTTATACGCCATTTGCGTGGAGCCATTCCTGCGCCTCTTGTGGAAGAGATTGACGGGACTGGTTTTGTAAGGGCCGGGCATGGAGGTGGTCCTCTCGGCTTACGCCGATGACGTGCTCCTCACGGTCACGGATCCCGCTGACTTGCGGAGGATGCGAGAATGCCAGCAGATTTACTCGGACGCATCCTCCGCCAAGATCAACTGGGAGAAATGTTCCGGACTCCTGGTGGGTCAGTGGCGGGTGGACTCCCTGCCGGAGGAGTTCAGGCCTTTTGCCTGGAGCACCACGCACCTCCTCTATTTGGGAGTCTACCTTAGCCCTGCCGAGGATGCCTGGCCGGCGAACTGGCAAGAGCTGGAGGCCAAAGTCACCGCTCGCCTAGGACGCTGGACAGGACTGCTCCGAGTGTTGTCCTACAGGGGTTGAGCGCTGGTCATAAACCAGCTGGTGGCCGCCATGTTGTGGTACCGGTTGGTCACTTTGATCCCTCCCCCTGTGTTTGTCGCCAAGATGCAGAAGAAGCTCATCGACTTCTTCTGGGACAAAAGGAAGCACTGGGTCTCTGCCGTGGTTCTGTGTCTCCTGCTTAGGGAGGGCGGTCAGGCGCTGGTGTGTCTTCGCACCCAGGCTGCGACTTTCCGTCTTCAGACGCTGCAGAGATACATGCACGTTGAGAATCCTCCGAGATGGTGTGCGCTGGCGACATTTTTCTTCCGCCAGCTGCACGGCCTCAATTACGACACGCAGCTCCTGTTTGTGAAAGTGGGCGGCAGGCGTGCCGACCTGCGGGAGCTGCCTGTCTTCTACCAGGAACTACTATGGGTTTGGAACTACGTCGCTTCCAGGCGGAGCTCTCCCTCGTCAGGAGCGGCGGCTCTCCTTCGGGAGCCACTGCTCAGGAATCCACACCTCCACGAACGCAGGTTCGGGCGGCTGGCGGAGGGCACGGCTGTGCCTGGCGGGGTAACCAGAGTCGGGGACCTGCTCGATGGCGGAGGAGCGGGCTGGATGGCGCCGGAGGAGCTGGCGTGGCGCCTGTCCTGGGCCAACGTCCGGCTCGCGGCCGAAGCCATCGAGTCGGTGAAAGTGGCACTGGGCCCCGACTCCACTAGGTGTATTGAGGCGGCTCAAGCACGTGGGGCGATCCCGTCCGAGCTTACCCCCGTCCGGATGGAATTCCTCATCGGCGCCCGGCCCCGAAACTCCCCTCGGGAGCCGGCGCCTCACAACTTGAGCCGTCTCGAGGAAATACCCTCCGTGCCTTTTCATTCCGCGCGGAGGGGTTTCCTGTACGGGCTGCTCCTGCACACTCTCCACTTTGCCATCTTCGTCTACCGTCCGGACACGCCTTGGCGTGGCGGCTTGCCGACTGCCGGTGGCGGAGGTCACCAATGGAGGGCTCTCTACGCGGGAGTTCTCCCTTGTTCCATCGGGGACTTGGCCTGGAGGGTGTTGCATGGAGCGGTCCCGTGCAATAAGGTTTTAAGTAGGTTCACGGACTCCCAGGCCGCCTGCATTTTTTGCGGCCTGGAGGAGTCCGTGTTTTACATTTATATGGAGTGTGAGAGGTTGCAGCCCCTCTTTCACTACTTGAAGGGGCTGCTCCTCGATTTTTGGTTGCACTTCAGTCCCACGCTCTTGATCTACGGTCACCCGGTGCGGAGGGGAGCGGACAGGCTGGAGGACCTCCTTGTGGGCCTGCTCTTGGGCCTGGCTAAAAGAGCAATCAATTGGTCCAGGCAGCGGGCGGTCGAGGGGGTCGTCCAGCCGGATTGCCTGCCTCTCTTCCGCGGCCATGTTCGCGCCCGGGTGGCCCTGGAGATGGAGCACGCGGTGTCCGCCGGTGCGCTTGCGTATTTCCGCGACCGGTGGGCGCCGCGGGGACTGGACTGGAGTGCATCATCAACTCGGAAAACCAAATTTTAATTTGATTTGTTAAGATTTAGTTGAACTTCTGTTTAGTTACAGTCCAATTGGGTTTATTGGGTTCAAATAAAAAGAGGACCCTCAATCACTAAAGACCTGTTTAATTATTTCTGTAGACTGTGTCCTGTTATTCAGCATAGCTACATTTGAAAACACAGACTCAACAGTGGCGACGAGTCTGATCTTACCTAGCGGCAGTTGCATCAAAGGAAGCTTCGCCTCTGAAACGGGCGTCGAACAAGGACATCCACCCTCAACATCCTGCTGGGCACTGCATAGCACGGGAGGCAATCGGGAACCCAGGTTGGTTTCTGGCCACGAAGTCAAACATCAGTGAACATCCCTTCAACGACAGCGGCGGGTAAGCCCGGTCGAGCGGCATGGGGGGGGAGTCGGCCGAGTTGTCAGTAAGAGAAGGGGAGGGGAACGACGAAAAGGGCGGAGAACACGACCGCAGCCGGTCTCAGGGGCCGGACTGCAATCGGGGCAGAGACGCGCAGCAGCCAGAAAAGCGTTTATGACCACAAGGACCGCGGGAGCGGCGGGGAACAAGAGCAGCAGCGTAGGGAAAAATTAAGGACCGCTGGGAGGCGAGAATGGCAACAGCGCGGTAATCGCCATTTTGAGTTGGCGGGGGAAGAAGACAAGCGCGGGAAAAGCCGCCAAGCGTGGGAAAAGCCGCCATTTTGGAAAATAAAAAATAAAAAAAATAATAATCATATCCGAAGGAAAGGAAACTCAACAAGAATGCCAAAAACGGGTAACATCACTGCTTTTGATAGCGATGTGGAAGATTGGGCCACTTATGTGGAATGCATCAAAGTTTACTGTACAACGAATGAGGTACCGGAGGATAAGAAAGCACTAACCCTATTAAACTCGATGGGTGCGAAGACGTACAGGTTATTAAGGAACCTTGTAGCACCAGATAAACCAGTAGGAAAGAGTTTCGCGGATATTGTTACTATCCTGCAAGAGCATTTAAACCCCACGCCGCTGCTGATAGCGGAACAATTTAAATTCTACAAAAGAATTCAACTTAAAGAAGAAAGCAACGCTGAATTCTTAACCGAACTGCGCAAGTTATCAAAGTACTGTCAGTTCGGTACAGGACTAGCAGACGCACTGAGAGATAAGTTTGTGTGTGGGCTCCTAAGGGAAGGAACCCAGAAGCGACTGCTAGAGGAAAAAGATCTTACGCTGGACAAAGCTTTCAGCATTGCAGCATCGCACGAGGCAGCAGCACGAGGCGCTGCAGAGATACAGCAAAGGCCATTGGAATTCAGCACCAATGAAATGGCATTGGGCGCAGTAAAGTGCTATCGTTGTGGAAGGACAACGCATGACCAGAACCAGTGCTGGTTCAAAGATAAAGAATGCAGGCAATGTGGCAAACTTGGTCACATAGCGAGAGTGTGCTGGTCAGAAAAGAAGACCAGCAGCAAAAAGTCGCCGCAGGAGAAGTACAAAAAAGTACACAAGGTGACAGAGAACAGTTCGGATGAGCAGAAGATGGATTCAGACTCCAGCAGTAAGGAACTGGGTTGTCTAAAAATACATAATGTGGGTAACACAGCAGACCACCAAACTATCTGGGTCATGCTTCGGATAGCAGGAGTCCAAGTGAAGATGGAATTGGACACTGGATCGGCATTAACGGTCATGAATAAGCAAGATTACAAAAGGTTATTCTCGCACATTCCCCTGAGGGATACGGAGATTGTATTGAATACATACACGGGGCAAATAGTATACCCCAAAGGAAAGGTAAAATTAAATGTGGTCTACAATGGTACAGAAAGTCAGAAAATGGACTTGTATGTGTTACCTAATGGAGGTCCGCCACTACTGGGACGGGAATGGATCCGGAGAATAAATGTGGACTGGCATTCCATACAAGCACTGACTGTAGATGCCTGTAAAGAGGACGACGTCAAGCCTAAACGACTGTCCAAAATATTGGACGATGCTAAGGAGGTGTTCCAACAGGGACTGGGAACACTGAAAGGAATTACGGCAAACATCAAGGTTGGAGAACATGCAAACCCAAAATTTTTCAAGGCCAGACCGGTACCTTATGCAATACGACCTGCTGTGGAAGCAGAGCTGGAAGGGCTAGAACGTTCAGGAGTACTGTCCAAGGTGGACTGGAGCAAATGGGCCACACCCATTGTTCCTGTCATGAAGCGTTCGTTGAGCAACAAGCCGGGGGAACCTGGGGAGGTTCGCATCTGCGGCGATTTCAAGATCACTGTTAATCCGGTTCTTCACACGGTGCAATATCCGCTTCCGCGGATTGAAGATATCTTTGCTTCGCTGTCTGGCGGGAAACACTTCACGAAGATTGACCTGGCGCAGGCGTACCTACAGATGGAAGTTGATGAAGCATCACACCAGTAGCTCATGATCAACACACATAAGGGCTTATATCGGTATAATGGACTGGTTTTTGGAGTGGCATCGGCTCCAGCGATTTGGCAAAGGGCCATGGAGCAGGTATTGCAGGGAATTCCAGGCACACAATGCTACCTGGACGACATCCTGATTACAGGAGATGATGATAAGGATCACCTCACGAATTTGGAGCAGGTGCTCACCAGATTGAAAGTATATGGGCTCAGAGTTAATCGTCAGAAATGTGAGTTCCTTCAAAAGCGAATCTCGTACTGCGGTCACGTCATTGACCAGGAGGGGCTTCATAAGTCACCTGACAAGATCGAAGCTGTTGTGAAAGCTCCTGCTCCGGAAAATGTATCCCAGTTGAGGTCGTTCCTTGGGTTGGTTAACTATTACCACAAGTTTCTTCCAAATTTATCCACGGTGTTACACCCGCTGAACACTCTTTTGCAAATGGGAATACCATGGAAGTGGAGCGATGATTGTAAGCTGGCTTTTCAAAAGAGCAAGGCACTGATCACCTCTAAGGAAGTGTTGGCTCACTTTAACCCAATGCTGCCTATTCGCTTAGCTTGTGATGCTTCTCCATATGGTATCGGGGCAGTGCTCTCACATAAGTTTCCAAATGGCTCGGAAAGGCCAGTCGCGTTCGCATCCAGATCATTGACCTCCGCAGAGCGCTACTGTGCTCAGATAGATAGGGAGGCTCTCAGCCTTGTGTGGGGAGTTAAGAAATTTGACCATTACCTGCAAGGCCAAAAGTTTACGCTGCTGACAGATCACCAGCCGTTAGTTTCCATTTTCAACCCTAAGAAGGGTGTTCCGGTAATGACGGCGCAGAGGCTTCAGAGATGGTCCCTTTTCCTAGGGGCACATCAATGTGATATCGAATTCAAAGGTACAAAGCAACATGGTAATGCTGATGGGCTGTCGCGCCTGCCACTACCTACAGCGGAAGAGGCACCGGCAGTTGACCCTGTCGAGATATTTCACTCGACCATCATCGAATGCTTACCAGTCACCAATGCGGGTATTGAGAGAGAGACCCGAAATGACCCGACACTGTCTCGGGTCTACGACTTGACAGTGAAGGGATGGCCAGCACATGGCGACCCACTGTTACCAGCATTCTCAGCCAGACGAGAACAGCTGTCCGTATGTCAAGGAACATTGATGTATGGAACAAGGGTGATTATTCCTCCTGAATTAAGGGAGAGAGTTCTGAAGGAATTGCATGAAGGTCATCTGGGGGGAGTCAAGATGAAAAGCCTTGCTAGGGCTTATGTGTGGTGGCCAGGTATCGACAAACAAATAGAGGATCTGACTAAAATCTGCTCAGGGTGCCAAAAAGTTCAAAATGCACCTCCAATTGCACCGCTGCATCCGTGGGAATGGCCTTCAACCCCATGGCAACGTGTGCATATCGACTTTGCAGGTCCATTCATGGATTCCATATTTTTGATAGCAGTAGACGCACATTCTAAATGGCCAGAAGTGATTAAGATGTCGACCACTACCTCTGAGAAGACGATCGCAGTTCTAAGTACCATATTTGCAAGGAATGGGTTGCCGGAACAAATATGTTCAGACAACGGTCCACAGTTCGTGTCAGAAGAATTCCAGAAATTCATGAAAAAGAATGGGTTGAAACACTATACATCTGCCCCATATCATCCGGCTACAAATGGGTTGGCCGAGAGATTTGTACAAACGTTAAAAAAGGCGATGAAGGCCATGAGCGAAGACCATATTCCACTACAACACAAGGTGGACAATTTCCTGATGGCATATCGAAACGCCACGCATGCAGTGACAAATCAAAGCCCTGCCATAATGCTCTATAACAGGAGGTTGCGGCCCCGGTTGGATTTGTTAAAACCCAATGTGCTAAGGGAAGTCGAAAACAAGCAATTCCAGCACGTAAATAACAAGGCCACTCGGAGTTTTGAAATAGGACAACCAGTGTTGGCCAGGGACTATAGGGATGATAAATGGCAATCCGGAACAATTCGTGCCCGACAAGGACCCTTGATGTACACAGTAGACGTTGGAGAGAACGTAATACGACGTCATGCTGACCAACTTGTGGAATCGAGAACAAGGGTTGACCCCATGTCTACGGCAGAGACACCAGTTGAAGAAGTTATTGAGCCTGTAGCATCTACCTCAGACTCGAACGTACATGATGATGTTCAATCCATAGGAGATCAAATGGATGAGTCACCCCAGCAACGAGAACCAGAGACCCCTGAAATGCGTTACCCGGGCCGGATCAGGAGGCCTCCTCAGAGACTGAATCTTTGAACAGTTTTGTGTGAAAATTGTATATATGTTATCCATGTAATGTTTAAATTGGGGTGTACACTGTTAAGCTAAAAGGGGAGGAATTGTAGTGTATGTAACCTGTACCACCTTAAGAGGATACCTCAAGGTGATGGACTACTTTTTGATGGCTCCTGTACATTGTAGTACCGGTGGTGACCACACCGGTATATAAACCCTGCGGAGCAAAGTGTATCCCAGTTCAGCCCTGACCCTCAATCACTAAAGACCTGTTTAATTATTTCTGTAGTCTGTGTCCTGTTATTCAGCATAACTACATTTGAAAACACAGACTCAACAATATATACCAGGGATCTGTGTCTGTTGGTGGTGATATGTCCCAGAGATCTGTGTCTGTTGGTGGTGATATATCCCAGGGATCTGTGTCTGTGGGCAGTGATATTTCCAAGGGATCTGTGTCTGTGGGTGGTGATATGTCCCTGTGATCTGTGTCTGTGGGTGGTGATATGACCCAGGCATGTCTGCCTGTGGGTGGTGATATGTCCCAGTGATCTGTGTCTGTGGGTGGTGATATGTCCCAGTGATCTGTGTCTGTGGGTGGTGATGTGCCCCAGTGTTCTGTGTCTGTGGGTGTTGATATGTCCCAGTATCTGAATCTGTGGGTGGTGATATGTCCCAGGGATCTGTGTCTGTGGATTGTGATATGTCCCAGGGATCTTTGCCTGGGTTTCGTGATATGTCCAAGGGATCTGTGCATGTGCTGACCTCTCTCTCTAAAAATAGAGCACTGTCAGTTTCAGGCCTGGTCTCTCTCTCTCTCGCTACATTTACAGCACTGTTAGTTTTAGTCCTGGTCTCTCTCTCTCTCTCTCTCTCCAGATACAGCAGTGTCAGATTTAGGGCTGGTATCTCCCTCTCTCTCCCTCTCTACAGATACAGCACTATCAGTTTTAGGCCTGGTCCCTCTCTCTCTCTCTACATATACAGCTCTCTCAGTTTTAGTTCTGGTCTCTCTCTCTCTACATATACAGCACTGTCAGATTTAGTTCAGATCTCTCTCTCTCTCTGCAGATACACCACTGTCAGTTTTAGGCCTTGTCTCTCTCTGTACAGATACAGCACTGTCAGTTTTCGGCCTGGTCTCTCTCTCTACATTTTTTTAAAAATTAATTGATGGGATGTGGGCGTCGCTGGCTGGCAACAACTAAAACAGATTATCTGGTCATTGTAAAGTTGACTTTCCTACCTGAGAAGTGACAATCCTTCAAAATTACTTCAATGCCTGGAAAACACTCTGGGACATCCTGAAAAATGCTTTTTCAATGCAAGTACTTTCTTTAAAGCTGAGAAACTATTTCCACATTGGCAAGCAATTGGTTAACACTGATGAGGAAATCTCCTTTCTACGGGAATCAGACCAGTAATAAATTAAATGATCAGAGTACAGGGCATGAGTTCCACTCCGTGATATTCTTACAGTAACTCATGAGTCCACACCTGGATAAAGCAAACAAGTCAATAAACCCCAATCGAACATAGAAGAACTGAACCTTATCACAGCATTCCCTCCCGGAACATTCTCGTTGTCCTCACCTTTCACCCCACAAGCCTCCACATTCAACGGATCATCCTCCGCCATTTCCGTCACCCGCAGCATGACCCCACCACCAAACACATCACCCCCTCACCTCCCCTTTCAGCATTTCAAAGTGACCGCTCCCTCCTCGACACCCTAGTCCACTCCTCAATCACCCCCAACACCCCTTCCCCTTTGCCCGGCACCTTCCCATGCAAGCACAGGAGATGTAATACTGGTCCTTTTACCTCTTCCCTTCCCAATGTCCAAGGCCCCAAACATTCCTTCCAGGTGAAACAGTGATTTACTTGTACTTCTTGCAATTTACTATACTGTATTCGCTGCTCACGATGTGATCTCCTCTACATTGGGGAGACCAAACGCAGATTGGGCGACCGCTTTGCAGAACACCTCCGTTCAGTCGGTAAGGGTGACTCTGAGCTTCCGGTTGCCTGTCACTTTAATTCTCCGCTCCACGCCCACTCTGACCTCTCCGTCCTCGGCCTATTACACTGTTCCAATGAAGCTCAACGTAAACTCGAGGAACAGCACCTCGTCTTTCGATTCGGCACTTTACAGCCGTCTGGACTCAACATCGAGTTCAACAATTTCAGACCACAACCTCTGCCCCTGTCAGTATTTCTCTCTCACATGGCAGCTGTTGATTATCCTGCCATTGCCATTTACACTTCATCTAGAGTTATCTTTTGTTGCTTAACTTGTCCCATTACCATCTCAGTTTGACTTGCAGCATCATCCCTTTTATCTCTTCATCACTACCGCGTTCCATCCGATCACAGACCTTCCCTTTTGTTCTTTCCTCCCCTCCTCACTCTCCCGGCGCCTACACTTGCTTAAAAACCTGTTACATCTCCAACATTTTCCAGTTCTGACGAAGGGTCATCGACCTGAAAATTTAATTCTGTTTCTCTCCCCACAGTGCTGCCTGACCTGCTGTGTATTTCCACATTATGGCCCAGAACTTGGTGTCGGGGGCTTGCCGCGCGTGCAAGCCCCCAATGTGCGCTCACCCTGCGCGCCGACATCTGAAACCTGGCCCGCAGTGGATTTCCTGTCAGTGGCCAGGTTCTGATGTCGGTGCGCTGTGCTAACCTGACCCAACGGCGTAGTTAGTGCGATGTGCCGGCTGGGATCAGGTGAGCACTGTTCAGCCAATCAGGGGAGGGGAAACTTCATTAATAAGTTTGATAGTAAAGACTGTCAAACTCATGAAAAGTACGGCACCCCAAAACACTGCTTAAACTTTAAATAAAATTTTAAAAAGCATCCCAATAATTAAATTAACTATGAATAACTTTAAAAAACGATTTTAAACAATTAATCACATTTTTGAAAAAAATAATTTTTTTAAAAATAGGGTCTAAAACTAAACTTACCTTACTGTAGATTCTTTAAAAATAATAAACCTGTGGAAAAAAAAATTCTAAATTGTACTAAAAGACCACTTACCTGTAAAACTAAGTACTTACGTGTGGTTTTTCAATGCGTAAAAACTGGAGGCCTTTACACACGCGCAAATCTGTAAAAATACAGGAAATCCAAGCCGCACGCGCTGCCCGATACCGCGCACGCGTTCAGCCGCTTAACCCCTTGGGTCAGAGGACAGGAAATGCCAGTTTTCAGCGCATGCGCTGTGCATGCTGAAAACCGGCAATTCCTCCTGGCAGACGCGTGAGTACCCTGTCCGTACTCACGCGTTGTGACAGGAATTACTGGGCCTATATGTTTTTATTTCAGTAAATGATGTTTGGTTTAAGAATAGGGAAACACAAAGAAATCTGCTGGGACAGTCAGTGCAGATGAGATAAAAAAGAGACCCGGTCTAAAACTGACAGTGTTGTATCTGTAGAGAGAATGAGAGAGACAAGGCCTAAAACTGAGCGTGCTGTATCTGTAGAAAGAACTAGAGAGACCAAGCCCAAAACTGAAAGTGCTGTAACTGAAGAGAGGGGGAGAGTGCAGGATTTTTTTAAAATTCATTGATGGGATGTGGGCGTCGCTGGCTGGCTCGGCCTGCATTTAGTGCCCATCCCTAATTGCCCTTGAGAAGATGGTGGTGAGCCGCCTTCTTGAACCGCTGCAGTCCATATGGTGTAGGTACATCCACAATGCTGTTAGGAAGGGAGCTCCAGGATTTTGGCCCAGCGACAGTGAAGGAACGGTGATACAGGTCCAAGTCAGGATAGTGTGTGGCTTGGAGGGGAAATTGTAGGTGATGATGTTCCCATGCGTCTGCTGCCCTTGTACTTCTAAGTGGTAGAGATCGCGGGTTTGGAAGGTGCTGTTGAAGGAGCTTTGGCGAGTTGCTGCAGTGCATCTTGTAGATGGTACACAGTGCAGCCACAGTGCGCCGGTGGTGGAGGGAGTGAATGTTGAAGGTGTTGGATGGAGTGCCAATCAAGCGGGCTGCTTTATCCTGAATGGTGTCGAGCTTCTTGAGTGTTGTTGGAGCTGCACTCATCCAGGCAAATGGAGAGTATTCCATCACACTCCTGACTTGTGCCTTGTAGATGGTGGAAAGGCTTTGGGGAGTCAGGAGGTGAGACACTCACTGCAGAATTCCCAGCCTCTGGCCTGCTCTTGTAGCCACAGTATTTATGTGGCTGGTCCAGTTCAGTTTCTGATCAATGGTAACCCCAGGATGTTGATAGTGGGGGATTCAGCGGTGGTAATGCCATTGAATGTCAAGGGGAGATGGTTAGAGTCTCGCTTGTTGGAGGTGGTCATTGCCTGGCACTTGTGTGGTGCGAATGTTGCTTGCCACTTGTCAGCCCAAGTCTGAATGTTGTCCAGGTCTTGCTGCATATGGACACGGTCTGCGTCAGTATCTGACGAGTCTCGAATGGTGCTGAACAGTGTGCAATCATTCTCTCTTTCTTTCTACAGATACAGCACGCTCAGTTTTAGGCCTCGTCTCTCTCTTTCTCTATACAGATACAGCACGCTCAGTTTTAGACCGGGTCTCTTTTTTATCTCATCTGCACTGACTGTCCCAGCAGATTTCTTTGTGTTTCCCTATTCTTAAACCAAACATCATTTACTGAAATAAAAACATATAATGTGGAAATACACAGCAGGTCAGGCAGCATCTGTGGGGAGAGAAACAGAATTAAATTTTCAGGTCGATGACCCTTCGTCAGAACTGGATAATGTTGGCGATGTAACAGGTTTTTAAGCAAGTGTAGGCGCCGGGAGAGTGAGGAGGGGAGGAAAGAACAAAAGGGAAGGTCTGTGATCGGATGGAACGCAGTAGTGATTAAGAGATAAAAGGGATGATGCTGCAAGTCAAACTGAGATGGTAATGGGACAAGTTAAGCAACAAA
This sequence comes from Somniosus microcephalus, assembly GCF_052327205.1. Taxonomy (NCBI): domain Eukaryota; kingdom Metazoa; phylum Chordata; class Chondrichthyes; order Squaliformes; family Somniosidae; genus Somniosus; species Somniosus microcephalus. The sequence continues at coordinate 85,806,376 of NW_028225179.1, read as the reverse complement.
AGATAACTCTAGATGAAGTGTAAATGGCAATGGCAGGATAATCAACAGCTGCCATGTGAGAGAGAAATACTGACAGGGGCAGAGGTTATGGTCTGAAATTGTTGAACTCGATGTTGAGTCCAGAAAGCTGTAAAGTGCCGAATCGAAAGACGAGGTGCTGTTCCTCGAGCTTACGTTGAGCTTCATTGGAACAGTGTAATAGGCCGAGGACGGAGAGGTCAGAGTGGGCGTGGAGCGGAGAATTAAAGTGACAGGCGACCGGAAGCTCGGGGTCACCCTTACCGACTGAACGGAGGTGTTCCGCAAAGCGGTCGCCCAATCTGCGTTTGGTCTCCCCAGAGTAGAGGAGATCACATCGTGAGCAGCGAATACAGTATACTAAATTGCAAGAAGTACAAGTAAATCGCTGTTTCACCTGGAAGGAATGTTTGGGGCCCTGGACATTGGGAAGGGAGGAGGTAAAAGGACCAGTATTACAACTCCTGTGCTTGCATGGGAAGGTGCCGGGCAAAGGGAAAGGGGTGTTGGGGGTGATTGAGGAGTGGACTAGGGTGTCGAGGAGGGAGCGGTCCCTTTGAAATGCTGAAAGGGGAGGTGAGGGGGTGATGTGTTTGGTGGTGGGGTCATGCTGCGGGTGACGGAAATGGCGGAGGATGATCCGTTGAATGTGGAGGTTTGTGAGGTGAAAGGTGAGGACAACGAGAACCCGATCGTGGTTCCGGGAGGGAACGCTGGGATAAGGTTCAGTTCTTCTATGTTCGATTGGGGTTTATTGACTTGTTTGCTTTATCCAGGTGTAAGAATATCACAGAGTGGAACTCATGCCCTGTACTCTGATCATTTAATTTATTACTGGTCTGATTCCCGTAGAAAGGAGATTTCCTCATCAGTGTTAACCAATTGCTTGCCAATATGGAAATAGTTTCTCAGCTTTAAAGAAAGTACTTGCATTGATAAAGCATTTTTCAGGATGTCCCAAAGTGCTTTCCAGGCATTGAAGTAATTTTGAAGGGTTGTCACTTCTCATGTAGGAAAGTCAACACTACAATGACCAGATAATCTGTTTTAGTTGTTGTTTGAGAGCTAAATACTGGCCAGGATACCAGTGAGAAATCTCCTGCTATATGTCCCAGGGATCTGTGTCTGTGGGTGGTGATGTATCCCAGGGATCTGTGACTGTAGGTTGTGATATATCCCAGGGATCTGTGTCTGTGGGTGTTGTTATGTCCCAGGGATCTCTGTCTGTGGGTGTTGATATGTCCCAGGGATCTGTGACTGTGGGTGGTGATATATCCCAGGGATCTGTGTCTGTGGGTGGTGATGTATCCCAGGGATCTGTGACTGTAGGTTGTGATATATCCCAGGGATCTGTGTCTGTGGGTGTTGATATGTCCCAGGGATCTGTGACTGTGGGTGGTGATATATCCCAGGGATCTGTGTCTGTGGGTGGTGATGTATCCCAGGGATCTGTGACTGTAGGTTGTGATATATCCCAGGGATCTGTGTCTGTGGGTGTTGCTATGTCCCAGGGATCTGTGTCTGTGGGTGCTGTTATGTCCCAGGGATCTCTGTCTGTGGGTGTTGATATGTCCCAGGGATCTGTGTCTGTGGGTGTTGATATATCCCAGGGATCTGTGTCTGTGGGTGGTGATATCTCCCAGGGATCTCTGTCTGTGGGTGTTGATATGTCCCAGGGATCTGTGTCTGTTGGTGGTAATATGTCCCAGTGATCTGTGTCTGTGGGCAGTGATATTTCCAAGAGATCTGTGTCTGTGGGTGGTCATATGCCCCAGTGATCGGTTTCTGTGGGTAGTGCTATTTCCCAAGGATCTGTTTCTGTGGGCGGTGATATATCCCAGTGATCTCTGCCTGCGGGTCTTGATCTCTCCCAGGGATCTGTGTCTGTGGGTGGTGATATGACCCAGTGATCTGTGTCTGTGGGTGGTGATATGACCCAGTGATCTGTGTCTGCGGGTGTTGATATGTCCCAGTATCTTAATCTGTGGTTGGTGATATGTCCCAGGGATCTTTGCCTGGGTTTCGTGATATGTCGCAGGGATCTGTGCATGTGCTGATCTCTCTTTCTAAAAATAGAGCATTGTCAGTTTTAGTCTTGGTCTCTCTGGGCTAGAAATTCAGTTGCGTGCGCCAGCCGTTAGCACCTTAGGAGGAGTAGATCTCGAGTGCTAGGCGCTTAGCGCCCGGGCGCAGCGCGATCTGCGCCTGCCCCCAAATTCAGTAGACATTTAGCGCCGGCGCAAAGTCTTTGTGCGCGCTCAGCTGCGCGCGCAGATCATGATGTCATTTCCTCGTGCAACACCCTTTGTGTGGTGTATGTAACCTCTTCCACCTTAAGAGAACTACCTTAAGAGATGTACTACTTTCTCTTGGCTGCTGTATACTGTAATACTGTAATACCGGTGGTGACCACACCAGTATATAAGTGTTGTGCAAGGATTTGCTGGGCAGTTCAGCCCTGACCTCCGAATAGTAAAGACCTGTTAAAAGTTATTCTTGTTGTCTGTGTCCAGTGATTGATCCTAAACATAACTGGAACACACAGACTCAACAGTGGCGACGAGTCCGATCTTACCCTGTGGCAATTTTACATCCAAGGCAGCTTCATCCTCAAAACGGGCGTCGAGAAGAGGCATCCGCCCTCATCATCCTGCTGAGCACCATCGCACGGGAGGCATCGAGAACCCGGGTTAAAAAGAAAAAGAATTCTGACCACGAAGCCCTCCATCAGCGACAGGCAGTGATCATCCCTTCTACCATGGTGGTGGGTAAGCCGATCAGCGACACGAGCAGAAAGTCGGCCGCGTTGACTGTGGAGTAGGGGAGGGAAAACGGAGGAATAAGGGCGGGGAGCTCGACCACGGCCGGTAGAAAGGGCCGGGCTGCAATCAAGGCCGAGAGGCGCAGCGACTGGGACAGCTTAAGGCTCGAGAGCCACGGAGAACTCAAACACAGCCGGTGTACAGGACCGGGCTGCAAGCGGGGCTGCGAGACAAAGCAGCGTCGAGGAGTTGAGAAGCTTAAGGCACGAGAGCCGCGGAGAATTCAAACGCAGCCAGTGTAAAGGACCGGGCTGCAAGCGGGGCTGTGAGGCAAAGCAGCGTCGGGGAGTGAGAACCGCTGGGGAGGCGAGAACGGCAGAAGCAAGGCAATCGCCATTGCAGCCAGCGGGGGAAGAAGGCAAACGCGGGAATCCGCCATTGTAGTCGGCGGGGGAAGAAGACGTGCGCGGGAAAGACCGCCAAGCGCGGGAAGCCGCCATTTTAGTAGGCGGGGGAAGAAGACAAGCGCGGGAAGCCGCCATTTTGAGAAAAAGAAAAATTTTAAAACTTGCAAGGATGCCTAAACATGGGCGCATTAATATCTTTGATAGTGATATCGAAGATTGGACCACGTATGTAGAACGCATGGAAGTTTATTGTAAAGCAAATAAGGTACCAGATGATGAGAAAGCACTAACCTTATTAAGCTCAATGGGTGCGAAGACATACGAGCTATTGAAGCACCTTCTCTCACCAAATAAACCGGCGGATCAGACTTTCGCGAATATTGTTACTGTCCTGAAAAATCATTTAAACCCCACGCCGCTGATGATAGCAGAACGATTTAAATTTTACAGGAGAACGCAGTTGAAAGACGAAAGCAATGCTGAATTTTTAATTGAACTACGTAAGCTATCGAAGTACTGTCAGTTTGAAACAGGACTAGCAGATGCGCTGAGAGATAAATTTGTGTGTGGATTGTTAAAAGAAGGAACACAAAAGCGACTGCTTGAGGAGAATGATCTTACGCTTGATAAAGCTGTCACTATTGCAGCATCGCAAGAAGCCACAGCGAGAGGCACTGCGGAAATGCAGCTACGGTCACCGGAACTCTGCACCAATCAAATGGTCTTGAGTAAAGTAAAATGTTATCGTTGTGGAAAGACAACGCACGATCAGAACCAGTGCTGGTTCAAAAATCAGGAATGCAGAAAATGTGGCAGGCTTGGTCACATAGCTAAAGTATGCCGGTCAGGAAAGAAGACCAGCAACAAAAAGTCACCGCAGGAAAAGTACAGAAAGGTACACAAGGTGACAGAGAACAGTTCGAACGAACAGAAGTCAGATTCAGACTCCAGCAGTAATGAACTGGGTAGTCTAAGAGTACACAATGTTGGTAAGGAAGCAGACCTCCAAACAATTTGGGTCACACTTCAGATAGCAGGAGTCCAAGTGAAGATGGAATCGGACACTGGATCGGCATTGACGGTCATGAATAAGAAAGATTACAAAAGGTTATTCCCACATATTCCCCTACGGGATACGGAGATTGTATTGAAAACATACACGGGGCAAAGAGTATGCCCCATTGGGAAGATAGAGGTAAAGGTGGTCCACAAGGGCAAAGAAAGCCGAGGAATGGACTTATATGTGCTACCTGAGGGAGGTCCACCACTACTGGGACGGGAGTGGATTAGGAAAATAAATATGGACTGGCATTCCTTAAAAGCACTAACGGTAGATTCCGGTACAAATGATGTCAAACCTAAACGATTGTCCAGAATATTGGACGATGCTAAGGAGGTGTTCCAACAGGGACTGGGAACACTGAGAGGAATTACGGCAAACATCAAGGTTGAAGAACATGCAAACCCAAAATTTTTCAAAGCCAGACCTTATGCAATACGACCACTGTGGAAGCTGAGCTGGAAGGGCTAGAACGTTCAGGAGTACTGTCTAAGGTAGACTGGAGTGAGTGGGCCACGCCCATTGTCCCCGTCATGAAGCGTTCATCGAGCAACAAGCCGGGGGAACCGGGGAAGGTTCGCATCTGTGGAGATTTCAAGATCACTGTTAATCCGGTGCTTCACACGGTGCAGTATCCGCTTCCGCGGATTGAGGATATCTTCGCTTCGTTGTCTGGCGGGAAACACTTCACCAAGATAGACCTGGCGCAGGCTTACTTACAGATGGAAGTTGAGGAAGCGTCACGCCAGTATCTCACGATCAACACGCATAGAGGCTTGTACCGGTATAATAGACTGGTTTTTGGAGTGGCATCGGCTCCAGCAATTTGGCAGAGGGCCATGGAGCAGGTATTACAGGGAATTCCAGGTACACAATGTTACCTGGACGATATTCTGATTACAGGAGATGATGATGAGGAACACCTTGCAAACTTGGAACTGGTGCTCACCAGATTGAAAGAATATGGTCTTCGAGTTAATCGCCAGAAATGTGAATTCTTTCAGAAGCGGATCTCGTACTGTGGTCATGTCATTGACCAGGAGGGGCTTCATAAGTCTCCTGACAAGATCGAAGCTGTTGTGAAGGCTCCCGCTCCGGATAATGTATCCCAATTGAGGTCGTTTCTAGGGTTGATTAACTATTACCATAAGTTTCTGCCAAATTTATCCACGGTACTGCACCCGCTGAACGCTCTTTTGCAGAAGGGAGTACCATGGAAGTGGAGCGAGGACTGTAAGAGGGCCTTTCGCGAAAGCAAGGCATTGATCACCTCAGAGGAAGTGTTGGCTCACTTCAACCCAACGCTGCCTATTCGTTTGGCTTGTGATGCTTCTCCATATGGTATTGGGGCAGTACTCTCACACAAGTTGCCAAATGGCCAGGAGAGGCCAGTTGCATTCGCATCCAGATCATTGACCTCCGCTGAGCGCAACTATGCTCAGATAGATAGGGAGGCTCTCAGCCTTGTGTGTGGGGAGTAAAGAAGTATAATCATTACCTGCAGGGCCAAAAGTTTACGCTTCTGACAGACCACCAGCCGTTGGTATCCATTTTTAACCCTAAGAAGGGTGTTTCGGTGATGACAGCACAAAGACTCCAGAGATGGTCCCTTTTCCTAGGGGCACATCAATATCAGATAGAATTCAAAGGTACAAAGCAGCATGGTAATGCTGATGGGCTGTCGCGCCTGCCACTACCTACAGAGGAGGAGGCACTGACGGTTGACCCTGTTGAGTTATTTCACTCAACCATCATCGAATGTTTACCAGTCACCAATGCAAGTATTGAAAGAGAAACCAGGAACGACCCGACACTCTCCAGGGTCTACGAAGTGACAGTGAAGGGATGGCCAGCACATGGTGATCCACTGTTACCGGCATTCTCAGCAAGACGAGAACAGCTGTCCGTCTGTCAAGGAACATTGATGTATGGAACAAGGGTGATTATTCCTCCTAAGTTAAGAGAGAGAGTTCTAAAGGAACTGCATGAAGGTCATCTGGGGGGAGTCAAGATGAAAAGCCTTGCTAGGGCTTATGTGTGGTGGCTGGGTATCGACCAACAGATAGAGGAGCTGACGAAAAGCTGCTCAGGGTGCCAAAAAGTGCAAAATGCACCTCCGATTGCTCCGCTGCATCCATGGGAATGGCCTTCAACCCCATGGCAACGTGTACATATTGACTTTGCTGGTCCTTTCATGGACTCCATGTTTTTAATTGCGGTGGACGCACATTCTAAATGGCCAGAAGTGATTAAGATGACTACCACTACCTCGGAAAAGACGATCGCGGTGTTAAGAACGATATTTGCAAGAAATGGATTGCCAGAACAAATATGTTCAGACAACGGACCGCAGTTCGTGTCAGAAGAATTCCAGAGATTCATGAAGAAGAATGGGGTGAAACATTATACCTCTGCCCCATATCATCCGGCTACAAACGGGTTGGCAGAGAGATTTGTACAAACGTTTAAAAAAGCAATAAAGGCCATGAGCGAAGATCAGATTCCACTACAACACAAGGTGGACAAATTCCTACTGGCATATCAAAACGCCACTCATGCAGTGACAAATCAAAGTCCTGCTATGATGTTCTATAACAGGAGGTTGCGGTCCATGTTGGACTTGTTAAAACCAAATGTGCGGAGGGAAGTTGAAAACAAACAGTTCCAGCATATAAATAACAAGACCACTCGGAGCTTCAAAATAGGACAACCAGTGTTAGCCCGGGACTATAAAAACGAGAAATGGCAATCTGGAACAATTCGGGCCAGACAAGGACCCCTGATGTACACGGTAGATATTGGTGAAAATGTAATACGGTGTCATGCTGACCAACTGGTAGAATCGAGAACAAGGGTCGAACCCATGGTTACGGCAGAGACAACCGTGGAAGAAGTTAGTGAACCTGAAGCACCTACCTCAGAAGTAAATGTACCTGATGATGATGTCCAATCCATAAGAGACCAACTAGATGAGTCACCCCAGCAACGAGAATCAGAGACCCCTGAAAGGCGTTATCCAACTCGAACCAGGAGGCCTCCTCAGAGACTGAATCTTTGAACTGTTTTGCATGAAGCTGTATATATATTTATGTTATTATGTTATGCTAAATGGGGATATAACTGTTAAGCTAAAAAGGGAGGATTGTGGTGTATGTAACCTGTTCCACCTTAAGAGAACTACCTTAAGAGATGTACTACTTTCTCTTGGCTGCTGTATACTGTAATACTGTAATACCGGTGGTGACCACACTGGTATATAAGTGCTGTGCAAGGATTTGCTGGGCAGTTCAGCCCTGACCTCCGAATAGTAAAGACCTGTTAAAAGTTATTCTTGTTGTCTGTGTCCAGTGATTGATCCTAAACATAACTGGAACACACAGACTCAACACTTTGTGCGCCCCAAACCGGAACTTCAGTCATGCCCGCCCAATGTGGGCGTGGCGGCCCTAACGACTGTGAAGTGGAACGGTTCACAGCCGATGCAGGCCGCGGGGAGCGCAAATTAAAGGGCACTTACCCTGCACTATAAAGGCCAGCCATTTTGCAGCATTCACTCTTGTGAAATGGATTTTTGGAGACAGACCGAGGTAGAGAGCTTACTGCTTTGGCCCAACACTAGGACAGGTATTTCTGGCTTCAGGCCACAGCTTTGCAATTCTCTTAGCCTCATTGATATCTGATTGTTTGCCAGCATATTATGGGGGCTGTCAACGCTGGCTTTCAGCATTATGTAGGAAGGGCTCACAGACGCCGTGAGAGAGTGGCAGCCCTGGCTAGACACAGAGGGGGCAACAGGCGTCGGCAAGGGAGGCCTTACCCACTCAGGGTATACCGGCAGCAGTTCTCCTATCTCAACCTGTCTGACGCGCAGTGTGTTAGGAGGCTGCGATTCAGAAGGGAGGTGGTCACAGAGATCTGCCAGCTGCTTCACAGAGATCTGCGTCCACAGCTGAGGTGCAGGACGTCTCTGTCGGTGGCAGTGAAGGTGACGGTGGCTCTGAATTTCTATGCCACCGGCTCCTTCCAATCCGCTGCTGGGGACATCGCTAACATCTCACAGTTCGCAGTGCATTGCTGCATCCGCCAGGTGACCAATGCCCTTTTCAGAAGGAGACGTCAATTCATCTCCTTCCCCATGACCCTGGAGAAGCAGCAGCAGCGGGCAGTGGGATTTGCAAGAATAGCGGGCTTCCCCATGGTGCAGGGCGCCACTGACTGCACGCATGTGGCTTTGCGGGCACCTGTGGAGCATTCAGAGGATTACCGCAACCGGAAGGGCTACCATTCCCTCAATGTACAGCTGGTGTGTGACCACAGGCAGCGCATCCTAGCTGTCAATGCCCGCTTTCCAGGCAGCAGCCACGATGCCTTTATCCTGCAACAGACAACTGTGGCTGACATGTTCCAGGCACAGCCTCACCCAAGAGGATGGCTTATCGGGGACAAAGGCTATCCTTTGTGTACCTGGCTCATGACCCCGCTCCACGCGCCCAGGACCACTGCTGAAGAGGCATACAACGTGAGCCATCAAGCGACCAGGAACATAATCGAACAAACAATTGGCGTCCTCAAGCAACGGTTCCGCTGCCTGGATCGCTCCGGTGGAGCCCTGCAGTATTCGCCGGAGCGAGTCTCCCATTTCGTGGTCGTCTGCTGCACGCTGCACAACCTGGCTATCCGCAGGACTCAGGCACTGCCACCTTAGGTTGGAGCACCACCTCGGGAGGAGGAGCAGGAGGAGCATGAGGAGGAGGACGAGGAGTACCAGCCCAGGAGGGAGGCAGAAGGTGCAAGGGCCGCGCGTCAGCGGCTTATTGAATGTAGGTTCTAGGCCCCCTGTCAGGGAATGGCTTGTGCCAATGAAAGAACATGAATGCAGCCGCTCCGCAAGCCCTCAGCCGGTTAAGGCAACAAACACTTCAAAGATCAAACATGGACAATCTGAATAAAGAAAATTGTTTATTGAACAAACTCAGGGCCCTTCCCACATGAAAAACAAAAACAGAAGAAAACCCCAAAAAACAGTCAAACACATTACTCGCTCCCACAACCTGGAGTGAATTAACAAAACAGTTAAACAAAAATGGCCTTCATCCTCGGCCTTCAAACAAAAAAAACATTTGGCCACGTCTTCTACTTCTTGCCCCGCGAGGACGATGCCTTGTGTACACTTGTGCGGCCCCTGCCCGGCCTGCTGCTCCTCCTCAAGGTGAGCCCAGTGGCTGCTGCAAGGCTGGGGGAAGGCTCCTGAGGGGCACATGGCGTGACGGCAGATGCCCTTGGGGGTCGGCCTAGATGAGGTCTGGCCCTCGAGGGGCCAGCTGCTGACTGCTGCAGCTGTGGCTGGCCAGCATCAGTCTGTCCAGCAGCTCGTGGCAGCTTCACTGGGGGAGTGGCATTGGCGGCTGGAGGAATGGGGGCAAGCTGGCTGATGGCAGGCGCTCGCTGGTCGCCTGAGACACTGGCACTCGCCCGGGCCAGCACTGCAGCATGCGCAGCAATCTGCCGAGGGACAGACCGCTGTGCTGCTGCAGCGCGGCGGGTGCCGTGGCGATGCCTGGCTGACGCAGCGAGTGTAGCAGCAGTAAGTGCCCATGTTGCCCTTGTCTGCGACCGCATCAGACCAGCCAGTGACTGGGCGGCACCAGTGATCATCTGGCCACTAGCTGCCTGAGCTGCCCCGAGTTCCGCCAGACTCCTGGCCTGTGATGCCCCGAATTCTCCCAGACTCCTGGCCTGTGATGCCCCGAATTCAGTGACACTCCTGGCCAGGGACTCGATGGCCTCAGGCATCCGTGCCACTACCCCCATGAGCTCCGTGTGACGGCGCTCCGAGTCCACGGCCATTTACTCGAGGAGGCGCATCTCCTCGGCGCTGACCGTCGCCGGACTGGAGGCCGCACTCTCCCTCTGGGGAGAAGGCCGCCGAGCTACCCGACCCCTCCCGCGTTGCTGCAGGCCGCTGGGCCCAGCAATTGGACTCCCCTCCGACCCTTCCCCCCTCTGGTGAGAAGGCCGCTGAGCTTCCCGACCCCTCCCGCGTTGCTGCAGGCCGCTGGTCCCAGGAGCTACACTCCCCTCCGACCCTTCCTCCAGGCTCCCCTCCAGGGAAGACGTGTCCCCTACATCGGCATGGGCTGCCGCGGCTGCGGGTTCCACTGATGGGCCGCCTTACTCTTCCTCCTCCTCCTCCTCCTCCTCTTCCGAGGGGCTGTTACTGGCAGCTTCAGGGACCCCCTCCTCACCATCTGAAAGTAGGAAGGCACAAGAGTAGCTTTAGAGTGAGGACAGGGCGTCAGCGAGGGAGGCATGAGTGGTGCCATTCAGCGCGTTGGTCGGACAGTGGCAAAGCATGCTGATCTGAGGCGCAAGTGTAACGAGAGAGGTCAAAAAGGTGATGCCCTTACCATTGGTGCCCAGAACAGGGTCGGCATCTCCAGTGGCGACGGGGCCAATCAGCCGGCCTGCCATAATGCGCTCCACGCGCTGGTCCGGGTCGGTGAGCTCCTGGATCTGAGGGCCGCCTCCCGCGGTCTCAGTCCGGCTCCGCTTGTTGTTCGCCACCTTTGCCTGCAAGAGAAAGGACGGCCTCTAAGGACGGTGTGTAGCCCTGATCTTGTGTGCACTGCCTCCCATGGTCGAATAGCTTGGCCAGTGTGTAGCCCTGATCTTGTGTGCACTGCCTCCCATGGTCGAATAGCTTGGCCAGTGTGTAGCCCTGATCTTGTGTGCACTGCCTCCCATGGTCGAATAGCTTGGCCAGTGTGTAGCCCTGATCTTGTGTGCACTGCCTCCCATGGTCGAATAGCTTGACCAGTGTGTAGCCCTGATCTTGTGTGCACTGCCTCCCATGGTCGAATAGCTTGGCCAGTGTGTAGCCCTGATCTTGTGTGCACTGCCTCCCATGGTCGAATAGCTTGGCCAGTGTGTAAAGTGCACAATGTGCAATTGATGGTTATGACTGTCCCAAAGCTGCTGGATGAGGGCTGGCCATTAGGGCTTTCAGGTCCCTTTGCCCATAATGTGAGGTGCACATGCAAGGATGAGGAGGACACTTGAAAGGGTACTCACCCTGACAATCCTGGTGAGGTCATTGAACTTCTTGCGGCATTGAACAGGGTTCCTGGGCACCACACTGTTGGATGTCACCCTGTTGGAGACCTCCCTCCAGGCTTTGCGGTAGACGCTGGTCGCCGGCTTCTTTCCATTGTCAGGGAACAGAATGTTGCGTCTTCGTTCCACAGCGCCAACCAGCACCCTCAGATCATGTTCTGAGAATTGCTGCGCTCTTTCCTGGGCCTTCTGCATGGTTTTGGGCGCAAATTGCGTGCAGCAGCAGTTCTCAGGCCTAGCTGGAGGGCTGCAAAACAAATCGACCCTTCCCCCTTTAAGAGCTGGCCGGCGCCAGCATGTCTGCCGTCAATCAAGAAATGACCGCACCTGCGCTGCGCCCGGCCTCGGGGGTATCGCTCAGCACCGCCGGCTTTGCGCCTAAAGATAGTCGTGCATCGCCAGTTTTTGCGCTCCAGCAACCTCTTAGGGCGATGCTACTGAATATCGGAGAAGTGGCCTCGACTTTGCGCCGAGCGCAAACTTTAGCGGCCGCCCGACTTTACCGCCCCAAAAGTGGCTATACTGAATTTCTAGCCCTCTCTCTCTCTACAGATACAGCTTTTTCAGTTTTAGGCCTGGTCCCTCTCTCTCTCTCTCTACATTTACAGCACTGTTAGTTTTAGTCCTGGTCTCTTTCTCTGTCTCTCTCTCAACAGATACAGCAGTGTCAGTTTTAGGTCTGGTATCTCCCTCTCTCTCTCTCTCTCTACAGATACAATACTCTCAGTTTTAGGCCTGGTCCCTCTCTCTCTCTCTCTCTCTGCAGATACAGCACTGTCAGTTTTAGGCCTTGTCTCTCTCTGTACAGATACTGCACTGTCAGTGTTAGGCCTGCCCTCTCTCTCTCTCTACAGATACAGGACTGTCAGTTTTCGGTCTGGTCTCTCTTTACAGATACAGCAGGGTCAGTGTTAGGCCTGCTCTCTCTCTCTACAGATACAGCAGGATCAGTGTGAGGCCTGGTCTCTCTCTACAGATACCGCAGGGTCAGTGTGAAGCCTGGTCTCGCTCTACACATACAGCACTGTCAGTCATAGGCCTGCTCTCTCTCTACAGATACAGCACGGTCAGTGTTAGGCCTGGTCTCTCTCTACAGATACCGCAGGGTCAGTGTTAGGCCTGGTCTCACTCTACAGATACAGCACTGTCAGTTTTAGTTCTACTCTCTCTCTCTCTACAGATACAGCTCAGTCAGTTTTAAGCCTGGTCTCTCTCTTTCTCTCTCTACAGATAGAGCATTGTCTGTTTTAGTTTTGGTCACTCTCTCTACAGATACAGCAATTTCAGTTCTAGGCCTTCTCTCTCACTTGCTACAGATACAGCACTCTCAGTTTCAGCCCTGCTCTCCCTCTCTTCAGATACAGCACTTTCTGTTTTGGGCCTGGTCTCTCTCCCACTCTACAGATACAGCACTGTCCAGTTTTAGTTCTATTCTCTCTCTACAGCTACAGCACTATCAGTTATAGGCCTATTCTCTTATTATCTCTACACCACTGACAGACCCAACACATTTCTTGGTGTTTCCTGTTCTTAAGCCAAACATCATTAACAGAACACTGAGAAAATGCTTAATCTTCGATGTTTGATTGGGGTTTATTGACTAGTTTGGATTATCTAGCTGTGGATTATGGAGTTACTGTACGACAATCACGGAGTGGATCGCACGCCCTGTAATGCTGATCAGTAAATTAATTACTGGTCTGATTCCCGTAGAAAGGAGGCTTCTTTATCAGTGTTAACCAATTACTTTCCATATGGAAATAGTTTCTCAGCTGTAAAGAACGTACTTGCATTGATAGAGCGCCGTTCAGGATGTCCCACTGTGCTTTCCAGCCAATGAAGTAATTTAGAGGGTTGTCACTGTTCTAATGTAGAAAATACACCATGAATATGACCAGGTAATCGGTATTGGTTGTTGTTTGAGTGCTAATTACTGGCCAGGACACCTGGGAGAACTATACTGCTGTACATCCCAGGGATCTGTCTTTCAATGGTGGCATGTCCCAGGGATCTGTGTCTGTGGGTGGTGATATGTCCCAGGGATCTGTGTCTGTGGGTGGTGATATGTCCCAGGGATCTGTGTCTGTGGGTGGTGATATGTCCCAGGGATCTGTGTCTGTGGGTGGTGATATGTCCCAGGGATCTGTGTCTGTGGGTGGTGATGTGTCCCAGGGATCTGTGTCTGTGGGTGGTGATATGTCCCAGGGATCTGTGTCTGTGGGTGGTGATATGTCCCAGGGATCTGTGTATGTGGGTGGTGATATGTCCCAGGGATCTGTGTATGTGGGTGGTGATATGTCCCAGGGATCTGTGTATGTGGGTGGTGATATGTCCCAGGGATCTGTGTCTGTGGGTGGTGATATGTCCCAGGGATCTGTGTCTGTGGGTGGTGATATGTCCCAGGGATCTGTGTATGTGGGTGGTGATATGTCCCAGGGATCTGTGTATGTGGGTGGTGATATGTGCCAGGGATCTGTGTCTGTGGGTGGTGATATGTCCCAGGGATCTGTGTCTGTGGGTGGTGATATGTCCCAGGGATCTGTGTCTGTGGGTGGTGATATGTCCCAGGGATCTGCGCATGTGGGTGGTGATATGTCCCAGGGTGTTGTGTATGTACCTTTAAGGGAATAACTGGTCTTAGACTGCAGTACCGGCAGTGACCACCCCTGTATAAAAGGCCCTAGCAGGCTTCTGTAGTTTCAGTTTCAAGCTGCCTCTTGTTCAGTAATGTACCTGTTAAACTGTTCTCCCGAAGTCCATGTATTATTGAGGCGCGGACTTTACAGTGGCGATGAGTAAGTTCGAACTCACCTGCAGTGTGGCATCATCTCACGGGGATCTCGCCTGAAAGGAAGGTCCTGGAAGGTCATAGTCTGAGCAACGGGTGTCGACCGAGGGCAACCACCCAAAGAATCCATCGGTGTTTGGTGAATTGCGGGAGAGACTGTGGTTCCAGCGAATCATGCTGGTAGCAGGTAGCACGCTGACCCTTCCGGACTGTGGCAGGCTCAAGCTCGATCGAGCGGCTCTACAAATCGGGCCGCACAGCGTCGCCGGGAAAAGAAAACAAGAGAGAGAGGGTGGAGCGCACAGGGCGCGGTCGGTGCTCGAGAACAGGACAGCGGAGAGAAACTAAATGGGGGGGAAGGAAAGCGAGATGCGCCGAAGCTGCGGGTCGCCGCCATTACCCCGTAGAACGCTAGAAGCAGCGTGGCAGTAAGGAGAAGAAGCAAAAGCGCGGGAGGCGCCATTTTATTCCATTGGGGAAGAAGCAAAAGCGTGGGAGGCGCCATTTTAAATCGCCCAAGATGCTGAAAAGTGGCAGTATCACTGCTTTCGACAACGAGGTAGAAGACTGGACCACATATGTGGAAAGAATTGAAGTGTACTGCAAGGCAAATGAGGTGGCTGATGGAAAGAGGGCGTCGGTATTATTAAATCTGATGGGTGCGAGTACGTACGGCCTATTGCAGAATTTAATTACCCCAGCTAAACCAATGGAGAAAAGTTTTGAGGAGATTGTTCATATCTTACAGGAACATCTAAGCCCTACACCACTGCTGATAGCAGAAAGATTCAAGTTCCATAAAAGAAACCAGCACAAAGATGAGAGCAATGCTGACTATCTTAAGGAACTACGCAAGTTATCGAAGCACTGCCAGTTCGGAGCAGGACTGGCAGACACCTTACGGGATAAGTTTGTCTGTGGGCTCCAGAATGAAGGAACCCAGAAACGACTACTTTCAAAAAAGGACCTGACGCTAGAACAGGCTTTCAGCGTGGCAGTATCCTACGAAGCAGCAGCACGGGGAGCTGCGGAAATACAACAGAAACCACAAGAATACAGCGCTAACGAAATGGCCAGAGGTCATTAAAATGTCCTCCACCACCACGGAGAAAACTATTGCAGTCCTAAGGACCATCTTCGCCAGGAATGGGTTGCCAGAACAGATCTGTTCCGACAATGGCCCACAGTTTGTGTCTGAGGATTTCCGGAGAATAATGGGGTGAAACATTACACATCTGCCCCATATCATCCAGCCACAAATGGATTGGCTGAGAGGCTTGTTCAGACCTTTAAAAAGGCCATAAAGGCAATGTATAATGACGACATACCACTGCAACACAAGGTGGATAACTTCCTGTTTGCTTACCGGAATGCGACACATGCAGTAACCAACCAAACTCCAGCCGTACTGTTTTTTAACCGGAGAATAAGATGTCGCTTGGATTTGCTCAAACCAAACGTAAGACGAGATGTTGAGGATAAGCAGTTCCAGCACATAAATGAGAAGCCAACCAAGAGCTTCAAGATAGGGCAACCAGTCTTGGCACGCGACTACCGAACAGAAAAATGGCAGCCAGGCACGATATGCACACAGCAGGGACCACTAATGTACACAGTGGACGTTGGAGAGAGCATCGTGAGACGCCATGCTGACCAGATTCTAGAGTCACAGGAACAAGCCAAACCTGTACCACAAGCATGTGCACCTGGTAATGAGCCCGAAGTACAGATTGCGTCTACCTCAGAAGCAGGGGTATTGGAAGCTGATGAACCAACCAATGACAATGAGCCAGAATTGACTCCACCGCCAGAACAGGATACTCGAGAAAGGCGCTATCCAGTCCGAATCAGGAAGCCTCCTCAAAGACTGAACTTATAAATGACTATTTCAGTTGATGTATATATTACTGAGAAAATTGTAATTGTAATTAGTTATTATTTAGTTGTTAAATGAATGTTATGTACTGTTTATCTAAAAGGGGAGGAATTGTTGTGTTTGTACCTTTAAGGGAATAACTGGTCTTAGACTGCAGTACCGGCAGTGACCACCCCTGTATAAAAGGCCCTAGCAGGCTTCTGTCGTTTCAGTTTCAAGCTGCCTCTTGTTCAGTAAAGTACCTGTTAAACTGTTCTCCCGAAGTCCGTGTATTATTGAGGCGCGGACGTTACACAGGGGTCTGTGTCTGTTGGTGGTGATATGTGTTAAGTCTGTGGGTTGTATTGTAAATAATCCACAGACTCCACGATTAACAAAATAAAACAGGTCTTTACTATTCAGAGGTTCGGGCGATTCTGCCCTAGTTAACGTATCACAACCCTTATATACTGGTGTGGTCACTATCGGTATTACAGTATACATGAGCCAACAAATAGTGCCACCCTAAAGTAGTGCTCTTAAAGGCGAACGGTTACATTCAATAGTTCCCTTAAAGGTAAACGGTTACATACACAACACTCCTCCCTTTTTAGCTTATTACTTACAGAATCCCGTTAAACATACAATCTTCAACTTTATATATACAGTTTGCAGATATACTCTCGATGGAGTCAACGTCATATAACTTCATGTTTAACATAACATAATAACATATATAACTTCATGTCAAAACAGATCACAGATTCAGTCTCTGCAGGAACAGTTGCAACATACTTTCAGTGGAACAGTTTACAGGTTCAGTCTCTGTGGGAACAGTTCGTAAATTCAGTCTCTGATCTTAATTCGTTCCAGACAGCATCTTTTCGTAGTGTTTGGCCGGAGGTAGTAGAAGTAATAATATTTTAAACAATTATTATCTTCGGCTTCTTCTATTTCTTTTCTGCCTTTTTACAACTCTTGACGTTTCCATCTTCTCGGCGGCCAGCTGTAATGCCACCAACTCTCTATGTTCTTTAGACCTTAAGTGCTTCCTCCGCATTTCAGCACTTTGGGAGTTTCCCTCACAATTTAGGCATACCACATCCTCGTAGTATTCAGTGTCACTCAACAGGTCATGGTCACATTCGGGGTCATCCTGAGTTAGTCCATCGAGAGGCCCTTCTACTTCTTCCTTACCCAACTGGACGCTATCCGACTGCTGTTCCTTCTCTATCTCTCTTTCTTTCCGTCGTAGAGCCACCTTCTCCCGATGTTCCGTAGACTTTTGGTGCTCCTCCATGATTTCTGCACTTTGGGAGTCGAAGTTACAAGCTGGGCAGGACAGGACATCGCAATTTTCGGTGTAGTCCACCAGGTCATGGTAATATTCGGTGTCGTCCTGAGCTAGGCCAGCTAGAGGGTCGTCTATTTCCTCCATACCCAGCTGGACGTTAGCCAGCTCTTGTTCCAAATCCAGACATCTTTCCTGAAGAGACTTCTTCATGTGTACCCCTTCGTCCAGCTTTTTCTTGGCTTTCAGCAAGTCGTTTACTAATGACCTCATTAGTGATTTTAATACTTCAACTTCCTTCAATAATTTAACGAGTTCTGGGACATCCTGCATTTCATGTTCTGCCATGTCTTCCACCACTAATTTTTCATCTATGGATGGAATCTTTACCGATGAGTCAGCCTTGGCCTGAAGCTCATCAAATATTTCCTGCAGCCTTTGGACTTCTTGCTCATGGTCAACCTTCAGTTGCTCATGTGCTTTCACCAACACTAGCTTTTCGGAGGTTGCCAAGTTAACCCCTTCCAGGATTGTAGTCTGGGCCTGTTCATACTGTTCTTTCAACTCGTTACACTCTGCTTGCAACAAGTCGTAGAGATGAACTGGAATAAAATCCTGGCTTCCTGAAGATTCCTCTGCAATTGGTGTTTTTGCAATTTCCTGTTGGAGTTCAGCCAAGGCTGCTATGTTATCTGCCTCTCGAAGTCTCACTGCCATCAATTCTTCTTTATTCTTGCAGTCTATCTCAGCCATCTCCCGTTTACTCTCTTTTAACTGAGTGAGTAGCCCCTTATTCTGGGCTGAGAGATATTTCACCTTCTCCTGTAGACCATAGCACTCCTTCTCTGCTCGACATAGCTGATTTCTGCTGATTTGGTTCTGTGTTTCAAGTTCCAACCTCCTTTGCTTAGCTTCTTTCAGTTTCGCCTCAATAATCCCCTCTCGCAACATGTCCACATTATTCACATCAGGTAAAGAAGCGTTTCTCTTTTCCATGTCCAAGATTTGTTTCTGCATCTCCTTAAGAGCACACTGTGATTCAACTTCTCTTAACCTTGCCTGCACTAGCTCCGTCTCTAATTGCAGAACAAAATCCTCAGTGTAGCGTGGTTTGCCCTTCTGCTGTATCTCTAGATCATGCAAATATTCTAACTCCTGAACATCATAAGGGAGATGTGATCGGTAATTGGTCATGATGGCTCTATGGTCGCTCTCTGCTTGAGCCAGTAGGTTCTGTTGTCTTTCCAGACTCTCCCATTCGGTGTCATAGAACTTTTTCATTGTTTTCATCTCTTGTACGAGGCGGTAACTTAATTGTTCTAATTGTTGTTGTACTTTGAAATAACGTTGAGTTCGAGCCCGGTGTTCCTCCGTAATGCATATGTCTGTAGCTTGAACAGACTCAGAATTCTCTGTCTTTATGCACGCCATCGATTTTCCAACCTTAGTCCGTGAGTTCATGTTAACCTTGTTTTTCATACATAAGCTGGACTTATCGTCTTCCGGCTCGGAGTCTGAGCTGCTTGTCTGCACCGAGTCCTCACTCGTCATTGCTTGTAGGTAGTGCCATTCCATGTCTATTTTCTTGATCCACTCCCATCCTAGAAGTGGTGGTCCTCCCTCAGGTAGTACGTACAAATTCATTCTTGGGTGTACTTTACCCCTATCTCTCACCTTGACTCTTATTTTCCCCATGGGGTATACGTTATGCCCCGTGTATGTCTGTAATACGAACTTGGTATTTCTTAAGGGTATGTGAGAGAATAGCCGGTGGTAGTCCTTTTGGTTGATGACTGATACAGCTGATCCCGTGTCCAGCTCCATTCGTACTTGGACTCCAGCTATTTTTAGTGTGACCCAGATCGTCTGTAGATCAGTCACTTTACCCACATTGTGGATTCTCAGACTATCCAACTCCTGGCTGTTTGGGTCTGAGTCTGAATTTTGTTCGTCTGAACTCTTTTCAGCCACCTGATGCACCTTGTTGTACTTTTCTTTTGGTGGTGACTTCCTTTGCTTGTTGGTCTTCTTTCCGGACCTGCATACCTTCGCGATGTGACCCAGTTTGCCATATTTCCTGCACTCCTGGTTCTTAAACCAGCACTGATTCTGGTCGTGCGTTGTCTTTCCACAACGGTAGCATTTGGAAGTGCTTGCAGTAATTTGGTCCACCCAGAGTGCCGCCGCCTTTTGCTGCATTTCCGCCGTTCCTTTCGCTGCGGCTTCGTGCGATGAAGCTATGAGGACAGCCCTGTCCAGTGTGAGGTCGTTTTCTTCCAGAAGTCGCTTCTGCGTTCCTTCTTTGGCCAAGACGCATACGAACTTGTCCCGCAGCGCCTCTGTCAAATTCCCTCCAAGCTGGCAGTATTTCGCTAGCTTACGCAGTTCGACTAAGTATTCCGCATTGCTTTCATCTTGCCTCTGGGTTCTGGCGTAAAATTTAAATCGTTCAGCCAGCATCAACGGTGTGGGGTTCAAGTGATCCTTCAGCATTGCTACGATCTCTTCGAAGGTCTGGTCCACTGGTTTAACTGGTGCTATTAGATGTTTCAAAAGCCCGTATGTTTTTGCTCCCATCGAATTTAACAAAGTTGTTGCCTTGTCGTCATCCTCAATTTCGTTGGCTACGCAATATATTTCTATGCGTTCCACATACGTGGCCCAGTCTTCTATTTCAGCATTAAAATCATTAATATTTCCTCGCTTAGGCATCTTCTTCTCTTTTCGAGAACAGTACAAGTATTTCTTTACTTATTATTAATTTTCTTCTCTTCTTGAGAACACCACAAGTATTGCTTTACTTATTCTTATTTTTCCTCTCTTCTTGAGAACACACCAGCCTTTCTGAAAAATCTAATTAATTTTCTAAGATGGCGGTTTCCCGCTTCTGTCTTCTTCCCCAGCGGTTTTCCCGCGAAAAATGGCGGCTTTCCCGCGCTTCTCGCTCTCCACGCCCACTTCAATGGCGGTTTTCCCGCGCTTCTCGGCGCTCTCCGCCCACTTCAATGGCGGTTTTCACCCGTCCCCCGATGCTGACTGTCAGCCCGAGTGCGGCCCATATCTCCTGTGCGATCGCTGGTGCGCCGCCCGCCCGAAGCGGTTCTCAGCCCTTATCACCGGTGCGATCGCTGGCCCGCTAAGCGCCTCCCGCTTGAAGCGGCTCCCGGCCCTTATCGCTGGTGCGATCGCTGGCCCGCTAAGCGCCTCTCGCTTGCACCCTCCCGGGCTCTGGCTCACCCGCTCACGTGTTTCACCGCGGCTCTTATCAGGGATTGCGATCGCCCTTATCTCCCGATCGATGGCCCGGCTGCGCCTCGCACTCCAAAGTGGCCCGGCCCTTATCTCCCGATCAATGGCCCTGTACCTCTGTCTTCCCAGCCTGTTTCTCCTCACAAGCTGCCTGGATGTCTTCTGCTCTGCCGTGCTCAGTCACTGATGGAGGCTTCAGGGTCCTAATGCCTGTCCCTTCCAGTGGGGTGGTGAGATTTGAAACCTTCAACGTCCTGTTTGTGGACGAAGCCGCCGTGAAATAACTGCCGCAGAGTTCGAATCCGACTCGTCGCCAATGTTAAGTCTGTGGGTTGTATTGTAAATAATCCACAGACTCCACGATTAACAAAATAAAACAGGTCTTTACTATTCAGAGGTTCGGGCGATTCTGCCCTAGTTAACGTATCACAACCCTTATATACTGGTGTGGTCACTATCGGTATTACAGTATACATGAGCCAACAAATAGTGCCACCCTAAAGTAGTGCTCTTAAAGGCGAACGGTTACATTCAATAGTTCCCTTAAAGGTAAACGGTTACATACACAACAATATGTGCCAGGGATCTGTGTCTGTGGGTGGTGATATGTCCCAGGGATGTATGTCTGTGGGTGCTGATATGTCCCATGGATCTGTGTCTGTGGATGGTGATATGGTACAGGGATCTGTGTGTTTGGGTGATGATATTTTCATGGGATCTGTGTCTGTGGGTGGTGATATTTCCCAGGAATCTGTCCCTGTGAGTGGTGATATGTGCCAGGTATCTGTGTCTGTGGGTGGTGATATGTCCCAATGAACTGTGGCTGTCGGAGATGCAGTAATGAGGGCAGGCAGCACCATCGGTTGTTCACTACTTTGATAACACCTCAATATCAGAATGTCTGTACAGAATGAGTGCTGCAATATTGATTGGGCAGCTCTGATGGAGCTCTGCACTGTTGGAGGTTCAGTACTGAGGGAACGCTGCACTGTCTGAGGGCCAGTACTGAGGGAGTGTTGCACTGTTGGAGGGGCAGTACTGAGGGAGTGCTGCACTGTCAGAGGGGCAGTACTGAGGGAGTGTTGCACTGTTGGAGGGGCAGTACTGAGGGAGTGCTGCACTGTCAGAGGGGCAGTACTGAGGGAGTACTGCACAGTTGGAGGGGCAGTACTGAAGGAGTGCTGCACTGTCAGAGGGGCAATACTGAGGGAGCGCTGCGCTGTTGGAGGTGCAGTACTGATGGAGTGCTGCACTGTCAGAGGGGCAGTAATGAGGGCATGCTGCACTGATGGAGGGACAGTACTGAGGGAGTGCTGCACTGTCGGAGTGGCAGTACAGAGTGAGCGCTGCACTGTTGGAGGGGCAGTACTGAGGGATTGCTGCACTGTCGGAGTTGCAGTACTGAGGGAGTCCTGCACTGTCGAAGGGACAGTAATGAGGGAGTGCTGCACTGTCAGAGGTACTGATGGAGCACTGCACTGTCAGATTGGCAGTATTGAGGGAACGCTGCACAATTGGAGGGGAGCGCTGCAGTGTCGGATGTGCAGTACTGAGGGAGTGCTGCACTATCAGTGGGGCAGTAATGAGGGCATGCTGCACTGTCAGAGAGGCAGCCCTGATGGAGTGCTGCACCGTTGGAGGGGCAGCACTGAGGGAGTGCTGCACTGTTGGAGGTGCATTACTGATGGAGTGCTGCACTGTCAGAGGGGCCATACTAAGGGAGTGCTGCACTGTCGGAGGGGCAGTACTGAGGGAGTGCTGCATTGTTGGAGCTGCAGTACTGAGGGAGTGCTGCACAATCGGAGGGGCAGTACTGCGGGAGTGCTGCATTGTTGGAGGCACTGTGCTGAGAGAGTGGTGCACTGTCGGAGTTGCATTAATGAGGGAGTGCTGCACTGTCGAAGGGGCAGTAATGAGGGTGTGCTGTACTGAGGGAGTGTTCACTCTCGGAGGTGCAGTAATGAGGGAGTGCTGCACTGTCGGAGGTGCCGTAATGAGGGAGTGCTGCACTGTCGGAGGTGCAGTACTGAGGGAGTGCTGCACTGTTGGAAGGGCCATACTGAGGGAATGCTACACTGTCGGAGGTGCAGTACTGAGGGAGTGCTGCATTGTTGGAGCTGCAGTACTGAGGGAGTGCTGCACAATCAGAGGGGCAGTACTGAGGGAGTGCTGTATTGTTGGAGGCACTGTACTGAGAGAGTGGTGCACTGTCGGAGTTGCATTAATGAGGGAGTGCTGCACTGTCGAAGGGGCAGTAATGAGGGTGTGTTGTACTGAGGGAGTGTTCACTCTCGGAGGTGCAGTAATGAGGGAGTGCTGCACTGTCGAAGGGGCAGAACTGAGGGAATGCTACACTGTCAGAGGTGCCATAATGAGGGAGTGCTGCACTGTCGGAGGGGCAGTAATGAGGGCATGCTGAACTGTCGGAGGGGCTGTACTGAGGGAGTGCTGCACTGTCGAAGGGGCAGTACTGAGGGAGTGCTGCACTGTCGGAGGTGCCGTAATGAGGGAGTGCTGCACTGTCGGAGGGGAAGTACTGAGGGAGTGCTGCACTGTCTGAGGTGCCGTAATGAGGGAGTGCTGCGCTGTCGGAGGGGAAGTACTGAAGGAGCGCTGCACTGTCGGATGGGCAGTACTGAGGGAGTGCTGCACTGTCGGAGGGGCAGTAATGAGGGCGTGCTGCATTGTCGGATGGGCAGTTGGGCAGTACTGAGGGAGTGCTGCAGTGTCAGAGGTGCAGTAATGAGGGAGTGCTGCACTGTCAAAGGGGCAGTAATGAGGGAGTGCTGCACTGTTGGAGGGTAAGTACTGAGAGAGTGCTGCATTGTTGGAGAGACAGTACTGAGGGTGCGCTGCACTGTCAGTGGGGCAGTACTGAGGGAGCGCCGCACTGTTGGAAGGGCCGTACTGAGGGAGTGCTACATTGTTGGCGGTGCCGTATTGACAGTGCTGTATCTGTAGAGAGAGAGACCAGGCCTAAAACTGACAGTGATGTATCTGTAGAGTGAGAGTGGTCCTGAATTGCCTCAGGTTTCACCCATTACCTCTACTCTGCAATGATATCAGTTTCATCCATTTTTATTCTTATTCCCCACAAACAAGTACACACCAATATAAGCACAGGTATATATACACAGCTCGCACAAACATACTGACAGATGTAAACACAGAAACACATACACACACCAACATACACCCACAATAATCACACAACCATGCACACACAAATATGCACACTAACAAATATACACAGATCTCCAGGCCAATCTGTGCAGCCCCTGAGACTGTGCTGAACCAAATTGTAGAGCTCCTGCTGCCCGGCGAGCAGAGATTGGTCCAAATTGCCCTCTGCTGGTCTGTATAGCTGCTCTGCCCAGCACCCCATGGCGCAGTTACCCCATAAACTATCCTCCGAACCTTTGTAGATTTAGCAAGTCACAGTTTATCATTAAACAGGAGGGATGAGGTCCCACTGGTTAGCACAGTAACAAGGCAGTGGTTTACGTTAAACAAATCAGAAACCTTTGCCAAGTAATTAATGATGTGTAAGGTGCTTAATTCCCATTGGATAAACCGCACCCCTCTAAGGAACCAATCACAGAGTACTGTGCCACAGTATAAAGCGGAGTTCAGCCACTCTCGGTGTGTGAAGTTCTCGACGGGTTTTTCTTTGAAGAGGTAAGTAGATTTAACCCGCTGTTGTGAAATGGTTTAGAGGATTATTTGTTATGATGTTTGCATTTGACAACGATATGTTTCTATGTGTTACTTACTTAGTTTATTAATAAAAACTTTTTTAAAAGTGGAAAGGTGGACAGAAGCTGGAAACTGTGGATGAGCAGAGAGATTTAGGGCTCCAAGTACTGAAATCACTAAAAGCTGGCGGGCAGGTACAAGAAATAATTTAAAAATCTCTCAGAATGTTGGCCTTTATCTCGAGGGCTGGGATACAAAGGGTGGAAGTTCTGTTCCAGCTGTACCGAGCTCCGGTTAAACCCCATCTGGAGCACTGTGTTCAGTTCTGGGCTCCACACCTCAGGAAGGATAGATTGGTCCTGGAGGGAATCCAGCGCAGATTCACCAGAATAATACTGGGGCTAAAAGGGTTAAATTATGAGGACAGGCTGCATAGACTGGGCTTGTAGCCCATTGAATATAGATGATTAAGGGGTGATTTACTTGAGGTGTTTAAGATGATAAAAGGATTTGAGAATGTAGATAGAGAGACACTATGCCCTCTGGTGGGGGAGTCCAGAACAAGGGGCCATTAACTTAAAGTTAGAGCTCGGCCATTCACTGGTGATGTCAGGAAACACTACTTCAGACAAATGCTAGCGGAAATCTGGAACACTCTTCCCCAAAAATGCTGTTGAGGCTGAGGTTCAATTGAAAATTTCATAACTGAGATTGATAGATTTTTGTTAGGCAAGGGTATTCAGGGATACGGAACCATGGGTATTACGTGTTTTGGATACAGATACAGATCAGCCATGATCTCATTGAATGGTGGAACAGGCTCGAGGAACTGAATGGCCTCCTCCTGTCCCTATGTTCCTAATTAATGAAGTAAACGTGGAACTGAATGGGGAATGTTTCACTGGTGCGGATGTTTTATGAGCGAGGCGTTGTGTGCTTGCTCTGTACACTGGGACCTTGGCTATTTGTTCATTACCCACAATTTATGTTCCAGTTTCACTGTTTCATGCAGCTCAGATCAAAAGGTTTAGAATTACATAGAATTTACAGCACAGAAACAGGCCATTCAGCCCAACAGGTCTCTGCCACATGAGCCTCCTTCCACTCTATCAACATATCCTTCTATTCCCATCTCCATAATGCATTTATCTAGCTTCCCCTTAAATGCATCTATACTATTCCCCTCAACCACTCCCTGTGGTAGCAAGTTCCACATTCTCACCACCCTTTGGGTGAAGAAGTTTCTCCTGAATTCCCTATTGGATTTATTAGTGACTATCTTATATTAATGGCCCCTAGTTTTGGACCCTCCAAGTGGAAACATCTTCTCTATATCTAGCCTATCAAACCCGTTCATAATTTTAAAGAACTCAGATCTCCCCGCTAGAGAAAAGAGCCCATCCTGTGAAGTCTGGTGCAGCTGGGAGCTAAGAATTGTTGTGCTTCGGATCTGTACAGTTCTGGAAATGGTGGTGTTCAGAGTGATGTCCAATTTCATTCTCGGGTAAATTTTCCATCCTGATCCTCACTCTGTGACCCGGGTTCCGAGCTCTACAATTGAAAGGAAGTCAGAGCTGGAGCTGAGCTCAATCACCCGAGTAGGAACTGTCAGCATTGGAAATCTTTCTCCAGGAAATCCCTCGGAGCTGCTCCAGCTCCTTGTCAGCAGTTTAGTGGGAGCAGGAGGTGGGTGTCATGGGCAAGATGAGCTCAGAGAGGTTATGAGGGAGATGGGAGGAAAAATTAGAGAAAGATGCTAGGGCAGGGGAACCTTCATATTAAGTTTGGCCCGTGGGCTAGCGGTAAGGAGGGAAGTGGCATAGGCAGCTGAACATAAGTTTTAAACTTAGACAAAAAAGATCATGAGCTCCTCGCACTTGTTGATGGAGGTAAGGGGGCGGGGGATGCAGGGAAGAGGGGTTTGTATTGGGGAAATACTTGCCATCATTGTGGGAGTACCATCCCCACACGGACTGCAGCAGTTCCTGAAGGCAGCTCACCACCATCTACTCAAGGGTAACTAGGGTTGGGCAATAAATGCTGGCCTCATGAGAATGAGCTTTTAAAAAGACAGTTCAGGCAATCCTGTAAGTAAAATAGACAGAAATAGCCGCTGTTCTTCAGTCTGATGAATTTTGCTTTGTGGCTCTGGTTAAATGCACCGGTTGGTGGGGCACTGTTACACATTTATTGGTTTTGTACCAGATATTCCCATAAGTTCAACACCTCAGGTCACTCTTGTAAGCAGCCCCCACATCTCTATCATCTTGAGTGCTCCTTTTACTGCCCAATATCTGGACAATGCTGGTATGACTCAGGGATTATAAGATGACCTTGCTCTGTATATGGGTGACTAATATTGAGTGTTCTGCCATTGTCCTGTCTTTATGGTTGTTGGACTAAGGGCACTCTAGTGAGCTGGGTTACAGCTTCAAACCAGCTAGTTTATGTTGAGTCTGTATGTCCCAGTTAGGTTTAGGATCAATCACTGGACACAGACAACAAGAATAACTTTTAACAGGTCTTTACTATTCGAAGGTCAGGGTTGAACTGCCCAGCAAATCCTTGCACAGCACTTATATACCGGTGTGTTCACCACCGGTATTACAGTATTACAGTATACAGTAGCCAAGAGAAAGTAGTACATCTCTTAAGGTGGAACTCTTAAGGTGGGACAGGTTACATACACCACAATCCTCCCTTTTTAGCTTAACAGTTATATCCCCATTTAACATAACATAATAACATAATAACATATATATATATATATACAACTTCATGCAAAACAGTTCAAAGATTCAGTCTCTGAGGAGGCCTCCTGATTCGAGTTGGATAACGCCTTTCAGGGGTCTCTAATTCTTGTTGCTGGGGTGACTCATCTAGTTGGTCTCTTATGGATTGGACCTCATCAGGTACATTCACTTCTGAGGTAGATGCTTCAGGTTCACTAATTTCTTTCACGGTTGTCTCTGCCGTAACCATGGGTTTGACCCTTGTTCTCGATTCTACCAGTTGGTCAGCATGACGCCGTATTACATTTTCACCAATATCTACCGTGTACATCAGGGGTCCTTGTCTGGCCCGAATTGTTCCAGATTGCCATTTCTCGTTTTTATAGTCCCGGGCTAACACAGGTTGTCCTATTTCGAAACTCCGAGTGGTCTTGTTATTTATATGCTGGAACTGTTTGTTTTCAACTTCCCTCCGCACATTTGGTTTTAACAAGTCCAACATGGACCGCAACCTCCTGTTGTAGAACATCATGGCAGGACTTTGGTTTGTCACTGCATGAGTGGCGTTTCGATATGCCAGTAGGAATTTGTCCACCTTGTGTTGTAGTGGAATCTGATCTTCGCTCATGGCCTTTATTGCTTTTTTAAACGTTTGTACAAATCTCTCGGCCAACCCGTTTGTAGCCGGATGATATGGGGCAGAGGTATAATGTTTCACACCATTCTTCTTCATGAACCCCTGGAATTCTTCTGACACGAACTGCGGTCCGTTGTCTGAACATATTTGTTCTGGCAATCCATTTCTTGCAAATATCGTTCTTAACACCGCGATCGTCTTTTCCGAGGTAGTGGTAGTCATCTTAATCACTTCTGGCCATTTAGAATGAGCGTCCACCGCAATTAAAAACATGGAGTCCATGAAAGGACCAGCAAAATCAATATGTACACGTTGCCATGGGGTTGAAGGCCATTCCCATGGATGCAGCGGTGCAACCGGCGGTGCATTTTGCACTTTTTGGCACCCTGAGCAGCTTTTCTTCAGCTCCTCTATCTGTTGGTCGATACCCGGCCACCACACATAAGCCCTAGCAAGGCTTTTTATCTTGACTCCCCCCAGATGACCTTCATGCAGTTCCTTTAAAAATCTCTCTTAACTTAGGAGGAATAATCACCCTTGTTCCATACATCAATGTTCCTTGACAGACGGACAGCTGGTCTCGTCTTGCTGAGAATGCCGGTAACAGTGGATCACCATGTGCTGGCCATCCTTTCACTGTCACTTCGTAGACCCTGGACAGTGTCGGGTCATTCCTGGTTTCTCTTTCAATACTTGCATTGGTGACTGGTAAACATTCGATGATGGTCGAGTGAAATAACTCCACAGGATCAACCGTCGGTGCCTCCTCCTCTGTAGGTAGTGGCAGGCGCGACAGCCCATCAGCATTACCATGCTGCTTTGTACCTTTGAATTCTATCTGATATTGATGTGCCCCTAGGAAAAGGGGCCATCTCTGGAGTCTCTGTGCTGTCATCACCGAAACACCCTTCTTAGGGTTAAAAATGGATACCAACGGCTGGTGGTCTGTCAGAAGCGTAAACTTTTGGCCCTGTAGGTAATGATTAAACTTCTTTACTCCCCACACAAGGCTGAGAGCCTCCCTATCTATCTGAGCATAATTGCGCTCAGCGGAGGTCAATGATCTGGATGCGAACGCAACTGGCCTCTCCTGGCCATTTGGCAACTTGTGTGAGAGTACTGCCCCGATACCATATGGAGAAGCATCACAAGCCAAACGAATAGGCAGCGTTGGGTTGAAGTGAGCCAACACTTCCTCTGAGGTGATCAATGCCTTGCTTTCGTGAAAGGCCCTCTTACAGTCCTCGCTCCACTTCCATGGTACTCCCTTCTGCAAAAGAGCGTTCAGCGGGTGCAGCACCATGGATAAATTAGGCAGAAACTTATGGTAATAGTTAATCAACCCTAGAAACGACCTCAATTGGGATACATTATCCGGAGCGGGAGCCTTCACAACAGCTTCGATCTTGTCAGGAGACTTATGAAGCCCCTCCTGGTCAATGACATGACCACAGTACGAGATCCGCTTCTGAAAGAATTCACATTTCTGGCGCTTAACTCGAAGACCATATTCTTTCAATCTGGTGAGCACCAGTTCCAAGTTTGCAAGGTGTTCCTCATCATCATCTCCTGTAATCAGAATATCGTCCAGGTAACATTGTGTACCTGGAATTCCCTGTAATACCTGCTCCATGGCCCTCTGCCAAATTGCTGGAGCCGATGCCACTCCAAAAACCAGTCTATTATACGGTACAAGCCTCTATGCGTGTTGATCGTGAGATACTGGCGTGACTCTTCCTCAACTTCCATCTGTAAGTACGCCTGCGCCAGGTCTATCTTGGTGAAGTGTTTCCCGCCAGACAATGAAGCGAAGATATCCTCAATCCGTGGAAGCGGATACTGCACCGTGTGAAGCACCGGATTAACAGTGATCTTGAAATCTCCACAGATGCGAACCTTCCCCGGTTCCCCCGGCTTGTTGCTCGATGAACGCTTCATGACTGGGACAATGGGCGTGGCCCACTCACTCCAGTCTACCTTAGACAGTACTCCTGAATGTTCTAGCCCTTCCAGCTCAGCTTCCACAGCAGGTCGTATTGCATAAGGTACCGGTCTGGCTTTGAAAAATTTCGGGTTTGCATATTCTTCAATCTTGATGTTTGCCGTAATTCCTCAGTGTTCCCAGTCCTTGTTGGAACACCTCTTTAGTATCGTCCAATATTCTGGACAATCGTTCAGGTTTGACATCTTTTGTACCGGAATCTACCGTTAGTGCTTTTAAGGAATGCCAGTCCATATTTATTTTCCTAATCCACTCCCGTCCCAGTAGTGGTGGACCTCCCTCAGGTAGCACATATAAGTCCATTCCTCGGCTTTCTTTGTCCTTGTGGACCACCTTTACCTCTATCTTCCCGATGGGGTATATACTCTTTGCCCCGTGTATGTTTTCAATACAATCTCCGTATCCCGTAGGGGAATATGTGGGAATAACCTTTTGTAATCTTTCTTATTCATGACCGTCAATGCCGATCCAGTGTCCAACTCCATCTTCACTTGGACTCCTGCTATCTGAAGTGTGACCCAAATTGTTTGGAGGTCTGCTTCCTTACCAACATTGTGTACTCTTAGACTACCCAGTTCATTACTGCTGGTGTCTGAATCTGATTTCTGTTCATTCGAACTGTTCTCTGTCACCTTGTGTACCTTTTTGTACTTTTCCTGCGGTGACTTTTTGTTGCTGGTCTTCTTTCCTGACTGGCATACTTTAGCAATGTGACCAAGCCTGCCACATTTTCTGCATTCCTGATTCTTGAACCAGCACTGGTTCTGATCGTGCATTGTCTTTCCACAACGATAACATTTTACTGTACTCAAGACCATTTGATTGGTGCTGAGTTCCGGTGACTGTAGCTGCATTTCCGCAGTGCCTCTCGCTGCGGCTTCGTGCGATGCTGCAATAGTGACAGCTTTATCCAGCGTAAGTTCATTCTCCTCAAGCAGTCGCTTTTGTGTCCCTTCTTTTAACAATCCACACACAAACTTATCTCTCAGCGCATCTGCTAGTCCTGTTCCAAACTGACAGTACTTTGCCAGCTTACGCAGTTCAATTAAAAATTCAGCGTTGCTTTCGTCTTTCAGCTGTGTTCTTCTGTAAAATTTAAATCGTTCCGCTAACATCAGCGGCGTGGGGTTTAAATGATTTTTCAGGACAGTAACAATATTCGTGAAGGTCTGATCCGCCGGTTTATTCGGTGATAGAAGGTGCTTCAATAGCCCGTATGTCTTCGCACCCATTGAGCTTAATAAGGTTAATGCTTTCTCATCATCTGATACCTTATTTGCTTTACAATAAACTTCCATGCGTTCTACATACGTGGTCCAATCTTCGACCTCGCTATCAAAGGTATTAATGCTCCCATGTTTAGGCATCCTTGCAATTGTTTTTAAATTTTTCTTTTTCTCAAAATGGCGGCTTCCCGCGCTTGTCTTCTTCCCCCGCCTACTAAAATGGCAGCTTCCCGCGCTTAGTGGTCTTTCCTGCGTTCGTCTTCTTCCCCGCCGACTACAATGTCGGATTCCCGCGTTTGTCTTTTTCCCCCGCTGGCTGCAATGGCGATTGCCTTTCTGCTGCCGTTCTCGCCTCCCCAGCGGTTCTCAATTTCCCCGACGCTGCTTGCCTCGCAGCACCGCTTGCAGCCCGGTCCTTTGCACCGGCTGCGTTTAAATTCTCCGCGGCTCTCGAGCCTTAAGCTTCTCGACTCCCCGACGCTCCTTTGCCTCGCAGCCCCGCTCGCAGCCCGGTCCTGTACACCGGCTGCATTTGAGTTCTCCGCGGCTCTCGAGCCTTAAGCTGCCCCAGTCGCTGCGCCTCTTGGCCTCGATTGCAGCCCGGCCCTTTCTACCGGCTGTGGTCGAGCTCTCCGCCCTTATATCTCCGTTTTCCCTCCCCTACTCCACAGTCAACGCGGCCGACTTTCTGCTCGTGTCGCTGATGGGCTTACCCACCACCATGGTAGAAGGGATGGTCACTGCCTGTCGCTGATGGAGGGCTTCGTGGTCAGAATTCTTTTTCTTTTTAACCCGGGTACTCAATGCCTCCCGTGCGATGGTGCTCAGCAGGATGATGAGGGCGGATGCCTCTTCTCGACGCCCGTTTTGAGGACAAAGCTGCCTTGGATGTACATTTGCCGCAGGGTAAGATCGGACTCGTTGCCACTGTTGATCTGTATGTCCCAGTTAGGTTTAGGATCAATCACTGGACACAGACAACAAGAATAACTTTTAACAGGTCTTTACTATTCGAAGGTCAGGGCTGAACTGCCCAGCAAATCCTTGCACAGCACTTTTATACCGGTGTGGTCACCACTGGTGTTACAGTATTACAGTATACAGCAGCCAAGAGAAAGTAGTACATCTCTTAAGGTGGAACAGGTTACATACACCACAGTTTATTTTGCACAGGATATATGAATGAACAGAATGCAGTTTTCACAGTGCGATCCATCAAATCCTGCAGACTCTTTTTCTATATGAACACAATCAACAGATGTTCCAGACAAAACTCATTTTCAAGTTTGCTATCTCCTAGCCAAGTAGCCTTGTCCTTTCTGCCACAGACTGCTCGGCCTACAAATTGGGTTGGGGCGCCAAAGTGGCGCAAAAGTTGGCGGAGCGCAGGATTTAGCGCAGCGATCGGCGTGATACCGATCACCAGAAATTCAGTTTCAGCGCCCCTAGAGGGAGACGGGGCGCGGCTCAAGGCGCTCCGCGTCCCTCTTAGGGCGCTGAAACTGATTATCACAGCGCAACGTGCCGCAGCGCCACATGCTGCGGCACGGCACGCTGCAGTACTGCAGGCCTTCCTCCCACTGTTAAGGGGGAGGTGCCTGCAATATCGCGATCCCCGATCGCGAGTGCCGGCAAATGAGCCCGGCACCAAGGAGAAGTGCCGTGCTCTCGGGAAACAGCCGGCAATGCTGTGGGGGGGGGG
This sequence comes from Somniosus microcephalus, assembly GCF_052327205.1. Taxonomy (NCBI): domain Eukaryota; kingdom Metazoa; phylum Chordata; class Chondrichthyes; order Squaliformes; family Somniosidae; genus Somniosus; species Somniosus microcephalus. The sequence continues at coordinate 85,773,838 of NW_028225179.1, read as the reverse complement.
GGGCGGTAGGAGGCTGGGGATGGAGGTGCTGGCAGGCGGCTGCCGAAAAAGCGGCCGCCCCGCACCTCCACCTTAACTTGCGCCGCTGCCGGCACAGTAAGGCCCCATGAACCGGGCGCGGGTAGCGAGCGGCGCAACTGCGGCGTTCGCTACCAAATATCGCGAACGGGGCACGAATGGGGCGCTGCGCACACTGATGACGTCATCGGTGGCGGCGCAGCGCAAATGCCTAACGCCCTGCTGAATATCGCCACAGACGCAGCCAGTGGCACGACAGCCACTGACTGCCTCTTTAGGCGCTAACAGCTGGCGCTACCAACCCAATTTCTAGGCCTGTGTTTCCTCTCACCTTCCTAAACGGTGTATGGTTGTTAGTTTGGCTCGCCCGAGTCACTTTGCACTCACACTCATCACTAATGTCCGAGATTTCGAGTAAAGACTGAAGCAACCTGGAATGTTTCAGCCTTGAAAGAAGGTGACTTTTACCAGATGTATCAAACATTGTGCACTTTGTACCATATGTTATATTATCTAATTAACCAACCTCCTCCTGCTCTCTCGATCCTATTCCCACTAAACCGCTGACCACCTAAACTCCCTTTGTGTCTCCCATGTTTGCTGGTATTGGAAACGGGTCTCTCCTCGGGTACTGACCCCCTCCCTTCCAAATTTGCCATCATCACCCCCTTCTCAAAACTCCACCTGTTGTGTATGTACCTTTAAGAGAATAACTGGTCTCAGACTGCAGTACCGGCAGTGACCACCCCTGTAAAAAAGGCGCTAGTGAGCCTCTGTAGTTTCAGTTTCCCGATTGACTTCATTCAGTAAAGACTTGTTTTGTTCAACTCCTGCTGTCCGTGTCTCAATCATTAACGGACAAAGTACTGGCGACGAGCAGATACGAACTTACCTACAGTCTGCACCACCTCCTGGGATCCATTCCTGCAGCGAAGTGAGCAGAGGTCGAGGCCAGAAGGAAGAAAGAAGCAGTAGAAATGGGCATCGACCATGGGCATCCGCCCCTGTGTTAGCGGAGTTGAAAATTGCTGGAGAAGCTGTCGAAAGCGGGGCCTGGTTCCTGTCGACGGTGCTTCAGCTAATTGGGCTGGTGGCAGGTAGTATACTGATCCTTCCTGGGCTGCGGCGGTCGCGAACTCGAGCGGGTGGCTTGCAACGGGGCCGAGCAGCGTTGTCGGGAAGAGGAGAGAGAGAGGGTGGAGCACACAGGGCGCGGCTGGTGCTACGAAGCCGGGCTGCGTATAGACCCGAGAAGAGGGAGGCAAGAGTCCCACAGGGTTGTTCCACGATGGGAAAATAATTTAAAAAAAAGAAAAGAAATATTAAACGCGCAGGAAACCGCGAGGAGCTGCAGGTTGCAACGGAAACCACGGAAAGCAGCGCTAGCAACAGCGGGGAAGAAGGCAAAGCGCGGGAGGCGCCATCTTAATCAGCAGGGAAGAAGGCAAAGCGCAGGAGGCATCATTTTGTTAAATTGGGGAAGAAGGCAAAGTGCGGGAGGCGCCATTTTAGATTTTCAAGATGCCGATGACTGGCTGTATCACTGCCTTTGATAATACAATAGAGGACTGGACCACGTATGTGGAAAGAGTCGAGGTATATTGCGAGGCAAACGAAATAGCCGATGAGAAAAAGGCATCGGTATTGCTAAACTTAATGGGCGCTAGAATGTATGGCCTATTGTGGGACCTGATTACTTGAGCCAAACCGAAGTCGAAGAGTTTTAACGAAATTGTTGCTGTCCTACAGGAACACCTAAACCCTGCACCGCTGTTGATAGCAGAAAGATTTAAATTCCACAGGAGAAATCAGCATAAAGATGAGAGCAATGCTGAGTACCTTACGGAACTACGCAAGCTATCAAAGCACTGCCAGTTCGGAGCAGGACTGGCAGATACCCTATGGGACAAATTTGTCTGTGGACTCCTGAGTGAAGGAACACAGAAGAAGTTACTCTCAGAGAAAGAGCTGACGCTAGATAAGGCTTTCAGTGTGGTAGTATCGTACGAAGCAGCAGCCAGGGGAGCTGCGGAAATTCAACAAAAGCCACAGGAATACGGCACCCACGAAATGACACGGGGATTTGCAAAATGTTATCGCTGCGGCAGAACTAACCATGACCAGAAGGACTGCTGGTCCAAGGACAAAATATACAGGCAATGCGGAAAGATGGGACACATTGCACGAGTTTGCAGGTCTGGGAAGAAGACCAGCGACAACAAAAAGGCTACTAAGGAACCGTACAAGAAAGTACAAAAGATGACGGACAGTAGTTCCGAAGACCAGATGAGCGATAGTGAATCCGGGAACAGGAGACTAAGCTGTCTCAAACTTCACAATGTAATCGCAAAAGAGCATCACCGAACCATTTGGGTCACCCTCACGATAGCAGGGTCCCAAGTTAAAATGGAATTGGATACAGGATCAGCGCTAACCATCATGAATCGACGAGACTACGAGCGGCTATTCTCACACATACCCTTGAGAGGGACATCCATCGTCTTGACGATGTATACGGGGCAAAAAGTATACCCCAGAGGAAAAATAAGGGTGCCTGTCGAATACAACGGCAAGAAAATACGGAAATTGTATCTGTACATACTGCAAAATGGTGGGCCACCATTATTGGGACGTGAATGGATCAGAAAGATATGCTTAGATTGGCACTCCATTCATGCAATGACGGTGGACGGTAAAAAAAATGAAGACGTCACTCCTGGACGATTGTGAACAATCTTAGCTAACGCCAAAGAGGTATTTCAACAAGAACTGGGCACTCTTAAAGGCGTAACCGCCTCGATAAAAATAGAAGGGAATGCAATTCCCAAGTTTTTCAAAGCAAGACCGGTACCATATGCAATTCGTCGAGGCAGAGCTGGAGAATCTGGAGAAGGCAGGCGTGTTGTCTAAGGTCGACTGGAGCGAGTGGGCGACACCCATCGTTCCTGTCATGAAGAAAACGTTAAGCAATAAGTCTGAGGAGCCAAGGAAGGTTCGCATGTGTGGGGACTTCAAGGTGACGGTGAACCCTGTCCTTCGCACAGTACAATATCCTCTTCCAAGGATAGAAGACATCTTCGCCTCACTGTCTGGAGGGAAGCGTTTTACAAAAATTGACCTAGCACAAGCATATTTGCAGATGGAGGTTGAAGAATCCTCTAGGAAGTATCTCATGATAAACACTCACAAAGGTCTTTACCAGTATCATCAATTGGTATTCGGAGTAGCATCGGCTCCGGCGATATGGCAAAGAGCGATGGAACAAGTCCTGCAAGGGATTCCGGGGACTCAGTGTTACTTGGACAACATCCTTGTAACAGGTGAAGATGACAGTGAACACCTTAACAACCTAGAACAGGTGCTCACTAGACTACGGGAACATGGGCTGCGAGCCAACCGCCCCAAGTGCGAGTTTTTTAAGAAACAGATATCGTATTGTGGCCACGTGATTGATGAAGAGGGGTTACACAAGTCCCCTGACAAAATTGAAGCTGTTGTTAAGGCCCCAGCGCCTGAAAATGTGTCGCAACTGAGGTCATTCCTCGGATTGGTGAATTACTACCATAAGTTTTTGCCGAATTTGTCGACAATTCTGCACCCACTGAACGCCCTGCTACGAACGGGAGTAGCATGGAAATGGAGCAATGGCTGTAAGCGGGCCTTTCAGAAGAGTAAGGATTTAATCACTTCAAGAGAAGTATTGGCTCACTACAACCCAGCACTGCTGATCAGGCTGGCGTGTGATGCGTCTCCCTACGGCATTGGGGCGGTTCTGTCACACAAATTCCTTGATGGTTCAGAGAGGCCGATAGCTTTTGCGTCACGCTCGTTAACTTCTGCCGAGCGTAACTACGCCCAGATTGACAGAGAGGCCCTCAGCCTAGTGTGGGGGGTGAAGAAGCTCAATCACTACCTGCACGGTCAAAAATTTACTCTACTAACCGATCATCAACCTCTTGTCTCCATTTTCCACCCTCAGAAGGGCGTACCGATAATGACAGCGCAACGGCTGCAGAGGTGGTCCATTTTCCTAGGGGCACACCAATATGACATCGAGTACAAAGGAACTAAACAGCATGGGAATGCTGATGGATTGTCACACCTACCGTTGCCGACGGTGGAAGAAGACGACCTTGCAGTGGATCCAATGGAGTTATTCCACTTGACCATAGTCGAATGTCTCCTTGTGACGAATGCAAACATAGAAAAGGAAACACAGAATGACCCGACACTATAACGGGTCTATGATTTAACGGTGAAGGGATGGCCAGCACATGGCGAACCACTGCTGCCAGCATTCTCGCCGAGAAGAGAACAGCTGTCAGTGTGCAGAGGAACCTTGATGTGTGGATCCAGAGTAGTAATTCCACCTAAGTTGACGGATAGAGTGCTCAATGAGCTTCATGAGGGTCATCTGGGTGGGGTAAAAATGAAGAACTTAGCCAGAGCATTTGTGTGGTGGCCGGGAATCGATAGAGAAATCGAAGAGATGACCAAGAGCTGTGCAGGATGCCAGAAGGTCCAAAACGCCCCACCACAAGCTCCTCTACATCTATGGGAGTGGCCCTCATCTCCATGGCAAAGGGTGCCCATTGATTTTGCTGGTCCCTTCATGGACTCGATGTTTTTAATTGCGGTGGATGCACATTCAAAGTGGCCAGAGGTAATAAAAATGTCCTCAACCAAAATGGAAAAAACTATCACAGTTTTACGAGCCATATTCGCCAGGAATGGGCTGCCTGAACAGATTTGCTCTGACAATGGACCACAGTTTGTGTCTGAAGAGTTCCGGAGGTTCTTAAAGAACAATAGTGTTAAGCATTACACATCTGCCCCATATCATCCAGCCACGAATGGATTGGCCGAGAGGTTTGTTCAAACATTCAAGAAGGCTATCAAGGCAATGTGTAATGAAGATATACCCCTACAACACAAGGTGGACAACTTCTTGTTTGCCTACCGGAATGCGACACATGCGGTTACCAACCAAACTCCAGCCATGATGTTCTTCAATCGAAGACTACGATGCCGCTTGGATTTGGTTAAGCCAAATGTCCGAAGAGATGTGGAGAACAGGCAGTTTCAGAATATGAATGAAAGGCCGACCAGGAGTTTTAAGATAGGTCAACCAGTTTTGGCCCAGGACTACCGCACTGAGAAATGGCAGCCAGGGACGATTTGTACACGGCAAGGACCTCTCATGTATACCGTGGACGTTGGAGAGAGCATTGTAAGACGCCATGCTGACCAGATTCTAGAGTCACTGGAAAATTTCAACTCCACACCACGATCTGATACACCTGGCAATGAAATCGACGTACCAATTGCAGCTACCGCAGAATCGGTGATATTGGAAGCAGATGAACCAAACAACGACATTGATCCCGACTCAACCTTGCCAGAAGAACCTGATACCCCAAAGAGGCGTTATCCAGACAGAATCAGGAAGCCTCCTCAAAGGCTGAACTTATAATTGCTTAAACTTAACCAATGTATCTAGCAACCGTAATTGTGATTGTAATTAGTTATCATTTAGTTGTTAAATGAATGTTATGTACTGTTTATCTAAAAGGGGAGGAATTGTTGTGTATGTACCTTTAAGAGAATAACTGGTCTCAGACTGCAGTACCGGCAGTGACCACCCCTGTATAAAAGGCGCTAGTGAGCCTCTGTAGTTTCAGTTTCCCGATTGACTTCATTCAGTAAAGACTTGTTTTGTTCAACTCCTGCTGTCCGTGTCTCAATCATTCACGGACATAATACCACCCTTGACCTCTCTGTCCTTGTATATTACCGCCCAACTCCAGCCTCCCTTTTCTCAAGTCCTTGAAACATGTCACCTCCCAAATCCGTGCCCTTCTTTCCCACCACTCCATGCTTCAATCCCTCCAATCAGGTTTCCACCTGTTCCACAGCACCAAAATGGCCCTTATCAAAGCCACGAATGACATCTTATGTGATTGTCCATGGTAAACTATCCCTCCTTGTCCTTCATAACCTGCCTGCAGCCTTTGGCATGGTTGACCACACCATCCTTCTCCAACGCCTCTCTTTTGTCGTCCAGCTGGGTGCGACTGCACTCAACTGCTTCCACTCTTCTCTATCTAGTCATAGCCAGAGAACCTCCTACAATGGCTTCTCTTCCTGCTCCCACACAGTTACCTCTGGAGTCCCGCAAGGATCTATCCTTGGTCCCCTCCTAGTTCTCATCTATATGCTGACACTCGGCGACATCATCTGAAAAGAAGTCATCGGACTCCACATATACGATGACAACACCCAGCTGTGCCTCACCACCACCTCTCTCTACCCCTCCTACAGTCTCTGTTGTCAGTCATCCAACATTAGTAAGCCCAAAGCCATTGTTTCAGTCCAAGGGATGCAGACTTGAATGGATATGTTAGACAACTGGATTATCCATTATCACTAGATCTGGCTGGACCACATAAAGCACTATCGGATTCTGCTCCCATCTGCCAAAACTGCTCACTATTCCAGGAATGCAAAAATAACACCCAGATTCTTTTCTCTACTACTTACTGTTTTCTGAAACCCTCCTCCACCCTCACCTCCAACAACAAATGTGAGGAGCTGATGGATATCTTTATCACTAATATATTGAAACTATTCATTCAGCTGCCTCTGCCACTTCCCTTCGTGCAGCCCACCGGGCCAAACTTCCTCTATGGTTCGCCCTGCCCTAACCCTGAGCCCATATCTTTCTTTAGTTTCTATCCTATTTCCCCACATGCCATCTTCGAGCTCCTCCTGTCCACGAGACCCACTTCCTGCTCCCTCGACCTAATCACCAGTAAACTGCTGACCACCCAAGTTCCCTTCCTGGCCACCAAGTTAGCTGATATTGTTAACGGTTCTCTCTCCTCAGGTACTGCCCCCCTCTCCCCCTGCAAAAAAAACCATTGACCCCTCTGTCCTTGCAAACTACTGCCCCATTCCAACCTTCCTTTCCTCCAAAGTCCTTGAATGTGCTGTCACCTCCCAAATCCATGCCTAACTTTCCTGGAACCCCTTGTTTGAATCCCTCCAATCAGGTATCTGCCTCTGCTACAGTACTGAAACAGCACTAATTAAAGTCACAAATGACATCCTAAGTGACCGTGGTAAACTATCCCTCCTCATCCTCCTTGATTTCTCTGCAGCCTTTGACATGGTTGACCACATCATCCTCCTCCAACGTCTCTCCACTGTTGTCCAACTGGGTGGGACTGCACTCGCCTGGTTCCATTCTTATCTATCTAGTCATAGCCAGAGAACCTGCAATGGCTTCTCTTACCACTCCTGGAACATTATCTCGAGTCTCCACCCACCGCCTGCCCCGCCCCGCCCAAGGATCTAAACTTGGCCCTCTCCTATTTCTCATCTACATGCTGCCCCTCAGCAACAGCATCCAAAAGCACGTCAGGTTTCAGATGCACGCTGATGACACCCGGCTCTACCTCACCCACCTCTCTTGCACCCTCCAATTTCTCTAAATTGTCAGACTGCTTGTCCGACATCCAGTATTGAATCAGCAGAAATTTCCTCCAATTAAATGTTGTGAAGACCGAAGCCATTGTCTTTGATCCCTGCCACAAACTCCATTCCCTAGTCACCGCCTCCACCCCTCTCCCTGTCCAAGGCTGAACCAGACTGTTCACAACTAAGGTGTCATATTTGAAACCAAGATGATCTTCCGACCACCTATCCGTGCCATCACTAAGAGTCATAGAGGCATAACGGCACAGAAGGAGGCCATTCGGCCCATCAAGTCTGTGCCGGCTCTCTGCAGAGCAATCGAGTCAGTCCCATTCCCCTGCTCTATCCCTGTAGTCCTGCAGGTTTATTTCCCTCAAGTGCCTATCCAGTCTCCCCTTGAAAACATTGAGTGTTTCCGCTTCCACCACTTCCGTCGGCAGCGAGTTCCAGGTCCTCGCCACTCACTGCGTAAAGAAGTTTTTCCTCACGTCCCCCCTGTATCTCTTGTCTAAAACCTTATATCTGTCTCCCCTAGTCCTTGTACCATCAACTAGTGGGAACAGCCTTTCCCCGCCTAGCCTATCCAAACCCGTTATAATCTTGTACACCTCTATCAAATCGGCCCTCAAGCTCCATTTCTCTAATTTACCAGTCTGGTAAATCTCCTCCACCCTCTCCAAGGCCTTCACATCCTTCCTAAGTGTGGTGACCAGAACCAGACCACCTACTTTCACCTCCATAACAATGCCTCGCCTCATCCATGCCTTTGATACCTCTAGACTTGACTATTCCACCGCACTCCTGGCCAGCCTCCCATCTTCCACTCTCTGTAAACTTAAGCTCATCCAAAACTCGGCTGCCTGTGTCCTAACTCGCACCAAATCCCGTTCACCCATCACCCCTGTGCTCGCTGATCTACATTGGTTGAGCAAAGTTTCGGTTTTAAAATTCTCATCCTTGTCTTCAAATCCCTCCTTGGCCTCGCCCCTCCCTATCTCTGTAACCGTCTCCAGTCCTACAAGCATCACAATTTTAATCGCTCCACCATTGGCGGCCGTGCCTTCAGCTGCCAAGGCCCTAAGCTCTGGAATTCCCTCCCTAAATCACTCCACCTCTCTAACCTCTCCTTCCTCCTTTAAGACACTTGTTAAAACCCACCTCTTTGTTCAAGCCTTTGGTCATCTGTCCTAATATCTCCTTATGTGGCTCGGTGTCAAATTTTGTTTGATAATGCTCCGATGAAGTGCTTTGTGACATTTTACTACATTAAAGACGCTATATATGTTGTTGTTATCATGAAACTTGGGAAAGGAAATCTGCCATCCTTACCTGGTCTGGCCAATGTGTGACTCCAGACCTACAGTAATCTGGTTGGCTCTAGGGATAGGCAATAAATGCTGGCCTTACCAGTGACGCCTATGAATGAATTTTTTTTAAATATCCTCTCATTCACCAAGACTGCCCACTTCCACCTCCTTAATATTGCCTGTCTCCACCTCTGCTCAGCTGCCGCTGAAACCCTCATCCATGCCATTTTCTTTATTCATTCCTGGGATGTGGGCATTGCTGGCAAGGCCAGCATTTATTGCCCAACCCTAATTGCCCTTGAGATGGAGGTGGTGAGTTGCCTTCTTGAACTGCTGCAGTCCGTGTGGTGAAGGTACTCCCACAGTGCTGTTAGGGAGGGAGTTCCAGGATTTTGACCCAGCGACGATGGAGTGGCGATATATTTCCAGGTCAGGCTGGTGTATGACTTGGAGGTGGTGGTGTTCCCTTGTGCCTGCTGCCCTCGTCCTTCTAGGTGGCAGAGTTGCTGCCGTGCATCTTGTAGGTGGTACACACTGCAGCCACGTTGGAGGAAGTGAATGTTTAAGGTGGTGGTGCATGGGTTGCCAATCAAGCAGGCTACTTTGTCCCGGATGGTGTCAAGCTTCTTGAGTGTTGTTGGAGCTGCACTCATCCAGGCAAGTGGAGAGTATTCCATCACACTCCTTAATTGTGCCTTATCACTAACTGGCACTTGTGTGTTTTGCCACTTAATCAGCACAAGCCTGAATGGTAGAAAGAAAGACTTGCATTTATATAGCGCCTTTCATGACCACCGGATGTCTCAAAGCGCTGTATAGACAATGAAGTACTTTTGAAGTGGAGTCACTGTTGTAATGTGGGAAACGTGGCAGGCAATTTGTGCACAGCAAGGTCCCACAAACAGTAATGTGATAATTACCAGATAATCTGTTTTTGTTATGTTGGCTGAGGGATAAATACTGGCCAGGACAACGGGGAGAACTCCCCTGCTCTTCAAAATAGTGCCATGGGATCTTTTAAGTCCACCTGAGAGCTGACAGGACCTCGGTTTAACATCTCATCCGAAAGACGGCACTTCCGACAGTACAGCACTCCCTCAGCACTGCACTGGAGTGTCAGCCTTACTTTATGTGCTCAAGTAGGACTTGAACCCACAACCTTCTGACTCAGAGGCGAGTGTGCTACCAACTGAGCCACAGCTGACACCGTTGTCCCGGTCTTGCTGCATGCGAGCATGGATTGCTTCATTATCTGAGAAGTTGCAAAGGGAACTGAACACTGTGCAATCATCCCCACTTCGGACCTTATAATGGAGGGAAGGTCATTGATGAAGCAGCTGAAGATGGTTGGACCTAGGACACTACCCTGAGGAACTCTCCTCTCCTTCCCCCCTCTGCTCACCTGCACCCCCTCTCTTTGCTCTCCTTCCCCCCCTCATCTGCATCCCCTCTCTCTCCCCTCCCCCCCCTCCGTTACCCCTCCATCACCCTTCCCCCTGTCCACCCTCCATCCCCCTGTCTCCCCTCCCTTTACCCCATCCCCCCGACCCCTGTCCCCCCTGTTGTCTCCTCCACCTGTCTCCCCTCCTCCTCTTCCCCCCACCCCATCCCCTCTCCTCACTATCCCCACCATAACCAGCACTGATAAGGCAATCTCTGATCATTTCCTTATATCACTCTCAACCCATATTCCCCTTCCCACTCCTAAGCCCACTTCTTCTCGTATCCGCCCCTAGCAAAACTTTTCCCTCAGGACCCTTACCACTGCACTTTCTAATTCCCAACTATCTAGTCATTGGCCTACAATTCTTCATGACATTTCTCCAGTTACTGACTTACTAAATCACACCATTTCCACTACCTTGTCCCCACTAAAATCATTACACTCCCACACTAGTCATTGCTCCTGGTATACCCCTCATCTCCGCTCACTTAAATCCAAGGGATGTAGACTTGAACATCTTTGGTGGACCACTGGTCCAATCAACCATCACCAGATTTGACAGGATCCTATAAAACACGACCGAGTCCTGGTCTCCATCACAAAAACCACCCACTGTTCTAACATCATCCAGGACAGCAAAAATAACACCAGGCTTCCCTTCTCCACCACTAACCATTCTCAAACCACCCTCCTCTGCCTCCTCCTCTCTCACCTCCAACATTAAATGTGAGGAGCTCAAGGACTACTTTGTTAAAAAGATCGACAACATCCGATCAACTGCCTCTGCTACTTCCCTCCCTCCCCCCAGCCCACGAGACCTTACTTCCCCAATATGTTCACCCTGCCCTAAAACTAAATCTGCATATTTCTCTAAATTCTCTCCTATCTCCCCTCTTGTCCTTTCTAAGCTCATCTTGTCAAAGACTGACTTCCTGCTCTCGTGACCCTAATCCTAGTAAATTGCTGCCCACCCAGCTTCCCTTCCTGGCTCCCATGTTAGCGGATATTGTTAATGGTTCTCTCTCCTCGGGTACCATTGTTAAAAGAAGAAGCTATACTTCATCGATAATTGTTCGCTGGACAAGGTAAGTTGTTCAGGAGGGACGGCCTCCATCTTAACTTCCTGGGAGCACAAAGGCTGGCAGAGGCTGTGGAGCATCCTTTCAGAAAGCTTTTAAACTAAATCAGCAAGGGGATAGTGCAGATAAGTTCAAAGGTAGCCTTCCTAACCTTGATAATTACAGTGATAATTAGCATGCAGCTAAACCAGGTAGGAAGCATACACAAATGAATAACTCTAAGAAATTAGATGAGAGACATTAAATGTTTTTAATGTAAATGCAATGAGTGTTAGAAACAAGTTGTTAGAACTGCAATCCTACACTGTGTTGGAGAAATTAGACATATTGTGTATTTCTGAGACCTGGCTAGACGAAAGTGATTGGACAGAATTTGACCTAAAGGGCTACAAGGGTTTCAGAAAGGATAGCGTAGGTCAAAGGGGAGGTGGGGTTGCTATTTTGATCAGTGAGAATCTAAGAGCTAGAGAAAGACTTGATATTGCCTCATCAAGTACAGCTGAGGCTATCTGGGTTCAAGTGGACCAAGCTCACGGGCAGGGAGTAATTATCGGTAATTGTTCGAGGCCCCCGGGTCACACCTGAACATGATGAGTTGTTATGGAAACAGATTGCAAATGCTTTGTATATAAAATGCCACCTTTGCATGATGGGTGATTGTAATTTTCCTGCCATTTAGTGGCATAAAGGTTTACCCGCTTTTGTGGTGGGGAGGGCAGCTGAAAAATTTGTCAAAAATATACAAGACAGTTTCCGGACTCTACGGGTCTTTAGGCACCTTAATCACCAATAATTGGCATCTCTAATGCCATTTTAAGGGGCCCTTGCTATTTTCAGCCTTTTCCCACGTTAAACACGCCTGGTGGGAACCCCGCTGATGAAACCTGGCGTGAACAATATCAGATTGCTGACTATCAGCTGCAGGTCAATCAGAACTGAAGAGATTTAATCAGACATCATTTGTAGGTTACAGGACCTTGTTGTTTCAGGCTTGGGGCAACTTGTTCCAGGCTTAGGCACAGCTGTGGAAGGTTGGAGCCTCACACACTTCTCCAGTGAGCGCTCCTGGGAAGCCCCTCGCTACCCTCACTCAGCGCTTCCTCAACGGAGACATCTACCAGAAGCATGGGATGCCTTTTTTTCCTTCCCTTCTTGGCATTAGAGGATCTCCAGCAGCAGAGGCGGCAGCAGCAGATCCAGCAACAACAGCAGCACCTGCAACAGCAGCAGCAGCAGGAGCGACAGGCTGTGGCTCACCAACCTGAGGCAGCACAGGCCAGAATGGGCCAGCGCATGGAAGCCTGTTGGCGCAGGAGATACCCCCCAAACAGGGTCTACAGATACAGGGTCAGCTACCTCAACATGACTGAGCAGCAGTGCCAGAGGCGGCTCCTACATTCGCGAGAGGTAGTGACTGACATCTGCGCAATGCTGCAGCAAGACCTGGAGCCCAGAGCCCCAGGTCGACACTACTTAACAGTGGCCTTCAAAGTCACCACCGCACTGAACTTTTTTGCCTCAGGCTCCTTCCAGGGATCAGCAGCAGACATCAGCGGCATCTCCCAGGCGGCCGCACACACTTGCATCATGCAGGTAACCGATACCCTCTTTGCCCTCGCGCACAATCACATCCATTTCGCCAGGGATCGCGCAAGTGTGAGGGTGCGAGCGCTTGGATTAGCTCATCTGGCAGACTTTCCAAGGGTGTAGGATGTCATTGACTGCACACATGTGGCCCTTAGAGCACCCCATCGCAATCCAGGAGTTTTTGTCAACCGCAAGGGCTTCCACTCCCTTAACGTTCAGCTGGTGTGTGACCACAAGAAGGAGATTTTGCATGTTTGTGCCAAGTACCCTGGCAGCTGCCATGACTCCTTCATACTGCGCCAGTCTACTGTGCCTCCGCTATTCAGGCCGCCAGACGAACTTCAGGAATGGCTACTTGAAGACAAGGGCTATCCCCTGCGTACTTGGCTAATCACGCCGCTGAGGAGACCAACCAACGAAGCTGAGGAGCGCTACAACTCCAGCCACATTTCCACCAGATGCATTATGTAGGGGGTTTTATCCTGCTCTCTTGCCCGTTCTGGCCCCCTGCCAGGCTTCGTGCAAGAATTACCCTTGAGTGGTTCGACCCACTCCCCCTACGGTTCTAGACCTTGGACTTAGATGCAGAGAACAGTAGTGCAGAGAAAGAACTCAATAGACCAGGTTGAATAGCACGAAATGGATGCTTTTATTTTTAAACAGTTTGAAGCATTACAAAATACATGTCATAGGCACAGATTAAAGTTACTACAATCTTGCACAAATTTATGAACTTGGCTCTATGGAAATGGGGAACACACGGCACATCGTAAAAGGGGAAACACATTACGATTTCCCTTAACTCCCTCCCCTATACCTAAACTAAGTTTCGACCTGGGGAACTTGGGATCATGCTCACCACTCTCGAAATCGCGAAAAGGGGTTCGCAGACTTTTGACACCGCTTCCCGTCGTCACGTGGATTGGAAGCTTCTGGCGCAGTCGATATTCTCTCCTCCCTCGAGGCGGTGGGGTAGACCCAGCCTCGATGAGCGCTCGTTAAGGTTGAGATCCACAATCGTGGATTTTTGTTCATGGAGCAGACCTAGATGCAGGTTATGCACATGGGAGAATCTTGTGGCATCGATCGCCGGTTCTCCAGAGGGTTTCTTCTCCGTCGGCCTGGGTCGTCGATGATCTCCCGACCCCAGTACCCGGGCCACCCTTGTCGTCTTCTCGTCGTGGCCGAGCCTTGTTTGGCTGAACACCGGCCACGTTGTCCTTTTTTCCGAAACCGTCCGTCTTTAAAAAGACGAAAACGTTTTCATCGACTCTGCATCTGCCGAAGTGGAAGAGGCGCCGATCCTGGCCCCGTCCGAAGAAGTTGAAGTCGTCCAAGAAGAAGAAGCAGCCGCCGCCCAGTCAAGTGAAGTTGTTCAAGTAACCCGAAGTCCGAAGTGTCACTTAGATGGACTTTCAATCCATAGTTATACTCTTTTGGGACAGTCTTATCTCCCGCCAAATCATAGTCCTGTCTTTGTATTAATTTTGGCGGGCAGAAATCTCTGCAGGGGCGCTTTGTCTTGTAACGGAGCCGGTGATAACTTGAACTGGCCTTCCTGGCCGATAATGTCTTTTAATGTCCTTTGCATTGTCACCGCGGCTCGGTTCGCATATTGATCGGTCCGGACATTTTCCTTGATGGCTGCTAAACGGTTTTTCCTTTGTACGATAAATGGGTATAAGTGTTTTTACATTGTCCGCCCATATCTTGATGGGCCCCATCCTGTACTTATAATCCATTGAATATGTATGCTGTTGCTCTGAGTTTCGGTTCCCAGATACTGACTTTCGTGGGCTCACTGTCTTCAATCCACAAGCCTGTCTGGCTTGCAGTAACAGAAATAAACTGGTTCATAAACTGATCACGGGGCCTGGCGGCCATTTTGTATGCCCTTTTTATCAAAGGTTTTTCTGTGCAAGCTTACTTTGGTCAATAAACAGTCTTATTTTATCCAGTTTTCTTGCGTGATTTTTGCTGAAAATTGCGAATCTTACAATTATCGAGCAAACCATCGGATTGCTGAAGATGCACTTCAGATGCCTGGATAGATCAGGTGGAGCCCTACAGTACTCAGCAACCAGGGTCTCCAAAATCGTCGTGGTTTGCTGTGTACTTCGCAACATGGCACGGCGTCGTGGCTTGCAGATTCCTCAGCACCAAGTGGCTCCTTAGACCCGCCTCGGATGAAGATGATGCTGAGGAGGAGGGCGAATATGACCATCCTGCAGAGGCCCATCAACCAGCGGCACCATTACACGAGAACATTGCTGCCCAGGATGCAAGGAACGCACTCATCCTGTCCAGATTTGCTTAGCCTAGTACATCAAACACTGTAGCCTCGCTGCTTCTTACCTGAGCATGGACAATGGCCAAACCCTGTGCATTCCTACCTATTTGACCAGCATCCTGACAACTGCAAGTAATCATAAGGCCTCAATGTGAAATCGCCATTCGCCAAATGACACACGCCACAACTGCAGCATTTGCCATCAGATTTTTTATAAACAAGATACTGATGACATAATAACTATATACAAAATTTTTCACCCAAGTGACTACCCTTGTGATTAGTGGTGCTTTATTTTTCACTTACGCGTGCTCCTACGTAGTGGTTCCCCTGTGTCTTCAGCAGATGTGGAGGCCCCATGCTCACTTTCCTGCTGCTCCTGTCTCGACACCTTTGGCGGGCGTCCTCTGGGGTGGCAAGCCTGTGAGGGCTCGCCAGCAGTCTGCTGCTCCTGCGGCTGTGCAGGGGTTGAGACGCCTCTCTCACTTGGGTGTGGACTCCGGCAGGGCTCTGACCGAGGGCTCTGCAGTGGCATGGAAGTGTGAGCGCATGGAGAGGAGCCCCCACTTCCTTGAGGTGTGCCAACAACCTCCCTCTCATGGGTCAGGTCCCCCTCAGCGCCTGCAAGTGGCTGGAGAGCACCTTGCTGCACATCAGGGGGGCCATGGGGACCCGTATCTGCACTGGAAGTCCTACTCAGAAGGACTTCCATGAAGGTCTGGTTTCTGTGTTCAATAGATGCCCATCGCTCCTCAAGGGATGTCATTCTATTCTGAACACTCACCATGTTTTCCATAGCCTGGCGACTAAGCTCCTCCTTGGCCATAGCCCTCCTCTCCTTGCTGTAGCCCTCCTCTCCTCGGCCGTAGCCCTCCTCTCCTCGGCTGTAGCCCTCCTCTCCTCTGCTGCAGCCATCCTCTCCTCTACCACAGCCATCCTCTCCTACAGCCATCCTCTCCTCTATGGTAGCCAGCCTTACCACGGAGGTAGCCATCCTTTCCGTGGAGATGCGTTCATGCGCCAATGACTGCACTAAGGCTCTGCTCATGTTCGCTATGGACTCCTCCATTCGCTCCACACTCGCAGCGACCCTGGAGACAAAACCTGCCAGAGACTCCTGCATCTGTGCATGGAGATCCATCAACTCTTCTCTTGAGGATGGACCCAGAGGCACAGGGTCGACATGCAGCTGAGCTGAGCTGGCAGAGTCCTGCACCCTCCAACAAGGACTCTCCACTGCTGTCCCTGTCTCCACAATCTGCTGATGCTCACTTGTGAGCTGTGAAACACCAGGTGACAACACTACTCTATGTCCCGAAGGTCCCCCCGAGGTGTGACTGTCTGCGCTGGTGCTGGGTGCGCTTACTTCTGCTGACGCTGCGCCCTCAGATGTTGGAGCTTCCTCTGAGGAGTCTGGCTGCTCAGCCTCTTCCTCCTCCACAGTGGGGACGGGGGCTCTGGATGGTCCTGTGGGGGAGTAAAGGAAAGAGTTAGAGATGTGATGCCAAGGTTACATGCACATTGGATTTTGCAGATGTTCATCAGTCCAAATGATGTAGCTTCAGAATCATAACAGTGACTCATGCTATGTCAATGAGAGAGATGGAAAACTATTCTGTCACCAGCTTGCGGGACTGCCCCTGCCTCTCCTTCTCTCCTTCCCCAGCTTCCGCAGCCACATCAGCCCTGACAATTTCCAGCACTCCTTCCTCCCAGGGGGTCAGGTGGGCTATTGAGTGTGGGCCTCCTCCAGTCCTGGCTCGCTCTCTGTTGTTGTGAGCTCTCTTTTCCTGCAATGAGGGAGACAAGTGGAGTTTGAGTGAGAATGAAGGAGTGAGTGTAGAGATTGCATAGCATAGATACTTAGAGGGAGACAAAGATGTGAGGCTGCAAGACCAAGGGCCCTCCCTGTGTGTTGTCAGTTGTGTTCAAAGCATCAGTGAGAGGGAGTGTGAGGGCTGCATGGTGGAATAGTTATGTGAATGTGAGCATAGAGAGAGGGAATGGGTAAGGGTGCATGGATGTGACTATGAAGTGGGATGTGGAGGAAGAGAGTGCTAAAGCTGAGTGCTGGTGGGGAAAGGCAATGGGGATCAGTTTGAGCGTGATGGAAACTTCATACTTACTTTTCCTGTATGGTGAAGGTCATGGAATCATTTCCGACACTGTATCCAGGTTCTTCTGGTGACTCCCAGCGAGTTGACACCTACTGACACCTGCATCCAAGCAGCCTTGGTCTCAGAGGGAGGCCTCTTCCTCCCTGACCTAGGGAAGAGGACCTTCCTGTGGGTCCTAACCCCATCCAATAATGCCTGCAGTGAAGCCTCGTCGAATTTGGAGGCAGCTCGGGGTCTGGCACTGGCCACAGCTGCTGCAGGCTCCTCTGCCATCCTGTGTGGTTCGTTTGGAAGCCTGCAGAGGAAGCAATGCTTGCTGTGGATCTTAAAAGCAGCACGAATGATGACATCATACTGTGCGGCTTTCTGACTGGAAATAGTCAATTAGCAAGGGTTCCCACATGCTGGAAATGAATTGGCCAATTGAGGGAGAATTGCATCAATCTAGCAGACCCATTTAGATTCATGTGGGAACCCCGACATTCGGGGAACCAACAATTTCCCACACCTGCAGGAAAATCGAGCCCTACATGTTAATGAATAACTGGGGATAATCATTGACATAAGAAAACTATTAAGAACTTGGTCTGAGTATTAAACAAGGCTTTAATCAACTGTTTTTCAACATGGAGATCTAGTTGTGTCCTTCACTAGTTCCTGTTAAAGAATATCCTGAGCAAGCTGGACCCATGCCCGAGTATTTATACTCTGCGTGGACAGCGCCACCAGCAGGCCGCCCAGTATTACTTCATAAGTCATTGCCGCATGAATGACAAGATTCATGTCAATCATATACTGGATCTAGTGTTTAGTAGTGAGCCTGACCTTGTATCAGGCCTCCATGTGGGGGAACATAAGAAATAGGAGCAGGAGTAGGCCAACAGTGACCACATTATATATTTCCAATTGGCCGGTAGAACTAACAGTACTGAGAACCTGCAACTCGTACCAGATTTCAGAAGAGCAAACTTCACCAAAATGACAGATGATTTAGAATGGTTAAATTAGCTAACCCTCCTGGGTGGTGATGAGACGAATGTAGAATAAAAATGGAAAGCTTTTAAGAACAAAGTCAAAAGAAGGAAATGTGGTAAGAAAAAGCCAAGATGGCTGACTGGTTATGTACAAAGACAAATTAGATGTAAACAGAAATGTTTCTATAAATTAAAGACATTTAATACTCAACTAAAGAAAACGAAAGCTGGTATTAAATCAGCTAAAAGGCAAATGGAAAACAAGGATCAGAGACAACTGTGGAAGTAATGGGAAAAGCTTTTTCAGTTATGTGAAGAATCAGAGAACTGTCAAAGACTGTATTGAGCCGTTGAAGGATGTTCAAGGACAGGTTACAAAGGACTCATTGGATATGGCGGAAATATTAAATGATTAGTTTGCATATGTCTTCACCCTTGAAGATGATGCTCAACTATTAGAATTTAATAATATTTCTAGTTTTATTAATAACATTAACATAGATGAGCATATTGTTTTAGAAAGAATTAAGAACTTGAAAATAGATAGAGCAGCCAGGCCGGATGATATCCACCTGAGGGTCCTCAGGGAGATGGGGCATGTTTCCAAATCACTCCATGGCCTCGCCCCTCCTTATCTCTGTAATTTCCTCCAGCCCTATCATCTCTCTGGATCTCTGTGCTCAGCCGATTCTGGTCTTTTGAACATCCCCAATTATAATTGCTGCACCATTGGTGGCCCTGCCTTCAGCTGCCTAGGTTCTAAGCTGTGGAATTCCCTCCTGAAATCTCACCCACTCAGCCCTTCGATTTCCTCCTTTAAGGCGCTCCTTACATCCTACCTCTTTGACCAGGCTTTTGCCCATCTACCCTAACGTCTCCTGATATGACACATTGTCAAACGGGGGAGCTTCTAGCCCAGTGGTGGGCAAAATAGGGCCACGGGCTGTACCCGGCCCGCCAGCTCATTCTATCCAGCCCGCTGGACGGGACAGAAATAGAACGTGAGCCGGAGCTCGAGCTGCAGGTCAGTCTGAGTCCAGACGTGGCTGCTCATCTCGATTAATCTTTTACAGAAGAAAGAGACCGGCGCTGAGTCTAACCTCTCCCGGTACCCAGAGTAGGACAGCAGGGGATTCTCATCACCGTCTTCGACACGGGAGTGGAGCCCGGAGCACAAGGACTCCAGCTAATGACACGCCATCATAGTTCAGACCTTGCGATGCCTCGGGTCCCGGACTCAGTGCACTAAAGAGAAAACCTCTCGCATCGGAGGCCCCACAGACTCGAGCTGCACTGTCAGACAGTCACGTAGACTTTCAGTACAACATATAATCGATCGATTAATCATTTAATTCCTTTAGTAACAGAAGATTTTACTATTTCAAACCACATTTTGTGCATTTGAGATGGTGTCTGACTGCTATCTGAATTTGTGTTTATAAATTATTGGGAGGGTAAAGTGGGAGTGATGATCAACACTAGATGCCACATGAAAGGCTAACAAAATAAGGGCTCATGGGGTTGGGGTAAAATAGAGGCATGGATCGAGGATTGGTTAACGGACAGAAAACAGAGTAGGGGTGTGTCGGTGACTGGACAGGGTCGCGGGGTGTGTGAGTGACTGGACAGGGTCGCGGGGTGTGTGAGTGACTGGACAGCGTCGGCGGGGTGTGTCAGTGACTGGACAGGGTCGGCGGGGTGTGTGAGTGACTGGATGGGGTTGGCGGGGTGTGTTGGTGATGGGACAGGATCGGCGGGGTGTGTCAGTGACTGGACAGGGTCGGTGGGGTGTGTCGGTGACGGGACAGGGTCGGCGGGGTGTGTCGGTGACTGGACAGGGTCGGCGGGGTGTGTTGGTGACTGGACAGGGTCGGCGGGGTGTGTGAGTGACTGGACAGCGTCGGTGGGGTGTGTGAGTGACTGGATGGGGTCGGCGGGGTGTGTTGGTGACGGGACAGGTTCGGCGGGGTGTGTCGGTGACGGGACAGGGTCGGCGGGGTGTGTTGGTGACGGGACAGGGTCGGCGGGGTGTGTCGGTGACTGGACAGGGTCAGCGGGGTGTGTCGGTGATTGGACGGGGTCGGCGGGATGTGTCGGTGACTGGACAGCGTCGGCGGAGTGTGTCGGTGACTGGACAGCGTCGGCGGAGTGTGTCAGTGACTGGACAGGGTCGGCGGGGTGTGTTGGTGACGGGACAGGGTCGGCGGGGTGTGTCGGTGACGGGACAGGGTCGGCGGGGTCAGTCGGTGAAGGGACAGGGTCAGCCGGGTGTGTCGGTGATGGGACAGGGTCGCGGGGTGTGACGGTGACTGGACAGGGTCGGCGGGGTGTGACGGTGACTGGACAGGGTCGGCGGGGTGTGACGGGACAGGGTCGCGGGTGTGTCGGTGACGGGACAGGGTCACTGGCTATGTTGGTGACTGGACAGGGTCGGCAGTGATGGGATTGGGTCGCGGGGTGCGTCGGTGACGGGACAGGGTTGTGGGGTGTGTCGGTGAAAGGACCTGGTTGGTGTGTTGGGTTCAGATGTGAGTTTGATGTGTTAGAAATCTAAATCCCCACCAGGACCTGCCTCCAAACTGCCTATTGCCGGTTAAATGGATGGGCCAATCTGTGGTTTCCAGCCAACCCACTCGCTGGAGGCAGGTCGTCCATTTGAATGGTATAATCAACCCACATGCTCCCCCCAATATGCTCTCCCTCCACTCCCTCAAATGCTCCAGTCCCGATATTCCTTCCCTCCGCTCCCCCAGATGCTCCAGTCCCGATATTCCCTCCCTCCGCTCCCCCACATGTTCCAGTCCCGATGTTCTCTCCCTCCACTCCGCCAGATGCTCCAGTCCCGATGTTCTCTCCCTCCGCTCCGCCACATGCTCCAGTCCTGATGTTCTCCCCCACATGCTCCAGTCCTGATGTTCTCTCCCTCCAGTCCCCCTCATGCTCCAGTCCTGATGTTCTCTCCCTCCGCTCCCCCACATGATCCAGTCCCGATGTTCTCTCCCTCCGCTCCCCCACATGCTCCAGTCCCGATGTTCTCTCCCTCCGCTCCCCCACATGCTCCAGTCCCGATGTTCTCTCCCTCCGCTCCCCCACTTGCTCCAGTCCCGATGTTCTCTCCCTCCGCTCCCCCACATGCTCCAGTCCCGAGGTTCTCTCCCTCCGCTCCCCGACATGCTCCAGTCCCGATGTTCTCTCCCTCCGCACCGCCACATGCTCCAGTCCTGATGTTCTCTCCCTCCGCTCCACCACTTGCTCCAGTCCCGATGTTCTCTCCCTCCGCTCCCCCACATGCTCCAGTCCCGATGTTCTCTCCCTCCGCTCCCCCACACGCTCCAGTCCCGATGTTCTCTCCCTCCGCTCCCCCACACGCTCCAGTCCCGATGTTCTCTCCCTCCGCTCCCCCACAGGCTCCAGTCCCGATGTTCTCTCCCTCCGCTCCCCCACATGCTCCAGTCCCGATGTTCTCTCCCTCCGCTCCCCGACATGCTCCAGTCCCGATGTTCTCTCCCTTCGCTCCCCCACAGGCTCCAGACCCGATGTTCTCTCCCTCCGCTCCCCCACAGGCTCCAGTCCCGATGTTCTCTCCGTCCGCTCCCCCACAGGCTCCAGTTCCGATGTTCTCTCCCTCCGCTCCCCCACATGCTCCAGTCCCGATGTTCTCTCCCTCCGCTCCCCCACATGCTCCAGTCCCGATGTTCACTACCTCCGCTCCCCCACTTGCTCCAGTCCCGATGTTCTCTCCCTCCGCTCCCCATCATGCTACAGGCCTGATGTTCTCTCCCTCCGCTCCCCCACATGCTCCAGTCCTGATGTTCTCTCCCTCCGCTCCCCCACTTGCACCAGTCCCGATGTTACCTCCCTCCGCTCCCCCACATGCTCCAGTCCCGATGTTCTCTCCCTCCGCTCCCCCACATGCTCCAGTCCTGATGTTCTCTCCCTCCGCTCCTCCACATGCTCCAGGACTGATGTTCTCTCCCTCCGCTCCCCCACATGCTCCAGTCCCGATGTTCTCTCCCTCCGCTCCCCACATGCCCCAGTCCCGATGTTCTCTCCCTCCGCTCCCCCACTTGCTCCAGTCCCGATGTTCTCTCCCTCCGCACCCCCACGTGCTCCAGTCCTGATGTTCTCTCCCTCCGCTCCCACACATGCTCCAGTCCTGATGTTCTCTCCCTCCGCTCCCCCACTTGCACCAGTCCCGATGTTATCTCCCTGTGCTCCCCCACATGCTCCAGTCCTGATGTTCTCTCCCTCCGCTCCCCCACATGCTCCAGTCCCGATGTTCTCTCCCTCCGCTCCCCACATGCCCCAGTCCCGATGTTCTCTCCCTCCGCTCCCCCACTTGCTCCAGTCCCGATGTTCTCTCCCTCCGCACCCCCACGTGCTCCAGTCCTGATGTTCTCTCCCTCCGCTCCCACACATGCTCCAGTCCTGATGTTCTCTCCCTCCGCTCCCCCACTTGCACCAGTCCCGATGTTATCTCCCTGTGCTCCCCCACATGCTCCAGTCCTGATGTTCTCTCGCTCCGATCCTCCACATGCTCCAGTCCTGATGTTCTCTCCCTCCGCTCCCCCACATGATCCAGTCCCGATGTTCTCTCCCTCCGCTCCCGCACATGCTCCAGTCCTGATGTTCTCTCCCTCCGCTCCTCCACATGCTCCACTCCCGATGTTCTCTCCCACCGCTCCCCTACATGCTCCAGTCCCGATGTTCTCTCCCTCCGCTCCCCCACATGCTCCAGTCCCGATGTTCTCTCCCTCCGCTCTCCCACATGCTCCCCATGATGTTCTCTCCCTCCGCTCCTCCACATGCTCCACTCCTGATGTTCTCTTCCTCCGCTCGCCCACATGATCCAGTCCCGATGTTCTCTCCCTCCGCTCCCCCACTTGCCCCAGACCCGATGTACTCTCCCTCTGCTCCCCCACGTGCTCCAGTCCTGATGTTCTCTCCCTCCGCTCCCCCACATGCTCCAGTCCCGATGTTCTCTCCCTCCGCTCCTCCACATGCTCCAGTCCCGATGTTCTCTCCCTCCGCTCCTCCACATGCTCCAGTCCCGATGTTCTCTCCCTCCGATCCCCCACATGCTCCAGTCCCGATGTCCTCTCCCTCCGCTCCCCCACTTGCTCCAGTCCCGATGTTCGCTCCCTCCGCTCCCCCACATGCTCCCCCCAATATGCTCTCCCTCCGCTCCCCCACATGCTGCAGTCCCGATGTTCTCTCCCTCCGCTCCCCCACATGCTCCAGTCCTGATGTTCTCTCCCTCTGCTCCCCCTCATGCTCCAGTCCGAATGTTCTCTCCCTCCGCTCCGCCACATGCTCCAGTCCTGATGTTCTCTCCCTCCGCTCCCCCACATGCTCCAGTCCTGATGTTCTCTCCCTCCGCTCCCTCACATGCTCCAGTCCCGATGTTCTCTCCCTCCAGTCCCCCTCATGCTCCAGTCCTGATGTTCTCTCCCTCCACTCCCCCACATGCTCCAGTCCTGATGTTCTCTCCCTCCGCTCCCCCAAATGCTCCAGTCCCGATGTTCTCTCCCTCCGCTCCCCCACATGCTCCAGTCCCGATGTTCTCTCCCTCCGCTCCCCCACATGCTCCAGTCCCGATGTTCTCTCCCTCCGCTCCCCCACTTGCTCCAGTCCCGATGTTCTCTCCCTCCGCTCCCCCACATGCTCCAGTTACGAGGTTCTCTCCCTCCGCTCCCCGACATGCTCCAGTCCCGATGTTCTCTCCCTCCGCACCGCCACATGCTCCAGTCCTGATGTTCTCTCCCTCCGCTCCACCACTTGCTCCAGTCCCGATGTTCTCTCCCTCCGCTCCCCCACTTGCTCCAGTCCCGATGTTCTCTCCCTCCGCTCCCCCACACGCTCCAGTCCCGATGTTCTCTCCCTCCGCTCCCCCACACGCTCCAGTCCCGATGTTCTCTCCCTCCGCTCCCCCACAGGCTCCAGTCCCGATGTTCTCTCCCTCCGCTCCCCCACATGCTCCAGTCCCGATGTTCTCTCCCTCCGCTCCCCGACATGCTCCAGTCCCGATGTTCTCTCCCTTCGCTCCCCCACAGGCTCCAGACCCGATGTTCTCTCCCTCCGCTCCCCCACAGGCTCCAGTCCCGATGTTCTCTCCCTCCGCTCCCCCACATGCTCCAGTCCCGATGTTCTCTCCGTCCGCTCCCCCACAGGCTCCAGTTCCGATGTTCTCTCCCTCCGCTCCCCCACATGCTCCAGTCCCGATGTTCTCTCCCTCCGCTCCCCCACATGCTCCAGTCCCGATGTTCACTACCTCCGCTCCCCCACTTGCTCCAGTCCCGATGTTCTCTCCCTCCGCTCCCCATCATGCTACAGGCCTGATGTTCTCTCCCTCCGCTCCCCCACATGCTCCAGTCCCGATGTTACCTCCCTCCGCTCCCCCACATGCTCCAGTCCTGATGTTCTCTCCCTCCGCTCCTCCACATGCTCCAGGACTGATGTTCTCTCCCTCCGCTCCCCCACATGCTCCAGTCCCGATGTTCTCTCCCTCCGCTCCCCACATGCCCCAGTCCCGATGTTCTCTCCCTCCGCTCCCCCACTTGCTCCAGTCCCGATGTTCTCTCCCTCCGCACCCCCACGTGCTCCAGTCCTGATGTTCTCTCCCTCCGCTCCCACACATGCTCCAGTCCTGATGTTCTCTCCCTCCGCTCCCCCACTTGCTCCAGTCCTGATGTTCTCTCCCTCCGCACCCCCACGTGCTCCAGTCCTGATGTTCTCTCCCTCCGCTCCCACACATGCTCCAGTCCTGATGTTCTCTCCCTCCGCTCCCCCACTTGCTCCAGTCCCGATGTTATCTCCCTGTGCTCCCCCACATGCTCCAGTCCTGATGTTCTCTCGCTCCGATCCTCCACATGCTCCAGCCCTGATGTTCTCTCCCTCCGCTCCCCCACATGATCCAGTCCCGATGTTCTCTCCCTCCGCTCCCGCACATGCTCCAGTCCTGATGTTCTCTCCCTCCGCTCCTCCACATGCTCCACTCCCGATGTTCTCTCCCACCGCTCCCCTACATGCTCCAGTCCCGATGTTCTCTCCCTCCGCTCCTCCACATGCTCCACTCCCGATGTTCTCTCCCACCGCTCCCCTACATGCTCCAGTCCCGATGTTCTCTCCCTCCGCTCCCCCACTTGCTCCAGTCCCGATGATCTCTCCCTCCGCTCCCCCACATGCTCCAGTCCCGATGTTCTCTCCCTCCGCTCTCCCACATGCTCCCCATGATGTTCTCTCCCTCCGCTCCTCCACATGCTCCACTCCTGATGTTCTCTTCCTCCGCTCGCCCACATGATCCAGACCCGATGTACTCTCCCTCTGCTCCCCCACGTGCTCCAGTCCTGATGTTCTCTCCCTCCGCTCCCCCACATGCTCCAGTCACGATGTTATCTCCCTCCGCTCCCCCACATGCTCCAGTCCCGATGTTCTCTCAATCCGCTCCCCCACATGCTCCAGTCCCGATGTTCTCTCCCTCCGCTCCTCCACATGCTCCAGTCCTGATGTTCTCTCCCTCCGATCCCCCACATGCTCCAGTCCCGATGTCCTCTCCCTCCGCTCCCCCACTTGCTCCAGTCCCGATGTTATCTCCCTCCGCTCCGCCACATGCTCCGGTCCCGATGTTCTCTCCCTCCGCTCCCCCACATGCTCCAGTCCCGATGTTCTCTCCCTCCGCTCCCCCACATGCTCCAGTCCCGATGTTCGCTCCCTCCGCTCCCCCACATGCTCCCCCCAATATGCTCTCCCTCCGCTCCCCCACATGCTGCAGTCCCGATGTTCTCTCCCTCCGCTCCCCCACATGCTCCAGTCCTGATGTTCTCTCCCTCTGCTCCCCCTCATGCTCCAGTCCGAATGTTCTCTCCCTCCGCTCCGCCACATGCTCCAGTCCTGATGTTCTCTCCCTCCGCTCCCCCACATGCTCCAGTCCTGATGTTCTCTCCCTCCGCTCCCTCACATGCTCCAGTCCCGATGTTCTCTCCCTCCAGTCCCCCTCATGCTCCAGTCCTGATGTTCTCTCCCTCCACTCCCCCACATGCTCCAGTCCTGATGTTCTCTCCCTCCGCTCCCCCACATGCTCCAGTCCCGATGTTCTCTCCCTCCGCTCCCCCACATGCTCCAGTCCCGATGTTCTCTCCCTCCGCTCCCCCACTTGCTCCAGTCCCGATGTTCTCTCCCTCCGCTCCCCCACATGCTCCAGTTCCGAGGTTCTCTCCCTCCGCTCCCCGACATGCTCCAGTCCCGATGTTCTCTCCCTCCGCACCGCCACATGCTCCAGTCCTGATGTTCTCTCCCTCCGCTCCACCACTTGCTCCAGTCCCGATGTTCTCTCCCTCCGCTCCCCCACTTGCTCCAGTCCCGATGTTCTCTCCCTCCGCTCCCCCACACGCTCCAGTCCCGATGTTCTCTCCCTCCGCTCCCCCACACGCTCCAGTCCCGATGTTCTCTCCCTCCGCTCCCCCACAGGCTCCAGTCCCGATGTTCTCTCCCTCCGCTCCCCCACATGCTCCAGTCCCGATGTTCTCTCCCTCCGCTCCCCGACATGCTCCAGTCCCGATGTTCTCTCCCTTCGCTCCCCCACAGGCTCCAGACCCGATGTTCTCTCCCTCCGCACCCCCACAGGCTCCAGTCCCGATGTTCTCTCCCTCCGCTCCCCGACATGCTCCAGTCCCGATGTTCTCTCCGTCCGCTCCCCCACAGGCTCCAGTTCCGATGTTCTCTCCCTCCGCTCCCCCACATGCTCCAGTCCCGATGTTCTCTCCCTCCGCTCCCCCACATGCTCCAGTCCCGATGTTCACTACCTCCGCTCCCCCACTTGCTCCAGTCCCGATGTTCTCTCCCTCCGCTCCCCATCATGCTACAGGCCTGATGTTCTCTCCCTCCGCTCCCCCACATGCTCCAGTCCCGATGTTACCTCCCTCCGCTCCCCCACATGCTCCAGTCCTGATGTTCTCTCCCTCCGCTCCTCCACATGCTCCAGGACTGATGTTCTCTCCCTCCGCTCCCCCACATGCTCCAGTCCCGATGTTCTCTCCCTCCGCTCCCCACATGCCCCAGTCCCGATGTTCTCTCCCTCCGCTCCCCCACTTGCTCCAGTCCCGATGTTCTCTCCCTCCGCACCCCCACGTGCTCCAGTCCTGATGTTCTCTCCCTCCGCTCCCCCACTTGCTCCAGTCCCGATGTTATCTCCCTCCGCTCCCACACATGCTCCAGTCCTGATGTTCTCTCCCTCCGCACCCCCACGTGCTCCAGTCCTGATGTTCTCTCCCTCCGCTCCCACACATGCTCCAGTCCTGATGTTCTCTCCCTCCGCTCCCCCACTTGCTCCAGTCCCGATGATCTCTCCCTCCGCTCCCCCACATGCTCCAGTCCCGATGTTCTCTCCCTCCGCTCTCCCACATGCTCCCCATGATGTTCTCTCCCTCCGCTCCTCCACATGCTCCACTCCTGATGTTCTCTTCCTCCGCTCGCCCACATGATCCAGTCCTGATGTTCTCTCCCTCCGCTCCCCCACTTGCCCCAGACCTGATGTACTCTCCCTCTGCTCCCCCACGTGCTCCAGTCCTGATGTTCTCTCCCTCCGCTCCCCCACATGCTCCAGTCACGATGTTATCTCCCTCCGCTCCCCCACATGCTCCAGTCCCGATGTTCTCTCAATCCGCTCCCCCACATGCTCCAGTCCCGATGTTCTCTCCCTCCGCTCCTCCACATGCTCCAGTCCTGATGTTCTCTCCCTCCGATCCCCCACATGCTCCAGTCCCGATGTCCTCTCCCTCCGCTCCCCCACATGCTCCAGTCCCGATGTTCTCTCCCTCCGCTCCCCCACATGCTCCCCCCGATATGCTCTCCCTCCGCTCCCCCACATGCTGCAGTCCCGATGTTCTCTCCCTCTGCTCCCCCTCATGCTCCAGTCCGCATGTTCTCTCCCTCCGCTCCGCCACATGCTCCAGTCCTGATGTTCTCTCCCTCACATGCTCCAGTCCCGATGTTCTCTCCCTCCAGTCCCCCTCATGCTCCAGTCCTGATGTTCTCTCCCTCCGCTCCCCCACATGCTCCAGTCCTGATGTTCTCTCCCTCCGCTCCCCCACATGCTCCAGTCCCGATGTTCTCTCCCTCCGCTCCCCCACTTGCTCCAGTCCCGATGTTCTCTCCCTCCGCTCCCCCACATGCTCCAGTCCCGGGGTTCTCTCCCTCCGCTCCCCGACATGCTCCAGTCCCGATGTTCTCTCCCTACGCACCGCCACATGCTCCAGTCCTGATGTTCTCTCCCTCCGCTCCACCACTTGCTCCAGTCCCAATGTTCTCTCCCTCCGCTCCCCCACATGCTCCAGTCCCGATGTTCTCTCCCTCCGCTCCCCCACATGCTCCAGTCCCGATGTTCTCTCCCTCCGCTCCCCCACAGGTTCCAGTCCCGATGGTCTCTCCCTCCGCTCCCCCACATGCTCCAGTCCCGATGTTCTCTCCCTCCGCTCCCCGACATGCTCCAGTCCCGATGTTCTCTCCCTTCGCTCCCCCACAGGCTCCAGACCCGATGTACTCTCCCTCCGCTCCCCCACAGGCTCCAGTCCCGATGTTCTCTCCCTCCGCTCCCCCACTTGCACCAGTCCCGATGTTATCTCCCTCCGCTCCCCCACATGCTCCAGTCCCGATGTTCTCTCCCTCCGCTCCCCCACTTGCACCAGTCCCGATGTTATCTCCCTCCGCTCCCCCACATGCTCCAGTCCTGATGTTCTCTCCCTCCGCTCCCACACGTGCTCCAGTCCTGATGTTCTCTCGCTCCGCTCCTCCACATGCTCCAGTCCTGATGTTCTCTCCCTCCGCTCCTCAACATGCTCCAGTCCTGATGTTCTCTCCCTCCGCTCCCCCACTTGCTCCAGTCCCGATGTTATCTCCCTCCGCTCCCACACATGCTCCAGTCCTGATGTTCTCTCGCTCCGCTCCTCCACATGCTCCAGTCCTGATGTTCTCTCCCTCCGCTCCTCAACATGCTCCAGTCCTGATGTTCTCTCCCTCCGCTCCCCCACTTGCTCCAGTCCCGATGTTATCTCCCTCCGCTCCCCCACATGCTCCAGTCCTGATGTTCTCTCCCTCCGCTCACCCACATGCTCCAGTCCCGATGTTCTCTCCCTCCGATCCTCCACACGCTCCAGCCCTGATGTTCTCTCCCTCCGCTCCCCCACATGCTCCAGTCCCGATGTTCTCTCCCTCCGCTCCCGCACATGCTCCAGTCCCGATGTTCTCTCCCTCCGCTCCTCCACATGCTCCAGTCCCGATGTTCTCTCCCTCCGCTCCCCCACATGCTCCAGTCCCGATGTTCTCTCCCTCCGCTCCTCCACATGCTCCAGTCCCGATGTTCTCTCCCTCCGCTCCCCCACATGCTCCAGTCCCGATGTTCTCTCCGTCCGCTCCCCCACTTGCTCCAGTCCCGATGATCTCTCCCTCCGCTCCCCCACATGCTCCAGTCCCGATGTTCTCTCCCTCCGCTCTCCCACATGCTCCCCATGATGTTCTCTCCCTCCGCTCCCCCACATGCTCCAGTCCCGATGTTCTCTCCCTCCGCTCCCCCACATGCTCCAGTCCCGATGTTCTCTCGCTCCGCTCCCCCACTTGCTCCAGTCCCGATGATCTCTCCCTCCGCTCCCCCACATGCTCCAGTCCCGCTGTTATCTCCCTCCGCTCCCCCACATGCTCCCCATGATGTTCTCTCCCTCCGCCATCCCACGTTCTCCAGTCCTGATGTTCTCTCCCTCCGCTCCCCCACATGCCCCAGTCCCGATGTTCTCTCCCTCCGCTCCCTCCACATGCTCCCCATCATGTTCTCTCCCTCCGCTCCCCCACATGCTCCAGTCCCGATGTTCTCTCCCTCCGCTCCCCCACATGCTCCATCCCGAAGTTCTTTCCCTCCGCTCCCCCACATGCTCCAGTCCCGATGTTCTCTCCCTCCGCTCCTCCACTTGCTCCAGTCCCAATGTTCTCTCCCTCCGCTCCCTCCACATGCTCCCCATGATGTTCTCTCCCTCCGCTCCCCCACATGCTCCAATCCTGATGTTCTCTCCCTTCGCTCCCCCTCATGCTCCAGTCCCGATGTTCTCTCTCTCCGCTCCCTCACATGCTCCCCATGATGTTCTCTCCCTCCGCTCCCCCACACGCTCCAGTCCCGATGTTCTCTCCCTCCGCTCCCCCACACGCTCCAGCCCCGATGTTCTCTCCCTCCGCTCCCTCACAGGCTCCAGTCCCGGTGTTCTCTCCCTCCGCTCCCCCACATGCTCCAGTCCCGATGTTCTCTCCCTCCGTTCCCCCACATGCTCCAGTCCTGATGTTCTCTCCCTCCGCTCCCCCACATGCTCCAGTCCCGATGTTCTCTCCCTCCGCTCCTCCACATGCTCCAGCCCCAATGCTCTCTCCCTCCACTCCCCCACATGCTCCAGTCCCGATGTTCTCTCCCTCCACTCCCCCACATGCTCCAGTCCTGATTTTCTCGCCCTCCGCTCCCCCACATGCTCCAGTCCTGATGTTCTCTCCCTCCACTCCCCCACATGCTCGAGTCCCGATGTTCTCTCCCTCCACTCCCCCACACGCTCCAGTCCCGATGTTCTCTCCCTCCGCTCCTCCACGCGCTCCAGTCCTGATGTTCTCTCCGTCCGCTCCCCCACACGCACCAGTCCCGATGTTCTCTCCCTCCGCTCCCCCACATGCTCCAGTCCCGATGTTCTCTCCCTCCGCTCCCCCACATGCTCCAGTCCCGATGTTCTCTCCCTCCGCTCTCCCACTTGCTCCAGTCCTGATGTTCTCTCCCTCCACTCCCCCACGTGCTCCAGTCCTGATGTTCTCTCCCTCCGCCCCCCCACTTGCTCCAGTCCCGATGTTCTCTCCCTCCACTCCCCCACATGCTCCAGTCCAGATGTTCTCTCCCTCCGCTCCCCCACTGCTCCAGTCCTGATGTTCTCTCCCTCCGCTCCCACACATGCTCCAGTCCCGATGTTCTCTCCCTCCGCTCCCCCACATGCACCAGTCCCGATGTTCTCTCCCTCCGCTCCCCCACATGCTCCAGTCCCGATGTTCTCTCCCTGCGCTCCCTCTCATGCTCCAGTCCTGATGTTCTCTCCCTCCGCTCCCCCGCATGCTCCAGTCCTGATATTCTCTCCCTCCGCTCCCCCACATGCTCCCCATTATGTTCTCTCCCTCCAATCCACCACATGCTCCCCACGATGTTCTCTTCCTCCGCTCCTCCACATGCTCCAGTCTCGATGTTCTCTCCCTCCACTGCCCCTCATGCTCCAGTCCCGATGTTCTCTCCCTCCGCTCCCCCACATGCTCCAGTCCCGATGTTCTCTCCCTCCGCTCCCCCACAAAATCCAGTCCCGATGTTCTCTCCCTCCGCTCCCCCTCATGCTCCAGTCCCGATGTTCTCTCCTTCCGCTCCCCCACATGCTCCAGTCCCGATGTTCTCTCCCTCCGTTCCCCCACATGCTCCAGTCCCGATGTTCTCTCCCTCCGTTCCCCCACATGCTCCAGTCCTGATGTTCTCTCCCTCCGCTCCCCCACATGCTCCAGTCCCGATGTTCTCTCCCTCCGCTCCTCCACATGCTCCAGTCCCGATGTTCTCTCCCTCCACTCCCCCACATGCTCCAGTCCTGATTTTCTCGCCCTCCACTCCCCCACATGCTCCAGTCCTGATGTTCTCTCCCTCCACTCCCCCACATGCTCGCGTCCCGATGTTCTCTCCCTCCACTCCCCCACACGCTCCAGTCCCGATGTTCTCTCCCTCCGCTCCTCCACGCGCTCCAGTCCTGATGTTCTCTCCGTCCGCTCCCCCACACGCTCCAGTC
The DNA here is from genome assembly GCF_052327205.1 of Somniosus microcephalus. Classification (NCBI taxonomy): domain Eukaryota; kingdom Metazoa; phylum Chordata; class Chondrichthyes; order Squaliformes; family Somniosidae; genus Somniosus; species Somniosus microcephalus. The sequence continues at coordinate 85,741,717 of NW_028225179.1, read as the reverse complement.
CCAATGTTCTCTCCGTCCGCTCCCCCACACGCTCCAGTCCCAATGTTCTCTCCCTCCGCTCCCTCACATGCTCCAGTCCCGGTGTTCTCTCCCTCCGCTCCCCCACATGCTCCAGTCCCGATGTTCTCTCCCTCCACTCCCCCACACGCTCCAGTCCTGATGTTCTCTCCCTCCGCTCCCCCACATGCTCGAGTCCCGATGTTCTCTCCCTCCACTCCCCCACACGCTCCAGTCCTGATGTTCTCTCCCTCCACTCCCCCACGTGCTCCAGTCCTGATGTTCTCTCCCTCCGCCCCCCCACTTGCTCCAGTCCCGATGTTCTCTCCCTCCACTCCCCCACATGCTCCAGTCCAGATGTTCTCTCCCTCCGCTCCCCCACTTGCTCCAGTACTGATGTTCTCTCCCTCCGCTCCCCCACTGCTCCAGTCCTGATGTTCTCTCCCTCTGCTCCCACACATGCTCCAGTCCCGATGTTTTCTCCCTCCGCTCCCCCACATGCACCAGTCCCGATGTTCTCTCCCTCCGCTCCCCCACATGCTCCAGTCCCGATGTTCTCTCCCTGCGCTCCCTCTCATGCTCCAGTCCTGATGTTCTCTCCCTCCGCACCCCGACGTGCTCCAGTCCTGATGTTCTCTCCCTCCGCTCCCAAACATGCTCCAGTCCTGATGTTCTCTTGCTCCGCTCCTCCACATGCTCCAGTCCTGATGTTCTCTCTCTCCGCTCCTCAACATGCTCCAGTCCTGATGTTCTCTCCCTCCGCTCCCCCACATGCTCCAGTCCTGATGTTCTCTCCCTCCGCTCCCCCACATGCTCCAGGCCCGATGTTCTCTCCCTCCGATCCTCCACATGCTCCAGCCCTGATGTTCTCTCCCTCCGCTCCCCCACATGCTCCAGTCCCGATGTTCTCTCCCTCCGCTCCCGCACATGCTCCAGTCCCGATGTTCTCTCCCTCCGCTGCTCCACATGCTCCACTCCCGATGTTCTCTCCCTCCGCTCCCCCACATGCTCCAGTCCCGATGTTCTCTCCCTCCGCTCCCCCACTTGCTCCAGTCCCGATGATCTCTCCCTCCACTCCCCCACATGCTCCAGTCCCGATGTTCTCTCCCTCCGCTCTCCCACATGCTCCCCATGATGTTCTCTCCCTCCGCTCCTCCACATACTCCACTCCTGATGTTCTCTCCCTCCGCTCGCCCACATGCTCCAGTCCTGATGTTCTCTCCCTCCGCTCCCCCACTTGCCCCAGACCGGATGTACTCTCCCTCTGCTCCCCCACGTGCTCCAGTCCTGATGTTCTCTCCCTCCGCTCCCCCACATGCTCCAGTCACGATGTTATCTCCCTCCGCTCCCCCACATGCTCCAGTCCCGATGTTCTCTCCCTCCGCTCCCCCACATGCTCCAGTCCCGATGTTCTCTCCCTCCGCTCCTCCACATGCTCCAGTCCCGATGTTCTCTCCCTCCGATCCCCCACATGCTCCAGTCCCGATGTTCTCTCCCTCCGCTCCCCCACTTGCTCCAGTCCCGATGTTATCTCCCTCCGCTCCCCCACATGCTCCAGTCCCGATGTTCTCTCCCTCCGCTCCCCCACATGCTCCAGTCCCGATGTTCTCTCCCTCCGCTCCCCCACATGCTCCAGTCCCGATGTTCTCTCGCTCCGTTCCCCCACTTGCTCCAGTCCCGATGATCTCTCCCTCCGCTCCCCCACATGATCCAGTCCCGCTGTTCTCTCCCTCCGCTCCCCCACATGCTCCGCATGATGTTCTCTCCCTCCGCCATCCCACGTTCTCCAGTCCTGATGTTCTCTCCCTCCGCTCCCCCACATGCCCCAGTCCCGATGTTCTCTCCCTCCGCTCCCTCCACATGCTCCCCATCATGTTCTCTCCCTCCGCTCCCCCACATGCTCCAGACCGATGTTCTCTCCCTCCGCTCCCCCACATGCTCCAGTCCCGATGTTCTCTCCCTCCGCTCCCCCACATGCTCCAGTCCCGAAGTTCTCTCCCTCCGCTCCTCCACTTGCTCCAGTCCCGATGTTCTCTCCCTCCGCTCCCCCACATGCTCCCCATGATGATCTCTCCCTCCGCTCCCCCAAATGCTCCAGTCCCAAGGTTCTCTCCCTCCGCTCCCTCCACATGCTCCCCATGATGTTCTCTCCCTCCGCTCCCCCACATGCTCCAATCCCGATGTTCTCTCCCTCCGCTCCCTCACATGCTCCCCATGATGTTTTCTCCCTCCGCTCCCCCACACGCTCCAGTCCCAATGTTCTCTCCCTCCGCTCCCTCACACGCTCCAGTCCCGATGTTCTCTCCCTCCGTTCCCCCACATGCTCCAGTCCTGATGATCTCTCCCTCTACTCCCCGACATGCTCCAGTCCTGATGTTCTCTCCCTCCGCTCCCCCACATGCTCGAGTCCCGATGTTCTCTCCCTCCACTCCCCCACACGCTCCAGTCCCGATGTTCTCTCCCTCCGCTCCTCCACGCGCTCCAGTCCTGATGTTCTCTCCCTCCGCTCCCCCACACGCACCTGTCCCGATGTTCTCTCCCTCCACTCCCCCACACGCTCCAGTCCCGATGTTCTCTCCCTCCGCTCCCCCACATGCTCCAGTCCCGATGTTCTCTCCCTCCGCTCTCCCACTTGCTCCAGTCCTGATGTTCTCTGCCCCCGCTCCCCCACGTGCTCCAGTCCTGATGTTCTCTCCCTCCACTCCCCCACGTGTTCCAGTCCTGATGTTCTCTCCCTCCGCCCCCCCACTTGCTCCAGTCCCGATGTTCTCTCCCTCCGCTCCCTCCACATGCTCCCCATCATGTTCTCTCCCTCCGCTCCCCCACATGCTCCAGACCGATGTTCTCTCCCTCCGCTCCCCCACATGCTCCAGTCCCGATGTTCTCTCCCTCCGCTCCCCCACATGCTCCAGTCCCGAAGTTCTCTCCCTCCGCTCCTCCACTTGCTCCAGTCCCGATGTTCTCTCCCTCCGCTCCCCCACATGCTCCCCATGATGATCTCTCCCTCCGCTCCCCCAAATGCTCCAGTCCCAAGGTTCTCTCCCTCCGCTCCCTCCACATGCTCCCCATGATGTTCTCTCCCTCCGCTCCCCCACATGCTCCAATCCCGATGTTCTCTCCCTCCGCTCCCTCACATGCTCCCCATGATGTTTTCTCCCTCCGCTCCCCCACACGCTCCAGTCCCAATGTTCTCTCCCTCCGCTCCCTCACACGCTCCAGTCCCGATGTTCTCTCCCTCCGTTCCCCCACATGCTCCAGTCCTGATGATCTCTCCCTCTACTCCCCGACATGCTCCAGTCCCGATGCTCTCTCCCTCTACTCCCCCACATGCTCCAGTCCCGATGTTCTCTCCCTCCACTCCCCCACATGCTCCAGTCCTGATTTTCTCTCCCTCCACTCCCCCACATGCTCCAGTCCTGATGTTCTCTCCCTCCGCTCCCCCACATGCTCGAGTCCCGATGTTCTCTCCCTCCACTCCCCCACACGCTCCAGTCCCGATGTTCTCTCCCTCCGCTCCTCCACGCGCTCCAGTCCTGATGTTCTCTCCCTCCGCTCCCCCACACGCACCTGTCCCGATGTTCTCTCCCTCCACTCCCCCACACGCTCCAGTCCCGATGTTCTCTCCCTCCGCTCCCCCACATGCTCCAGTCCCGATGTTCTCTCCCTCCGCTCTCCCACTTGCTCCAGTCCTGATGTTCTCTGCCCCCGCTCCCCCACGTGCTCCAGTCCTGATGTTCTCTCCCTCCACTCCCCCACGTGTTCCAGTCCTGATGTTCTCTCCCTCCGCCCCCCCACTTGCTCCAGTCCTGATGTTCTCTCCCTCCACTCCCCCACATGCTCCAGTCCACATGTTCTCTCCCTCCGCTCCCCCACTTGCTCCAGTACTGATGTTCTCTCCCTCCGCTCCCCCACTGCTCCAGTCCTGATGTTCTCTCCCTCCGCTCCCACACATGCTCCAGTCCCGATGTTCTCTCCCTCCGCTCCCCCACATGCACCAGTCCCGATGTTCTCTCCCTCCGCTCCCCCACATGCTCCAGTCCCGATGTTCTCTCCCTGCGCTCCCTCTCATGCTCCAGTCCTGATGTTCTCTCCCTCCGCTCCCCCGCACGCTCTATTCCCGAAGTTCTCTCCCTCCGCTCCTCCACGTTCTCCAGTCCCGATGATCTCTCCCTCCGCTCCCCCACATGCTCCAGTCCCAATGATCTCTCCGTCAGCTCCCCCTCATGCTCCAGTCCTGATATTCTCTCCCTCCGCTCCCCCACATGCTCCAGTCCCGATGTTCTCCCCCTCCGCTCCCCCACATGCTCCCCATGATGTTCTCTCCCTCCAATCCACCACATGCTCCCCACGATGTTCTCTTCCTCCGCTCCTCCACATGCTCCAGTCTCGATGTTCTCTCCCTCCACTGCCCCTCATGCTCCAGTCCCGATGTTCTCTCCCTCCTCTCCCTCACATGCTCCAGTCCCGATGTTCTCTCCCTCCACTCTCTCACATGCTCCAGTCCCGATGTTCTCTCCCTCTGCTCCCCGACATGCTCCAGTCCCGATGTTCTCTCCCTCTGCTCCCCCACAAAATCCAGTCCCGATGTTCTCTCCCTCCGCTCCCCCTCATGCTCCAGTCCCGATGTTCTCTCCTTCCGCTCCCCCACATGCTCCAGTCCCGATGTTCTCTCCCTCCGCTCTCTCACATGCTCCAGTCCCGATGTTCTCTCCCTCCGCTCTCTCACATGCTCCAGTCCCGATGTTCTCTCCCTCCACTCCCCCACATGCACCAGTCCCGATGTTCTCTCCCTCCGCTCCCCCACATGCTCCAGTCCCGATGTTCTCTCCCTCCGCTCCCCACATGCCCCAGTCCCGATGTTCTCTCCCTCCGCTCCCCCACTTGCTCCAGTCCTGATGTTCTCTCCCTCCGCACCCCGACGTGCTCCAGTCCTGATGTTCTCTCCCTCCGCTCCTCAACATGCTCCAGTCCTGATGTTCTCTCCCTCCGCTCCCCCACTTGCTCCAGGCCCGATGTTATCTCCCTCCGCTCCCCCACATGCTCCAGTCCTGATGTTCTCTCCCTCCGCTCCCCCACATGCTCCAGTCCCGATGTTCTCTCCCTCCGCTCCCGCACATGCTCCAGTCCTGATGTTCTCTCCCTCCGCTCCTCCACATGCTCCAGTCCCGATGTTCTCTCCCTCCGCTCCCCCACATGCTCCAGTCAAGATGTTCTCTCCCTCCGCTCCCCCACTTGCTCCAGTCCCGATGATCTCTCCCTCCGCTCCCCCACATGCTCCAGTCCCGATGTTTTCTCCCTCCGCTCTCCCACATGCTCCCCATGATGTTCTCTCCCTCCGCTCCTCCACATGCTCCGCTCCTGATGTTCTCTCCCTCCGCTCGCCCACATGCTCCAGTCCTGATGTTCTCTCCCTCCGCTCCCCCACTTGCCCCAGACCCGATGTACTCTCCCTCTGCTCCCCCACGTGCGCCAGTCCTGATGTTCTCTCCCTCCGCTCCCCCACATGCTCCAGTCCGGATGTTCTCTCCCTCCGATCCCCCACATGCTCCAGTCCCGATGTTCTCTCCCTCCGCTCCCCCACTTGCTCCAGTCCCGATGTTATCTCCCTCCGCTCCCCCACATGCTCCAGTCCCGATGTTCTCTCCCTCCGCTCCTCCACTTGCTCCAGTCCCAATGTTCTCTCCCTCCGCTCCCTCCACATGCTCCCCATGATGTTCTCTCCCTCCGCTCCCCCACATGCTCCAATCCCGATGTTCTCTCCCTCCGCTCCCCCTCATGCTCCAGTCCCGATGTTCTCTCCCTCCGCTCCCTCACATGCTCCCCATGATGTTCTCTCCCTCCGCTCCCCCACACGCTCCAGTCCCGATGTTCTCTCCCTCCGCTCCCCCACACGCTCCAGCCCCGATGTTCTCTCCCTCCGCTCCCTCACATGCTCCAGTCCCGGTGTTCTCTCCCTCCGCTCCCCCACATGCTCCAGTCCCGATGTTCTCTCCCTCCGTTCCCCCACATGCTCCAGTCCTGATGTTCTCTCCCTCCGCTCCCCCACATGCTCCAGTCCCGATGTTCTCTCCCTCCACTCCTCCACATGCTCCAGCCCCAATGCTCTCTCCCTCCACTCCCCCACATGCTCCAGTCCTGATTTTCTCGCCCTCCACTCCCCCACATGCTCCAGTCCTGATGTTCTCTCCCTCCGCTCCCCCACATGCTCGAGTCCCGATGTTCTCTCCCTCCACTCCCCCACACGCTCCAGTCCCGATGTTCTCTCCCTCCGCTCCTCCACGCGCTCCAGTCCTGATGTTCTCTCCGTCCGCTCCCCCACACGCACCAGTCCCGATGTTCTCTCCCTCCACTCCCCCACATGCTCCAGTCCCGATGTTCTCTCCCTCCGCTCCCCCACATGCTCCAGTCCCGATGTTCTCTCCCTCCGCTCTCCCACTTGCTCCAGTCCTGATGTTCTCTGCCCCCGCTCCCCCACGTGCTCCAGTCCTGATGTTCTCTCCCTCCACTCCCCCACGTGCTCCAGTCCTGATGTTCTCTCCCTCCGCCCCCCCACTTGCTCCAGTCCCGATGTTCTCTCCCTCCGCTCCCCCACTGCTCCAGTCCCGATGTTCTCTCCCTCCGCTCCCACACATGCTCCAGTCCAGATGTTCTCTCCCTCCGCTCCCCCACATGCACCAGTCCCGATGTTCTCTCCCTCCGCTCCCCCACATGCTCCAGTCCCGATGTTCTCTCCCTGCGCTCCCTCTCATGCTCCAGTCCTGATGTTCTCTCCCTCCGCTCCCCCGCATGCTCCAGTCCTGATATTCTCTCCCTCCGCTCCCCCACATGCTCCCCATTATGTTCTCTCCCTCCAATCCACCACATGCTCCCCACGATGTTCTCTTCCTCCGCTCCTCCACATGCTCCAGTCTCGATGTTCTCTCCCTCCACTGCCCCTCATGCTCCAGTCCCGATGTTCTCTCCCTCCGCTCCCCCACATGCTCCAGTCCCGATGTTCTCTCCCTCCGCTCCCCCACAAAATCCAGTCCCGATGTTCTCTCCCTCCGCTCCCCCTCATGCTCCAGTCCCGATGTTCTCTCCTTCCGCTCCCCCACATGCTCCAGTCCCGATGTTCTCTCCCTCCGCTCCCCCACATGCTCCAGTCCTGATGTTCTCTCCCTCCACTCCCCCACATGCTCCAGTCGCGATGTTCTCTCCCTCCGCTCCCTCACATGCTCCAGTCCTGATGTTCTCTCCCTCCGCTCCCCCACATGCTCCAGTCCTGATGTTCTCTCCCTCCGCTCCCCCTCATGCTCCAGTCCTGATGTTCTCTCCCTCCGCTCCCCCACTTGCACCAGTCCTGATGTTCTCTCCCTCCGCTCCCCACATGCCCCAGTCCCGATGTTCTCTCCCTCCGCACCCCGACGTGCTCCAGTCCTGATGTTCTCTCCCTCCGCTCCCACACAAGCTCCAGTCCTGATGTTCTCTTGCTCCGCTCCTCCACATGCTCCAGTCCTGATGTTCTCTCCCTCCGCTCCTCAACATGCTCCAGTCCTGATGTTCTCTCCCTCCGCTCCCCCACTTGCTCCAGTCCCGATGTTATCTCCCTCCGCTCCCCCACATGCTCCAGTCCTGATGTTCTCTCCCTCCGCTCCCCCACATGCTCCAGTCCCGATGTTCTCTCCCTCCGATCCTCCACATGCTCCAGCCCCGATGTTCTCTCCCTCCGCTCCCCCACATGCTCCAGTCCCGATGTTCTCTCCCTCCGCTCCCGCACATGCTCCAGTCCCGATGTTCTCTCCCTCCGCTCCTCCACATGCTCCACTCCCGATGTTCTCTCCCTCCGCTCCCCCACATGCTCCAGTCCCGATGTTCTCTCCCTCCGCTCCCCCACTTGCTCCAGTCCCGATGATCTCTCCCTCCACTCCCCCACATGCTCCAGTCCCGATGTTCTCTCCCTCCGCTCTCCCACATGCTCCAGTCCTGATGTTCTCTCCCTCCGCTCCCCCACTTGCCCCAGACCCGATGTACTCTCCCTCTGCTCCCCCACGTGCTCCAGTCCTGATGTTCTCTCCCTCCGCTCCCCCACATGCTCCAGTCACGATGTTATCTCCCTCCGCTCCCCCACATGCTCCAGTCCCGATGTTCTCTCCCTCCGCTCCCCCACATGCTCCAGTCCCGATGTTCTCTCCCTCCGCTCCTCCACATGCTCCAGTCCGGATGTTCTCTCCCTCCGATCCCCCACATGCTCCAGTCCCGATGTTCTCTCCCTCCGCTCCCCCACTTGCTCCAGTCCCGATGTTATCTCCCTCCGCTCCCCCACATGCTCCAGTCCCGATGTTCTCTCCCTCCGCTCCCCCACATGCTCCAGTCCCGATGTTCTCTCGCTCCGCTCCCCCACTTGCTCCAGTCCCGATGATCTCTCCCTCCGCTCCCCCACATGCTCCAGTCCCGCTGTTCTCTCCCTTCGCTCCCCCACATGCTCCGCATGATGTTCTCTCCCTCCGCCATCCCACGTTCTCCAGTCCTGATGTTCTCTCCCTCCGCTCCCCCACATGCCCCAGTCCCGATGTTCTCTCCCTCCGCTCCCTCCACATGCTCCCCATCATGTTCTCTCCCTCCGCTCCCCCACATGCTCCAGACCGATGTTCTCTCCCTCCGCTCCCCCACATGCTCCAGTCCCGAAGTTCTCTCCCTCCGCTCCCCCACATGCTCCAGTCCCGATGTTCTCTCCCTCCGTTCCCCCACATGCTCCAGTCCTGATGTTCTCTCCCTCTACTCCCACACATGCTCCAGTCCCGATGCTCTCTCCCTCTACTCCCCCACATGCTCCAGTCCCGATGTTCTCTCCCTCCACTCCCCCACATGCTCCAGTCCTGATTTTCTCTCCCTCCGCTCCCCCACATGCTCCAGTCCTGATGTTCTCTCCCTCCGCTCCCCCACATGCTCGAGTCCCGATGTTCTCTCCCTCCACTCCCCCACGCGCTCCAGTCCCGATGTTCTCTCCCTCCGCTCGTCCACGCGCTCCAGTCCTGATGTTCTCTCCCTCCGCTCCCCCACACGCACCAGTCCCGATGTTCTCTCCCTCCACTCCCCCACATTCTCCAGTCCCGATGTTCTCTCCCTCCGCTCCCCCACATGCTCCAGTCCCGATGTTCTCTCCCTCCGCTCTCCCACTTGCTCCAGTCCTGATGTTCTCTGCCCCCGCTCCCCCACGTGCTCCAGTCCTGATGTTCTCGCCCTCCACTCCCCCACGTGCTCCAGTCCTGATGTTCTCTCCCTCCGCCCCCCCACTTGCTCCAGTCCTGATGTTCTCTCCCTCCACTCCCCCACATGCTCCAGTCCAGATGTTCTCTCCCTCCGCTCCCCCACTTGCTCCAGTACTGATGTTCTCTCCCTCCGTTCCCCCACTGCTCCAGTCCTGATGTTCTCTCCCTCCGCTCCCACACATGCTCCAGTCCCGATGTTCTCTCCCTCCGCTCCCCCACATGCACCAGTCCCGATGTTCTCTCCCTCCGCTCCCCCACATGCTCCAGTCCCGATGTTCTCTCCCTGCGCTCCCTCTCATGCTCCAGTCCTGATGTTCTCTCCCTCCGCTCCCCCGCACGCTCCATTCCCGAAGTTCTCTCCCTCCGCTCCTTCACGTTCTCCAGTCCCGATGATCTCTCCCTCCGCTCCCCCACATGCTCCAGTCCCAATGATCTCTCCGTCAGCTCCCCCTCATGCTCCAGTCCTGATATTCTCTCCCTCCGCTCCCCCACATGCTCCAGTCCCGATATTCTCCCCCACATGCTCCCCATGATGTTCTCTCCCTCCAATCCACCACATGCTCCCCACGATGTTCTCTTCCTCCGCTCCTCCACATGCTCCAGTCTCGATGTTCTCTCCCTCCAATGCCCCTCATGCTCCAGTCCCGATGTTCTCTCCCTCCTCTCCCTCACACGCTCCAGTCCCGATGTTCTCTCCCTCCGCTCCCCCACAAAATCCAGTCCCGATGTTCTCTCCCTCCGCTCCCCCTCATGCTCCAGTCCCGATGTTCTCTCCTTCCGCTCCCCCACATGCTCCAGTCCCGATGTTCTCTCCCTCCGCTCTCTCACATGCTCCAGTCCTGATGTTCTCTCCCTCCACTCCCCCACATGCACCAGTCCTGATGTTCTCTCCCTCCACTCCCCCACATGCTCCAGTCGCAATGTTCTCTCCCTCCGCTCCCTCACATGCTCCAGTCCTGATGTTCTCTCCCTCCGCTCCCCCACATGCTGCAGTCCTGAGGTTCTCTCCCTCCGCTCCCCCACATGCTCCAGTCCTGATGTTCTCTCCCTCCGCTCCCCCACATGCTCCCCATGATGCTCTCTCCCTCCGCTCCCCAACATGCTCCAGTCCCAATGTTCTCTCCCTCCACTCCCCCACATGTTCCAGTCCCGATGTTCTCTCCCTCCGCTCCCCCACATGCTCCAGTCCCGATGTTCTCTCCCTTCGCTCCCTCACATGCTCCCCATGATGTTCTCTCCCTCCGCTCCCCCACATGCTCCAGTCCTGATGTTCTCTCCCTCCGCTCCCCCACATGCTCCAGTCCTGATGTTCTCTCCCTCCGCTCCTCCACATGCTCCAGTCCTGATTTTCTCTCCCTCCGCTCCTCCACATGCTCTCGTCCTGATGTTCTCTCCCTCCACCCCCCCACATGCTCCAGTCCTGATGATCTCTCCCTCCGCTCCCCCACATGCTCCAGCCCTGATGTTCTCTCCCTCCGCTCCCCCACATGCTCCAGTCCCGATGTTCGCTCCCACCGCTCCCCCTCATGCTCCAGTCCCGATGTTCTCTCCCTCCGCTCCCTCACATGCTCCTCATGATGTTCCCTCCCTCGGCTCCCCCTCATCCTCCCCATGATGTTCCCTGCCTCCACCCCCCCACATGCTCCAGCCCTGATGTTCTCTCCCTCCGCTCCTCCACATGCTCCAGTCCTGATTTTCTCTCCCTCCGCTCCTCCACATGCTCTCGTCCTGATGTTCTCTCCCTCCACCCCCCCACATGCACCAGTCCCGATGTTCTCTCCCTCCGCTCCCCCACATGCTCCAGTCCCGATGTTCTCTCCCTGCGCTCCCTCTCATGCTCCAGTCCTGATGTTCTCTCCCTCCGCTCCCCCGCACGCTCCATTCCCGAAGTTCTCTCCCTCCGCTCCTCCACGTTCTCCAGTCCTGATGATCTCTCCCTCCGCTCCCCCACATGCTCCAGTCCCAATGATCTCTCCGTCAGCTCCCCCTCATGCTCCAGTACTGATATTCTCTCCCTCCGCTCCCCCACATGCTCCAGTCCCGATGTTCTCTCCCTCCGCTCCCCCACATGCTCCAGTCCCGATGTTCTCTCCCTCCGCTCTCTCACATGCTCCAGTCCTGATGTTCTCTCCCTCCACTCCCCCACATGCACCAGTCCCGATGTTATCTCCCTCCGCTCCCCCACATGCTCCAGTCCCGATGTTCTCTCCCTCCACTCCTCCACATGCTCCAGGCCTGATGTTCTCTCCCTCCGCTCCCCCACATGCCCCAGTCCCGATGTTCTCTCCCTCCGCTCCCCCACTTGCTCCAGTCCTGATGATCTCTCCCTCCGCACCCCGACGTGCTCCAGTCCTGATGTTCTCTCCCTCCGCTCCCACACATGCTCCAGTCCTGATGTTCTCTCCCTCCGCTCCCCCACATGCTCCAGTCCCGATGTTCTCTCCCTCCGATCCTCCACACGCTCCAGCCCTGATGTTCTCTCCCTCCGCTCCCCCACATGCTCCAGTCCCGATGTTCTCTCCCTCCGATCCTCCACACGCTCCAGCCCTGATGTTCTCTCCCTCCGCTCCCCCACATGCTCCAGTCCCGATGTTCTCTCCCTCCGCTCCCGCACATGCTCCAGTCCTGATGTTCTCTCCCTCCGCTCCTCCACATGCTCCAGTCCCGATGTTCTCTCCCTCCGCTCCCCCACATGCTCCAGTCCCGATGTTCTCTCCCTCCGCTCCCCCACTTGCTCCAGTCCCGATGTTCTCTCCCTCCGCTCTCCCACATGCTCCCCATGATGTTCTCTCCCTCCGCTCCTCCACATGCTCCACTCCTGATGTTCTCTCCCTCCGCTCGCCCACATGCTCCAGTCCTGATGTTCTCTCCCTCCGCTCCCCCACTTGCCCCAGACCCGATGTACTCTCCCTCTGCTCCCCCACGTGCGCCAGTCCTGATGTTCTCTCCCTCCGCTCCCCCACATGCTCCAGTCACGATGTTATCTCCCTCCGCTCCCCCACATGCTCCAGTCCCGATGTTCTCTCCCTGCGCTCCCCTACATGCTCCAGTCCCGATGTTCTCTCCCTCCGCTCCTCCACATGCTCCAGTCCCGCTGTTATCTCCCTCCGCTCCCCCACGTGCTCCCCATGATGTTCTCTCCCTCCGCCATCCCACGTTCTCCAGTCCTGATGTTCTCTCCCTCCGCTCCCCCACATGCCCCAGTCCCGATGTTCTCTCCCTCCGCTCCCTCCACATGCTCCCCATCATGTTCTCTCCCTCCGCTCCCCCACATGCTCCAGTCCCGAAGTTCTCTCCCTCCGCTCCCCCACATGCTCCAGTCCCGATGTTCTCTCCCTCCGCTCCTCCACTTGCTCCAGTCCCAATGTTCTCTCCCTCCGCTCCCTCCACATGCTCCCCATGATGTTCTCTCCCTCCGCTCCCCCACATGCTCCAATCCCGATGTTCTCTCCCTCCGCTCCCCCTCATGCTCCAGTCCCGATGTTCTCTCCCTCCGCTCCCTCACATGCTCCCCATGATGTTCTCTCCCTCCGCTCCCCCACACGCTCCAGTCCCGATGTTCTCTCCCTCCGCTCCCCCACACGCTCCAGCCCCGATGTTCTCTCCCTCCGCTCCCTCACAGGCTCCAGTCCCGGTGTTCTCTCCCTCCGCTCCCCCACATGCTCCAGTCCCGATGTTCTCTCCCTCCGTTCCCCCACATGCTCCAGTCCCGATGTTCTCTCCCTCCGCTCCCCCACATGCTCCAGTCCCGATGTTCTCTCCCTCCGCTCCTCCACATGCTCCAGCCCCAATGCTCTCTCCCTCCACTCCCCCACATGCTCCAGTCCCGATGTTCTCTCCCTCCACTCCCCCACATGCTCCAGTCCTGATTTTCTCGCCCTCCACACCCCCACATGCTCCAGTCCTGATGTTCTCTCCCTCCGCTCCCCCACATGCTCGAGTCCCGATGTTCTCTCCCTCCACTCCCCCACACGCTCCAGTCCCGATGTTCTCTCCCTCCGCTCCTCCACACGCTCCAGCCCTGATGTTCTCTCCGTCCGCTCCCCCACACGCACCAGTCCCGATGTTCTCTCCCTCCACTCCCCCACACGCTCCAGTCCCGATGTTCTCTCCCTCCGCTCTCCCACTTGCTCCAGTCCTGATGTTCTCTGCCCCCGCTCCCCCACGTGCTCCAGTCCTGATGTTCTCTCCCTCCACTCCCCCACGTGCTCCAGTCCTGATGTTCTCTCCCTCCGCCCCCCCACTTGCTCCAGTCCCGATGTTCTCTCCCTCCACTCCCCCACATGCTCCAGACCAGATGTTCTCTCCCTCCGCTCCCCCACTTGCTCCAGTACTGATGTTCTCTCCCTCCGCTCCCCCACTGCTCCAGTCCTGATGTTCTCTCCCTCCGCTCCCCCACATGCTCCAGTCCCGATGTTCTCTCCCTCCGCTCTCCCACTTGCTCCAGTCCTGATGTTCTCTGCCCCCGCTCCCCCACGTGCTCCAGTCCTGATGTTCTCTCCCTCCACTCCCCCACGTGCTCCAGTCCTGATGTTCTCTCCCTCCGCCCCCCCACTTGCTCCAGTCCCGATGTTCTCTCCCTCCACTCCCCCACATGCTCCAGACCAGATGTTCTCTCCCTCCGCTCCCCCACTTGCTCCAGTACTGATGTTCTCTCCCTCCGCTCCCCCACTGCTCCAGTCCTGATGTTCTCTCCCTCCGCTCCCACACATGCTCCAGTCCCGATGTTCTCTCCCTCCGCTCCCCCACATGCACCAGTCCCGATGTTCTCTCCCTCCGCTCCCCCACATGCTCCAGTCCCGATGTTCTCTCCCTGGACTCCCTCTCATGCTCCAGTCCTGATGTTCTCTCCCTCCGCTCCCCCGCATGCTCCAGTCCTGATATTCTCTCCCTCCGCTCCCCCACATGCTCCCCATTATGTTCTCTCCCTCCAATCCACCACATGCTCCCCACGATGTTCTCTTCCTCCGCTCCTCCACATGCTCCAGTCTCGATGTTCTCTCCCTCCACTGCCCCTCATGCTCCAGTCCCGATGTTCTCTCCCTCCGCTCCCCCACATGCTCCAGTCCCGATGTTCTCTCCCTCCGCTCCCCCACAAAATCCAGTCCCGATGTTCTCTCCCTCCGCTCCCCCACATGCTCCCCATGATGATCTCTCCCTCCGCTCCCCCACATGCTCCAGTCCCAATGTTCTCTCCCTCCGCTCCCTCCACATGCTCCCCATGATGTTCTCTCCCTCCGCTCCCTCACATGCTCCCCATGATGTTCTCTCCCTCCGCTCCCCCACACGCTCCAGTCCCGATGTTCTCTCCCTCCGCTCCCTCACATGCTCCAGTCCCGGTGTTCTCTCCCTCCGCTCCCCCACATGCTCCAGTCCCGATGTTCTCTCCCTCCGTTCCCCCACATGCTCCAGTCCTGATGTTCTCTCCCTCTACTCCCACACATGCTCCAGTCCCGATGTTCTCTCCCTCCACTCCCCCACATGCTCCAGTCCTGATGTTCTCTCCCTCCGCTCCCCCACATGCTCGAGTCCCGATGTTCTCTCCCTCCACTCCCCCACACGCTCCAGTCCCGATGTTCTCTCCCTCCGCTCGTCCACGCGCTCCAGTCCTGATGTTCTCTCCCTCCACTCCCCCACATTCTCCAGTCCCGATGTTCTCTCCCTCCGCTCCCCCACATGCTCCAGTCCCGATGTTCTCTCCCTCCGCTCTCCCACTTGCTCCAGTCCTGATGTTCTCTGCCCCCGCTCCCCCACGTGCTCCAGTCCTGATGTTCTCGCCCTCCACTCCCCCACGTGCTCCAGTCCTGATGTTCTCTCCCTCCGCCCCCCCACTTGCTCCAGTCCCGATGTTCTCTCCCTCCTCTCCCTCACATGCTCCAGTCCCGATGTTCTCTCCCTCCGCTCCCCCACATGCTCCAGTCCCGATGTTCTCTCCCTCCGCTCTCTCACATGCTCCAGTCCTGATGTTCTCTCCCTCCACTCCCCCACATGCACCAGTCCCGATGTTATCTCCCTCCGCTCCCCCACATGCTCCAGTCCCGATGTTCTCTCCCTCCGCTCCCCCACATGCTCCAGTCCCGATGTTCTCTCCCTCCACTCCTCCACATACTCCAGGCCTGATGTTCTCTCCCTCCGCTCCCCCACATGCTCCAGTCCCGATGTTCTCTCCCTCCGCTCCCCACATGCCCCAGTCCCGATGTTCTCTCCCTCCGCTCCCCCACTTGCTCCAGTCCTGATGATCTCTCCCTCCGCACCCCGACGTGCTCCAGTCCTGATGTTCTCTCCCTCCGCTCCCACACATGCTCCAGTCCTGATGTTCTCTCGCTCCGCTCCTCCACATGCTCCAGTCCTGATGTTCTCTCCCTCCGCTCCTCAACATGCTCCAGTCCTGATGTTCTCTCCCTCCGCTCCCCCACTTGCTCCAGTCCCGATGTTATCTCCCTCCGCTCCCCCACATGCTCCAGTCCTGATGTTCTCTCCCTCCGCTCCCCCACATGCTCCAGTCCCGATGTTCTCTCCCTCCGATCCTCCACACGCTCCAGCCCTGATGTTCTCTCCCTCCGCTCCCCCACATGCTCCAGTCCCGATGTTCTCTCCCTCCGCTCCCGCACATGCTCCAGTCCTGATGTTCTCTCCCTCCGCTCCTCCACATGCTCCAGTCCCGATGTTCTCTCCCTCCGCTCCCCCACATGCTCCAGTCCCGATGTTCTCTCCCTCCGCTCCCCCACTTGCTCCAGTCCCGATGATCTCTCCCTCCGCTCCCCCACATGCTCCAGTCCCGATGTTCTCTCCCTCCGCTCTCCCACATGCTCCCCATGATGTTCTCTCCCTCCGCTCCTCCACATGCTCCACTCCTGATGTTCTCTCCCTCCGCTCGCCCACATGCTCCAGTCCTGATGTTCTCTCCCTCCGCTCCCCCACTTGCCCCAGACCCGATGTACTCTCCCTCTGCTCCCCCACGTGCGCCAGTCCTGATGTTCTCTCCCTCCGCTCCCCCACATGCTCCAGTCACGATGTTATCTCCCTCCGCTCCCCCACATGCTCCTGTCCCGATGTTCTCTCCCTCCGCTCCTCCACATGCTCCAGTCCTGATGTTCTCTCCCTCCGATCCCCCACATGCTCCAGTCCCGATGTTCTCTCCCTCCGCTCCCCCACTTGCTCCAGTCCCGATGTTATCTCCCTCCGCTCCCCCACATGCTCCAGTCCCGATGTTCTCTCCCTCCGCTCCCCCACATGCTCCAGTCCCGATGTTCTCTCCCTCCGCTCCCCCACATGCTCCAGTCCCGATGTTCTCTCGCTCCGCTCCCCCACTTGCTCCAGTCCCGATGATCTCTCCCTCCGCTCCCCCACATGCTCCAGTCCCGCTGTTATCTCCCTCCGCTCCCCCACATGCTCCCCATGATGTTCTCTCCCTCCGCCATCCCACGTTCTCCAGTCCTGATGTTCTCTCCCTCCGCTCCCCCACATGCCCCAGTCCCGATGTTCTCTCCCTCCGCTCCCTCCACATGCTCCCCATCATGTTCTCTCCCTCCGCTCCCCCACATGCTCCAGTCCCGATGTTCTCTCCCTCCGCTCCCCCACATGCTCCAGTCCCGAAGTTCTCTCCCTCCGCTCCCCCACATGCTCCAGTCCCGATGTTCTCTCCCTCCGCTCCCTCCACATGCTCCCCATGATGTTCTCTCCCTCCGCTCCCCCACATGCTCCAATCCCGATGTTCTCTCCCTCCGCTCCCCCTCATGCTCCAGTCCCGATGTTCTCTCCCTCCGCTCCCTCACATGCTCCCCATGATGTTCTCTCCCTCCGCTCCCCCACACGCTCCAGTCCCGATGTTCTCTCCCTCCGCTCCCCCACATGCTCCAGTCCTGATGTTCTCTCCCTCCGCTCCCTCACATGCTCCAGTCCCGATGTTCTCTCCCTCCGCTCCTCCACATGCTCCAGCCCCAATGCTCTCTCCCTCTACTCCCCCACATGCTCCAGTCCCGATGTTCTCTCCCTCCACTCCCCCACATGCTCCAGTCCTGATTTTCTCGCCCTCCACTCCCCCACATGCTCCAGTCCTGATGTTCTCTCCCTCCGCTCCCCCACATGCTCCAGTCCCGATGTTCTCTCCCTCCACTCCCCCACATGCTCCAGTCCTGATTTTCTCGCCCTCCACTCCCCCACGTGCTCCAGTCCTGATGTTCTCTCCCTCCGCTCCCCCACATGCTCCAGTCCTGATGTTCTCTCCCTCCGCTCCCCCACATGCTCCAGTCCCGATGTTCTCTCCCTCCGCTCTCCCACTTGCTCCAGTCCTGATGTTCTCTGCCCCCGCTCCCCCACGTGCTCCAGTCCTGATGTTCTCTCCCTCCACTCCCCCACGTGCTCCAGTCCTGATGTTCTCTCCCTCCGCCCCCCCACTTGCTCCAGTCCCGATGTTCTCTCCCTCCACTCCCCCACATGCTCCAGACCAGATGTTCTCTCCCTCCGCTCCCCCACTTGCTCCAGTACTGATGTTCTCTCCCTCCGCTCCCCCACTGCTCCAGTCCTGATGTTCTCTCCCTCCGCTCCCACACATGCTCCAGTCCCGATGTTCTCTCCCTCCGCTCCCCCACATGCACCAGTCCCGATGTTCTCTCCCTCCGCTCCCCCACATGCTCCAGTCCCGATGTTCTCTCCCTGGACTCCCTCTCATGCTCCAGTCCTGATGTTCTCTCCCTCCGCTCCCCCGCATGCTCCAGTCCTGATATTCTCTCCCTCCGCTCCCCCACATGCTCCCCATTATGTTCTCTCCCTCCAATCCACCACATGCTCCCCACGATGTTCTCTTCCTCCGCTCCTCCACATGCTCCAGTCTCGATGTTCTCTCCCTCCACTGCCCCTCATGCTCCAGTCCCGATGTTCTCTCCCTCCGCTCCCCCACATGCTCCAGTCCCGATGTTCTCTCCCTCCGCTCCCCCACAAAATCCAGTCCCGATGTTCTCTCCCTCCGCTCCCCCTCATGCTCCAGTCCCGATGTTCTCTCCCTCCACTCCCCCACATGCTCCAGTCGCGATGTTCTCTCCCTCCGCTCCCTCACATGCTCCAGTCCTGATGTTCTCTCCCTCCGCTCCCCCACATGCTCCAGTCCTGATGTTCTCTCCCTCCGCTCCCCCACTTGCACCAGTCCCGATGTTATCTCCCTCCGCTCCCCCACATGCTCCAGTCCCGATGTTCTCTCCCTCCGCTCCCCCACATGCTCCAGTCCCGATGTTCTCTCCCTCCGCTCCTCCACATGCTCCAGGCCTGATGTTCTCTCCCTCCGCTCCCCCACATGCTCCAGTCCCGATGTTCTCTCCCTCCGCTCCCCACATGCCCCAGTCCCGATGTTCTCTCCCACCGCTCCCCCACTTGCTCCAGTCCTGATGTTCTCTCCCTCCGCACCCCGACGTGCTCCAGTCCTGATGTTCTCTCCCTCCGCTCCCACACATGCTCCAGTCCTGATGTTCTCTTGCTCCGCTCCTCCACATGCTCCAGGCCTGATGTTCTCTCCCTCCGCTCCTCAACATGCTCCAGTCCTGATGTTCTCTCCCTCCGCTCCCCCACTTGCTCCAGTCCCGATGTTATCTCCCTCCGCTCCCCCACATGCTCCAGTCCTGATGTTCTCTCCCTCCGCTCCCCCAAATGCTCCACTCCCGATGTTCTCTCCCTCCGCTCCCCCACATGCTCCAGTCCCGATGTTCTCTCCCTCCGCTCCCCCCACATGCTCCCCATCATGTTCTCTCCCTCCGCTCCCCCCACATGCTCCCCATCATGTTCTCTCCCTCCGCTCCCCCACATGCTCCAGACCGATGTTCTCTCCCTCCGCTCCCCCACATGCTCCAGTCCCGATGTTCTCTCCCTCCGCTCCCCCACATGCTCCAGTCCCAAAGTTCTCTCCCTCCGCTCCCCCACATGCTCCAGTCCCGATGTTCTCTCCCTCCGCTCCTCCACTTGCTCCAGTCCCGATGTTCTCTCCCTCCGCTCCCCCACATGCTCCCCATGATGATCTCTCCCTCCGCTCCCCCACATGCTCCAGTCCCAATGTTCTCTCCCTCCGCTCCCTCCACATGCTCCCCATGATGTTCTCTCCCTCCGCTCCCCCACATGCTCCAATCCCGATGTTCTCTCCCTCCGCTCCCCCTCATGCTCCAGTCCCGATGTTCTCTCCCTCCGCTCCCTCACATGCTCCCCATGATGTTCTCTCCCTCCGCTCCCCCTCATGCTCCAGTCCCGATGTTCTCTCCCTCCGCTCCCTCACATGCTCCCCATGATGTTCTCTCCCTCCGCTCCCCCACACGCTCCAGTCCCGATGTTCTCTCCCTCCGCTTCCTCACATGCTCCAGTCCCGGTGTTCTCTCCCTCCGCTCCCCCACATGCTCCAGTCCCGATGTTCTCTCCCTCCGTTCCCCCACATGCTCCAGTCCTGATGTTCTCTCCGTCTACTCCCCCACATGCTCCAGTCCCGATGCTCTCTCCCTCTACTCCCCCACATGCTCCAGTCCCGATGTTCTCTCCCTCCACTCCCCCACATGCTCCAGTCCTGATTTTCTCTCCCTCCACTCCCCCACATGCTCCAGTCCTGATGATCTCTCCCTCCACTCCCCCACATGCTCGAGTCCCGATGTTCTCTCCCTCCACTCCCCCACATGCTCCAGTCCCGATGTTCTCTCCCTCCGCTCCCCCACACGCACCAGTCCCGATGTTCTCTCCCTCCACTCCCCCACATGCTCCAGTCCCGATGTTCTCTCCCTCCGCTCCCCCACATGCTCCAGTCCCGATGTTCTCTCCCTCCGCTCTCCCACTTGCTCCAGTCCTGATGTTCTCTGCCCCCGCTCCCCCACGTGCTCCAGTCCTGATGTTCTCTCCCTCCACTCCCCCACGTGCTCCAGTCCTGATGTTCTCTCCCTCCGCCCCCCCACTTGCTCCAGTCCTGATGTTCTCTCCCTCCACTCCCCCACATGCTCCAGTCCAGATGTTCTCTCCCTCCGCTCCCCCACTTGCTCCAGTACTGATGTTCTCTCCCTCCACTCCCCCACTGCTCCAGTCCTGATGTTCTCTCCCTCCGCTCCCACACATGCTCCAGTCCCGATGTTCTCTCCCTCCGCTCCCCCACATGCACCAGTCCCGATGTTCTCTCCCTCCGCTCCCCCACATGCTCCAGTCCCGATGTTCTCTCCCTGCGCTCCCTCTCATGCTCCAGTCCTGATGTTCTCTCCCTCCGCTCCCCCGCACGCTCCATTCCCGAAGTTCTCTCCCTCCGCTCCTTCACGTTCTCCAGTCCCGATGATCTCTCCCTCCGCTCCCCCACATGCTCCAGTCCCAATGATCTCTCCGTCAGCTCCCCCTCATGCTCCAGTCCTGATATTCTCTCCCTCCGCTCCCCCACATGCTCCAGTCCCGATGTTCTCCCCCTCCGCTCCCCCACATGCTCCCCATGATGTTCTCTCCCTCCAATCCACCACATGCTCCCCACGATGTTCTCTTCCTCCGCTCCTCCACATGCTTCAGTCTCGATGTTCTCTCCCTCCACTGCCCCTCATGCTCCAGTCCCGATGTTCTCTCCCTCCACTCTCTCACATGCTCCAGTCCCGATGTTCTCTCCCTCCGCTCCCCCACAAAATCCAGTCCCGATGTTCTCTCCCTCCGCTCCCCCTCATGCTCCAGTCCCGATGTTCTCTCCTTCCGCTCCCCCACATGCTCCAGTCCCGATGTTCTCTCCCTCCGCTCTCTCACATGCTCCAGTCCTGATGTTCTCTCCCTCCACTCCCCCACATGCACCAGTCCTGATGTTCTCTCCCTCCACTCCCCCACATGCTCCAGTCGCAATGTTCTCTCCATCGCTCCCTCACATGCTCCAGTCCTGATGTTCTCTCCCTCCGCTCCCCCACATGCTCCAGTCCTGATGTTCTCTCCCTCCGCTCCCCCTCATGCTCCAGTCCTGATGTTCTCCACCTCCACTCCCCCACATGCTCCAGTCCCAAAGTTCTCTCCCTCCGCTCCCCCACATGCTGCAGTCCTGAGGTTCTCTCCCTCCGCTCCCCCACATGCTCCAGTCCTGATGTTCTCTCCCTCCGCTCCCCCACATGCTCCCCATGATGCTCTCTCCCTCCGCTCCCCCGCATGCTCCAGTCCCAATGTTCTCTCCCTCCGCTCCCCCACATGCTCCAGTCCCGATGTTCTCTCCCTCCGCTCCCCCACATGCTCCAGTCCCGATGTTCTCTCCCTTCGCTCCCTCACATGCTCCCCATGATGTTCTCTCCCTCCGCTCCCCCACATGCTCCAGTCCTGATGTTCTCTCCCTCCGCTCCCCCACATGCTCCAGTCCTGATGTTCTCTCCCTCCGCTCCTCCACATGCTCCAGTCCTGATTTTCTCTCCCTCCGCTCCTCCACATGCTCTCGTCCTGATGTTCTCTCCCTCCACCCCCCCACATGCTCCAGTCCTGATGATCTCTCCCTCCGCTCCCCCACATGCTCCAGCCCTGATGTTCTCTCCCTCCGCTCCCCCACATGCTCCAGTCCCGATGTTCTCTCCCTCCGCTCCCCCTCATGCTCCAGTCCCGATGTTCTCTCCCTCCGCTCCCTCACATGCTCATGATGTTCCCTCCCTCGGCTCCCCCTCATGCTCCCCATGATGTTCCCTGCCTCCGCTCCCCAACATGCTCCAGGCCTGATGTTCTCTCCCTCCGCTCCTCCACTTGCTCCAGTCCCGATGTTCCCTCCCTCCGCTCCCCCACATGCTCCAGTCCCGATGTTCTCTCCCTCCGCTCCCCCACACGCTCCATTCCCGATGTTCTCTCCCTCTGCTCCCCCGCACGCTCCAGTCCCGATGTTCTCTCCCTCCGCTCCCTCGCATGCTCCAGTCCCGGTGTTCTCTCCCTCCGCTCCCCCGCATGCTCCAGTCCCGATGTTCTCTCCCTCCGTTCCCCCACATGCTCCAGTCCTGATGTTCTCTCCCTCCGCTCCCCCACATGCTCCAGTCCCGATGTTCTCTCCCTCCGCTCCTCCACATGCTCCAGCCCCAATGCTCTCTCCCTCTACTCCCCCACATGCTCCAGTCCCGATGTTCTCTCCCTCCACTCCCCCACATGCTCCAGTCCTGATTTTCTCTCCCTCCACTCCCCCACATGCTCCAGTCCTGATGTTCTCTCCCTCCGCTCCCCCACATGCTCGAGTCCCGATGTTCTCTCCCTCCACTCCCCCACAAGCTCCAGTCCCGATGTTCTCTCCCTCCACTCCCCCATGTGCTCCAGTCCTGATGTTCTCTCCCTCCGCCCCCCCACTTGCTCCAGTCCCGATGTTCTCTCCCTCCACTCCCCCACATGCTCCAGTCCCGATGTTCTCTCCCTCCGCTCCCCCACTTGCTCCAGTACTGATGTTCTCTCCCTCCGCTCCCCCACTGCTCCAGTCCTGATGTTCTCTCCCTCCGCTCCCACACATGCTCCAGTCCCGATGTTCTCTCCCTCCGCTCCCCCACATGCTCCAGTCCCGATGTTCTCTCCCTCCGCTCCCCCACATGCACCAGTCCCGATGTTCTCTCCCTCCGCTCCCCCACATGCTCCAGTCCCGATGTTCTCTCCCTGCGCTCCCTCTCATGCTCCAGTCCTGATGTTCTCTCCCTCCGCTCCCCCGCACGCTCCAGTCCCGATGTTCTCCCCCTCCGCTCCCCCACATGCTCCAGTCCCGATGATCTCTCCGTCAGCTCCCCCTCATGCTCCAGTCCTGATATTCTCCCCCTCCGCTCCCCCACATGCTCCAGTCCCGATGTTCTCCCCCTCCGCTCCCCCACATGCTCCAGTCCCGATGATTTCTCCCTCCTCTCCCTCACATGCTCCAGTCCCGATGTTCTCTCCCTCCGCTCTCTCACATGCTCCAGTCCCGATGTTGTCTCCCTCCGCTCCCCCACATGCTCCAGTCCCGATGTTATCTCCCTCCGCTCCCCCACAAAATCCAGTCCCGATGTTGTCTCCCTCCGCTCCCCCTCATGCTCCAGTCCCGATGTTCTCACCTTTCGCTCCCCCACATGCTCCAGTCCCGATGTTCTCTGACCCCGCTCCCCCACATGCTCCAGTCCCGATGTTCTCTCCCTCCGCTCCCACACATGCTCCAGTCCTGATGAACTCTCCCTCCGCTCCCCCACATGCTCCAGTCCCGATGTTCTCTCCCTCCGCTCTCCCACTTGCTCCAGTCCTGATGTTCTCTGCCCCCGCTCCCCCATGTGCTCCAGTCCTGATGTTCTCTCCCTCCACTCCCCCATGTGCTCCAGTCCTGATGTTCTCTCCCTCCGCCCCCCCACTTGCTCCAGTCCCGATGTTCTCTCCCTCCACTCCCCCACATGCTCCAGTCCCGATGTTCTCTCCCTCCGCTCCCCCACTTGCTCCAGTACTGATGTTCTCTCCCTCCGCTCCCCCACTGCTCCAGTCCTGATGTTCTCTCCCTCCGCTCCCACACATGCTCCAGTCCCGATGTTCTCTCCCTCCGCTCCCCCACATGCACCAGTCCCGATGTTCTCTCCCTCCGCTCCCCCACATGCTCCAGTCCCGATGTTCTCTCCCTGCGCTCCCTCTCATGCTCCAGTCCTGATGTTCTCTCCCTCCGCTCCCCCGCACGCTCCAGTCCCGATGTTCTCCCCCTCCGCTCCCCCACATGCTCCAGTCCCGATGATCTCTCCGTCAGCTCCCCCTCATGCTCCAGTCCTGATATTCTCCCCCTCCGCTCCCCCACATGCTCCAGTCCCGATGTTCTCCCCCTCCGCTCCCCCACATGCTCCAGTCCCGATGTTCTCCCCCTCCGCTCCCCCACATGCTCCAGTCCCGATGATTTCTCCCTCCTCTCCCTCACATGCTCCAGTCCCGATGTTGTCTCCCTCCGCTCCCCCACATGCTCCAGTCCCGATGTTATCTCCCTCCGCTCCCCCACAAAATCCAGTCCCGATGTTGTCTCCCTCCGCTCCCCCTCATGCTCCAGTCCCGATGTTCTCACCTTTCGCTCCCCCACATGCTCCAGTCCCGATGTTCTCTGACCCCGCTCCCCCACATGCTCCAGTCCCGATGTTCTCTGACCCCGCTCCCCCACATGCTCCAGTCCCGATGTTCTCTCCCTCCGCTCCCACACATGCTCCAGTCCTGATGAACTCTCCCTCCGCTCCCCCACAAGCTCCAGTCCTGATGTTCTCTCCCTCCACTCCCCCACATGCTCCAGTCCCGATGTTCTCTCCCTCCGCTCCCCCACATGCTCCAGGCCTGATGTTCTCTCCCTCCGCTCCCTCCACATGCTCCCCATGATGTTCTCTCCCTCCGCTCCCCCACAAGCTCCAGTCCTGATGTTCTCTCCCTCCACTCCCCCACATGCTCCAGTCCCGATGTTCTCTCCCTCCGCTCCCCCACATGCTCCAGGCCTGATGTTCTCTCCCTCCGCTCCCTCCACATGCTCCCCATGATGTTCTCTCCCTCCACTCCCCCACATGCTCCAGTCCCGATGTTCTCTCCCTCCGCTCCCCCACATGCTCCAGGCCTGATGTTCTCTCCCTCCGCTCCCTCCACATGCTCCCCATGATGTTCTCTCCCTCCGCTCCCCCACATGCTCCAATCCCGATGTTCTCTCCCTCCGCTCCCCCTCATGCTCCAGTCCCGATGTTCTCTCCCTCCGCTCCCTCACATGCTCCCCATGATGTTCTCTCCCTCCGCTCCCCCACACGCTCCAGTCCCGATGTTCTCTCCCTCCGCTCCCCCACACGCTCCAGTCCCGATGTTCTCTCCCTCCGCTCCCTCACATGCTCCAGTCCCGATGTTCTCTCCCTCCGTTCCCCCACATGCTCCAGTCCTGATGTTCTCTCCCTCCGCTCCTCCACATGCTCCAGCCCCGATGCTCTCTCCCTCCACTCCCCAACATGCTCCAGTCCCGATGTTCTCTCCCTCCACTCCCCCACATGCTCCAGTCCCGATGTTCTCTCCCTCCGCTCCCCCACACGCTCCAGTCCCGATGTTCTCTCCCTCCGCTCCTCCACGCGCTCCAGTCCTGATGTTCTCTCCCTCCGCTCCCCCACACGCACCAGTCCCGATGTTCTCTCCCTCCGCTCCCCCACACGCTCCAGTCCCGATGTTCTCTCCCTCCGCTCCCCCACATGCTCCAGTCCCGATGTTCTCTCCCTCCGCTCTCCCACTTGCTCCAGTCCCGATGTTCTCTGCCCCCCCTCCCACACGTGCTCCAGTCCTGATGTTCTCTCCCTCCTCTCCCCCACGTGCTCCAGTCCTGATGTTCTCTCCCTCCGCCCCCCCACTTGCTCCAGTCCCGATGTTCTCTCCCTCCACTCCCCCACATGCTCCAGTCCCGATGTTCTCTCCCTCCGCTCCCCCACTTGCTCCAGTACTGATGTTCTCTCCCTCCGCTCCCCCACTGCTCCAGTCCTGATGTTCTCTCCCTCCGCTCCCCCGCTTGCTCCAGTCCTGATGTTCTCTCCCTCCGCTCCCCCACATGCTCCAGGCCTGATGTTCCCTCCCTCCGCTCCGCCACATGCTCCAGTCCCAATGTTATCTCCCTCCGCTCCCCCTCATGCTCCAGCCCCGATGTTCTCTCCCTCCGCTCCCCCACATGCTCCAGACCTGATGTTCTCTCCCTCCGCTCCCGCTCATGCTCCAGTCCCGATGTTCTCTCCCTCCGCTCCCCCACATGCTCCAGACCTGATGTTCTCTCCCTCCACTCCCCCACATGCTCCAGTCCCGATGTTCTCTCCCTCCGCTCCCCCACATGCTCCAGTCCTGATGTTCTCTCCCTCCGCTCCCCCACATGCTCCAGTCCCGATGTTCTCTCCCTCCGCTCCCCCACATGCTCCCTATGATGTTCTCTCCCTCCGATCCCCCACATGCTCCCCATGATGTTCTCTTCCTCCGCTGCTCCACATGCTCCAGTCCCGATGTTCTCTCCCTCACATGCTCCAGTCCCGATGTTCTCTCCCTCCGCTCTCTCACATGCTCCAGTCCCGATGTTGTCTCCCTCCGCTCCCCCACATGCTCCAGTCCCGATGTTATCTCCCTCCGCTCCCCCACAAAATCCAGTCCCGATGTTGTCTCCCTCCGCTCCCCCTCATGCTCCAGTCCCGATGTTCTCACCTTTCGCTCCCCCACATGCTCCAGTTCCGATGTTCTCTGACCCCGCTCCATCACATGCTCCAGTCCTGATGTTCTCTCCCTCCGCTCCCACACATGCTCCAGTCCCGATGTTCTCTCCCTCCGCTCCCCCACATGCTCCAGGCCTGATGTTCTCTCCCTCCGCTCCCTCCACATGCTCCCCATGATGTTCTCTCCCTCCGCTCCCCCACATGCTCCAGTCCCAATGTTCTCTCCCTCCGCTCCCTCCACATGCTCCCCATGATGTTCTCTCCCTCCGCTCCCCCACATGCTCCAATCCCGATGTTCTCTCCCTCCGCTCCCCCTCATGCTCCAGTCCCGATGTTCTCTCCCTCCGCTCCCTCACATGCTCCCCATGATGTTCTCTCCCTCCGCTCCCTCACATGCTCCAGTCCCGGTGTTCTCTCCCTCTGCTCCCCCACATGCTCCAGTCCCGATGTTCTCTCCCTCCGTTCCCCCACATGCTCCAGTCCTGATGTTCTCTCCCTCCGCTCCCCCACATGCTCCAGTCCCGATGTTCTCTCCCTCCGCTCCTCCACATGCTCCAGCCCCAATGCTCTCTCCCTCTACTCCCCCACATGCTCCAGTCCCGATGTTCTCTCCCTCCACTCCCCCACATGCTCCAGTCCTGATTTTCGCTCCCTCCACTCCCCCACATGCTCCAGTCCTGATGTTCTCTCCCTCCGCTCCCCCACATGCTCGAGTCCCGATGTTCTCTCCCTCCACTCCCCCACACGCTCCAGTCCCGATGTTCTCTCCCTCCGCTCCTCCACGCGCTCCAGTCCTGATGTTCTCTCCCTCCGCTCCCCCACACGCACCAGTCCCGATGTTCTCTCCCTCCGCTCCCCCACATGCTCCAGTCCCGATGTTCTCTCCCTCCGCTCTCCCACTTGCTCCAGTCCTGATGTTCTCTGCCCCCGCTCCCCCACGTGCTCCAGTCCTGATGTTCTCTCCCTCCACTCCCCCACGTGCTCCAGTCCTGATGTTCTCTCCCTCCACTCCCCCACATGCTCCAGTCCCGATGTTCTCTCCCTCCGCTCCCCCACTTGCTCCAGTACTGATGTTCTCTCCCTCCGCTCCCCCACTGCTCCAGTCCTGATGTTCTCTCCCTCCGCTCCCACACATGCTCCAGTCCCGATGTTCTCTCCCTCTGCTCCCCCACATGCACCAGTCCCGATGTTCTCTCCCTCCGCTCCCCCACATGCTCCAGTCCCGATGTTCTCTCCCTGCGCTCCCTATCATGCTCCAGTCCTGATGTTCTCTCCCTCCGCTCCCCCGCACGCTCCATTCCCGAAGTTCGCTCCATTCCCGAAGTTCTCTCCCTCCGCTCCTCCACGTTATCCAGTCCCGATGATCTCTCCGTCAGCTCCCCCTCATGCTCCAGTCCTGATATTCTCTCCCTCCGCTCCCCCACATGCTCCAGTCCCGATGTTCTCCCCCTCCGCTCCCCCACATGCTCCAGTCCCGATGTTTTCTCCCTCCTCTCCCTCACATCCTCCAGTCCCGATGTTCTCTCCCTCCGCTCTCTCACATGCTCCAGTCCCGATGTTGTCTCCCTCCGCTCCCCCACAATATCCAGTCCCGATGTTGTCTCCCTCCGCTCCCCCTCATGCTCCAGTCCCGATGTTCTCACCTTTCGCTCCCCCACATGCTCCAGTCCCGATGTTCTCTGACCCCGCTCCCCCACATGCTCCAGTCCCGATGTTCTCTCCCTCCGCTCCCACACATGCTGCAGTCCTGATGAACTCTCCCTCCGCTCCCCCACAAGCTCCAGTCCTGATGTTCTCTCCCTCCGCTCCCCCACATGCTCCAGTCCCGATGTTCTGTCCCTCCGCTCCCCCACATGCTCCAGGCCTGATGTTCTCTCCCTCCGCTCCCTCCACATGCTCCCCATGATGTTCTCTCCCTCCGCTCCCCCACATGCTCCAGTCCCAATGTTCTCTCCCTCCGCTCCCTCACAT
The DNA here is from genome assembly GCF_052327205.1 of Somniosus microcephalus. Taxonomy (NCBI): domain Eukaryota; kingdom Metazoa; phylum Chordata; class Chondrichthyes; order Squaliformes; family Somniosidae; genus Somniosus; species Somniosus microcephalus. Next base: position 85,713,390 of record NW_028225179.1, on the reverse strand, counting down.
GCTCCCCATGATGTTCTCTCCCTTCGCTCCCCCACACGCTCCAGTCCCGATGTTCTCTCCCTCCGCTCCCCCACACGCTCCAGTCCCGATGTTCTCTCCCTCCGCTCCCTCACATGCTCCAGTCCCGATGTTCTCTCCCTCCGTTCCCCCAACATGCTCCAGTCCTGATGTTCTCTCCCTCCGCTCCTCCACATGCTCCAGCCCCGATGCTCTCTCCCTCTACTCCCCCACATGCTCCAGTCCCGATGTTCTCTCCCTCCACTCCCCCACATGCTCCAGTCCTGATTTTCTCTCCCTCCACTCCCCCACATGCTCCAGTCCTGATGTTCTCTCCCTCCGCTCCCCCACATGCTCGAGTCCCGATGTTCTCTCCCTCCACTCCCCCACACGCTCCAGTCCCGATGTTCTCTCCCTCCGCTCCTCCACGCGCTCCAGTCCTGATGTTCTCTCCCTCCGCTCCCCCACATGCTCCAGTCCCAATGTTCTCTCCCTCCGCTCTCCCACTTGCTCCAGTCCTGATGTTCTCTGCCCCCCCTCCCACACGTGCTCCAGTCCTGATGTTCTCTCCCTCCGCCCCCCCACTTGCTCCAGTCCCGATGTTCTCTCCCTCCACTCCCCCACATGCTCCAGTCCCGATGTTCTCTCCCTCCGCTCCCCCACTTGCTCCAGTACTGATGTTCTCTCCCTCCGCTCCCCCACTGCTCCAGTCCTGATGTTCTCTCCCTCCGCTCCCCCGCTTGCTCCAGTCCTGATGTTCTCTCCCTCCGCTCCCCCACATGCTCCAGGCCTAATGTTCCCTCCCTCCGCTCCGCCACATGCTCCAGTCCCAATGTTATCTCCCTCCGCTCCCCCTCATGCTCCAGCCCCGATGTTCTCTCCCTCCGCTCCCCCACATGCTCCAGACCTGATGTTCTCTCCCTCCGCTCCCGCTCATGCTCCAGTCCCGATGTTCTCTCCCTCCGCTCCCCCACATGCTCCAGACCCGATGTTCTCTCCCTCCACTCCCCCACATGCTCCAGTCCCGATGTTCTCTCCCTCCGCTCCCCCACATGCTCCAGTCCCGATGTTCTCTCCCTCCACTCCCCCACATGCTCCCTATGATGTTCTCTCCCTCCGATCCCCCACATGCTCCCCATGATGTTCTCTTCCTCCGCTGCTCCACATGCTCCAGTCCCGATGTTCTCTCCCTCACATGGTCCAGTCCCGATGTTCTCTCCCTCCGCTCCCCCACATGCTCCAGTCCCGATGTTATCTCCCTCCGCTCCCCCACAAAATCCAGTCCCGATGTTCTCACCTTTCGCTCCCCCACATGCTCCAGTCCCGATGTTCTCTGACCCCGCTCCATCACATGCTCCAGTCCTGATGTTCTCTCCCTCCGCTCCCACACATGCTCCAGTCCTGATGAACTCTCCCTCCGCTCCCCCACATGCTCCAGTCCCGATGTTCTCTCCCTCCGCTCCCCCACATGCTCCAGGCCTGATGTTCTCTCCCTCCGCTCCCTCCACATGCTCCCCATGATGTTCTCTCCCTCCGCTCCCCCACATGCTCCAGTCCCAATGTTCTCTCCCTCCGCTCCCTCCACATGCTCCCCATGATGTTCTCTCCCTCCGCTCCCCCACATGCTCCAATCCCGATGTTCTCTCCCTCCGCTCCCCCACACGCTCCATTCCCGATGTTCTCTCCCTCTGCTCCCCCACACGCTCCAGTCCCGATGTTCTCTCCCTCCGCTCCCTCACATGCTCCAGTCCCGGTGTTCTCTCCCTCCGCTCCCCCACATGCTCCAGTCCCGATGTTCTCTCCCTCCGTTCCCCCACATGCTCCAGTCCTGATGTTCTCTCCCTCCGCTCCCCCACATGCTCCAGTCCCGATGTTCTCTCCCTCCGCTCCTCCACATGCTCCAGCCCCAATGCTCTCTCCCTCTACTCCCCCACATGCTCCAGTCCCGATGTTCTCTCCCTCCACTCCCCCACATGCTCCAGTCCTGATTTTCTCTCCCTCCACTCCCCCACATGCTCCAGTCCTGATGTTCTCTCCCTCCGCTCCCTCACATGCTCCCCATGATGTTCTCTCCCTCCGCTCCCCCACACGCTCCAGTCCCGATGTTCTCTCCCGCTCCCCCACACGCTCCAGTCCCGATATTCTCTCCCTCCGCTCCCTCACATGCTCCAGTCCCGATGTTCTCTCCCTCCGTTCCCCCACATTCTCCAGTCCTGATGTTCTCTCCCTCCGCTCCTCCACATGCTCCAGCCCCGATGCTCTCTCCCTCTACTCCCCCACATGCTCCAGTCCTGATTTTCTCTCCCTCCACTCCCCCACACGCACCAGTCCCGATGTTCTCTCCCTCCACTCCCCCACATGCTCCAGTCCCGATGTTCTCTCCCTCCGCTCCCCCACATGCTCCAGTCCCGATGTTCTCTCCCTCCGCTCTCCCACTTGCTCCAGTCCTGATGTTCTCTGCCCCCGCTCCCCCACGTGCTCCAGTCCTGATGTTCTCTCCCTCCACTCCCCCACGTGCTCCAGTCCTGATGTTCTCTCCCTCCGCCCCCCCACTTGCTCCAGTCCCGATGTTCTCTCCCTCCACTCCCCCACATGCTCCAGTCCCGATGTTCTCTCCCTCCGCTCCCCCACTTGCTCCAGTACTGATGTTCTCTCCCTCCGCTCCCCCACTGCTCCAGTCCTGATGTTCTCTCCCTCCGCTCCCACACATGCTCCAGTCCTGATGTTCTCTCCCTCCGCTCCCCTGCACGCTCCATTCCCGAAGTTCTCTCCCTCCGCTCCTCCACGTTCTCCAGTCCCGATGATCTCTCCCTCCGCTCCCCCACATGCTCCTGTCCCGATGATCTCTCAGTCAGCTGCCCCTCATGCTCCAGTCCTGATATTCTCTCCCTCCGCTCCCCCACATGCTCCAGTCCCGATGTTCTCCCCCTCCGCTCCCCCACATGCTCCCCATGATGTTCTCTCCCTCCAATATACCACATGCTCACCACGATGTTCTCTTCCTCCGCTCCTCCACATGCTTCAGTCTCGATGTTCTCTCCCTCCACTGCCCCTCATGCTCCAGTCCCGATGTTCTCTCCCTCCACTCTCTCACATGCTCCAGTCCCGATGATCTCTCCCTCCGCTCCCCCACATGCTCCAGTCCCGATGTTCTCTCCCTCCGATCCCCCACAAAATCCAGTCCCGATGTTCTTTCCCTCCGCTCCCCCTCATGCTCCTGTCCCGATGTTCTCTCCTTCCGCTCCCCCACATGCTCCAGTCCTGATGTTCTCTCCCTCCACTCCCCCACATGCTCCAGTCCTGATGTTCTCTCCCTCCACTCCCCCACATGCTCCAGTCGCGATGTTCTCTCCCTCCGCCCCCTCACATGCTCCAGTCCCAATGTTCTCTCCCTCCGCTCCCCCACATGATGCAGTCCTGAGGTTCTCTCCCTCCGCTCCCCCACATGCTCCAGTCCTGATGTTCTCTCCCTCCGCTCCCCCACATGCTCCCCATGATGCTCTCTCCCTCCGCTCCCCCACATGCTCCAGTCCCAATGTTCTGTCCCTCCACTCCCCCACATGCTCCAGTCCCGATGTTCTCTCCCTCCGCTCCCCCACATGCTCCAGTCCCGATGTTCTCTCCCTCCGCTCCCTCACATGCTCCCCATGATGTTCTCTCCCTCCGCTCCCCCACATGCTCCAGTCCTGATGTTCTCTCCCTCCGCTCCCCCACATGCTCCAGTCCTGATGTTCTCTCCCTCCGCTCCTCCACATGCTCCAGTCCTGATTTTCTCTCCCTCCGCTCCTCCACATGCTCTCGTCCTGATGTTCTCTCCCTCCCCCCCGCCACATGCTCCAGTCCTGATGATCTCTCCCTCCGCTCCCCCACATGCTCCAGTCCTGATGTTCTCTCCCTCCGCTCCCCCACACGCTCCAGTCCTGATGTTCTCTCCCTCCGCTCCCCCACATGCTCCAGTCCCGATGTTCTCTCCCTCCGCTCCCCCACATGCTCCAGTCCCGATTTTCTCTCCCTCCGCTCCCCCTCATGCTCCAGTCCCGATGTTCTCTCCCTCCGCTCCCTCACATGCTCCTCATGATGTTCTCTCCCTCGGCTCCCCCACATGCTCCAGTCCCGATGTTCTCTCCCTCCGCTCCCCCTCATGCTCCAGTCCCGATGTTCTCTCCCTCCGCTCCCTCACATGCTCCTCATGATGTACTCTCCCTCCGCTCCCTCACTTGCTCCCCATGATGTTCCCTGCCTCCGCTCCCCAACATGCACCAGGCCTGATGTTCTCTCCCTCCGCTCCTCCACTTGCTCCAGTCCCGATGTTCCCTCCCTCCGCTCCCCCACATGCTCCAGTCCCGATGTTCTCTCCCTCCGCTCCCCCACTAGCTCCAGTACTGATGTTCTCTCCCTCCGCTCCCCCACATGCTCCAGTCCTGACGTTCTCTCCCTCCGCTCCCCCACCTGCTCCAATCCTGATGTTCTCTCCCTCCGCTCCCCCACGTGCTCCAGTCCTGATGTTCTCTCCCTCCGCTCCCCCACGTGCTCCAGTCCTGATGTTCTCTCCCTCCGCTCCTCCACATGCTCCAGTCCGGATGTTCTCTCCCTCCGCTCCCCCACATGCTCCAGTGCCGATGTTCTCTCCCTCCGCTCTCCCACTTGCTCCAGTCCTGATGTTCTCTCCCTCCACTGCCCCACCTGCTCCAGTCCCGATCTTCTCTCCCTCCACTCCCCCACTGCTCCAGTCCTGATGTTCTCTCCCTCCGCTCCCCCACATGCTCCAGGCCTGATGTTCCCTCCCTCCGCTCCGCCACATGCTCCAGTCCCAATGTTCTCTCCCTCCGCTCCTCCACATGCTCCAGACCTGATGTTCTCTCCCTCCGCTCCCCCTCATGCTCCAGTCCCGATGTTCTCTCCCTCCGCTCCCCCACATGCTCCAGACCTGATGTTCTCTCCCTCCGCTCCCGCTCATGCTCCAGTCCCGATGTTCTCTCCCTCCGCTCCCCCACATGCTCCAGTCCTGATGTTCTCTCCCTCCGCTCCCCCACATGCTCCAGTCCCGATGTTCTCTCCCTCCACTCCCCCACATGCTCCCTATGATGTTCTCTCCCTCCGATCCCCCACATGCTCCCCATGATGTTCTCTTCCTCCGCTCCTCCACATGCTCCAGTCCCGATGTTCTCTCCCCCCGCTCTCTCACATGCTCCAGTCCCGATGTTGTCTCCCTCCGCTCCCCCACATGCTCCAGTCCCGATGTTATCTCCCTCCGCTCCCCCACAAAATCCAGTCCCGATGTTGTCTCCCTCCACTCCCCCACATGCTCCAGTCCCGATGTTCTCTCCCTCCGCTCCCACACATGCTCCAGTCCCGATGAACTCTCCCTCCGCTCCCCCACATGCTCCAGTCCTGATGTTCTCTCCCTCCGCTCCCCCACATGCTCCAGTCCCGATGTTCTCTCCCTCCGCTCCCCCACATGCTCCAGTCCCGATGTTCTCTCCCTCCGCTCCCCCACATGCTCCAGTCCCGATGTTCTCTCCCTGCGCTCCCTCTCATGCTCCAGTCCTGATGTTCTCTCCCTCCGCTCCCCCGCACGCTCCATTCCCGAAGTTCTCTCCCTCCGCTCCTCCACGTTCTCCAGTCCCGATGATCTCTCCCTCCACTCCCCCACATGCTCCAGTCCCGATGATCTCTCCGTCAGCTCCCCCTCATGCTCCAGTCCTGATATTCTCTCCCTCCGCTCCCCCACATGCTCCAGTCCCGATGTTCTCCCCCTCCGCTCCCCCACATGCTCCCCATGATGTTCTCTCCCTCCAATCCACCACATGCTCCCCACGATGTTCTCTTCCTCCGCTCCTCCACATGCTCCAGTCTCGATGTTCTCTCCCTCCACTGCCCCTCATGCTCCAGTCCCGATGTTCTCTCCCTCCTCTCCCTCACATGCTCCAGTCCCGATGTTCTCTCCCTCCACTCTCTCACATGCCCCAGTCCCGATTTTCTCTCCCTCCGCTCCCCCACAAAATCCAGTCCCGATGTTCTCTCCCTCCGCTCCCCCTCATGCTCCAGTCCCGATGTTCTCTCCCTCCGCTCTCTCACATGCTCCAGTCCTGATGTTCTCTCCCTCCACTCCCCCACATGCTCCAGTCCAGATGTTCTCTCCCTCCACTCCCCCACATGCTCCAGTCGCGATGTTCTCTCCCTCCGCTCCCTCACATGCTCCAGTCGCGATGTTCTCTCCCTCCGCTCCCTCACATGCTCCAGTCCTGATGTTCTCTCCCTCCGCTCCCCCACATGCTCCAGTCCTGATGTTCTCTCCCTCCGCTCCCCCACATGCTCCAGTCCTGATGTTCTCTCCCTCCGCTCCCACTCATGCTCCAGTCCTGATGTTCTCTACCTCCACTCCCCCACATGCTCCAGTCCCAATGTTCTCTCCCTCCGCTCCCCCACATGCTGCAGTCCTGAGGTTCTCTCCCTCCGCTCCCCCACATGCTCCATCCTGATGTTCTCTCTCTCCGCTCCCCCACATGCTCCCCATGATGCTCTCTCCCTCCGCACCCCCACATGCTCCAGTCCCAATGTTCTCTCCCTCCACTCCCCCACATGCTCCAGTCCCGATGTTCTCTCCCTCCGCTCCCCCACATGCTCCAGTCCCGATGTTCTCTCCCTTCGCTCCCTCACATGCTCCCCATAATGTTCTCTCCCTCCGCTCCCCCACATGCTCCAGTCCTGATGTTCTCTCCCTCCGCTCCCCCACATGCTCCAGTCCTGATGTTCTCTCCCTCCGCTCCTCCTCATGCTCCAGTCCTGATTTTCTCTCCCTCCGCTCCTCCACATGCTCTCGTCCTGATGTTCTCTCCCTCCACCCCCCCACATGCTCCAGTCCTGATGATCTCTCCCTCCACTCCCCCACATGCTCCAGCCCTGATGTTCTCTCCCTCCGCTCCCTCTCATGCTCCAGTCCCGATGTTCTCTCCCTCCGCTCCCTCACATGCTCCTCATGATGTTCTCTCCCTCGGCTCCCCCTCATGCTCCCCATGATGTTCCCTGCCTCCGCTCCCCAACATGCTCCAGGCCTGATGTTCTCTCCCTCCGCTCCTCCACTTGCTCCAGTCCCGATGTTCCCTCCCTCCGCTCCCCCACATGCTCCAGTCCCGATGTTCTCTCCCTCCGCTCCCGCTCATGCTCCAGTCCCGATGTTCTCTCCCTCCGCTCCCCCACATGCTCCAGACCTGATGTTCTCTCCATCTGCTCCCCCACATGCTCCAGTCCCGATGTTCTCTCCCTCCGCTCCCCCACATGCTCCAGTCCTGATGTTCTCTCCCTCCGCTCCCCCACATGCTCCAGTCCCGATGTTCTCTACCTCCACTCCCCCACATGCTCCCTATGATGTTCTCTCCCTCCGATCCCCCACATGCTCCCCATGCTGTTCTCTTCCTCCGCTGCTCCACATGCTCCAGTCCCGATGTTCTCTCCCTCCTCTCCCTCACATGCTCCAGTCCCGATGTTCTCTCCCTCCACTCTCTCACATGCTCCAGTCCCGATGTTCTCTCCCTCCGCTCCCCCACATGCTCCAGTCCTGATGTTCTCTCCCTCCGCTCCCTCACATGCTCCAGTCCCGATGTTCTCTCCCTCCACTCCCCCACATGCTCCCGATGATGTTCTCTCCATCCGATCCCCCACATGCTCCCCATGATGTTCTCTTCCTCCGCTCCTCCACATGCTCCAGTCCCGATGTTCTCTCCCTCCTCTCCCTCACATGCTCCAGTCCCGATGTTCTCTCCCTCCGCTCTCTCACATGCTCCAGTCCCGATGTTGTCTCCCTCTGCTCCCCCACATGCTCCAGTCCCGATGTTATCTCCCTCCGCTCCCCCACAAAGTCCAGTCCCGATGTTGTCTCCCTCCGCTCCCCCTCATGCTCCAGACCCGATATTCTCTGCCTCCGCTCCACCACATGCTCCAGTCCTGATGTTCTCTCCCTCCGCTCCCCCACATGCTCCAGTCCTCATGTTCTCTCCCTCCACTCCCCCACATGCTCCAGGCGCGATGTTCTCTCCCTCCACTCCCCCACATGCTCCAGACCCGATGTTCTCTCCCTCCGCTCCCCCACATGCTCCAGTCCTGATGTTCTCTCCCTCCGCTCCCCCACATGCTCCAGTCCCGTTGTTCTCTCCCTGCGCTCCCTCTCATGCTCCAGTCCTGATGTTCTCTCCCTCCGCTCCCCCGCACGCTCCATTCCCGAAGTTCTCTCCCTCCGCTCCTCCACGTTCTCCAGTCCCGATGATCTCTCCCTCCACTCCCCCACATGCTCCAGTCCCGATGATCTCTCCGTCAGCTCCCCCTCATGCTCCAGTCCTGATATTCTCTCCCTCCGCTCCCCCACATGCTCCAGTCCCGATGTTCTCCCCCTCCGCTCCCCCACATGCTCCCCATGATGTTCTCTCCCTCCAATCCACCACATGCTCCCCATGATGTTCTCTCCCTCCGCTCTCTCACATGCCCCAGTCCCGATGTTCTCTCCCTCCGCTCCCCCACAAAATCCAGTCCCGATGTTCTCTCCCTCCGCTCCCCCTCATGCTCCAGTCCCGATGTTCTCTCCTTCCGCTCCCCCACATGCTCCAGTCCCGATGTTCTCTCCCTCCGCTCTCTCACATGCTCCAGTCCTGATGTTCTCTCCCTCCACTCCCCCACATGCTCCAGTCCAGATGTTCTCTCCCTCCGCTCCCACTCATGCTCCAGTCCTGATGTTCTCTACCTCCACTCCCCCACATGCTCCAGTCCCAATGTTCTCTCCCTCCACTCCCCCACATGCTGCAGTCCTGAGGTTCTCTCCCTCCGCTCCCCCACATGCTCCATCCTGATGTTCTCTCTCTCCGCTCCCCCACATGCTCCCCATGATGCTCTCTCCCTCCGCACCCCCACATGCTCCAGTCCCAATGTTCTCTCCCTCCACTCCCCCACATGCTCCAGTCCCGATGTTCTCTCCCTCCGCTCCCCCACATGCTCCAGTCCCGATGTTCTCTCCCTTCGCTCCCTCACATGCTCCCCATAATGTTCTCTCCCTCCGCTCCCCCACATGCTCCAGTCCTGATGTTCTCTCCCTCCGCTCCCCCACATGCTCCAGTCCTGATGTTCTCTCCCTCCGCTCCTCCTCATGCTCCAGTCCTGATTTTCTCTCCCTCCGCTCCTCCACATGCTCTCGTCCTGATGTTCTCTCCCTCCACCCCCCCACATGCTCCAGTCCTGATGATCTCTCCCTCCACTCCCCCACATGCTCCAGCCCTGATGTTCTCTCCCTCCGCTCCCCCACATGCTCCAGTCCCGATGTTCTCTCCCTCCGCTCCCCCTCATGCTCCAGTCCCGATGTTCTCTCCCTCCGCTCCCTCACATGCTCCTCATGATGTTCTCTCCCTCGGCTCCCCCTCATGCTCCCCATGATGTTCCCTGCCTCCGCTCCCCAACATGCTCCAGGCCTGATGTTCTCTCCCTCCGCTCCTCCACTTGCTCCAGTCCCGATGTTCCCTCCCTCCGCTCCCCCACATGCTCCAGTCCCGATGTTCTCTCCCTCCGCTCCCCCGCACGCTCCATTCCCGAAGTTCTCTCCCTCCGCTCCTCCACGTTCTCCAGTCCCGATGATCTCTCCCTCCACTCCCCCACATGCTCCAGTCCCGATGATCTCTCCGTCAGCTCCCCCTCATGCTCCAGTCCTGATATTCTCTCCCTCCGCTCCCCCACATGCTCCAGTCCCGATGTTCTCCCCCTCCGCTCCCCCACATGCTCCCCATGATGTTCTCTCCCTCCAATCCACCACATGCTCCCCACGATGTTCTCTTCCTCCGCTCCTCCACATGCTCCAGTCTCGATGTTCTCTCCCTCCACTGCCCCTCATGCTCCAGTCCCGATGTTCTCTCCCTCCTCTCCCTCACATGCTCCAGTCCCGATGTTCTCTCCCTCCACTCTCTCACATGCCCCAGTCCCGATTTTCTCTCCCTCCGCTCCCCCACAAAATCCAGTCCCGATGTTCTCTCCCTCCGCTCCCCCTCATGCTCCAGTCCCGATGTTCTCTCCCTCCGCTCTCTCACATGCTCCAGTCCTGATGTTCTCTCCCTCCACTCCCCCACATGCTCCAGTCCAGATGTTCTCTCCCTCCACTCCCCCACATGCTCCAGTCGCGATGTTCTCTCCCTCCGCTCCCTCACATGCTCCAGTCGCGATGTTCTCTCCCTCCGCTCCCTCACATGCTCCAGTCCTGATGTTCTCTCCCTCCGCTCCCCCACATGCTCCAGTCCTGATGTTCTCTCCCTCCGCTCCCCCACATGCTCCAGTCCTGATGTTCTCTCCCTCCGCTCCCACTCATGCTCCAGTCCTGATGTTCTCTACCTCCACTCCCCCACATGCTCCAGTCCCAATGTTCTCTCCCTCCGCTCCCCCACATGCTGCAGTCCTGAGGTTCTCTCCCTCCGCTCCCCCACATGCTCCATCCTGATGTTCTCTCTCTCCGCTCCCCCACATGCTCCCCATGATGCTCTCTCCCTCCGCACCCCCACATGCTCCAGTCCCAATGTTCTCTCCCTCCACTCCCCCACATGCTCCAGTCCCGATGTTCTCTCCCTCCGCTCCCCCACATGCTCCAGTCCCGATGTTCTCTCCCTTCGCTCCCTCACATGCTCCCCATAATGTTCTCTCCCTCCGCTCCCCCACATGCTCCAGTCCTGATGTTCTCTCCCTCCGCTCCCCCACATGCTCCAGTCCTGATGTTCTCTCCCTCCGCTCCTCCTCATGCTCCAGTCCTGATTTTCTCTCCCTCCGCTCCTCCACATGCTCTCGTCCTGATGTTCTCTCCCTCCACCCCCCCACATGCTCCAGTCCTGATGATCTCTCCCTCCACTCCCCCACATGCTCCAGCCCTGATGTTCTCTCCCTCCGCTCCCTCTCATGCTCCAGTCCCGATGTTCTCTCCCTCCGCTCCCTCACATGCTCCTCATGATGTTCTCTCCCTCGGCTCCCCCTCATGCTCCCCATGATGTTCCCTGCCTCCGCTCCCCAACATGCTCCAGGCCTGATGTTCTCTCCCTCCGCTCCTCCACTTGCTCCAGTCCCGATGTTCCCTCCCTCCGCTCCCCCACATGCTCCAGTCCCGATGTTCTCTCCCTCCGCTCCCGCTCATGCTCCAGTCCCGATGTTCTCTCCCTCCGCTCCCCCACATGCTCCAGACCTGATGTTCTCTCCATCTGCTCCCCCACATGCTCCAGTCCCGATGTTCTCTCCCTCCGCTCCCCCACATGCTCCAGTCCTGATGTTCTCTCCCTCCGCTCCCCCACATGCTCCAGTCCCGATGTTCTCTACCTCCACTCCCCCACATGCTCCCTATGATGTTCTCTCCCTCCGATCCCCCACATGCTCCCCATGCTGTTCTCTTCCTCCGCTGCTCCACATGCTCCAGTCCCGATGTTCTCTCCCTCCTCTCCCTCACATGCTCCAGTCCCGATGTTCTCTCCCTCCACTCTCTCACATGCTCCAGTCCCGATGTTCTCTCCCTCCGCTCCCCCACATGCTCCAGTCCTGATGTTCTCTCCCTCCGCTCCCTCACATGCTCCAGTCCCGATGTTCTCTCCCTCCACTCCCCCACATGCTCCCGATGATGTTCTCTCCATCCGATCCCCCACATGCTCCCCATGATGTTCTCTTCCTCCGCTCCTCCACATGCTCCAGTCCCGATGTTCTCTCCCTCCTCTCCCTCACATGCTCCAGTCCCGATGTTCTCTCCCTCCGCTCTCTCACATGCTCCAGTCCCGATGTTGTCTCCCTCTGCTCCCCCACATGCTCCAGTCCCGATGTTATCTCCCTCCGCTCCCCCACAAAGTCCAGTCCCGATGTTGTCTCCCTCCGCTCCCCCTCATGCTCCAGACCCGATATTCTCTGCCTCCGCTCCACCACATGCTCCAGTCCTGATGTTCTCTCCCTCCGCTCCCCCACATGCTCCAGTCCTCATGTTCTCTCCCTCCACTCCCCCACATGCTCCAGGCGCGATGTTCTCTCCCTCCACTCCCCCACATGCTCCAGACCCGATGTTCTCTCCCTCCGCTCCCCCACATGCTCCAGTCCTGATGTTCTCTCCCTCCGCTCCCCCACATGCTCCAGTCCCGTTGTTCTCTCCCTGCGCTCCCTCTCATGCTCCAGTCCTGATGTTCTCTCCCTCCGCTCCTCCACGTTCTCCAGTCCCGATGATCTCTCCCTCCACTCCCCCACATGCTCCAGTCCCGATGATCTCTCCGTCAGCTCCCCCTCATGCTCCAGTCCCGATGTTCTCCCCCTCCGCTCCCCCACATGCTCCCCATGATGTTCTCTCCCTCCAATCCACCACATGCTCCCCATGATGTTCTCTCCCTCCGCTCTCTCACATGCCCCAGTCCCGATGTTCTCTCCCTCCGCTCCCCCACAAAATCCAGTCCCGATGTTCTCTCCCTCCGCTCCCCCTCATGCTCCAGTCCCGATGTTCTCTCCTTCCGCTCCCCCACATGCTCCAGTCCCGATGTTCTCTCCCTCCGCTCTCTCACATGCTCCAGTCCTGATGTTCTCTCCCTCCACTCCCCCACATGCTCCAGTCCAGATGTTCTCTCCCTCCGCTCCCACTCATGCTCCAGTCCTGATGTTCTCTACCTCCACTCCCCCACATGCTCCAGTCCCAATGTTCTCTCCCTCCACTCCCCCACATGCTGCAGTCCTGAGGTTCTCTCCCTCCGCTCCCCCACATGCTCCATCCTGATGTTCTCTCTCTCCGCTCCCCCACATGCTCCCCATGATGCTCTCTCCCTCCGCACCCCCACATGCTCCAGTCCCAATGTTCTCTCCCTCCACTCCCCCACATGCTCCAGTCCCGATGTTCTCTCCCTCCGCTCCCCCACATGCTCCAGTCCCGATGTTCTCTCCCTTCGCTCCCTCACATGCTCCCCATAATGTTCTCTCCCTCCGCTCCCCCACATGCTCCAGTCCTGATGTTCTCTCCCTCCGCTCCCCCACATGCTCCAGTCCTGATGTTCTCTCCCTCCGCTCCTCCTCATGCTCCAGTCCTGATTTTCTCTCCCTCCGCTCCTCCACATGCTCTCGTCCTGATGTTCTCTCCCTCCACCCCCCCACATGCTCCAGTCCTGATGATCTCTCCCTCCACTCCCCCACATGCTCCAGCCCTGATGTTCTCTCCCTCCGCTCCCCCACATGCTCCAGTCCCGATGTTCTCTCCCTCCGCTCCCCCTCATGCTCCAGTCCCGATGTTCTCTCCCTCCGCTCCCTCACATGCTCCTCATGATGTTCTCTCCCTCGGCTCCCCCTCATGCTCCCCATGATGTTCCCTGCCTCCGCTCCCCAACATGCTCCAGGCCTGATGTTCTCTCCCTCCGCTCCTCCACTTGCTCCAGTCCCGATGTTCCCTCCCTCCGCTCCCCCACATGCTCCAGTCCCGATGTTCTCTCCCTCCGCTCCCGCTCATGCTCCAGTCCCGATGTTCTCTCCCTCCGCTCCCCCACATGCTCCAGACCTGATGTTCTCTCCATCCGCTCCCCCACATGCTCCAGTCCCGATGTTCTCTCCCTCCGCTCCCCCACATGCTCCAGTCCTGATGTTCTCTCCCTCCGCTCCCCCACATGCTCCAGTCCCGATGTTCTCTACCTCCACTCCCCCACATGCTCCCTATGATGTTCTCTCCCTCCGATCCCCCACATGCTCCCCATGATGTTCTCTTCCTCCGCTGCTCCACATGCTCCAGTCCCGATGTTCTCTCCCTCCTCTCCCTCACATGCTCCAGTCCCGATGTTCTCTCCCTCCACTCTCTCACATGCTCCAGTCCCGATGTTGTCTCCCTCCGCTCCCCCACATGCTCCAGTCCCGATGTTATCTCCCTCCGCTCCCCCACAAAATCCAGTCCCGATGTTGTCTCCCTCCGCTCCCCCTCATGCTCCAGTCCCGATGTTCTCACCTTTCGCTCCCCCACATGCTCCAGTCCCGATGTTCTCTGACCCCGCTCCCCCACATGCTCCAGTCCTGATGTTCTCTCCCTCCGCTCCCACACATGCTCCAGTCCTGATGAACTCTCCCTCCGCTCCCCCACAAGCTCCAGTCCTGATGTTCTCTCCCTCCACTCCCCCACATGCTCCAGTCCCGATGTTCACTCCTTCCGCTCCCCCACATGCTCCAGGCCTGATGTTCTCTCCCTCCGCTCCCTGCACATGCTCCCCATGATGTTCTCTCCCTCCGCTCCCCCACATGCTCCAGTCCCAATGTTCTCTCCCTCCGCTCCCTCCACATGCTCCCCATGATGTTCTCTCCCTCCGCTCCCCCACATGCTCCAATCCCGATGTTCTCTCCCTCCGCTCCCCCTCATGCTCCAGTCCCGATGTTCTCTCCCTCCGCTCCCTCACATGCTCCCCATGATGTTCTCTCCCTCCACTCCCCCACACGCTCCATTCCCGATGTTCTCTCCCTCTGCTCCCCCACACGCTCCAGTCCCGATATTCTCTCCCTCCGCTCCCTCACATGCTCCAGTCCCGGTGTTCTCTCCCTCCGCTCCCCCACATGCTCCAGTCCCGATGTTCTCTCCCTCCGTTCCCCCACATGCTCCAGTCCTGATGTTCTCTCCCTCCGCTCCCCCACATGCTCCAGTCCCGATGTTCTCTCCCTCCGCTCCTCCACATGCTCCAGCCCCAATGCTCTCTCCCTCTACTCCCCCACATGCTCCAGTCCCGATGTTCTCTCCCTCCACTCCCCCACATGCTCCAGACCTGATTTTCTCTCCCTCCACTTCCCCACATGCTCCAGTCCTGATGTTCTCTCCCTCCGCTCTCCCACTTGCTCGAGTCCTGATGTTCTCTGCCCCCGCTCCCCCACGTGCTCCAGTCCTGATGTTCTCTCCCTCCACTCCCCCACGTGCTCCAGTCCTGATGTTCTCTCCCTCCGCCCCCCCGCTTGCTCCAGTCCCGATGTTCTCTCCCTCCACTCCCCCACATGCTCCAGTCCCGATGTTCTCTCCCTCCGCTCCCCCACTTGCTCCAGTACTGATGTTCTCTCCCTCCGCTCCCCCACTGCTCCAGTCCTGATGTTCTCTCCCTCCGCTCCCACACATGCTCCAGTCCCGATGTTCTCTCCCTCCGCTCCCCCACATGCACCAGTCCCGATGTTCTCTCCCTCCGCTCCCCCACATGCTCCAGTCCCGATGTTCTCTCCCTGCGCTCCCTCTCATGCTCCAGTCCTGATGTTCTCTCCCTCCGCTCCCCCGCACGCTCCATTCCCGAAGTTCTCTCCCTCCGGTCCTCCACGTTCTCCAGTCCCGATGATCTCTCCCTCCGCTCCCCCACATGCTCCAGTCCCGATGATCTCTCCGTCAGCTCCCCCTCATGCTCCAGTCCTGATATTCTCTCCCTCCGCTCCCCGACATGCTCCAGTCCCGATGTTCTCCCCCTCCGCTCCCCCACATGCTCCAGTCCCGATGTTCTCTCCCTCCTCTCCCTCACATGCTCCAGTCCCGATGTTCTCTCCCTCCTCTCTCTCACATGCTCCAGTCCCGATATTGTCTCCCTCCGCTCCCCCACATGCTCCAGTCCCGATGTTATCTCCCTCCGCTCCCCCACAAAATCCAGTCCCGATGTTGTCTCCCTCCGCTCCCCCTCATGCTCCAGTCCCGATGTTCTCACCTTTCGCTCCCCCACATGCTCCAGTCCCGATGTTCTCTGACCCCGTTCCCCCACATGCTCCAGTCCCGATGTTCTCTCCCTCCGCTCCCACACATGCTCCAGTCCTGATGAACTCTCCCTCCGCTCCCCCACAAGCTCCAGTCCTGATGTTCTCTCCCTCCACTCCCCCACATGCTCCAGTCCCGATGTTCTCTCCCTCCGCTCCCCCACATGCTCCAGGCCTGATGTTCTCTCCCTCCACTCCCCCACATGCTCCCCATGATGTTCTCTCCCTCCGCTCCCCCACATGCTCCAATCCCGATGTTCTCTCCCTCCGCTCCCCCTCATGCTCCAGTCCCGATGTTCTCTCCCTCCGCTCCCTCACATGCTCCCCATGATGTTCTCTCCCTCCGCTCCCCCTCACATGCTCCAGTCCCGATGTTCTCTCCCTCCGCTCCCCCACACGCTCCAGTCCCGATATTCTCTGCCTCCACTCCCCCACATGCTCCAGACCCGATGTCCTCTCCCTCCGCTCCCCCACATGCTCCAGTCCCAATGTTCTCTCCCTCTGCTCCCCCTCATGCTCCAGTCCCGATGTTCTCTCCCTCCGCTCCTCCACATGCTCCAGTCCTGATGTTCTCTCCCTCCGCTCCCCCACATGCTCCAGTCCTGATGTTCTCTCCCTCCGCTCCCCCACATGCTCCAGTCCCGATGTTCTCTCCCTCCGCTCCCCCACATGCTCCAGGCCTGATGTTCTCTCCCTCCGCTCCCCCACATGCTCCAGTCCCAATGTTCTCTCCCTCCGCTCCTCCACATGCTCCAGACCTGATGTTCTCTCCCTCCGCTCCCCCTCATGCTCCAGACCTGATGTTCTCTCCCTCCACTCCCCCTCATGCTCCAGTCCCGATGTTCTCTCCCTCCGCTCCCCCACATGCTCCAGACATGATGTTCTCTCCCTCCGCTCCCCCTCATGCTCCAGTCCCGATGTTCTCTCCCTCCGCTCCCCCACATGCTCCAGACATGATGTTCTCTCCCTCCGCTCCCCCACATGCTCCAGTCCCGATGTTCTCTCCCTCCGCTCCCCCACATGCTCCAGTCCTGATGTTCTCTCCCTCCGCTCCCTCACATGCTCCAGTCCCGATGTTCTCTCCCTCCACTCCCCCACATGCTCCCTATGATGTTCTCTCCCTCCGATCCCCCACATGTTCCCCATGATGTTCTCCTCCTCCGCTCCCCCTCATGCTCCAGACCCCATATTCTCTGCCTCCGCTCCACCACATGCTCCAGTCCTCATGTTCTCTCCCTCCGCTCCCCCACATGCTCCAGTCCTCATGTTCTCTCCCTCCACTCCCCCACATGCTCCAGGCGCGATGTTCTCTCCCTCCGCTCCCCCACATGCTCCAGACCCGATGTTCTCTCCCTCCGCTCCCCCACATGCTCCAGTCCCGATGTTCTCTCCCTCTGCTCCCCCTCATGCTCCAGTCCCGATGTTCTCTCCCTCCGCTCCTCCACATGCTCCAGTCCTGATGTTCTCTCCCTCCGCTCCCCCACATGCTCCAGTCCCGATGTTCTCTCCCTCCGCTCCCCCTCATGCTCCAGTCCCGATGTTCTCTCCCTCTGCTCCCCCACACGCTCCAGTCCCGATGTACTCTCCCTCCGCTCCTCCAAACGCTCCAGTCCCGATGTTCTCTCCCTCCGCTCCCCCTCATGCTCCAGTCCCGATGTTCTCTCCCTCCGCTCCCCCACACGCTCCAGTCCCAATGTTCTCTCCCTCCGCTCCCCCAAACGCTCCAGTCACGATGATCTCTCCCTTCGCTCCCCCACAGGCTCCAGTCCCGATGTTCTCTCCCTCCGCTCCCCTCACGCTCCAGTCCTGATGTTCTCTCCCTCCGCTCCCCCTCATGCTCCAGTCCCGATGTTCTCTCCCTCCGCTCCCCCTCATGCTCCAGTCCCGATGATCTCTCCCTCCGCTCCCCCACATGTTCCAGTCCCGATGATCTCTCCGTCAGCTCCCCATCATGCTCCAGTCCCGATGTTCTCTCCCTCTGCTCCCCCACATGCTCCAGTCCTGATGTTCTCTCCCTCCGCTCCCCCTCATGCTCCAGTCCCGATGTTCTCTCCCTCCGCTCCCCCACATGCTCCAGACCTGATGTTCTCTCCCTCCGCTCCCCCACATGCTCCAGTCCTGATGTTCTCTCCCTCCGCTCCCCCACATGCTCCAGTCCTGATGTTCTCTCCCTCCGCTCCCCCACATGCTCCAGTCCCGATGTTCTCTCCCTCCGCTCCCCCACATGCTCCCTATGATGTTCTCTCCCTCCGATCCCCCACATGCTCCCCATGATGTTCTCTTCCTCCGCTCCTCCACATGCTCCAGTCCCGATGTTCTCTCCCTCCACTGCCCCTCATGCTCCAGTCCCGATGTTCTCTCCTTCCGCGCCCCCACATGCTCCAGTCCCGATGTTCTCTCCCTCCGCTCCCCTACATGGTCCAGTCCCGATGTCGTCTCCCTCCGCTCCCCCTCATGCTCCAGTCCCGATGTTCTCTCCTTCCGCGCCCCCACATGCTCCAGTCCCGATGTTCTCTGCCTCCGCTCCCCCAAATGCTCCAGTCCCGATGTTCTCTCCCTCCGCTCCCACACATGCTCCAGTCCTGATGTTCTCTACCTCCACTCCCCCACATGCTCCAGCCCCAATGTTATCTCCCTCCGCTCCCCCACATGGTGCAGTCCTGAGGTTCTCTCCCTCCGCTCCTCCACATGCTCCAATCCTGATGTTCTCTCCCTCCGCTCCCCCACATGCTCCAGTCCCGATGTTCTCGACCTCTGCTCCCCCTCATGCTCCAGTCCCGATGTTGTCTCCCTCCGCTCCTCCACATGCTCCAGTCCTGATGTTCTCTCCCTCCGCTCCCCCACATGCTCCAGTCCCGATGTTCTCTCCCTCTGCTCCCCCTCATGCTCCAGTCCCGATGTTCTCTCCCTCCGCTCCTCCACATGCTCCAGACCCGATGTTCTCTCCCTCCGCTCCCTCACATGCTCCAGTCCCGATGTTCACTCCCTCCGCTCCCCCACATTCTCCAGTCCCGATGTTCTCTCCCTCCGCTCCCCCACACGCTCCAGCCCCAATGTTCTCTCCCTGTGCTCCCCCAAACGCTCCAGTCCCGATGTTCTCTCCCTCCGCTCCACCTCATGCTCCAGTCCTGATGTTCTCTCCCTTCGCTCCCCCACAGGCTCCAGTCCTGATGTTCTCTCCCTCCGCTCCCACACATGCTCCAGTCCTGATGTTCTCTCCCTGCGCTCCCCCACATGCTCCAGTCCTGATGTTCTCTCCCTCCGCTCCCCCACATGCTCCAGTCCCAATGTTCTCTCCCTCCGCTCCTCCACATGCTCCAGACCTGATGTTCTCTCCCTCCGCTCCCCCTCATGCACCAGTCCCGATGTTCTCTCCCTCCGCTCCCCCACATGCTCCAGACCTGATGTTCTCTCCCTCCACTCCCCCTCATGCTCCAGTCCCGATGTTCTCTCCCTCCGCTCCCCCACATGCTCCAGACATGATGTTCTCTCCCTCCGCTCCCCCTCATGCTCCAGTCCCGATGTTCTCTCCCTCCGCTCCCCCACATGCTCCAGACATGATGTTCTCTCCCTCCGCTCCCCCACATGCTCCAGTCCCGATGTTCTCTCCCTCCGCTCCCCCACATGCTCCAGTCCTGATGTTCTCTCCCTCCGCTCCCTCACATGCTCCAGTCCCGATGTTCTCTCCCTCCACTCCCCCACATGCTCCCTATGATGTTCTCTCCCTCCGATCCCCCACATGTTCCCCATGATGTTCTCCTCCTCCGCTCCTCCACATGCTCCAGTCCCGATGTTGTCTCCCTCCGCTCCCCCTCATGCTCCAGACCCCATATTCTCTGCCTCCGCTCCACCACATGCTCCAGTCCTGATGTTCTCTCCCTCCGCTCCCCCACATGCTCCAGTCCTCATGTTCTCTCCCTCCACTCCCCCACATGCTCCAGGCGCGATGTTCTCTCCCTCCACTCCCCCACATGCTCCAGACCCGATGTTCTCTCCCTCCGCTCCCCCACATGCTCCAGTCCCGATGTTCTCTCCCTCTGCTCCCCCTCATGCTCCAGTCCCGATGTTCTCTCCCTCCGCTCCTCCACATGCTCCAGTCCTGATGTTCTCTCCCTCCGCTCCCCCACATGCTCCAGTCCCGATGTTCTCTCCCTCCGCTCCCCCTCATGCTCCAGTCCCGATGTTCTCTCCCTCTGCTCCCCCACACGCTCCAGTCCCGATGTACTCTCCCTCCGCTCCTCCAAACGCTCCAGTCCCGATGTTCTCTCCCTCCGCTCCCCCTCATGCTCCAGTCCCGATGTTCTCTCCCTCCGCTCCCCCACACGCTCCAGTCCCAATGTTCTCTCCCTCCGCTCCCCCAAACGCTCCAGTCACGATGATCTCTCCCTTCGCTCCCCCACAGGCTCCAGTCCCGATGTTCTCTCCCTCCGCTCCCCTCACGCTCCAGTCCTGATGTTCTCTCCCTCCGCTCCCCCTCATGCTCCAGTCCCGATGTTCTCTCCCTCCGCTCCCCCTCATGCTCCAGTCCCGATGATCTCTCCCTCCGCTCCCCCACATGTTCCAGTCCCGATGATCTCTCCGTCAGCTCCCCATCATGCTCCAGTCCCGATGTTCTCTCCCTCTGCTCCCCCACATGCTCCAGTCCTGATGTTCTCTCCCTCCGCTCCCCCTCATGCTCCAGTCCCGATGTTCTCTCCCTCCGCTCCCCCACATGCTCCAGACCTGATGTTCTCTCCCTCCGCTCCCCCACATGCTCCAGTCCTGATGTTCTCTCCCTCCGCTCCCCCACATGCTCCAGTCCTGATGTTCTCTCCCTCCGCTCCCCCACATGCTCCAGTCCCGATGTTCTCTCCCTCCGCTCCCCCACATGCTCCCTATGATGTTCTCTCCCTCCGATCCCCCACATGCTCCCCATGATGTTCTCTTCCTCCGCTCCTCCACATGCTCCAGTCCCGATGTTCTCTCCCTCCACTGCCCCTCATGCTCCAGTCCCGATGTTCTCTCCTTCCGCGCCCCCACATGCTCCAGTCCCGATGTTCTCTCCCTCCGCTCCCCTACATGGTCCAGTCCCGATGTCGTCTCCCTCCGCTCCCCCTCATGCTCCAGTCCCGATGTTCTCTCCTTCCGCGCCCCCACATGCTCCAGTCCCGATGTTCTCTGCCTCCGCTCCCCCAAATGCTCCAGTCCCGATGTTCTCTCCCTCCGCTCCCACACATGCTCCAGTCCTGATGTTCTCTACCTCCACTCCCCCACATGCTCCAGCCCCAATGTTATCTCCCTCCGCTCCCCCACATGGTGCAGTCCTGAGGTTCTCTCCCTCCGCTCCTCCACATGCTCCAATCCTGATGTTCTCTCCCTCCGCTCCCCCACATGCTCCAGTCCCGATGTTCTCGACCTCTGCTCCCCCTCATGCTCCAGTCCCGATGTTGTCTCCCTCCGCTCCTCCACATGCTCCAGTCCTGATGTTCTCTCCCTCCGCTCCCCCACATGCTCCAGTCCCGATGTTCTCTCCCTCTGCTCCCCCTCATGCTCCAGTCCCGATGTTCTCTCCCTCCGCTCCTCCACATGCTCCAGACCCGATGTTCTCTCCCTCCGCTCCCTCACATGCTCCAGTCCCGATGTTCACTCCCTCCGCTCCCCCACATTCTCCAGTCCCGATGTTCTCTCCCTCCGCTCCCCCACACGCTCCAGCCCCAATGTTCTCTCCCTGTGCTCCCCCAAACGCTCCAGTCCCGATGTTCTCTCCCTCCGCTCCACCTCATGCTCCAGTCCTGATGTTCTCTCCCTTCGCTCCCCCACAGGCTCCAGTCCTGATGTTCTCTCCCTCCGCTCCCACACATGCTCCAGTCCTGATGTTCTCTCCCTGCGCTCCCCCACATGCTCCAGTCCTGATGTTCTCTCCCTCGCCTCCCCCACATGCTCCCTGTGATGTTCTCTCCCTCTGATCCCCCACATGCTCCCCATGATGTTCTCTCCCTCCGCTCCCCCACATGCTCCAATCCCGATGTTCTCTCCCTCTGCTCCCCCTCATGCTCCAGTCCCGATGTTCTCTCCCTCCGCTCCCTCACATGCTCCCCATGATGTTCTCTCCCTCCGCTCCCCCACACGCTCCAGTCCCGATGTTCTCTCCCTCCGCTCCCCCACACGCTCCAGTCCCGATATTCTCTGCCTCCACTCCCCCACATGCTCCAGACCCGATGTTCTCTCCCTCCGCTCCCCCACATGCTCCAGTCCCGATGTTCTCTCCCTCTGCTCCCCCTCATGCTCCAGTCCCGATGTTCTCTCCCTCCGCTCCTCCACATGCTCCAGTCCTGATGTTCCCTCCCTCCGCTCCCCCACATGCTCCAGTCCCGATGTTCTCTCCCTCCGCTCCCACACATGCACCAGTCCTGATGAACTCACCCTCCACTCCCCCACATGCTCCAGTCCTGATGTTCTCTCCCTCCGCTCCCCCACATGCTCCAGTCCCGATGTTCTCTCCCTCCGCTCCCCCACATGCTCCAGGCCTGATGTTCTCTCCCTCCGCTCCCCCACATGCTCCAGTCCCAATGTTCTCTCCCTCCGCTCCTCCACATGCTCCAGACCTGATGTTCTCTCCCTCCGCTCCCCCTCATGCACCAGTCCCGATGTTCTCTCCCTCCGCTCCCCCACATGCTCCAGACCCGATGTTCTCTCCCTCCACTCCCCCTCATGCTCCAGTCCCGATGTTCTCTCCCTCCGCTCCCCCACATGCTCCAGACATGATGTTCTCTCCCTCCGCTCCCCCACATGCTCCAGTCCCGATGTTCTCTCCCTCCGCTCCCCCACATGCTCCAGTCCTGATGTTCTCTCCCTCCGCTCCCTCACATGCTCCAGTCCCGATGTTCTCTCCCTCCACTCCCCCACATGCTCCCTATGATGTTCTCTCCCTCCGATCCCCCACATGCTCCCCATGATGTTCTCTTCCTCCGCTCCTCCACATGCTCCAGTCCCGATGTTCTCTCCCTCCTCTCCCTCACATGCTCCAGTCCCGATGTTCTCTCCCTCCGCTCTCTCACATGCTCCAGTCCCGATGTTGTCTCCCTCTGCTCCCCCACATGCTCCAGTCCCGATGTTGTCTTCCTCCGCTCCCCCTCATGCTCCAGACCCGATATTCTCTGCCTCCGCTCCACCACATGCTCCAGTCCCGATGTTCTCTCCCTCCGCTCCCCCACATGCTCCAGTCCTCATGTTCTCTCCCTCCACTCCCCCACATGCTCCAGGCGCGATGTTCTCTCCCTCCACTCCCCCACATGCTCCAGACCCAATGTTCTCTCCCTCCGCTCCCCCACATGCTCCAGTCCCGATGTTCTCTCCCTCCGCTCCTCCACATGCTCCAGTCCTGATGTTCTCTCCCTCCGCTCCCCCACATGCTCCAGTCCCGATGTTCTCTCCCTCCGCTCCCCCTCATGCTCCAGTCCCGATGTTCTCTCCCTCTGCTCCCCCACACGCTCCAGTCCCGATGTACTCTCCCTCCGCTCCTCCAAGCGCTCCAGTCCCGATGTTCTCTCCCTCCGCTCCCCCTCATGCTCCAGTCCTGATGTTCTCTCCCTCCGCTCCCCCACACGCTCCAGTCCCGATGTTCTCTCCCTCCGCTCCCCCAAACGCTCCAGTCACGATGATCTCTCCCTTCGCTCCCCCACAGGCTCCAGTCCCGATGTTCTCTCCATCCGCTCCTCCACGTGCTCCAGTCTCGATGTTCTCTCCCTCCGCTCCCCTCACGCTCCAGTCCCGATGTTCTCTCCCTCCGCTCCCCCTCATGCTCCAGTCCCGATGTTCTCTCCCTTCGCTCCCCCACAGGCTCCAGTCCCGATGTTCTCTCCCTCCGCTCCTCCACATTCTCCAGTCCCGATGATCTCTCCCTCCGCTCCCCCACATGCTCCAGTCCCGATGATCTCTCCGTCAGCTCCCCATCATGCTCCAGTCCCGATGTTCTCTCCCTCTGCTCCCCCACATGCTCCAGTCCTGATGTTCTCTCCCTCCGCTAACCCTCATGCTCCAGTCCCGATGTTCTCTCCCTCCGCTCCCCCACATGCTCCAGACCCGATGTTCTCTCCCTCCGCTCCCCCACATGCTCCAGTCCTGATGTTCTCTCCCTCCGCTCCCCCACATGCTCCAGTCCTGATGTTCTCTCCCTCCGCTCCCCCACATGCTCCAGTCCCGATGTTCTCTCCCTCCGCTCCCCCACATGCTCCCTATGATGTTCTCTCCCTCCGATCCCCCACATGCTCCCCATGATGTTCTCTTCCTCCGCTCCTCCACATGCTCCAGTCCCGATGTTCTCTCCCTCCACTGCCCCTCATGCTCCAGTCCCGATGTTCTCTCCCTCCTCTCCCTCACATGCTCCAGTCCCGATGTCATCTCCCTCCGCTCCCCCACAAAATCCAGTCCCGATGTGCTCTGCCTCCGCTCGCCCTCATGCTCCAGTCCTGATGTTCTCTACCTCCACTCCCCCACATGCTCCAGCCCCAATGTTATCTCCCTCCGCTCCCCCACATGGTGCAGTCCTGAGGTTCTCTCCCTCCGCTCCTCCACATGCTCCAATCCTGATGTTCTCTCCCTCCGCTCCCCCACATGCTCCAGTCCCGATGTTCTCTCCCTCCACTCCCCCACAAGCTCCAGTCCTGATGTTCTCTCCCTCCGCCCCCCCAAAATGCTCCAGTCCCGATATTCTCTCCCTCCGCTCCCCTACATGCTCCAGTCGCGATGTTCTCTCCCTCCACTCCCCCACATGCTCCAGTCCTGATGTTCTCTCCCTCCGCTACCCCACATGCTCCAGTCGCGATGTTCTCTCCCTCCACTCCCCCACATGCTCCAGTCCTGATGTTCTCTCCCTCCGCTACCCCACATGCTCCAGTCGCGATGTTCTCTCCTTCCACTCCCCCACATGCTCCAGACCCGATGTTCTCTCCCTCCGCTCCCCCACATGCTCCAGTCCCGATGTTCTCAACCTCTGCTCCCCCTCATGCTCCAGTCCCGATGTTCTCTCCCTCCGCTCCTCCACATGCTCCAGTCCCGATGTTCTCTCCCTCCGCTCCCCCACATGCTCCAGTCCCGATGTTCTCTCCCTCTGCTCCCCCTCATGCTCCAGTCCCGATGTTCTCTCCCTCCGCTCCTCCACATGCTCCAGACCCGATGTTCTCTCCCTCCGCTCCCTCACATGCTCCAGTCCCGATGTTCACTCCCTCCGCTCCCCCACATTCTCCAGTCCCGATGTTCTCTCCCTCCGCTCCCCCACACGCTCCAGCCCCAATGTTCTCTCCCTCTGCTCCCCCAAACGCTCCAGTCCCGATGTTCTCTCCCTCCGCTCCCCCTCATGCTCCAGTCCTGATGTTCTCTCCCTTCGCTCCCCCACAGGCTCCAGTCCTGATGTTCTCTCCCTCCGCTCCCACACATGCTCCAGTCCTGATGTTCTCTCCCTCCGCTCCCCCACATGCTCCAGTCCTGATGTTCTCTCCCTCGCCTCCCCCACATGCTCCCTGTGATGTTCTCTCCCTCTGATCCCCCACATGCTCCCCATGATGTTCTCTTCCTCCGCTCCTCCACATGCTCCAGTCCCGATGTTCTCTCCCTCCACTGCCCCTCATGCTCCAGTCCCGATGTTCTCTCCCTCCGCTCTCTCACATGCTCCAGTCCCGATGTTGTCTCCCTCCGCTCCCCCACATGCTCCAGTCCCGATGTTGCCTCCCTCCGCTCCCCCTCATGCTCCAGTCCCGATGTTCTCTCCTTCCGCTCCCCCACATGCTCCAGTCCCGATGTTCTCTGCCTCCGCTCCCCCACATGCTCCAGTCCCGATGTTCTCTCCCTCCGCTCCCACACATGCTCCAGTCCCGATGTTCTCTCCTTCCGCTCCCCCACATGCTCCAGTCCCGATGTTCTCTGCCTCCGCTCCCCCACATGCTCCAGTCCCGATGTTCTCTCCCTCCGCTCCCACACATGCTCCAGTCCCGATGTTCTCTCCCTCCGCTCCCCCACATGCTCCAGTCCTGATGTACTCTCCCTCCACTCCCCCACATGCTCCAGTCGCGATGTTCTCGCCCTCCGCTCTCCCACATGCTCCAGTCCCGATGTTCTCTCCCTCCACTCCCCCACAAGATCCAGTCCCGATGTTCTCTCCCTCCGCTCCCTCCCATGCTCCAGTCCTGATGTTCTCTCCCTCCGCTCCCCCACACGCTCCACTCCCGATCTTCTCTCCCTCCGCTCCCCCAAACGCTCCAGTCACGATGATCTCTCCCTTCGCTCCCCCACAGGCTCCAGTCCCGATGTTCTCTCCCTCCGCTCCTCCACATGCTGCAGTCCTGAGGTTCTCTCCCTCCGCTCCTCCACATGCTCCAATCCTGATGTTCTCTCCCTCCGCTCCCTCACATGCTCCAGTCCTGATGTTCTCTCCCTCCGCTCCCCCACATGCTCCAGTCCCGATGTTCTCTCCCTCCACTCCCCCACAAGCTCCAGTCCCGATGTTCTCTCCCTCCGCTCCCTCACATGCTCCAGTCCCGATGTTCTCTCCCTCTGCTCCCCCTCATGCTCCAGTCCCGATGTTCTCTCCCTCCGCTCCTCCACATGCTCCAGTCCCGATGTTCTCTCCCTCCGCTCCCCTACATGCTCCAGTCCCGATGTTATCTCCCTCCGCTCCCCCACAAAATCCAGTCCCGATGTTGTCTCCCTCCGCTCCCCCTCATGCTCCAGTCCCGATGTTCTCTCCCTCCACTGCCTCTCATGCTCCAGTCCCGATGTTCTCTCCCTCCGCTCTCTCACATGCTCCAGTCCCGATGTTGTCTCCCTCCGCTCCCCCACATGCTCCAGTCCCGATGTTGCCTCCCTCCGCTCCCCCTCATGCTCCAGTCCCGATGTTCTATCCTTCCGCTCCCCCACATGCTCCAGTCCCGATGTTCTCTGCCTCCGCTCCCCCACATGCTCCAGTCCCGATGTTCTCTCCCTCCGCTCCCCCACATGCTCCAGTCCTGATGTTCTCTCCCTCCACTCCCCCACATGCTCCAGTCGCGATGTTCTCGCCCTCCGCTCTCCCACATGCTCCAGTCCCGATGTTCTCTCCCTCCACTCCCCCACAAGCTCCAGTCCCGATGTTCTCTCCCTCCGCTCCCTCACATGCTCCAGTCCCGATGTTCTCTCCCTCCGCTCCCCCTCATGCTCCAGTCCCGATGTTCTCTGCCTCCGCTCCCCCACATTCTCCAGTCCCGATGTTCTCTCCCTCAGCTCCCCCTCATGCTCCAGTCCCGATGTTCTCACCCTCCGCTCCCCCAAACGCTCCAGTCCCGATGTTCTCTCCCTCCGCTCCCCCTCATGCTCCAGTCCTGATGTTCTCTCCCTCCGCTCCCCCACTTGCTCCAGTCCCGATGTTCTCTCCCTCCGCTCCCCCACACGCTCCAGTCCCGATGTTCTCTCCCTCCGCTCCCCCAAACGCTCCAGTCACGATGATCTCTCCCTTCGCTCCCCCACAGGCTCCAGTCCCGATGTTCTCTCCATCCGCTCCTCCACGTGCTCCAGTCTCGATGTTTTCTCCCTCCGCTCCCCTCACGCTCCAGTCCCGATGTTCTCTCCCTCCGCTCCCCCTCATGCTCCAGTCCCGATGTTCTCTCCCTTCGCTCCCCCACAGGCTCCAGTCCCGATGTTCTCTCCCTCCGCTCCTCCACATTCTCCAGTCCCGATGATCTCTCCCTCCGCTCCCCCACATGCTCCAGTCCCGATGATCTCTCCGTCAGCTCCCCCTCATGCTCCAGTCCCGATGTTCTCTCCCTCCGCTCCCCCACATGCTCCAGTCCTGATGTTCTCTCCCTCCGCTCCCCCACATGCTCCCTATGATGTTCTCTCCCTCCGATCCCCCACATGCTCCCCATGATGTTCTCTTCCTCCGCTCCCACACATGCTCCAGACCTGATGTTCTCTCCCTCCGCTCCCCCTCATGCTCCAGTCCCGATGTTCTCTCCCTCCGCTCCCCCACATGCTCCAGACCTGATGTTCTCTCCCTCCGCTCCCCCACATGCTCCAGACCTGATGTTCTCTCCCTCCGCTCCCCCACATGCTCCAGTCCTGATGTTCTCTCCCTCCGCTCCCCCACATGCTCCAGTCCCGATGTTCTCTCCCTCCGCTCCCCCACATGCTCCCTACGATGTTCTCTCCCTCCGATCCCCCACATGCTCCCCATGATGTTCTCTTCCTCCGCTCCTCCACATGCTCCAGTCCCGATGTTCTCTCCCTCCACTGCCCCTCATGCTCCAGTCCCGATGTTCTCTCCCTCCTCTCCCTCACATGCTCCAGTCCCGATGTTCTCTCCCTCCGCTCCCCTACATGCTCCAGTCCCGATGTTATCTCCCTCCGCTCCCCCACAAAATCCAGTCCCGATGTTGTCTCCCTCCGCTCCCCCTCATGCTCCAGTCCCGATGTTCTCTCCTTCCGCGCCCCCACATGCTCCAGTCCCGATGTTCTCTGCCTCCGCTCCCCCAAATGCTCCAGTCCCGATGTTCTCTCCCTCCGCTCCCACACATGCCCCAGACCTGATGTTCTCTCCCTCCGCTCCCCCACATGCTCCAGTCCTGATGTTCTCTCCCTCCGCTCCCCCTCATGCTCCAGTCCTGATGTTCTCTACCTCCACTCCCCCACATGCTCCAGCCCCAATGTTATCTCCCTCCGCTCCCCCACATGCTGCAGTCCTGAGGTTCTCTCCCTCCGCTCCTCCACATGCTCCAATCCTGATGTTCTCTCCCTCCGCTCCCCCACATGCTCCAGTCCTGGTGTTCTCTCCCTCCGCTCCCCCACATGCTCCAGTCCCGATGTTCTCTCCCTCCGCTCCCTCACATGCTCCAGTCCTGATGTTCTCTCCCTCCGCCCCCCCAAAATGCTCCAGTCCCGATATTCTCTCCCTCCGCTCCCCTACATGCTCCAGTCGCGATGTTCTCTCCCTCCACTCCCCCACATGCTCCAGTCCTGATGTTCTCTCCCTCCGCTACCCCACATGCTCCAGTCGCGATGTTCTCTCCCTCCACTCCCCCACATGCTCCCGTCCTGATGTTCTCTCCCTCCGCTCCCCCACATGCTCCAGACCCGATGTTCTCTCCCTCCGCTCCCCCACATGCTCCAGTCCCGATGTTCTCTCCCTCTGCTCCCCCTCATGCTCCAGTCCCGATGTTCTCTCCCTCCGCTCCTCCACATGCTCCAGTCCTGATGTTCTCTCCCTCCGCTCCCCCACATGCTCCAGTCCCGATGTTCTCTCCCTCTGCTCCCCGTCATGCTCCAGTCCCGATGTTCTCTCCCTCCGCTCCTCCACATGCTCCAGTCCTGATGTTCTCTCCCTCCGCTCCCTCACATGCTCCAGTCCCGATGTTCTCTCCCTCCGCTCCCCCACATTCTCCAGTCCCAATGTTCTCTCCCTCCGCTCCCCCACACGCTCCAGCCCCAATGTTCTCTCCCTCCGCTCCCCCAAACGCTCCAGTCCCGATGTTCTCTCCCTCCGCTCCCCCTCATGATCCAGTCCCGATGTTCTCTCCCTCCGCTCCTCCTCATTCTCCAGTCCCGATGATCTCTCCCTCCGCTCCCCCACATGCTCCAGTCCCGATGATCTCTCCGTCAGCTCCCCATCATGCTCCAGTCCCGATGTTCTCTCCCTCCGCTCCCCCACATGCTCCAGTCCTGATGTTCTCTCCCTCCGCTCCCCCACATGCTCCCTTTGATGTTCTCTCCCTCCGATCCCCCACATGCTCCCCATGATGTTCTCTTCCTCCGCTCCTCCACATGCTCCAGTCCCGATGTTCTCTCCCTCCACTGCCCCTCATGCTCCAGTCCCGATGTTCTCTCCCTCCGCTCTCTCACATGCTCCAGTCCCGATGTTGTCTCCCTCCGCTCCCGCACATGCTCCAGTCCCGATGTTCTCTCCTTCCGCTCCCCCACATGCTCCAGTCCCGATGTTCTCTGCCTCCGCTCCCCCACATGCTCCAGTCCCGATGTTCTCTCCCTCCGCTCCCACACATGCTCCAGTCCCGATGTTCTCTCCCTCCGCTCCCCCACATGCTCCAGTCCTGATGTTCTCTCCCTCCACTCCCCCACATGCTCCAGTCGCGATGTTCTTGCCCTCCGCTCCCTCACATGCTCCGGTCCTGATGTTCTCTCCCTCCGCTCCCCCACATGCTCCAGTCCTGATGTTCTCTCCCTCCGCTCCCCCTCATGCTCCAGTCCTGATGTTCTCTACCTCCACTCCCCCACATGCTCCAGTCTCAATGTTCTCTCCCTCCGCTCCCCCACATGCTGCAGTCCTGAGGTTCTCTCCCTTCGCTCCTCCACATGCTCCAATCCTGATGTTCTCTCCTTCCGCTCCCTCACATGCTCCAGTCCTGATGTTCTCTCCCTCCGCTCCCCCACATGCTCCAGTCCCGATGTTCTCTCCCTCCACTCCCCCACAAGCTCCAGTCCCGATGTTCACTCCCTCCGCTCCTCCTCACACTCCAGTCCCGATGTTCTCTCCCTCCGCTCCTCCACTTGCTCCAGTCCTGATGTCCTCTCCCTCCGCTCCCCCATATGCTCCAGTCCTGATGTTCTCTCCCTCCGCTCCCCCACATGCTCCAGTCCCGATGTTCTCTCCCTCCGCTCCCCCAGATGCTTCAGCCCTGATGTTCTCTCCTTCTGCTCCCCCACATGCTCCAGTCCCAATGTTCTCTCCCTCTGTCCCCCACATGCTGCAGTCCTGATGTTCTCTCCCTCCGCTCCCCCACATGCTCCAGTCCCGAAGTTCTCTCCCTCCGCTCCCCCTCATGCTCCAGTCCTGATGTTCTCTCCCTCCGCTCCCGCACACGCTCCAGTCCCGATGTCCTCTCCCTCCGCTCCCCCACTTGCTCCAGTCCCGATGTTCTCTCCCTCCGCTCCCCATCACGCTCCAGTCCCGATGTCCTCTCCCTACGCTCCCCCACATTCTCCAGTCCCGAAGTCCTCTCCCTCCGCTCCCCCACTTGCTCCAGTCCTGATGATCTCTCCCTCCACTCCCCCATATGCTCCAGTCCCGATGTTCTCTCCCTCCGCTACCCAACATGCTCCAGACCCGATGTTCTCTCCCTCCGCTCCCCCTCATGCTCCAGTCCCGATGTTCTCTCCCTCTGCTCCCCCACATGCTCCCCATGATGTTCTCTGCTTCCGCTCCCACACATGCTCCAGTCCCGATGTTCTCTCCCTCCGCTCCCTCACATGCTCCAGTCCCGATGTTCTCTCCCTCCGCTCCCCCTCATGCTCCAGTCCCGATGTTCTCTCCCTAAGCTCCCCCACATGCTCCAGTCCCGATGTTCTCTCCCTCCGCTCCCCCACATGCTCCAGTCCCGATGTTCTCTCCCTCCACTCCCCCACAAGCTCCAGTCCCGATGTTCTCTCCCTCCGCTCCCCCACATGCTCCAGTCCCGATGTTCTCTCCCTTCGCTCCCCCACATGCTCCAGTCCCGATGTTCTCTCCCTCCGCTCCCTCACATGCTCCAGTCCCGATGTTCTCTCCCTCCGCTCCCCCTCATGCTCCAGTCCCGATGTTCTCTCCCTAAGCTCCCCCACATGCTCCAGTCCCGATGTTCTCTCCCTCCGCTCCCCCACATGCTCCAGTCCTGATGTTCTCTCCCTCCGCTCCTCCACATGCTCCAGTTCTGATGTTCTCTCCCTCCGCTCCCTCACATGCTCCAGTCACGATCCTATCTCCCTCCGCTCCCCCACATTCTCCAGTCCCGATGCTCTCTCCCTCCGCTCCCCCACCCGCTCCAGTCCCGATGTTCTCTCCCTCCGCTCCCCCAAACGCTCCAGTCCCGATGTTCTCTCCCTCTGCTCCCCCTCATGCTCCAGTCCCGATGTTCTCTCCCTTTGCTCCCCCACTTGCTCCAGTCCCGATGTTCTCTCCCTCCGCTCCCCCACACGCTCCAGTCCCGATGTTCTCTCCCTCCGCTCCCCCAAACGCTCCAGTCACGATGATCTCTCCCTTCGCTCCCCCACATGCTCCAGTCCCGATGTTCTCTCCATCCGCTCCTCTACGTGCTCCAGTCTCGATGTTCTCTCCCTCCGCTCCCCTCACGCTCCAGTCCCCATGCTCTCTCCCTCCGCTCCCCCTCATGCTACAGTCCTGATGTTCTCTTCCTCCGCTCCCGCTCATGCTCCAGTCCCGATGTTCTCTCCCTCCGCTCACCCACATGCTCCCCATGATGTTCTCTCCCTCCGCTCCCCCACATGCTCCAGTCCCGATGTTCTCTCTATCCGCTCCCCAAGACGCTCCAGTCCCGATGTTCTCTCCCTCCGCTCCCCCACACGCTCCAGTCCTGATGTTCTCTCCCTCCGCTCCCTCTCATGCTCCAGTCCTGATGTTCTCTCCCTCCGCTCCCCCACATGCTCCAGTCCCGATTTTCACTCCCTCCGCTCCTCCACACACTCCAGTCCCGATGTTCTCTCCCTCCGCTCCTCCACTTGCTCCAGTCCTGATGTTCTCTCCCTCCGCTCCCCAACACGCTCCAGTCCCGATGTTCTCTCCCTCCGCTCCCCCACACGCTCCAGTCCTGATGTTCTCTCCCTCATGCTCCAGTCCTGATGTTCTCTCCCTCCGCTCCCTCACACGCTCCAGTCCTGATGTTCTCTCCCTCCGCTCCCTCACATGCTCCAGTCCCGATGTTCTCTCCCTCCGCTCCCTCACATGCTCCAGTCCCGAAGTTCTCTCCCTCCGCTCCCCCACATGCTCCAGTCCTGATGTTCCCTCCCTCCGCACCCCCACATGCTCCAGTCCCGATGTTCTCTCCCTCTGCTCCCCCACATGCTCCAGTCCCAATGTTCTCTCCCTCTGTCCCCCACATGCTGCAGTCCTGATGTTCTCTCCCTCCGCTCCCCCACATGCTCCAGTCCCGATGTTCTCTACCTCCGCTCCCCCTCATGCTCCAGACCTGATGTTCTCTCCCTCCGCTCCCGCACACGCTCCAGTCCCGATGTCCTCTCCCTCCGCTCTCTCACATGCTCCAGTCCCGATGTTGTCTCCCTCCGCTCCCCCACATGCTCCAGTCCCGATGTTCTCTCCCTCCACTGCCCCTCATGCTCCAGTCCCGATGTTCTCTCCCTCCGCTCCCCCACAAAATCCAGTCCCGATGTTGCCTCCCTCCGCTCCCCCTCATGCTCCAGTCCCGATGTTCTCTGCTTCCGCTCCCCCACATGCTCCAGTCCCGATGTTCTCTGCCTCCGCTCCCCCACATGCTCCAGTCCCGATGTTCTCTCCCTCCGCTCCCACATATGCTCCAGTCCCGATGTTCTCTCCCTCCGCTCCCCCACATGCTCCAGTCCTGATGTTCTCTCCCTCCACTCCCCCACATGCTCCAGTCGCGATGTTCTCGCCCTCCGCTCCCTCACATGCTCCGGTCCTGATGTTCTCTCCCTCCGCTCCCTCACATGCTCCAGTCCTGATGTTCTCTCCCTCCGCTCCCCCACATGCTCCAGTCCCGATGTTCTCTCCCTCCGCTCCCCCACAAGCTCCAGTCCCGATGCTCTCTCCCTCCGCTCCCTCACATGCTCCAGTCCTGATGTTCTCTCCCTCCGCTCCCCCACATGCACCAGTCCCGATATTCTCTCCCTCCGCTCCCCCACATGCTCCAGTCGCGATGTTCTCTCCCTCCACTCCCCCAAACGCTCCAGTCCCGATGTTCTCTCCCTCCGCTCCCCCTCATGCTCCAGTCCCGATGTTCTCTCCCTTCGCTCCCCCACTTGCTCCAGTCCCGATGTTCTCTCCCTCCGCTCCCCCACACGCTCCTGTCCC
This sequence comes from Somniosus microcephalus, assembly GCF_052327205.1. Lineage (NCBI taxonomy): Eukaryota > Metazoa > Chordata > Chondrichthyes > Squaliformes > Somniosidae > Somniosus > Somniosus microcephalus. The sequence goes on along the minus strand of NW_028225179.1, from coordinate 85,679,909 downwards.
GATGTTCTCTCCCTCCGCACCCCCAAACGCTCCAGTCACGATGATCTCTCCCTTCGCTCCCCCACAGGCTCCAGTCCCGATGTTCTCTCCATCCGCTCCTCTACGTGCTCCAGTCTCGATGTTCTCTCCCTCCGCTCCCCTCACAATCCAGTCCCGATGTTCTCTCCCTCCGCTCCCCCTCATGCTCCAGTCGCGATGTTCTCTCCGTTCGCTCCCCCACAGGCTCCAGACCCGATGTTCTCTCCCTTCGCTCCCCCTCATGCTCCAGTCCTGATGTTCTCTTCCTCCGCTCCCCCTCATGCTCCAGTCCCGATGTTCTCTCCCTCCGCTCACCCACATGCTCCCCATGATGTTCTCTCCCTCCGCTCCCCCACATGCTCCAGTCCCGATGTTCTCTCTATCCGCTCCCCAACACGCTCCAGTCCCGATGTTCTCTCCCTCCGCTCCCCCTCATGCTCCAGTCCTGATGTTCTCTCCCTCCGCTCCCGCACACGCTCCAGTCCCAATGTCCTCTCCCTCCGCTCCCCCACTTGCTCCAGTCCCGATGTTCTCTCCCTCCGCTCCCCATCACGCTCCAGTCCCGATGTCCTATCCCTCCGCTCCCCCACTTTCTCCAGTCCCGAAGTCCTCTCCCTCCGCTCCCCCACTGGCTCCAGTCCTGATGATCTCTCCCTCCACTCCCCCATATGCTCCAGTCCCGATGTTCTCTCCCTCCGCTACCCCACATGCTCCAGTCCCGATGTTCTCTCCCTCCGCTACCCCACATGCTCCAGACCCGATGTTCTCTCCCTCCGCTCCCCCACATGCTCCAGTCCCGATGTTCTCTTCCTCTGCTCCCCCTCATGCTCCAGTCCCGATGTTCTCTCCCTCTGCTCCCCCACATGCTCCCCATGATGTTCTCTGCTTCCGCTCCCACACATGCTCCAGTCCCGATGTTCTCTCCCTCCGCTCTCTCACATGCTCCAGTCCCGATGTTCTCTCCCTCCGCTCCCCCTCATGCTCCAGTCCTGATGTTCTCTCCCTAAGCTCCCTCACATGCTCCAGTCCTGATGTTCTCTCCCTCCGCTCCCCCACATGCTCCAGTCGCGATGTTCTCTCCCTCCACTCCCCCACATGCTCCAGTCCTGATGTTCTCTCCCTCCGCTACCCCACATGCTCCAGTCGCGATGTTCTCTCCCTCCACTCCCCCACTTGCTCCAGTCCTGATGTTCTCTCTCTCCGCTCCCCCACATGCTCCAGTCGCGATGTTCTCTCCCTCCACTCCCCCACATGCTCCAGAGCCGATGTTCTCTCCCTCTGCTCCCCCTCATGCTCCAGTCCCGATGTTCTCTCCCTCCGCTCCTCCACATGCTCCAGTCCTGATGTTCTCTCCCTCCGCTCCCCCACATGCTCCAGTCCCGATGTTCTCTCCCTCTGCTCCCCGTCATGCTCCAGTCCAGATGTTCTCTCCCTCCGCTCCTCCACATGCTCCAGTTCTGATGTTCTCTCCCTCCGCTCCCTCACATGCTCCAGTCACGATCCTATCTCCCTCCGCTCCCCCACATTCTCCAGTCCCGATGCTCTCTCCCTCCGCTCCCCCACCCGCTCCAGTCCCGATGTTCTCTCCCTCCGCTCCCCCAAACGCTCCAGTCCCGATGTTCTCTCGCTCTGCTCCCCCTCATGCTCCAGTCCCGATGTTCTCTCCCTTTGCTCCCCCACTTGCTCCAGTCCCGATGTTCTCTCCCTCCGCTCCCCCACACGCTACAGTCCCGATGTTCTCTCCCTCCGCTCCCCCAAACGCTCCAGTCACGATGATCTCTCCCTTCGCTCCCCCACAGGCTCCAGTCCCGATGTTCTCTCCATCCGCTCCTCTACGTGCTCCAGTCTCGATGTTCTCTTCTTCCGCTCCCCTCACGCTCCAGTCCCCATGCTCTCTCCCTCCGCTCCCCCTCATGCTACAGTCCTGATGTTCTCTTCCTCCACTCCCCCTCATGCTCCAGTCCCGATGTTCTCTCCCTCCACTCACCCACATGCTCCCCATGATGTTCTCTCCCTCCGCTCCCCCACATGCTCCAGTCCCGATGTTCTCTCTATCCGCTCCCCAACACGCTCCAGTCCCGATGTTCTCTCCCTCCGCTCCCCCACACGCTCCAGTCCTGATGTTCTCTCCCTCCGCTCCTCCACACATTCCAGTCCCGATGTTCTCTCCCTCCGCTCCCCCTCATGCTCCAGTCCTGATGTTCTCTCCCTCCGCTCCCTCACACGCTCCAGTCCTGATGTTCTCTCCCTCCGCTCCCTCACATGCTCCAGTCCCGATGTGTTCTCTCCCTCCGCTCCCTCACATGCTCCAGTCCTGATGTTCTCCCCCTCCGCTCCCACTCATGCTCCAGTCCAGATGTTCACTACCTCCGCACCCCCTCGTGCTACAGTCCTGATGTTCTCTCCCTCCGATCCCCGACACGCTCCAGTCCAGATGTTCACTACCTCCGCTCCGCCTCATGCGCCAGGTCCGATGATCTCTCCCTCCGCTCCTCCTCATGCTCCCCATGATGTTCTCTCCCTCCGCTCCCCCATATGCTCCAGTCCCGATGTTCTCTCCCTCCGCTCCCTCACATGCTCCAGTCCCGATGTTCTCTCCCTCCGCTCCCCCACATGCACCAGGCCTGATGTTCTCTCCCTCCGCTCCCCCACATGCTCCAGTCCCGATGTTCTCTCCCTCCGCTCCCCCACATGCTCCAGTCCCGATGTTCTCTCCCTCCGATCCCTCCACATGCTCCCCATAATGTTCTCTCCCTCCGCTCCCCCACATGCTCCGGCCCTGATGTTCTCTCCCTCCGCTCCCCCACATGCTCCAGTCCTGATGTTCTCTCCCTCCGCACCCCCACATGCTTCAGTCCTGATGTTCTCTCCATCCGCTCCTCCTCATGCTCCCCACGGTGTTCTCTCCCTCCACACCTCCTCATGCTCCCCATGATGATCTCTCCCTCTGCTCCCCCATATGCTCCAGTCCCGTTGTTCTCTCCCTCCGCTCCCCCACGTGCTCCAGTCCCGATGTCCTCTCCCTCCGCTCCCCCACTTGCTCCAGTCCCGATGTTCTCTCCCTCCGCTCCCCCACATGCTCCAGTCCTGATGTTCTCTCCCTCCGCTCCCCCACATGCTCCAGTCCCGATGTTCTCTCCCTCCGCTCCCGCACATGCTGCAGTCCTGATGTTCTCTTCCTCTGCTCCCCCACATGCTCCAGTCCCAATGTACTCTCCCTCTGTCCCCCACATGCTCCAGTCCTGATGTTCTCTCCCTCCGCTCCCCCTCATACTCCAGTCCCGATGTTCTCTCCCTCTGCTCCCCCACATGCTCCCCATGATGTTCTCTCCCTCCGCTCCCCCACATGCTCCAGTCTCGATGTTCTCTCCCTCCGCTCCCCCACATGCTCCCCATGATGTTCTCTCCCTCCGCTCCCCCACACGCTCCAGTCCTGATGTTCTCTCGCTCCGCCCCCTCACATGCTTCAGTCCCGATGTTCTCTCCCTCCGCTCCCCCACATGCTCCCGTCCCGATGTTCTCTCCCTAAGCTCCCCCACATGTTCCAGTCCCGATGTTCTCTCCCTCCGCTCCCCCACATGCTCCAGTCCCGATCTTCTCTCCCTCCACTCCCCCACAAGCTCCAGTCCCGATGTTCTCTCCCTCCGCTCCCTCACATGCTCCAGTCCTGATGTTCTCTCCCTCCGCTCCCCCACATGCTCCAGTCCCGATATTCTCTCCCTCCGCTCCCCCACATGCTCCAGTCGCGGTGTTCTCTCCCTCCACTCCCCCACATGCTCCAGTCCTGATGTTCTCTCCCTCCGCTACCCCACATGCACCAGTCGCGATGTTCTCTCCCTCCACTCCCCCACTTGCTCCAGTCCTGATGTTCTCTCCCTCCGCTCCCCCACATGCTCCAGTCGCGATGTTCTCTCCCTCCGCTCCCCCACATGCTCCAGACCCGATGTTCTCTCCCTCCGCTCCCCCACATGCTCCAGTCCCGATGTTCTCTCCCTCTGCTCCCCCTCATGCTAAAGTCCCGATGTTCTCTCCCTCCGCTCCTCCACATGCTCCAGTCCTGATGTTCTCTCCCTCCGCTCCCCCACATGCTCCAGTCCCGATGTTCTCTCCCTCTGCTCCCCCTCATGCTCCAGTCCCGATGTTCTCTCCCTCCGCTCCTCCACATGCTCCAGTTCTGATGTTCTCTCCCTCCGCTCCCCCACACGCTCCAGTCCCGATGTTCTCTCCCTCCGCTCCCCCAAACGCTCCAGTCACGATGATCTCTCCCTTCGCTCCCACACAGGCTCCAGTCCCGATGTTCTCTCCTTCCGCTCCCCTACGTGCTCCAGTCTCGATGTTCTCTCCCTCCGCTCCCCTCACGCTCCAGTCCCGATGTTCTCTCCCTCCGCTCCCCCTCATGCTCCAGACCTGATGTTCTCTCCCTCCGCTCCCCCTCATGCTCCAGTCCTGATGTTCTCTTCCTCCGCTCCCCGTCATGCTCCAGTCCCGATGTTCTCTCCCTCCGCTCACCCACATGCTCCCCATGATGTTCTCTCCCTCCGCTCCCCCACATGCTCCAGTCCCGATGTTCTCTCTATCCGCTCCCCAACACGCTCCAGTCCCGATGTTCTCTCCCTCCCCTCCCCCACACGCTCCAGTCCTGATGTTCTCTCCCTCCGCTCCCTCTCATGCTCCAGTCCTGATGTTCTCTCCCTCCGCTCCCCCACATGCTCCAGTCCCGATGTTCACTCCCTCCGCTCCTCCACACACTCCAGTCCCGATGTTATCTCCCTCCGCTCCCCCAAATGCTCCAGTCCCGATGTTCTCTCCCTCCGCTCCCTCACATGCTCCAGTCCCGATGTTCTCTCCCTCTGTCCCCCACATGCTGCAGTCCTGATGTTCTCTCCCTCCGCTCCCCCACATGCTCCAGTCCCGATGTTCTCTCCCTCCGCTCCCCCTCATGCTCCAGACCTGATGTTCTCTCCCTCCGCTCCCCCACATGCTCCAGTCCCGATGTTCTCTCCCTCCGCTCCCCCACACGCTCCAGTCCCGATGTCCTCTCAGTCCGCTCCCCCTCATGCTCCAGTCCTGATGTTCTCTCCCTCCGCTCCCCCACATGCTCCAGTCTCGATGTTCTCTCCCTCCGCTCCCCCACATGCTCCCCATGATGTTCTCTCCTTCCGCTCCCACACATGCTCCAGTCCCGATGTTCTCTCCCTCCGCTCCCCCACACGCTCCAGTCCTGATGTTCTCTCGCTCCGCTCCCTCACATGCTTCAGTCCCGATGTTCTCTCCCTCCGCTCCCCCACATGCTCCAGTCCCGATGTTCTCTCCCTCCGCTCCCTCACATGCTCCAGTCCCGATGTTCTCTCCCTCCGCTCCCCCTCATGCTACAGTCCCGATGTTCTCTCCCTCCGCTCCCACACATGCTCCAGTCCCGATGTTCTCTCCCTCCGCTCCCCCACACGCTCCAGTCCTGATGTTCTCTCCCTCCGCTCGCCCACACGCTCCAGTCCAGATGTTCTCTACCTCCGCTCCGCCTCATGCGCCAGGTCCGCTGTTCTCTCCCTCCGCTCCGCCATATGCTCCAGTCCCGATGTTCTCTCCCTTCGCTCCCTCACATGCTCCAGTCCCGATCTTCTCTCCCTCCGCACGCCCACATGCTCCAGTCCCGATGTTCTCTCCCTCCGCTCCCCCTCATGCTCCAGTCCCGATGTTCTCTCCCTCCGCTCCCCCACATGCTCCAGTCCCGATGTTCTCTCCCTCCGCTCCTCTTCATGCTCCCCACGATGTGCTCTCCCTCCGCTCCTCCTCATGCTCCCCATGATGTTCTCTCCCTCCGCTCCCCCACATGCTCCAGTCCTGATGTTCTCTCCCTCTGCTCCCCGACATGCTCCAGTCCTGATGTTCTCTCCCTCTGCTCCTCCACATGCTCCAGTCCCAATGTTCTCCCCCTCTGTCCCCCACATGCTCCAGTCCTGATGTTCTCTCCCTCCGCTCCCCCAAATGCTCCAGTCCCGATGTTCTCTCCCTCCGCTCCCCCTCAAGCTCCAGTCCTGATATTCTCTCCCTCCGCTCCCCCACACGCTCCAGTCCCGATGTCCTCTCCCTCCGCTCCCCCACTTGATCCAGTCCCCATGTTCTCTCCCTCTGCTCCCTCCCATGCTACAGTCCCAATGTTCTCTCCCTCTGCTCCCTCACATGCTACAATCCCGATGTTCTCTCCCTCCGCTCCCCCACTTGCTCCAGTCCCGATGTTCTCTCCCTCCGCTCCGCCACACGCTTCAGTCCCGATGTTCTCTCCCTCTGCTCCCCCACAAGCTCCAGTCCCGATGTTCTCTCCCTCCGCTCCCCCACACGCTCCAGTCCTGATGTTCTCTCACTCCGCTCCCCAACATGCTCCAGTCCCGATGTTCTCTCCCTCCGCTCCCTCACATGCTCCAGTCCCGATGTTCTCTCCCTCCGCTCCCCCACACGCTTCAGTCCCGATGTTCTCTCCCTCTGCTCCCCCACAAGCTCCAGTCCCGATGTTCTCTCCCTCCGCTCCCCCACACGCTCCAGTCCTGATGTTCTCTCACTCCGCTCCCCCACATGCTCCAGTCCTGATGTTCTCTCCCTCCGCACCCCCTGATGCTCCAGTCCCGATGTTCTCTCCCTCCGCTCCTCCTCATGCTCCCCACGATGTTCTCTCCCTCCGCTCCTCCCCATGCTCCCCATGATGTTCTCTCCCTCCGCTCCCCCATATGCTCCAGTCCCGATGTTCTCTCCCTCCGCTCCCCCACGTGCTCCAGTCCCGATGTCCTCTCCCTCCGCTCCCCCACTTGCTCCAGTCCCGATGTTCACTCCCTCCGCTCCTCCTCATGCTCCCCATGATGTTCTCTCCCTCCGCTCCCCCATATGCTCCAGTCCCGATGTTCTCTCCCTCCGCTCCCCCACATGCTCCAGTCCCGATGTTCTCTCCCTCCGCTCCCCCACACGCTCCAGTCCCGATGTCCTCTCAGTCCGCTCCCCCTCATGCTCCAGTCCTGATGTTCTCTCCCTCCGCTCCCCCACATGCTCCAGTCTCGATGTTCTCTCCCTCCGCTCCCCCACATGCTCCCCATGATGTTCTCTCCTTCCGCTCCCACACATGCTCCAGTCCCGATGTTCTCTCCCTCCGCTCCCCCACACGCTCCAGTCCTGATGTTCTCTCGCTCCGCTCCCTCACATGCTTCAGTCCCGATGTTCTCTCCCTCCGCTCCCCCACATGCTCCAGTCCCGATGTTCTCTCCCTCCGCTCCCTCACATGCTCCAGTCCCGATGTTCTCTCCCTCCGCTCCCCCTCATGCTACAGTCCCGATGTTCTCTCCCTCCGCTACCACACATGCTCCAGTCCCGATGTTCTCTCCCTCCGCTCCCCCACACGCTCCAGTCCCGATGTTCTCTCCCTCCGCTCGCCCACACGCTCCAGTCCTGATGTTCTCTCCCTCCGCTCCCCGACACGCTCCAGTCCAGATGTTCTCTACCTCCGCTCCGCCTCATGCGCCAGGTCCGCTGTTCTCTCCCTCCGCTCCGCCATATGCTCCAGTCCCGATGTTCTCTCCCTTCGCTCCCTCACATGCTCCAGTCCCGATCTTCTCTCCCTCCGCACGCCCACATGCTCCAGTCCCGATGTTCTCTCCCTCCGCTCCCCCTCATGCTCCAGTCCCGATGTTCTCTCCCTCCGCTCCCCCACATGCTCCAGTCCCGATGTTCTCTCCCTCCGCTCCTCTTCATGCTCCCCACGATGTGCTCTCCCTCCGCTCCTCCTCATGCTCCCCATGATGTTCTCTCCCTCCGCTCCCCCACATGCTCCAGTCCTGATGTTCTCTCCCTCTGCTCCCCGACATGCTCCAGTCCTGATGTTCTCTCCCTCTGCTCCTCCACATGCTCCAGTCCCAATGTTCTCCCCCTCTGTCCCCCACATGCTCCAGTCCTGATGTTCTCTCCCTCCGCTCCCCCAAATGCTCCAGTCCCGATGTTCTCTCCCTCCGCTCCCCCTCAAGCTCCAGTCCTGATATTCTCTCCCTCCGCTCCCCCACACGCTCCAGTCCCGATGTCCTCTCCCTCCGCTCCCCCACTTGATCCAGTCCCCATGTTCTCTCCCTCTGCTCCCTCCCATGCTACAGTCCCAATGTTCTCTCCCTCTGCTCCCTCACATGCTACAATCCCGATCTTCTCTCCCTCTGCTCCCCCACAAGCTCCAGTCCCGATGTTCTCTCCCTCCGCTCCCCCACACGCTCCAGTCCTGATGTTCTCTCACTCCGCTCCCCAACATGCTCCAGTCCCGATGTTCTCTCCCTCCGCTCCCTCACATGCTCCAGTCCCGATGTTCTCTCCCTCCGCTCCCCCACACGCTTCAGTCCCGATGTTCTCTCCCTCTGCTCCCCCACAAGCTCCAGTCCCGATGTTCTCTCCCTCAGCTCCCCCACACGCTCCAGTCCTGATGTTCTCTCACTCCGCTCCCCCACACGCTCCAGTCCTGATGTTCTCTCCCTCCGCACCCCCTCATGCTCCAGTCCCGATGTTCTCTCCCTCCGCTCCTCCTCATGCTCCCCACGATGTTCTCTCCCTCCGCTCCTCCCCATGCTCCCCATGATGTTCTCTCCCTCCGCTCCCCCATATGCTCCAGTCCCGATGTTCTCTCCCTCCGCTCCCCCACGTGCTCCAGTCCCGATGTCCTCTCCCTCCGCTCCCCCACTTGCTCCAGTCCCGATGTTCACTCCCTCCGCTCCTCCTCATGCTCCCCATGATGTTCTCTCCCTCCGCTCCCCCATATGCTCCAGTCCCGATGTTCTCTCCCTCCGCTCCCTCACATGCTCCAGTCCCGATGTTCTCTCCCTCCGCTCCCCCACATGCTCCAGTCCTGATGTTCTCTCCCTCCGCACCCCCACGTGCTCCAGTCCCGATGTCCTCTCCCTCCGCTCCCCCACTTGCTCCAGTCCCGATGTTCACTCCCTCCGCTCCTCCTCATGCTCCCCATGATGTTCTCTCCCTCCGCTCCCCCATATGCTCCAGTCCCGATGTTCTCTCCCTCCGCTCCCTCACATGCTCCAGTCCCGATGTTCTCTCCCTCCGCTCCCCCACATGCTCCAGTCCTGATGTTCTCTCCCTCCGCACCCCCACATGCTCCAGTCCCGATGTTCTCTCCCTCCGCTCCTCCTCATGCTCCCCACGATGTTCTCTCCCTCCGCTCCTCCTCATGCTCCCCATGATGTTCTCTCCCTCCGCTCCCCCATATGCTCCAGTCCCGATGTTCTCTCCCTCCGCTCCCCCACGTGCTCCAGTCCCGATGTCCTCTCCCTCCGCTCCCCCACTTGCTCCAGTCCCGATGTTCACTCCCTCCGCTCCCCCATATGCTCCAGTCCCGATGTTCTCTCCCTCCGCTCCTCCTCATGCTCCCCACGATGTTCTCTCCCTCCGCTCCTCCTCATGCTCCCCATGATGTTCTCTCCCTCCGCTCCCTCTCATGCTCCAGTCCTGATGATCTCTCCCTCCGCTCCAGCACACGCTCCAGTCCCGATGTCCTCTCCCTCCGCTCCCCCACTTGCTCCAGTCCCGATGTTCTCTCCCTCCGCTCCCCCACTTTCTCCAGTCCCGATGTCCTCTCCCTCCGCTCCCCCACATGCTCTAGCACTGATGTTCTCTCCCTCCGCTCCCACACATGCTCCAGTCCCGATGTTCTCTCCCTCCGCTCCCCCACATGCTCCAGTCCCGATGTTCTCTCCCTCCGCTCCCCCACATGCTCCAGTCCCGATGTTCTCTCCCTCCGCTCTCTCACATGCTCCAGTCCCGATGTTCTCTCACTCCGCTCCCTCCACATGCTCCCCATGATGTTCTCTCCCTCCGCTCCCCCACATGCTCCGGCCCTGATGTTCTCTCCCTCCGCTCCCCCACATGCTCCAGTCCTGATGTTCTCTCCCTCCGCACCCCCACATGCTCCAGTCCCGATGTTCTCTCCATCCGCTCCTCCTCATGCTCCCCATGATGTTCTCTCCCTTTGCTCCCCCATATGCTCCAGTCCCCTTGTTCTCTCCCTCCGCTCCCCCACGTGCTCCAGTCCCGATGTCCTCTCCCTCCGCTCCCCCACTTGCTCCAGTCCCGATGTTCTCTCCCTCCGCTCCCCCACATGCTCCAGTCCTGATGTTCTCTCCCTCCACTACCCGACATGCTCCAGTCCCGATGTTCTCTCCCTCTGCTCCCCCACAAGCTCCAGTCCCGTTGTTCTCTTCCCTCCGCTCCCCCACACGCTCCAGTCCTGATGTTCTCTCACTCCGCTCCCCCACATGCTCCAGTCCTGATGTTCTGTCACTCCGCTCCCCCTCATGCTCCAGTCCCGATGTTCTCTCCCTCCGCTCCCTCACACGCTCCAGTCCCGATGCTCTCCCCCTCCGCTCCCCCACATGCTCCAGTCCTGATGTTCTCTCCCTCCGCTCCCTCACATGGTCCAGTCCCGGTGTTCTCTCCCTCCGATCCCCCTCGTGCTCCAGTCCTGATGTTCTCTCCCTCCGCTCCCCGACACGCTCCAGTCCCGATCTTCTCTCCCTCCGCTCCCCCTCATGCTCCAGTCCCGATGTTCTCTCCCTCCGCTCCGCCTCATGCGCCAGGTCCGATGTTCTCTCCCTCCGCTCCTCCTCATGCTCCCCATGATGTTCTCTCCCTCCGCTCCCTCATATGCTCCAGTCCCGATGTTCTCTCCCTTCGCTCCCTCACATGCTCCAGTCCCGATGTTCTCTCCCTCCGCTCCCCCACATGCTCCAGTCCTGATGTTCTCTCCCTCCGCACCCCCACATGCTCCAGTCACGATGTTCTCTCCCTCCGCTCCTCCTCATGCTCCCCACGATGTTCTCTCCCTCCGCTCCTCCTCACGCTTCCCATGATGTTCTCTCCCTCCGCTCCCCCATATGCTCCAGTCCCGATGTTCTCTCCCTCCGCTCCCCCACGTGCTCCAGTCCCGATGTCCTCTCCCTCCGCTCGCCCACTTGCTCCAGTCCCGATGTTCTCTCCCTCCGGTGCCCCATTTGCTCCAGTCCTGATGTTCTCTCCCTTCGCTCCCCCACATGCTCCAGTCCCGATGTTCTCTCCCTCCGCTCCCCCAGATGCTCTAGTCCTGATCTTCTCTCCCTCTGCTCCCCCACATGCTCCAGTCCCAATGTTCTCTCCCTCTGTCCCCCACATGCTGCAGTCCTGATGTTCTCTCCCTCCGCTCCCCCACATGCTCCAGTCCCGATGTTCTCTCCCTCCGCTCCCTCTCATGCTCCAGTCCTGATGATCTCTCCCTCCGCTCCCCCACTTGCTCCAGTCCCGATGTTCTCTCCCTCCGCTCCCCCACTTTCTCCAGTCCCGAGGTCCTCTCCCTCCGCTCCCCCACTTACTCCAGTCCTGATGATCTCTCCCTCCACTCCCCCATATGCTCCAGTCCCGATGTTCTCTCCCTCCGCTACCCCACATGCTCCAGACCCGATTTTCTCTCCCTCTGCTCCCCCACATGCTCCAGTCCCGATGTTCACTTCCTCTGCTCCCCCTCATGCTCCAGTCCCGATGTTCACTTCCTCTGCTCCCCCTCATGCTCCAGTCCCGATGTTCTCTCCCTCTGCTCCCCCACATGCTCCCCATGATGTTCTCTCCTTCCGCTCCCACCCATGCTCCAGTCCCGATGTTTTCTCCCTCCGCTCCCCCACATGCTCCAGTCCCGATGTTCTCTACCTCCGCTCCCCCACATGCTCCAGTCCCGATGTTCTCTCCCTCCGCTCCCTCACACGCTCCAGTCCCGATGCTCTCTCCCTCCGCTCCCCCATATGCTCCAGTCCTGATGTTCTCTCCCTCCGCTCCCTCACATGCTCCAGTCCCGATGTTCTCTCCCTCCGCTCCCCCACATGCTCCCCATGATGTTCTCTCCCTCCGCTCCCCCACACGCTCCAGTCCTGATGTTCTCTCGCTCCGCTCCCTCACATGCTTCAGTCCCGATGTTCTCTCCCTCCGCTCCCCCACGTGCTCCAGTCCCGATGTCCTCTCCCTCCGCTCGCCCACTTGCTCCAGTCCCGATGTTCTCTCCCTCCGGTGCCCCATTTGCTCCAGTCCTGATGTTCTCTCCCTTCGCTCCCCCACATGCTCCAGTCCCGATGTTCTCTCCCTCCGCTCCCCCAGATGCTCTAGTCCTGATCTTCTCTCCCTCTGCTCCCCCACATGCTCCAGTCCCAATGTTCTCTCCCTCTGTCCCCCACATGCTGCAGTCCTGATGTTCTCTCCCTCCGCTCCCCCACATGCTCCAGTCCCGATGTTCTCTCCCTCCGCTCCCTCTCATGCTCCAGTCCTGATGATCTCTCCCTCCGCTCCAGCACACGCTCCAGTCCCGATGTCTTCTCCCTCCGGTCCCCCACTTGCTCCAGTCCCGATGTTCTCTCCCTCCGCTCCCCCACTTTCTCCAGTCCCGAGGTCCTCTCCCTCCGCTCCCCCACTTGCTCCAGTCCTGATGATCTCTCCCTCCACTCCCCCATATGCTCCAGTCCCGATGTTCTCTCCCTCCGCTACCCCACATGCTCCAGACCCGATGTTCTCTCCCTCTGCTCCCCCACATGCTGCAGTCCCGATGTTCACTTCCTCTGCTCCCCCTCATGCTCCAGTCCCGATGTTCTCTCCCTCTGCTCCCCCACATGCTCCCCATGATGTTCTCTCCTTCCGCTCCCACCCATGCTCCAGTCCCGATGTTTTCTCCCTCCGCTCCCCCACATGCTCCAGTCCCGATGTTCTCTACCTCCGCTCCCCCACATGCTCCAGTCCCGATGCTCTCTCCCTCCGCTCCCTCACACGCTCCAGTCCCGATGCTCTCTCCCTCCGCTCCCCCATATGCTCCAGTCCTGATGTTCTCTCCCTCCGCTCCCTCACATGCTCCAGTCCCGATGTTCTCTCCCTCCGCCCCCCCTCGTGCTCCAGTCCTGATGTTCTCTCCCTCCGCTCCCCGACACGCTCCAGTCCAGATGTTCTCTACCTCCGCTCCGCCTCATGCGCCAGGTCCGATGTTCTCCCCCTCCGCTCCGCCATATGCTCCAGTCCCGATGTTCTCTCCCTCCGCTCCCTCACATGCTCCAGTCCCGATCTTCTCTCCCTCCGCACCCCCACATGCTCCAGTCCCGATGTTCTCTCCCTCCGCTCCCCCTCATGCTCCAGTCCCGATGTTCTCTCCCTCCGCTCCGCCTCATGCGTCGGGTCCGAAGTTCTCTCCCTCCGCTCCTCCTCATGCTCCCCATGATGTTCTCTCCCTCCGCTCCCCCATATGCTCCAGTCCCGATGTTCTCTCCCTCCGCTCCCTCACATGATCCAGTCCCGATGTTCTCACCCTCCGCTCCCCCACATGCTCCAGTCCTGATGTTCTCTCCCTCCGCACCCCCACATGCTCCAGTCCCGATGTTCTCTCCCTCCGCTCCCCCACATGCTCCCCATGATGTTCTCTCCCTCCGCTCCCCCACACGCTCCAGTCCTGATGTTCTCTCGCTCCGCTCCCTCACATGCTTCAGTCCCGATGTTCTCTCCCTCCGCTCCCTCACATGCTCCAGTCCCGATGTTCTCTCCCTCCGCTCCCCCTCATGCTCCAGTCCCGATGTTCTCTCCCTCCGCTCCCCCTCATGCTCCAGTCCCGATGTTCTCTCCCTCCGCTACCACACATGTTCCAGTCCCGATGTTCTCTCCCTCCGCTCCCCCACATGCTCCAGTCCCGATGTTCACTCCCTCCGCTCCCCCACATGCCCCAGTCCCGATGTTCTCTCCCTCCGCTCCGCCACAAGCTCCAGTCCCGATTTTCTCTCGCTCCGCTCCCCCACACGCTCCAGTCCTGATGTTCTCTCCCTCCGCTCCCCCACACGCTCCAGTCCTGATGTTCTCTCCCTCCGCTCCCCCTCATGCTCCAGTCCCGATGTTCTCTCCCTCCGCTCCCTCACACGCTCCAGTCCCGATGCTCTCTCCCTCCGCTCCCCCACATGCTCCAGTCCTGATGTTCTCTCCCTCCGCTCCCTCACATGCTCCAGTCCCGATGTTCTCTCCCACCGCTCCCCCTCGTGCTCCAGTCCTGATGTTCTCTCCCTCCTCTTCCGACACGCTCCAGTCCAGATGTTCTCTACCTCCGCTCCGCCTCATGCGCCAGGTCCGATGTTCTCTCCCTCCGCTCCTTCACATGCTCCAGTCCCGATCTTCTCTCCCTCCGCACCCCCACATGCTCCAGTCCCGATGATCTCTCCCTCCGCTCCCCCTCATGCTGAAGTCCCGATGTTCTCTCCCTCCGCTCCCCCACATGCTCCAGTCCCGATGTTCTCTCCCTCCGCTCCTCTTCATGCTCCCCACGATGTTCTCTCCCTCCGCTCCTCCTCATGCTCCCCATGATGTTCTCTCCCTCCGCTCCCCCACATGCTCCAGTCCTGATGTTCTCTCCCTGTGCTCCTCCACATGCTCCAGTCCCAATGTTCTCCCCCTCTGTCCCCCACATGCTCCAGTCCTGATGTTCTCTCCCTCCGCTCCCCCACATGCTCCAGTCCCGATGTTCTCCCCCTCTGTCCCTCACATGCTTCAGTCCCGATGTTCTCTCCCTCCGCTCCCCCACGTGCTCCAGTCCCGATGTCCTCTCCCTCCGCTCGCCCACTTGCTCCAGTCCCGATGTTCTCTCCCTCCGGTGCCCCATTTGCTCCAGTCCTGATGTTCTCTCCCTTCGCTCCCCCACATGCTCCAGTCCCGATGTTCTCTCCCTCCGCTCCCCCAGATGCTCTAGTCCTGATCTTCTCTCCCTCTGCTCCCCCACATGCTCCAGTCCCAATGTTCTCTCCCTCTGTCCCCCACATGCTGCAGTCCTGATGTTCTCTCCCTCCGCTCCCCCACATGCTCCAGTCCCGATGTTCTCTCCCTCCGCTCCCTCTCATGCTCCAGTCCTGATGATCTCTCCCTCCGCTCCAGCACACGCTCCAGTCCCGATGTCTTCTCCCTCCGGTCCCCCACTTGCTCCAGTCCCGATTGTTCTCTCCCTCCGCTCCCCCACTTTCTCCAGTCCCGAGGTCCTCTCCCTCCGCTCCCCCACTTGCTCCAGTCCTGATGATCTCTCCCTCCACTCCCCCATATGCTCCAGTCCCGATGTTCTCTCCCTCCGCTACCCCACATGCTCCAGACCCGATGTTCTCTCCCTCTGCTCCCCCACATGCTCCAGTCCCGATGTTCACTTCCTCTGCTCCCCCTCATGCTCCAGTCCCGATGTTCTCTCCCTCTGCTCCCCCACATGCTCCCCATGATGTTCTCTCCTTCCGCTCCCACCCATGCTCCAGTCCCGATGTTTTCTCCCTCCGCTCCCCCACATGCTCCAGTCCCGATGTTCTCTACCTCCGCTCCCCCACATGCTCCAGTCCCGATGCTCTCTCCCTCCGCTCCCTCACACGCTCCAGTCCCGATGCTCTCTCCCTCCGCTCCCCCATATGCTCCAGTCCTGATGTTCTCTCCCTCCGCTCCCTCACATGCTCCAGTCCCGATGTTCTCTCCCTCCGCCCCCCCTCGTGCTCCAGTCCTGATGTTCTCTCCCTCCGCTCCCCGACACGCTCCAGTCCAGATGTTCTCTACCTCCGCTCCGCCTCATGCGCCAGGTCCGATGTTCTCCCCCTCCGCTCCGCCATATGCTCCAGTCCCGATGTTCTCTCCCTCCGCTCCCTCACATGCTCCAGTCCCGATCTTCTCTCCCTCCGCACCCCCACATGCTCCAGTCCCGATGTTCTCTCCCTCCGCTCCCCCTCATGCTCCAGTCCCGATGTTCTCTCCCTCCGCTCCGCCTCATGCGTCGGGTCCGAAGTTCTCTCCCTCCGCTCCTCCTCATGCTCCCCATGATGTTCTCTCCCTCCGCTCCCCCATATGCTCCAGTCCCGATGTTCTCTCCCTCCGCTCCCTCACATGATCCAGTCCCGATGTTCTCACCCTCCGCTCCCCCACATGCTCCAGTCCTGATGTTCTCTCCCTCCGCACCCCCACATGCTCCAGTCCCGATGTTCTCTCCCTCCGCTCCCCCACATGCTCCCCATGATGTTCTCTCCCTCCGCTCCCCCACACGCTCCAGTCCTGATGTTCTCTCGCTCCGCTCCCTCACATGCTTCAGTCCCGATGTTCTCTCCCTCCGCTCCCTCACATGCTCCAGTCCCGATGTTCTCTCCCTCCGCTCCCCCTCATGCTCCAGTCCTGATGTTCTCTCGCTCCGCTCCCTCACATGCTTCAGTCCCGATGTTCTCTCCCTCCGCTCCCTCACATGCTCCAGTCCCGATGTTCTCTCCCTCCGCTCGCCCACTTGCTCCAGTCCCGATGTTCTCTCCCTCCGGTGCCCCATTTGCTCCAGTCCTGATGTTCTCTCCCTTCGCTCCCCCACATGCTCCAGTCCCGATGTTCTCTCCCTCCGCTCCCCCAGATGCTCTAGTCCTGATCTTCTCTCCCTCTGCTCCCCCACATGCTCCAGTCCCAATGTTCTCTCCCTCTGTCCCCCACATGCTGCAGTCCTGATGTTCTCTCCCTCCGCTCCCCCACATGCTCCAGTCCCGATGTTCTCTCCCTCCGCTCCCTCTCATGCTCCAGTCCTGATGATCTCTCCCTCCGCTCCAGCACACGCTCCAGTCCCGATGTCTTCTCCCTCCGGTCCCCCACTTGCTCCAGTCCCGATTGTTCTCTCCCTCCGCTCCCCCACTTTCTCCAGTCCCGAGGTCCTCTCCCTCCGCTCCCCCACTTGCTCCAGTCCTGATGATCTCTCCCTCCACTCCCCCATATGCTCCAGTCCCGATGTTCTCTCCCTCCGCTACCCCACATGCTCCAGACCCGATGTTCTCTCCCTCTGCTCCCCCACATGCTCCAGTCCCGATGTTCACTTCCTCTGCTCCCCCTCATGCTCCAGTCCCGATGTTCTCTCCCTCTGCTCCCCCACATGCTCCCCATGATGTTCTCTCCTTCCGCTCCCACCCATGCTCCAGTCCCGATGTTTTCTCCCTCCGCTCCCCCACATGCTCCAGTCCCGATGTTCTCTACCTCCGCTCCCCCACATGCTCCAGTCCCGATGCTCTCTCCCTCCGCTCCCTCACACGCTCCAGTCCCGATGCTCTCTCCCTCCGCTCCCCCATATGCTCCAGTCCTGATGTTCTCTCCCTCCGCTCCCTCACATGCTCCAGTCCCGATGTTCTCTCCCTCCGCCCCCCCTCGTGCTCCAGTCCTGATGTTCTCTCCCTCCGCTCCCCGACACGCTCCAGTCCAGATGTTCTCTACCTCCGCTCCGCCTCATGCGCCAGGTCCGATGTTCTCCCCCTCCGCTCCGCCATATGCTCCAGTCCCGATGTTCTCTCCCTCCGCTCCCTCACATGCTCCAGTCCCGATCTTCTCTCCCTCCGCACCCCCACATGCTCCAGTCCCGATGTTCTCTCCCTCCGCTCCCCCTCATGCTCCAGTCCCGATGTTCTCTCCCTCCGCTCCGCCTCATGCGTCGGGTCCGAAGTTCTCTCCCTCCGCTCCTCCTCATGCTCCCCATGATGTTCTCTCCCTCCGCTCCCCCATATGCTCCAGTCCCGATGTTCTCTCCCTCCGCTCCCTCACATGATCCAGTCCCGATGTTCTCACCCTCCGCTCCCCCACATGCTCCAGTCCTGATGTTCTCTCCCTCCGCACCCCCACATGCTCCAGTCCCGATGTTCTCTCCCTCCGCTCCCCCACATGCTCCCCATGATGTTCTCTCCCTCCGCTCCCCCACACGCTCCAGTCCTGATGTTCTCTCGCTCCGCTCCCTCACATGCTTCAGTCCCGATGTTCTCTCCCTCCGCTCCCTCACATGCTCCAGTCCCGATGTTCTCTCCCTCCGCTCCCCCTCATGCTCCAGTCCCGATGTTCTCTCCCTCCGCTCCCCCTCATGCTCCAGTCCCGATGTTCTCTCCCTCCGCTACCACACATGTTCCAGTCCCGATGTTCTCTCCCTCCGCTCCCCCACATGCTCCAGTCCCGATGTTCACTCCCTCCGCTCCCCCACATGCCCCAGTCCCGATGTTCTCTCCCTCCGCTCCGCCACAAGCTCCAGTCCCGATTTTCTCTCGCTCCGCTCCCCCACACGCTCCAGTCCTGATGTTCTCTCCCTCCGCTCCCCCACACGCTCCAGTCCTGATGTTCTCTCCCTCCGCTCCCCCTCATGCTCCAGTCCCGATGTTCTCTCCCTCCGCTCCCTCACACGCTCCAGTCCCGATGCTCTCTCCCTCCGCTCCCCCACATGCTCCAGTCCTGATGTTCTCTCCCTCCGCTCCCTCACATGCTCCAGTCCCGATGTTCTCTCCCACCGCTCCCCCTCGTGCTCCAGTCCTGATGTTCTCTCCCTCCTCTTCCGACACGCTCCAGTCCAGATGTTCTCTACCTCCGCTCCGCCTCATGCGCCAGGTCCGATGTTCTCTCCCTCCGCTCCGCCATATGCTCCAGTCCCGATGTTCTCTCCCTCCGCTCCTTCACATGCTCCAGTCCCGATCTTCTCTCCCTCCGCACCCCCACATGCTCCAGTCCCGATGATCTCTCCCTCCGCTCCCCCTCATGCTGAAGTCCCGATGTTCTCTCCCTCCGCTCCCCCACATGCTCCAGTCCCGATGTTCTCTCCCTCCGCTCCTCTTCATGCTCCCCACGATGTTCTCTCCCTCCGCTCCTCCTCATGCTCCCCATGATGTTCTCTCCCTCCGCTCCCCCACATGCTCCAGTCCTGATGTTCTCTCCCTGTGCTCCTCCACATGCTCCAGTCCCAATGTTCTCCCCCTCTGTCCCCCACATGCTCCAGTCCTGATGTTCTCTCCCTCCGCTCCCCCACATGCTCCAGTCCCGATGTTCTCTCCCTCCGCTACCCCACATGCTCCAAACCCGATGTTCTCTCCCTCCGCTCCCCCACATGCTCCAGTCCCGATGTTCTCTTCCTCTGCTCCCCCTCATGCTCCAGTCCCGATGTTCTCTCCCTCTGCTCCCCCACATGCTCCCCATGATGTTCTCTCCTTCCGCTCCCACACATGCTCCAGTCCCGATGTTCTCTCCCTCCGCTCCCTCACATGCTCCAGTCCCGATGTTCTCTCCCTCCGCTCCCCCACATGCTCTAGCACTGATGTTCTCTCGCTCTGCTCCCCCACATGCTCCAGTCCCGATGTTCTCTCCCTCCGCTCCCCCACATGCTCCAGTCCCGATGTTCTCTCCCTCCGCTCTCTCACATGCTCCAGTCCCGATGTTCTCTCCCTCCGCTCCCTCCACATGCTCCCCATGATGTTCTCTCCCTCCGCTCCCCCACATGCTCCGGTCCTGATGTTCTCTCCTTCCGCTCCCCCACATGCTCCAGTCCTGATGTTCTCTCCCTCCGCACCCCCACATGCTCCAGTCCCGATGTTCTCTCCATCCGCTCCTCCTCATGCTCCCCATGATGTTCTCTCCCTCTGCTCCCCCATATGCTCCAGGCCCCTTGTTCTCTCCCTCCGCTCCCCCACGTGCTCCAGTCCCGATGTCCTCTCCCTCCACTCCCCCACTTGCTCCAGTCCCGATGTTCTCTCCCTCCACTACCCGACATGCTCCAGTCCCGATGTTCTCTTCCTCTGCTCCCCCACAAGCTCCAGTCCCGATGTTCTCTCCCTCCGCTCCCCCACACGCTCCAGTCCTGATGTTCTCTCACTCCGCTCCCCCACATACTCCAGTCCTGATGTTCTGTCACTCCGCTCCCCCTCATGCTCCAGTCCCGATGTTCTCTCCCTCCGCTCCCTCACACGCTCCAGTCCCGATGCTCTCCCCCTCCGCTCCCCCACATGCTCCAGTCCTGATGTTCTCTCCCTCCGCTCCCTCACATGGTCCAGTCCCGGTGTTCTCTCCCTCCGATCCCCCTCGTGCTCCAGTCCTGATGTTCTCTCCCTCCGCTCCCCGACACGCTCCAGTACAGATGTTCTCTACCGTCGCTCCGCCTCATGCGCCAGGTCCGATGTTCTCTCCCTCCGCTCCGCCATATGCTCCAGTCCCGATCTTCTCTCCCTCCGCTCCCTCACATGCTCCATTCCCGATCTTCTCTCCCTCCGCACCCCCACATGCTCCAGTCCCGATCTTCTCTCCCTCCGCTCCCCCTCATGCTCCAGTCCCGATGTTCTCTCCCTCCGCTCCGCCTCATGCGCCAGGTCCGATGTTCTCTCCCTCCGCTCCTCCTCATGCTCCCCATGAGGTTCTCTCCCTCCGCTCCCCCATATGCTCCAGTCACGATGTTCTCTCCCTTCGCTCGCTCACATGCTCCAGTCCCGATGTTCTCTCCCTCCGCTCCCCCATATGCTCCAGTCCCGATGTTCTCTCCCTCCGCTCCCCCACGTGCTCCAGTCCCGATGTCCTCTCCCTCCGCTCGCCCACTTGCTCCAGTCCCGATGTTCTCTCCCTCCGGTGCCCCATTTGCTCCAGTCCTGATGTTCTCTCCCTTCGCTCCCCCACATGCTCCAGTCCCGATGTTCTCTCCCTCCGCTCCCCCAGATGCTCTGGTCCTGATCTTCTCTCCCTCTGCTCCCCCACATGCTCCAGTCCCAATGTTCTCTCCCTCTGTCCCCCACATGCTGCAGTCCTGATGTTCTCTCCCTCCGCTCCCCCACATGCTCCAGTCCCGATGCTCTCTCCCTCCGCTCCCTCTCATGCTCCAGTCCTGATGATCTCTCCCTCCGCTCCAGCACACGCTCCAGTCCCGATGTCTTCTCCCTCCGGTCCCCCACTTGCTCCAGTCCCGATGTTCTCTCCCTCCGCTCCCCCACTTTCTCCAGTCCCGAGGTCCTCTCCCTCCGCTCCCCCACTTGCTCCAGTCCTGATGATCTCTCCCTCCACTCCCCCATATGCTCCAGTCCCGATGTTCTCTCCCTCCGCTACCCCACATGCTCCAGACCCGATGTTCTCTCCCTCTGCTCCCCCACATGCTCCAGTCCCGATGTTCTCTTCCTCTGCTCCCCCTCATGCTCCAGTCCCGATGTTCTCTCCCTCTGCTCCCCCACATGCTCCCCATGATGTTCTCTCCTTCCGCTCCCACACATGCTCCAGTCCCGATGTCCTCTCCCTCCGCTCCCCCACATGCTCCAGTCCCGATGTTCTCTACCTCCGCTCCCCCACATGCTCCAGTCCCGATGTTCTCTCCCTTCGCTCCCTCACACGCTCCAGTCCTGATGTTCTCTCCCTCCGCTCCCTCACATGCTCCAGTCCCGATGTTCTCTCCCTCCGCCCCCCCTCGTGCTCCAGTCCTGATGTTCTCTACCTCCGCTCCGCCTCATGCGCCAGGTCCGATGTTCTCTCCCTCCGCTCCGCCATATGCTCCAGTCCCGATGTTCTCTCCCTCCGCTCCCTCACATGCTCCAGTCCCGATCTTCTCTCCCTCCGCACCCCCACATGCTCCAGTCCTGATGTTCTCTCCCTCCGCTCCCCCTCATGCTCCAGTCCCGATGTTCTCTCCCTCCGCTCCGCCTCATGCGCCAGGTCCGAAGTTCTCTCCCTCCGCTCCTCCTCATGCTCCCCATGATGTTCTCTCCCTCCGCTCCCCCATATGCTCCAGTCCCGATGTTCTCTCCCTCCGCTCCCTCACATGCTCCAGTCCCGATGTTCTCTCCCTCCGCTCCCCCACATGCTCCAGTCCTGATGTTCTCTCCCTCCGCACCCCCACATGCTCCAGTCCCGATGTTCTCTCCCTCCGCTCCTCCTCATGCTCCCCACGATGTTCTCTCCCTCCGCTCCTCCTCATGCTCCCCATGATGTTCTCTCCCTCCGCTCCCCCATATGCTCCAGTCCCGATGTTCTCTCCCTCCGCTCCCCCACATGCTCCAGTCCCGATGTCCTCTCCCTCCGCTCCCCCACTTGCTCCAGTCCCGATGTTCACTCCCTCCGCTCCCCCATATGCTCCAGTCCTGATGTTCTCTCCCTCCGCTCCCCCACATGCTCCAGTCCCGATGTTCTCTCCCTCCGCTCCCCCACATGCTCCAGTCCCAATGTTCTCTCCCTCTGTCCCCCACATGCTGCAGTCCTGATGTTCTCTCCCTCCACTCCCCCACATGCTCCAGTCCTGATGATGTCTCCCTCCGCTCCAGCACACGCTCCAGTCCCGATGTCCTCTCCCTCGGCTCCCCCACTTGCTCCAGTCCCGATGTTCTCTCCCTCCGCTCCCCCACTTTCTCCAGTCCCGATGTCCTCTCCCTCCGCTCCCCCACTTGCTCCAGTCCTGATGATCTCTCCCTCCACTCCCCGATATGCTCCAGTCCCGATGTTCTCTCCTTCCGCTCCCACACATGCTCCAGTCCCGATGTTCTCTCCCTCCGCTCCCTCACATGCTCCAGTCCCGATGTTCTCTCCCTCCGCTCCCCCACACGCTCCAGCCCTGATGTTCTCTCCCTGCGCTCCCCACATGCTCCAGTCCCGATGTTCTCTCCCTCCGCTCCCCCACATGCTCCAGTCCCGATGTTCTCTCCCTCCACTCTCTCACATGCGCCAGTCCCGATGTTCTCTCCCTCCGCTCCCTCACATGCTCCAGTCCCGATGTACTCTCTCCCTCCGCTCCCCCACACGCTCCAGCCCTGATGTTCTCTCCCTCCGCTCCCCCACATGCTCCAGTCCCGATGTTCTCTCCCTCCGCTCCCCCACACGCTCCAGTCCCGATGTTCTCTCCCTCTGCTCCCCCACATGCTCCGGCCCTGATGTTCTCTCCCTCCGCTCCCCCACATGCTCCAGTCCTGATGTTCTCTCCCTCCGCACCCCCACATGCTCCAGTCCCGATGTTCTCTCCATCCGCTCCTCCTCATGCTCCCCATGATGTTCTCTCCCTCTGCTCCCCCATATGCTCCAGTCCCGTTGTTCTCTCCCTCCGCTCCCCCACGTGCTCCAGTCCCGATGTCCTCACCCTCCGCTCCCCCACTTGCTCCAGTCCCGATGTTCTCTCCCTCCGCTCCCCCACATGCTCCAGTCCTGATGTTCTCTCCCTCCACTCCCACACATGCGCCAGTCCCGATGTTCTCTCCCTCCGCTCCCACACATGCTGCAGTCCTGATGTTCTCTTCCTCTGCTCCCCCACATGCTCCAGTCCCAATGTTCTCTCCCTTCGCTCCCCCATATGCTCCAGTCCCTATGTTCTCTCCCTCTGTCCCCCACATGCTCCAGTCCTGATGTTCTCTCCCTCTGCTCCCCCACATGCTCCAGTCCCGATGTTCTCTCCCTCCGCTCCCCCTCATGCTCCAGTCCTGATGTTCTCTCCCTCCGCTCCCCCACACGCACCAGGCCCGATGTCCTCTCCCTCCGCTCCCCCTCGTGCTCCAGTCCTGATGTTCTCTCCCTCCGCTCCCCCTCATGCTTCAGTCCCGATGTTCTCTCCCTCTGCTCCCCCACATGCTCCCCATGATATTCTCTCCCTCCGCTCCCCCACATGCTCCAGTCTCGATGTTCTCTCCCTCCGCTCCCCCACATGCTCCCCATGATGTTCTCTCCCTCCGCTCCCCCACACGCTCCAGTCCTGATGTTCTCTCGCTCCGCTCCCTCACATGCTTCAGTCCCGATGTTCTCTCCCTCCGCTCCCTCACATGCTCCAGTCCCGATGTTCTCTCCCTCCGCTACCCCACATGCTCCAGTCCCGATGTTCTCTCCCTCCGCTCCCTCACATGCTCCAGTCCCGATGTTCTCTCCCTCCGCTCCCCCTCATGCTCCAGTCCCGATGTTCTCTCCCTCCGCTACCACACATGTTCCAGTCCCGATGTTCTCTCCCTCCGCTCCCCCACATGCTCCAGTCCCGATGTTCACTCCCTCCGCTCCCCCACATGCCCCAGTCCCGATGTTCTCTCCCTCCGCTCCGCCACAAGCTCCAGTCCCGATTTTCTCTCCCTCCGCTCCCCCACACGCTCCAGTCCTGATGTTCTCTCCCTCCGCTCCCCCACACGCTCCAGTCCTGATGTTCTCTCCCTCCGCTCCCCCTCATGCTCCAGTCCCGATGTTCTCTCCCTCCGCTCCCTCACACGCTCCAGTCCCGATGCTCTCTCCCTCCGCTCCCCCACATGCTCCAGTCCTGATGTTCTCTCCCTCCGCTCCCTCACATGCTCCAGTCCCGATGTTCTCTCCCTCCTCTTCCCGACACGCTCCAGTCCAGATGTTCTCTACCTCCGCTCCGCCTCATGCGCCAGGTCCGATGTTCTCTCCCTCCGCTCCGCCATATGCTCCAGTCCCGATGTTCTCTCCCTCCGCTCCTTCACATGCTCCAGTCCCGATCTTCTCTCCCTCCGCACCCCCACATGCTCCAGTCCCGATGATCTCTCCCTCCGCTCCCCCTCATGCTCCAGTCCCGATGTTCTCTCCCTCCGCTCCCCCACATGCTCCAGTCCCGATGTTCTCTCCCTCCGCTCCTCTTCATGCTCCCCACGATGTTCTCTCCCTCCGCTCCTCCTCATGCTCCCCATGATGTTCTCTCCCTCCGCTCCCCCACATGCTCCAGTCCTGATGTTCTCTCCCTGTGCTCCTCCACATGCTCCAGTCCCAATGTTCTCCCCCTCTGTCCCCCACATGCTCCAGTCCTGATGTTCTCTCCCTCCGCTCCCCCACATGCTCCAGTCCCGATGTTCTCTCCCTCCGCTCCCCCTCATGCTCCAGTCCTGATGTTCTCTCCCTCCGCTCCCCCACACGCTCCAGTCCCGATGTCCTCTCCCTCCGCTCCCCCAAATGCTCCAGTTCCAATGTTCTCCCCCTCTGTCCCCCACATGCTGCAGTCCTGATGTTCTCTCCCTCCGCTCCCCCACATGCTCCAGTCCCGATGTTCTCTCCCCCCGCTCCTCCTCATGCTCCCCATGATGTTCTCTCCCTCCGCTCCCCCACATGCTCCAGTCCCGATGTTCTCTCCCTCCGCTCCCCCACATGCTCCAGTCCCGATGTTCTCTCCCTCCACTCCCCCACATGCTCCAGTCCCGATGTTCTCTCCCTCCGCTCCCCCACATGCTCCAGTCTCGGTGTTCTCTCCCTCCGCTCCCCCACACGCTCCAGTTCTGATGCTCTCTCCCTCTGCTCCCCCACATGCTCCAGTCCCGATGTTCTCTCCCTCCGCTCCGCCACATGCTCCAGTCCCGATGTTCTCTCCCTCCGCTCCATCACATGCTCCAGTCCCGATGTACTCTCCCTCCGCTCCTCACATGCTCCAGTCCCGATGTACTCTCCCTCCGCTCCTCACATGCTCCAGTCCTGATGTTCTCTCCCTCCGCTCCCCGACACGCTCCAGTCCAGATGTTCTCTACCTCCACTCCGCCTCATGTGCCAGGTCCGATGTTCTCTCCCTCCGCTCCTCCTCATGCTCCCCATGATGTTCTCTCCCTCCGCTCCCTCACATGCTCCAGTCGGGATCTTCTCTCCCTCCGCACCCCCACATGCTCCAGTCCCGATGTTCTCTCCCTCCACTCCCCCTCATGCTCCAGTCCCGATGTTCTCTCCCTCCGCTCCCCCACATGCTCCAGTCCCGATGTTCTCTCCCTCCGCTCCCCCTCATGCTCCAGTCCCGATGTTCTCTCCCTCCGCTCCTCTTCATGCTCCCCATGATGTTCTCTCCCTCCGCTCCCCCATATGCTCCAGTCCCGATGTTCTCTCCCTCCGCTCCCCCACATGCTGCAGTCCCGATGTCCTCTCCATCCGCTCCCCCACTTGCTCCAGTCCCGATGTTCACTCCCTCCGCTCCCCCACATGCTCCAGTCCGGATGTTCTCTCCCTCCGCTCCCCCACACGCTCCAGTCCCGATGTCCTCTCCCTGCGCTCCCCCACTTGCTCCAGTCCCGATGTTCTCTCCCTCCGCTCCCCCACTTGCTCCAGTCCTGATGTTCTCTCCCTCAACTCCCCCATATCCTTCAGTCCCGATGTTCTCTCCCTCCGCTCCCTCACATGCTCCAGTCCCGATGTTCTCTCCCTCCGCTCCCTCACACGCTCCAGTCCCGATGTCCTCTCCCTCCGCTCCCCCACATGCTCCAGTCCCAATTTTCTCCCCCTCTGTCCCCCACATGCTGCAGTCCTGATGTTCTCTCCCTCCTCTCCCCCACATGCTCCAGTCCCGATGTTCTCTCCCTTCGCTCCTCCTCATGCTCCCCATGATGTTCTCTCCCTCCGCTCCCCCACATGCTACAGTCCCGATGTTCTCTCCCTCCGCTCCCCCACATGCTCCAGTCTCGATGTTCTCTCCCTCCGCTCCCCCACACGCTCCAGTTCTGATGCTCTCTCCCTCTGCTCCCCCACATGCTCCAGTCCCGATGTTCTCCCTCTCCGCTCCTCCACATGCTCCATTCCCGATGTTCTCTCCCTCCGCTCCCTCACATGCTCCAGTCCCGATGTTCTCTCCCTCCGCTCCCCCACATGCTCCAGTCCCGATGTTCTCTCCCTCCGCTCCCCCACATGCTCCAGTCCCGATGTTCTCTCCCTCCGCTCCCTCACATGCTCCAGTCCCGATGTACTCTCCCTCCGCTCCTCACATGCTCCAGTCCCGATGTACTCTCCCTTCGCTCCTCACATGCTCCAGTCCTGATGTTCTCTCCCTCCGCTCCCCGACACGCTCCAGTCCAGATGTACTCTACCTCCACTCCGCCTCATGTGCCAGGTCCGATGTTCTCTCCCTCAGCTCCTCCTCATGCTCCCCATGATGTTCTCTCCCTCCGCTCCCTCACATGCTCCAGTCGGGATCTTCTCTCCCTCCGCACCCCCACATGCTCCAGTCCAGATGTTCTCTCCCTCCGCTCCCCCTCATGCTCCAGTCCCGATGGTCTCTCCCTCCACTCCCCCTCATGCTCCAGTCCCGATGTTCTCTCCCTCCGCTCCCCCACATGCTCCAGTCCCGATGTTCTCTCCCTCCGCTCCTCTTCATACTCCCCACGATGTTCTCTCCCTCCGCTCCCCCATATGCTCCAGTCCCGATGTTCTCTCCCTCCGCTCCCCCACATGCTCCAGTCCCGATGTCCTCTCCATCCGCACCCCCACTTGCTCCAGTCCCGATGTTCACTCCCTCCGCTCCCCCACATGCTCCAGTCCGGATGGTCTCTCCCTCCGCTCCCCCACATGCTCCAGTCCCGATGTTCTCTCCCTCCGCTCCCCCACACGCTCCAGTCCCGATGTCCTCTCCCTCCGCTCCCCCACTTGCTCCAGTCCTGATGTTCTCTCCCTCCGCTCCCCCACTTGCTCCAGTCCCGATGTCCTCTCCCTCCGCTCCCCCACATGCTCCAGTCCCAATGTTCTCCCCCTCTGTCCCCCACATGCTCCAGCCCTGATATTCTCTCCCTCCGCTCCCCCTCATTCTCCAGTCCCGATGTTCTATCCCTCTGCTCCTCCACAGGCTCCAGTCCTGATTTTCTCTCCCTCCGCTCCCCCACATGCTACAGTCCCGATGTTCTCTCCCTCGGCTCCCCCACATGCTCCAGTCCTGATGTTCTCTCCCTCCGCTCCCCCATATGCTCCAGTCCCGATGTTCTCTCCCTCCGCTCCCCCACATGCTCCAGTCCTGATGTTCTCTCCCTCCGCAGCCCCACATGCTCCAGTCCCGATGTTCTCTCCCTCCGCTCCTCCACATGCTCCACATGATGATCTCTCCCTCCGCTCCTCCACGTGCTCCAGTCCCGATGTCCTCTCCCTCCGCTCCCCCACTTGCTCCAGTCCCGATGTCCTCTCCCTCCGCTCCCCCACTTGCTCCAGCCTCGATGTTCTCTCCCTCCGCTCCCCCTCATGCTCCAGTCCCGATGTCCTCTCCCTCCGCTCCCCCACTTGCTCCAGTCCCGATGTCCTCTCCCTCCACTCCCCCACACGCTCCAGTCACGCTGTCCTCTTCCTCCGCTCCCCCACTTCCTCCAGTCCTGATGTTCTCTCCCTCCACTCCCCCACACGCTCCAGTCCCGATGCCCTCTCCCTCCGCTCCCCCACTTGCTCCAGTCCCGATGTTCTCTCCCTCCGCTCCCCCACACGCTCCAGTCATGATGTTCTCTCCCTCCACTCCCCCATATGCTCCAGTCCCGATGTTCTCTCCCTCATGCTCCCCATGATGTTCTCTCCCTCCGCTCCCCCATATGCTCCAGTCCCGATGTTTTCACCCTCCGCTCCCTCACATGCTCCAGTCCCGATGTTCTCTCCCTCCGCTCCCTCACATGCTCCAGTCCCGATGTTGTATCGCTCAGCTCCCCCTCATGCTCCAGTCCTGATGTTCTCTCCCTCCGCTCCCCCACACGCTCCAGTCCCGATGTCCTCTCCCTCCGCTCCCCCACTTGCTCCAGTCCCGATGTTCTCTCCCTCCGCTCCCCCACACGCTCCAGTCCTGATGTTCTCTCCCTCCACTCCCCCATATGCTCCAGTCCCAATGTTCTCTCCCTCCGCTCCCCCTCATGCTCCCCATGATGTTCTCTCCCTCCGCTCCCCCATATGCTCCAGTCCCGATGTTTTCTCCCTCCGCTCCCTCACATGCTCCAGTCCCGATGTTCTCTCCCTCCGCTCCCTCACATGCTCCAGTCCCGATGTTGTATCGCTCCGCTCCCCCTCATGCTCCAGTCCTGATGTTCTCTCCCTCCGCTCCCCGACACGCTCCAGTCCTGTTGTTCTCTCCCTCCGCTCTCCCAAACGCTCCAGTCCCAATGTTCTCTCCCTCCGCTCCCTCACATGCTCCTGTCCTGATGTTCTCTCCCTCCGCTCCCCCTCATGCTCCCCATGATGTTCTCTCCCTCCACTCCCCCATATGCTCCTGTCCCGATGTTTTCTCCCTCCGCTCCCTCACATGCTCCAGTCCCGATGTTCTCTCCCTCCGCTCCCCGACACGCTCCAGTCCTGTTGTTCTCTCCCAAACGCTGCAGACCCAATGTTCTCTCCCTCCGCTCCCCCGCATGCTCCCCAAGATGTTCTCTCCTTCCGCTCCCCCATATGCTCCAGTCCCGATGTTTTCTCCCTCCGCTCCCTCACATGCTCCAGTCCCGATGTTCTCTCCCTCCGCTCCCTCACATGCTCCAGTCCTGATGTTCTCTCCCTGCGCTCCCCAACATGCTCCAGTCCCGATGTTCTCTCCCTCCGCTCCCTCACATGCTCCTGTCCTGATGTTCTCTCCCTGCGCTCCCCCACATGCTCCAGTCCTGTTGTTCTCTCCCTCCGCTCCCCCACACGCTCCAGTCCCGATGTTCTCTCCCTCCGCTCCCCCACATGCTCCAGTCCCGATGTTCTCTCCCTCCGCTCCCCACATGCTCCAGTCCTGATGTTCTCTACCTCCGCTCACCCACATGCTCCCCATGATGTTCTCTCCCTCCGCTCCCCCATATGCTCCAGTCCCGATGTTTTCTCCCTCCGCTCCCTCACATGCTCCAGTCCCGATGTTCTCTCCCTCCGCTCCCTCACATGCTCCAGTCCTGATGTTCTCTCCCTGCGCTCCCCAACATGCTCCAGTCCCGATGTTCTCTCCCTCCGCTCCCTCACATGCTCCTGTCCTGATGTTCTCTCCCTGCGCTCCCCCACATGCTCCAGTCCTGTTGTTCTCTCCCTCCGCTCCCCCACACGATCCAGTCCCGATGTTCTCTCCCTCCGCTCCCCCACATGCTCCAGTCCCGATGTTCTCTCCCTCCGCTCCCCCACATGCTCCAGTCCTGATGTTCTCTACCTCCGCTCCCCCACATGCTCCCCATGATGTTCTCTCCCTCCGCTCCCCCATACGCTCCAGTCCTGATGTTCTCTTCCTCCGCTCCCCCACAGGCTCCAGTCCCGATGTTCTCTCCCTCCGCTCCTCCACATGCTCCAGTCCCGCTGTTCTCTCCCTCCGCTCCCCCACATGGTCCAGTCCCAATGTTCTCTCCCTCCGCTCCCCAACGCGCTCCAGTCCTGATGTTCTCTCCCTCCGCTCCCCCACATGCTCCAGTCCCGATGTTCTCACCCTCCGCTCCCCCACATGCTCCAGTCCGGATGTTCTCTCCCTGCGCTCCCCCACATGCTCCCCATGATGTTCTCTCCCTCCGCTCCCCCACATGCTCCCCATGATGTTCTCTCCCTCCGCTCCGCCTCATGCTCCAGTCCCGATGCTCTCTCCCTCCACTCCCCGACATGATCCAGTCCCGATGTTTTCTCCCTCCGCTCCCTCACATGCTCCAGTCCTGATGTTCTCTCCCTGCGCTCCCCCACATGCTCCAGTCCTGATGTTCTCGACCTGCACTCCCCCACATGCTCCAGGCCTGATGTTCTCTCCCTCCGCTCCGCCACATGCTCCAGTCCTGTTGTTCTCTCCCTCCGCTCCCCCTCATGCTCCCCATGATGTTCTCTCCCTCCGCTCCCCCACATGCTCCCCATGATGTTCTCTCCCTCCGCTCCCCCACATGCTGCAGTCCTGATGTTCTCTCCCTCCGCTCCTCCACATGCTCCCATGATGTTCTCTCCCTCCGCTCCTCCGCATGCTCCAGTCCTGTTGTTTTCTCCCTGCTCTCCCCCACATGCTCCAGTCCCGATGTTCTTTCCCTCCGCTCCCCCACATGCTCCAGTCCCGATGCTCTCTTTCCTCCGCTCCCCCACACGCTCCAGACCCGATGTTCTCTCCCTCCGCTCCCCCACATGCTCCCATGATGTTCTCTCCCTCCGCTCCTCCGCATGCTCCAGTCCTGTTGTTTTCTCCCTGCGCTCCCCCACATGCTCCACTCCCGATGTTCTCACCCTCCGCTCAGACATATGCTCCAGTCCTGATGTTCTCTCCCTCCGCTCCCCCACATGCTCCTGTCCCGATGTTCTCTCCCTCCGCTCCCCCACATGCTCCAGTCCTGATGTTCTCTCCCTCCGCTCCGCCACATGCTCCAGCCCCGATGTTCTCTCCCTCCGCACCCCCACATGCTCCTGTCCCGATGTTCTCTCCCTCCGCTACCCCACATGCTCCTGTCCCGATGTACTCTCCGTCCGCTTCCTCACATGCTCCAGTCCTGATGTTCCCTCCTTCCGCTCCTCCACATGCTCCAGCCCTGATGTTCTCTCCCTCCGCTCCCCCACACACTCCAGTCCCGATGTTCTCTCCCTCCGCTCCCGCACATGCTCCATCCCGATGTTCTCTCCCTCCGCTCCTCCACATGCTCCAGTCCTGATGTTCTCTCCCTGCGCTCCCCCTCATGCCCCCCATGATGTTCTCTCCCTCCGCTCCCCCTCATGCTCCCCAGGATGTTCTCTCCCTCCGCTCCCCGACATGATCCAGTCTCGATGTTCTCTCCCTCCGCTCCCCCACCTGCTCCAGTCCCGATGTTCTCTCCCTCCGCTCCCCCACATGCTCCAGTCCTGATGTTCTCTCCCTCCGCTCCCCCACTTGCTCCAGTCCTGATGTTCTCTCCCTCCACTCCCCCATATGCTTCTGTCCCGATGTTCTCTCCCTCCGCTCCCTCACATGCTCCAGTCCCGATGTTCTCTCCCTCCACTCCCCCACATGCTCCAGTCCTGATGTTCTCTCCCTCCGCTCCACCACACGCTCCAGTCCCGATGTCCTCTCCCTCCGCTCCCCGACATGCTCCAGTCCCAATGTTCTCCCCCTCTGTCCCCCACATGCTCCAGCCCTGATATTCTCTCCCTCCGCTCCCCCTCATTCTCCAGTCCCGATGTTCTATCCCTCTGCTCCTCCACATGCTCCAGTCCTGATTTTCTCTCCCTCCGCTCCCCCACAAGCTACAGTCCCGATGTTCTCTCCCTCGGCTCCCCCACATGCTCCAGTCCTGATGTTCTCTCCCTCCGCTCCCCCACATGCTCCAGTCCCGATGTTCTCTCCCTCCGCTCCCCCACATGCTCCAGTCCTGATGTTCTCTCCCTCCGCAGCCCCACATGCTGCAGTCCCGATGTTCTCTCCCTCCGCTCCTCCACATGCTCCTCATGATGTTCTCTCCCTCCGCTCCCCCATATGCTCCAGTCCCGATGTTCTCTCCCTCCGCTCCCCCACATGCTCCAGTCCCGATGTTCTCTCCCTCTGCTCCCCGACATGCTCCCCATGATGTTCTCTCCCTCCGCTCCTCCACGTGCTCCAGTCCCGATGTCCTCTCCCTCCGCTCCCCCACTTGCTCCAGTCCCGATGTCCTCTCCCTCCGCTCCCCCACTTGCTCCAGCCTCGATGTTCTCTCCCTCCGCTCCCCCTCATGCTCCAGTCCCGATGTCCTCTCCCTCCGCTCCCCCACTTGCTCCAGTCCCGATGTCCTCTCCCTCCACTCCCTCACATGCTCCAGTCCCGATGTTCTCTCCCTCCGCTCCCTCACATGCTCCAGTCCCGATGTTGTATCGCTCCGCTCCCTCACATGCTCCAGTCCCGATGTTGTATCGCTCCGCTCCCCCTCATGCTCCAGTCCTGATGTTCTCTCCCTCCGCTCCCCCACACGCTCCAGTCCCGATGTCCTCTCCCTCCGCTCCCCCACTTGCTCCAGTCCCGATGTTCTCTCCCTCCGCTCCCCCACACGCTCCAGTCCTGATGTTCTCTCCCTCCACTCCCCCATATGCTCCAGTCCCGATGTTCTCTCCCTCCGCTCCCCCTCATGCTCCCCATGATGTTCTCTCCCTCCGCTCCCCCATATGCTCCAGTCCCGATGTTTTCTCCCTCCGCTCCCTCACATGCTCCAATCCCGATGTTCTCTCCCTCCGCTCCCTCACATGCTCCAGTCCCGATGTTGTATCGCTCCGCTCCCCCTCATGCTCCAGTCCTGATGTTCTCTCCCTCCGCTCCCCGACATGCTCCAGTCCTGTTGTTCTCTCCCTCCGCTCTCCCAAACGCTCCAGTCCCAATGTTCTCTCCCTCCGCTCCCTCACATGCTCCTGTCCTGATGTTCTCTCCCTCCGCTCCCCCTCATGCTCCCCATGATGTTCTCTCCTTCCGCTCCCCCATATGCTCCTGTCCCGATGTTTTCTCCCTCCGCTCCCTCACATGCTCCAGTCCCGATGTTCTCTCCCTCCGCTCCCTCACATGCTCCTGTCCTGATGTTCTCTCCCTCCGCTCCCTCACATGCTCCAGTCCTGATGTTCTCTCCCTGCGCTCCCCAACATGCTCCAGTCCCGATGTTCTCTCCCTCCGCTCCCCCACATGCTCCAGTCCTGTTGTTCTCTCCCTCCGCTCCCCCACACGCTCCAGTCCCGATGTTCTCTCCCTCCGCTCCCCACATGCTCCAGTCCTGATGTTCTCTACCTCCGCTCCCCCACATGCTCCCCATGATGTTCTCTCCCTCCGCTCCCCCATATGCTCCAGTCCCGATGTTTTCTCCCTCCGCTCCCTCACATGCTCCAGTCCCGATGTTCTCTCCCTCCGCTCCCTCACATGCTCCAGTCCTGATGTTCTCTCCCTGCGCTCCCCAACATGCTCCAGTCCCGATGTTCTCTCCCTCCGCTCCCTCACATGCTCCTGTCCTGATGTTCTCTCCCTGCGCTCCCCCACATGCTCCAGTCCTGTTGTTCTCTCCCTCCGCTCCCCCACACGATCCAGTCCCGATGTTCTCTCCCTCCGCTCCCCCACACGCTCCAGTCCCGATGTTCTCTACCTCCGCTCCCCCACATGCTCCCCACGATGTTCTCTCCCTCCGCTCCCCCATACGCTCCAGTCCTGATGTTCTCTTCCTCCGCTCCCCCACAGGCTCCAGTCCCGATGTTCTCTCCCTCCGCTCCTCCACATGCTCCAGTCCCGCTGTTCTCTCCCTCCGCTCCCCCACATGCTCCAGTCCCAATGTTCTCTCCCTCCGCTCCCCAACGCGCTCCAGTCCTGATGTTCTCTCCCTCCGCTCCCCCACATGCTCCAGTCCCGATGTTCTCACCCTCCGCTCCCCCACATGCTCCAGTCCGGATGTTCTCTCCCTGCGCTCCCCCACATGCTCCAGTCCCGATGTTCTCACCCTCCGCTCACCCACATGCTCCAGTCCTGATGTTCCCTCCCTCCGCTCCCCCACATGCTCCAGTCCCGATGTTCTCTCCCTCCGCTCCCCCACATGCTCCAGTCCAGATGTTCCCTCCCTCCGCTCCCCCACATGCTCCCCATGATGTTCTCTCCCTCCGCTCCCCCACATGCTCCCCATGATGTTCTCTCCCTCCGCTCCGCCTCATGCTCCAGTCCCGATGCTCTCTCCCTCCACTCCCCGACATGATCCAGTCCCGATGTTTTCTCCCTCCGCTCCCTCACATGCTCCAGTCCTGATGTTCTCTCCCTGCGCTACCCCACATGCTCCAGTCCTGATGTTCTCTACCTCCACTCCCCCACATGCTCCAGGCCTGATGTTCTCTCCCTCCGCTCCGCCACATGCTCCAGTCCTGTTGTTCTCTCCCTCCGCTCCCCCTCATGCTCCCCATGATGTTCTCTCCCTCCGCTCCCCCACATGCTCCCCATGATGTTCTCTCCCTCCGCTCCCCCACATGCTGCAGTCCTGATGTTCTCTCCCTCCGCTCCTCCACATGCTCCCATGATGTTCTCTCCCTCCGCTCCTCCGCATGCTCCAGTCCTGTTGTTTTCTCCCTGCTCTCCCCCACATGCTCCAGTCCCGATGTTCTTTCCCTCCGCTCCCCCACATGCTCCAGTCCCGATGTTCTCTTTCCTCCGCTCCCCCACACGCTCCAGACCCGATGTTCTCTCCCTCCGCTCCCCCAAATGCTCCTGTCCCGATGTTCTCTCCCTCCGCTCCCCGACATGCTCCAGTCCCGATGTTCTCTCCCTCCGCTCCCCCAGAATGCTCCAGTCCCGATGTTCTCTCCCTCTGCTCCCCCACATGCTCCAGTCCTGTTGTTCCCTCCCTGCGCTCCCCCACATGCTCCAGTCCTGATGTTCTCTCCCTCCGCTCCTCCGCATGCTCCAGTCCCGATGTTCTCACCCTCCGCTCACACATATGCTCCAGTCCTGATGTTCTCTCCCTCCGCTCCCCCACATGCTCCAGTCCCGATGTTCTCTCCCTCCGCTCCCCCACATGCTCCAGTCCTGATGTTCTCTCCCTCCGCTCCCCCACATGCTCCAGCCCCGATGTTCTCTCCCTCCGCACCCCCACATGCTCCTGTCCCGATGTTCTCTCCCTCCGCTACCCCACATGCTCCAGTCCTGATGTTCTCTCCCTCCGCTCCCCCTCATGCTCCTGTCCCGATGTAATCTCCGTCCGCTTCCTCACATGCTCCAGTCCTGATGTTCCCTCCTTCCGCTCCTCCACATGCTCCAGTCCCGATGTTCCCTCCCTCCGCTCCCCCACACGCTCCAGCCCGGATGTTCTCTCCCTCCGCTCCCCCACACACTCCAGTCCCGATGTTCTCTCCCTCCGCTCCCGCACATGCTCCATCCCGATGTTCTCTCCCTCCGCTCCTCCACATGCTCCAGTCCTGATGTTCTCTCCCTGCGCTCCCCCTCATGCCCCACATGATGTTCTCTCCCTCCGCTCCCCCTCATGCTCCCCATGATGTTCTCTCCCTCCGCTCCCCGACATGATCCAGTCTCGATGTTCTCTCCCTCCGCTCCCCCACCTGCTCCAGTCCCGATGTTCTCTCCCTCCGCTCCCCCACTTGCTCCAGTCCTGATGTTCTCTCCCTCCGCTCCCCCACTTGCTCCAGTCCTGATGTTCTCTCCCTCCACTCCCCCATATGCTTCTGTCCCGATGTTCTCTCCCTCCGCTCCCTCACATGCTCCAGTCCCGATGTTCTCTCCCTCCACTCCCCCACATGCTCCAGTCCTGATGTTCTCTCCCTCCGCTCCACCACACGCTCCAGTCCCGATGTCCTCTCCCTCCGCTCCCCGACATGCTCCAGTCCCAATGTTCTCCCCCTCTGTCCCCCACATGCTCCAGCCCTGATATTCTCTCCCTCCGCTCCCCCTCATTCTCCAGTCCCGATGTTCTATCCCTCTGCTCCTCCACATGCTCCAGTCCTTATTTTCTCTCCCTCCGCTCCCCCACATGCTACAGTCCCGATGTTCTCTCCCTCGGCTCCCCCACATGCTCCAGTCCTGATGTTCTCTCCCTCCGCTCCCCCACATGCTCCAGTCCCGATGTTCTCTCCCTCCGCTCCCCCACATGCTCCAGCCCTGATGTTCTCTCCCTCCGCAGCCCCACATGCTGCAGTCCCGATGTTCTCTCCCTCCGCTCCTCCACATGCTCCTCATGATGTTCTCTCCCT
The DNA here is from genome assembly GCF_052327205.1 of Somniosus microcephalus. Classification (NCBI taxonomy): domain Eukaryota; kingdom Metazoa; phylum Chordata; class Chondrichthyes; order Squaliformes; family Somniosidae; genus Somniosus; species Somniosus microcephalus. Next base: position 85,643,822 of record NW_028225179.1, on the reverse strand, counting down.
CCGTTCCCCCATATGCTCCAGTCCCGATGTTCTCTCCCTCCGCTCCCCCACATGCTCCAGTCCCGATGTTCTCTCCCTCTGCTCCCCGACATGCTCCCCATGATGTTCTCTCCCTCCGCTCCTCCACGTGCTCCAGTCCCGATGTCCTCTCCCTCCGCTCCCCCACTTGCTCCAGTCCCGATGTCCTCTCCCTCCGCTCCCCCACTTGCTCCAGCCTCGATGTTCTCTCCCTCCGCTCCCCCTCATGCTCCAGTCCCGATGTCCTCTCCCTCCGCTCCCCCACTTGCTCCAGTCCCGATGTCCTCTCCCTCCACTCCCTCACATGCTCCAGTCCCGATGTTCTCTCCCTCCGCTCCCTCACATGCTCCAGTCCCGATGTTGTATCGCTCCGCTCCCTCACATGCTCCAGTCCCGATGTTGTATCGCTCCGCTCCCCCTCATGCTCCAGTCCTGATGATCTCTCCCTCCGCTCCCCCACACGCTCCAGTCCCGATGTCCTCTCCCTCCGCTCCCCCACTTGCTCCAGTCTCGATGTTCTCTCCCTCCGCTCCCCCACACGCTCCAGTCCTGATGTTCTCTCCCTCCACTCCCCCATATGCTCCAGTCCCGATGTTCTCTCCCTCCGCTCCCCCTCATGCTCCCCATGATGTTCTCTCCCTCCGCTCCCCCATATGCTCCAGTCCCGATGTTTTCTCCCTCCGCTCCCTCACATGCTCCAATCCCGATGTTCTCTCCCTCCGCTCCCTCACATGCTCCAGTCCCGATGTTGTATCGCTCCGCTCCACCTCATGCTCCAGTCCTGATGTTCTCTCCCTCCGCTCCCCGACACGCTCCAGTCCTGTTGTTCTCTCCCTCCGCTCTCCCAAACGCTCCAGTCCCAATGTTCTCTCCCTCCGCTCCCTCACATGCTCCTGTCCTGATGTTCTCTCCCTCCGCTCCCCCTCATGCTCCCCATGATGTTCTCTCCTTCCGCTCCCCCATATGCTCCTGTCCCGATGTTTTCTCCCTCCGCTCCCTCACATGCTCCAGTCCCGATGTTCTCTCCCTCCGCTCCCTCACATGCTCCAGTCCCGATGTTGTATCGCTCCGCTCCCCCTCATGCTCCAGTCCTGATGTTCTCTCCCTCCGGTCCCCGACACGCTCCAGTCCTGTTGTTCTCTCCCTCCGCTCTCCCAAACGCTCCAGTCCCGATGTTTTCTCCCTCCGCTCCCTCACATGCTCCTGTCCTGATGTTCTCTCCCTCCGCTCCCTCACATGCTCCAGTCCTGATGTTCTCTCCCTGCGCTCCCCAACATGCTCCAGTCCCGATGTTCTCTCCCTCCGCTCCCTCACATGCTCCTGTCCTGATGTTCTCTCCCTGCGCTCCCCCACATGCTCCAGTCCTGTTGTTCTCTCCCTCCGCTCCCCCACACGCTCCAGTCCCGAAGTTCTCTCCCTCCGCTCCCCCACATGCTCCAGTCCCGATGTTCTCTCCCTCCGCTCCCCCACATGCTCCAGTCCTGATGTTCTCTACCTCCGCTCCCCCACATGCTCCCCATGATGTTCTCTCCCTCCGCTCCCCCATATGCTCCAGTCCCGATGTTTTCTCCCTCCGCTCCCTCACATGCTCCAGTCCCGATGTTCTCTCCCTCCGCTCCCTCACATGCTCCAGTCCTGATGTTCTCTCCCTGCGCTCCCCAACATGCTCCAGTCCCGATGTTCTCTCCCTCCGCTCCCTCACATGCTCCTGTCCTGATGTACTCTCCCTGCGCTCCCCCACATGCTCCAGTCCTGTTGTTCTCCCCCTCCGCTCCCCCACACGCTCCAGTCCCGATGTTCTCTCCCTCCGCTCCCCCACATGCTCCAGTCCCGATGTTCTCTCCCTCCGCTCCCCCACATGCTCCAGTCCTGATGTTCTCTACCTCCGCTCCCCCACATGCTCCCCATGATGTTCTCTCCCTCCGCTCCCCCATACGCTCCAGTCCTGATGTTCTCTCCCTCCGCTCCCCCACAGGCTCCAGTCCCGATGTTCTCTCCCTCCGCTCCTCCACATGCTCCAGTCCCGCTGTTCTCTCCCTCCGCTCCCCCACATGCTCCAGTCCCAATGTTCTCTCCCTACGCTCCCCAACACGCTCCAGTCCTGATGTTCTCTCCCTCCGCTCCCCCACATGCTCCAGTCCCGATGTCCTCTCCCTCCACTCCCTCACATGCTCCAGTCCCGATGTTCTCTCCCTCCGCTCCCTCACATGCTCCAGTCCCGATGTTGTATCGCTCCGCTCCCTCACATGCTCCAGTCCCGATGTTGTATCGCTCCGCTCCCCCTCATGCTCCAGTCCTGATGTTCTCTCCCTCCGCTCCCCCACACGCTCCAGTCCCGATGTCCTCTCCCTCCGCTCCCCCACTTGCTCCAGTCCCGATGTTCTCTCCCTCCGCTCCCCCACACGCTCCAGTCCTGATGTTCTCTCCCTCCACTCCCCCATATGCTCCAGTCCCGATGTTCTCTCCCTCCGCTCCCCCTCATGCTCCCCATGATGTTCTCTCCCTCCGCTCCCCCATATGCTCCAGTCCCGATGTTTTCTCCCTCCGCTCCCTCACATGCTCCAATCCCGATGTTCTCTCCCTCCGCTCCCTCACATGCTCCAGTCCCGATGTTGTATCGCTCCGCTCCCCCTCATGCTCCAGTCCTGATGTTCTCTCCCTCCGCTCCCCGACACTCTCCAGTCCTGTTGTTCTCTCCCTCCGCTCTCCCAAACGCTCCAGTCCCGATGTTTTCTCCCTCCGCTCCCTCACATGCTCCAGTCCTGATGTTCTCTCCCTGCGCTCCCCAACATGCTCCAGTCCCGATGTTCTCTCCCTCCGCTCCCTCACATGCTCCTGTCCTGATGTTCTCTCCCTGCGCTCCCCCACATGCTCCAGTCCTGTTGTTCTCTCCCTCCGCTCCCCCACACGCTCCAGTCCCGAAGTTCTCTCCCTCCGCTCCCCCACACGCTCCAGTCCCGATGTTCTCTCCCTCCGCTCCCCCACATGCTCCAGTCCCGATGTTCTCTCCCTCCGCTCCCCCACATGCTCCAGTCCCGATGTTCTCTCCCTCCGCTCCCCACATGCTCCAGTCCTGATGTTCTCTACCTCCGCTCCCCCACATGCTCCCCATGATGTTCTCTCCCTCCGCTCCCCCATATGCTCCAGTCCCGATGTTTTCTCCCTCCGCTCCCTCACATGCTCCAGTCCCGATGTTCTCTCCCTCCGCTCCCTCACATGCTCCAGTCCTGATGTTCTCTCCCTGCGCTCCCCAACATGCTCCAGTCCCGATGTTCTCTCCCTCCGCTCCCTCACATGCTCCTGTCCTGATGTTCTCTCCCTGCGCTCCCCCACATGCTCCAGTCCTGTTGTTCTCTCCCTCCGCTCCCCCACACGCTCCAGTCCCGATGTTCTCTCCCTCCGCTCCCCCACATGCTCCAGTCCTGATGTTCTCTACCTCCGCTCCCCCACATGCTCCCCATGATGTTCTCTCCCTCCGCTCCCCCATACGCTCCAGTCCTGATGTTCTCTTCCTCCGCTCCCCCACAGGCTCCAGTCCCGCTGTTCTCTCCCTCCGCTCCCCCACATGCTCCAGTCCCAATGTTCTCTCCCTCCGCTCCCCAACGCGCTCCAGTCCTGATGTTCTCTCCCTCCGCTCCCCAACGCGCTCCAGTCCTGATGTTCTCTCCCTCCGCTCCCCCACATGCTCCAGTCCCGATGTTCTCACCCTCCGCTCCCCCACATGCTCCAGTCCGGATGTTCTCTCCCTGCGCTCCCCCACATGCTCCAGTCCCGATGTTCTCACCCTCCGCTCACCCACATGCTCCAGTCCTGATGTTCCCTCCCTCCGCTCCCCCACATGCTCCAGTCCCGATGTTCTCTCCCTCCGCTCCCCCACATGCTACCGTCCAGATGTTCCCTCCCTCCGCTCCCCCACATGCTCCCCATAATGTTCTCTCCCTCCGCTCCCCCACATGCTCCCCATGATGTTCTCTCCCTCCGCTCCGCCTCATGCTCCAGTCCCGATGCTCTCTCCCTCCACTCCCCGACATGATCCAGTCCCGATGTTTTCTCCCTCCGCTCCCTCACATGCTCCAGTCCTGATGTTCTCTCCCTGCGCTCCCCCACATGCTCCAGTCCTGATGTTCTCTACCTCCACTCCCCCACATGCTCCAGGCCTGATGTTCTCTCCCTCCGCTCCGCCACATGCTCCAGTCCTGTTGTTCTCTCCCTCCGCTCCCCCTCATGCTCCCCATGATGTTCTCTCCCTCCGCTCCCCCACATGCTCCCCATGATGTTCTCTCCCTCCGCTCCTCCACATGCTCCCATGATGTTCTCTCCCTCCGCTCCTCCGCATGCTCAAGTCCTGTTGTTTTCTCCCTGCTCTCCCCCACATGCTCCAGTCCCGATGTTCTTTCCCTCCGCTCCCACACATGCTCCAGTCCCGATGTTCTCTTTCCTCCGCTCCCCCACACGCTCCAGTCCCGATGTTCTCTCCCTCCGCTCCCCCAAATGCTCCTGTCCCGATGTTCTCTCCCTCCGCTCCCCGACATGCTCCAGTCCCGATGTTCTCTCCCTCCGCTCCCCCAAAATGCTCCAGTCCCGATGTTCTCTCCCTCTGCTCCCCCACATGCTCCAGTCCTGTTGTTCCCTCCCTGCGCTCCCCCACATGCTCCAGTCCTGATGTTCTTTACCTCCGCTCCCCCACATGCTCCCAAGATGTTCTCTCCCTCCGCTCCTCCGCATGCTCCAGTCCTGTTGTTTTCTTCCTGTGCTCCCCCACATGCTCCACTCCCGATGCTCTCACCCTCCGCTCACACATATGCTCCAGTCCTGATGTTCTCTCCCTCCGCTCCCCCACATGCTCCAGTCCCGATGTTCTCTCCCTCCGCTCCCCCACATGCTCCAGCCCCGATGTTCTCTCCCTCCGCACCCCCACATGCTCCTGTCCCGATGTTCTCTCCCTCCGCTACCCCACATGCTCCAGTCCTGATGTTCTCTCCCTCCGCTCCCCCTCATGCTCCTGTCCCGATGTACTCTCCGTCCGCTTCCTCACATGCTCCAGTCCTGATGTTCCCTCCTTCCGCTCCTCCACATGCTCCAGTCCCGATGTTCCCTCCCTCCGCTCCCCCACACGCTCCAGCCCTGATGTTCTCTCCCTCCGCTCCCCCACACACTCCAGTCCCGATGTTCTCTCCCTCCGCTCCCGCACATGCTCCATCCCGATGTTCTCTCCCTCCGCTCCTCCACATGCTCCAGTCCTGATGTTCTCTCCCTGCGCTCCCCCTCATGCCCCCCATGATGTTCTCTCCCTCCGCTCCCCCTCATGCTCCCCATGATGTTCTCTCCCTCCGCTCCCCGACATGATCCAGTCTCGATGTTCTCTCCCTCCGCTCCCCCACCTGCTCCAGTCCCGATGTTCTCTCCCTCCGCTCCCCCACACGCTCCAGTCCCGATGACCTCTCCCTCCGCTCCCCCACTTGCTCCAGTCCTGATGGTCTCTCCCTCCGCTCCCCCACTTGCTCCAGTCCTGATGTTCTCTCCCTCCACTCCCCCATATGCTTCTGTCCCGATGTTCTCTCCCTCCGCTCCCTCACATGCTCCAGTCCCGATGTTCTCTCCCTCCACTCCCCCACATGCTCCAGTCCTGATGTTCTCGTTCTCTCCCTCCGCTCCACCACACGCTCCAGTCCCGATTTCCTCTCCCTCCGCTCCCCGACATGCTCCAGTCCCAATGTTCTCCCCCTCTGTCCCCCACATGCTCCAGCCCTGATATTCTCTCCCTCCGCTCCCCCTCATTCTCCAGTCCCGATGTTCTATCCCTCAGCTCCTCCACATGCTCCAGTCCTGATTTTCTCTCCCTCCGCTCCCCCACATGCTACAGTCCCGATGTTCTCTCCCTCGGCTCGCCCACATGCTCCAGTCCTGATGTTCTCTCCCTCCGCTCCCCCACATGCTCCAGTCCCGATGTTCTCTCCCTCCGCTCCCCCACATGATCCAGTCCTGATGTTCTCTCCCTCCGCAGCCCCACATGCTGCAGTCCCGATGTTCTCTCCCTCCGCTCCTCCACATGCTCCTCATGATGTTCTCTCCCTCCGCTCCCCCATATGCTCCAGTCCCGATGTTCTCTCCCTCCGCTCCCGCACATGCTCCAGTCCCGATGTTCTCTCCCTCTGCTCCCCGACATGCTCCCCATGATGTTCTCTCCCTCCGCTCCTCCACGTGCTCCAGTCCCGATGTCCTCTCCCTCCGCTCCCCCATTTGCTCCTGTCCCGATGTCCTCTCCCTCCGCTCCCCCACTTGCTCCAGCCTCGATGTTCTCTCCCTCCGCTCCCCCTCATGCTCCAGTCCCGATGTCCTCTCCCTCCGCTCCCCCACTTGCTCCAGTCCCGATGTCCTCTCCCTCCACTCCCTCACATGCTCCAGTCCCGATGTTCTCTCCCTCCGCTCCCTCACATGCTCCAGTCCCGATGTTGTATCGCTCCGCTCCCTCACATGCTCCAGTCCCGATGTTGTATCGCTCCGCTCCCCCTCATGCTCCAGTCCTGATGTTCTCTCCCTCCGCTCCCCCACACGCTCCAGTCCCGATGTCCTCTCCCGCCGCTCCCCCACTTGCTCCAATCCCGATGTTCTCTCCCTCCGCTCCCCCACACGCTCCAGTCCTGATGTTCTCTCCCTCCAGTCCCCCATATGCTCCAGTCCCGATGTTCTCTCCCTCCGCTCCCCCATATGCTCCAGTCCCGATGTTTTCTCCCTTCGCTCCCTCACATGCTCCAATCCCGATGTTCTCTCCCTCCGCTCCCTCACATGCTCCAGTCCCGATGTTGTATCGCTCCGCTCCCTCACATGCTCCAGTCCCGATGTTGTATCGCTCCGCTCCCCCTCATGCTCCAGTCCTGATGTTCTCTCCCTCCGCTCCCCGACACGCTCCAGTCCTGTTGTTCTCTCCCTCCGCTCTCCCAAACGCTCCAGTCCCAATGTTCTCTCCCTCCGCTCCCTCACATGCTCCTGTCCTGATGTTCTCTCCCTCCGCTCCCTCACATGCTCCAGTCCTGATGTTCTCTCCCTGCGCTCCCCAACATGCTCCAGTCCCGATGTTCTCTCCCTCCGCTCCCTCACATGCTCCTGTCCTGATGTTCTCTCCCTGCGCTCCCCCACATGCTCCAGTCCTGTTGTTCTCTCCCTCCGCTCCCCCACACGCTCCAGTCCCGAAGTTCTCTCCCTCCGCTCCCCCACATGCTCCAGTCCCGATGTTCTCTCCCTCCGCTCCCCCACATGCTCCAGTCCTGATGTTCTCTACCTCCGCTCCCCCACATGCTCCCCATGATGTTCTCTCCCTCCGCTCCCCCATATGCTCCAGTCCCGATGTTTTCTCCCTCCGCTCCCTCACATGCTCCAGTCCCGATGTTCTCTCCCTCCGCTCCCTCACATGCTCCAGTCCTGATGTTCTCTCCCTGCGCTCCCCAACATGCTCCAGTCCCGATGTTCTCTCCCTCCGCTCCCTCACATGCTCCTGTCCTGATGTACTCTCCCTGCGCTCCCCCACATGCTCCAGTCCTGTTGTTCTCCCCCTCCGCTCCCCCACACGCTACAGTCCCGATGTTCTCTCCCTCCGCTCCCCCACATGCTCCAGTCCCGATGTTCTCTCCCTCCGCTCCTCCACATGCTCCTGTCCCAATGTTCTCTCCCTCCGCTCCCCAACACGCTCCAGTCCTCATGTTCTCTCCCTCCGCTCCCCCACATGCTCCAGTCCCGATGTTCTCACCCTCCGCTCCCCCACATGCTCCAGTCCAGATGTTCTCTCCCTGCGCTCCCCCACATGCTCCAGTCCCGATGTTCTCACCCTCCGCTCACCCACATGCTCCAGTCCTGATGTTCCCTCCCTCCGCTCCCCCACATGCTCCAGTCCCGATGTTCTCTCCCTCCGCTCCCCCACATGCTCCAGTCCAGATGTTCCCTCCCTCCGCTCCCCCACATGCTCCCCATGATGTTCTCTCCCTCTGCTCCCCCACATGCTCCCCATGATGTTCTCTCCCTCCGCTCCGCCTCATGCTCCAGTCCCGATGCTCTCTCCCTCCACTCCCCGACATGATCCAGTCCCGATGTTTTCTACCTCCACTCCCCCACATGCTCCAGGCCTGATGTTCTCTCCCTCCGCTCCGCCACATGCTCCAGTCCTGTTGTTCTCTCCCTCCGCTCCCCCTCATGCTCCCCATGATGTTCTCTCCCTCCGCTCCCCCACATGCTCCCCATGATGTTCTCTCCCTCCGCTCCCCCACATGCTGCAGTCCTGATGTTCTCTCCCTCCGCTCCTCCACATGCTCCCATGATGTTCTCTCCCTCCGCTCCTCCGCATGCTCCAGTCCTGTTGTTTTCTCCCTGCTCTCCCCCACATGCTCCAGTCCTAATGTTCTTTCCCTCCGCTCCCCCACATGCTCCAGTCCCAATGTTCTCTTTCCTCCGCTCCCCCACACGCTCCAGACCCGATGTTCTCTCCCTCCGCTCCCCCAAATGCTCCTGTCCCGATGTTCTCTCCCTCCGCTCCCCGCCATGCTCCAGTCCCAATGTTCTCTCCCTCCGCTCCCCCAAAATGCTCCAGTCCCGATGTTCTCTCCCTCTGCTCGCCCACATGCTCCAGTCCTGTTGTTCCCTCCCTGCGCTCCCCCACATGCTCCAGTCCTGATGTTCTTTACCTCCGCTCCCCCACATGCTCCCATGATGTTCTCTCCCTCCGCTCCTCCGCATGCTCCAGTCCTGTTGTTTTCTCCCTGCGCTCCCCCACATGCTCCAGTCCCGATGTTCTCACCCTCCGCTCACACATATGCTCCAGTCGTGATGTTCTCTCCCTCCGCTCCCCCACTTGCTCCAGTCCTGATGTTCTCTCCCTCCGCTCCCCCACTTGCTCCAGTCCTGATGTTCTCTCCCTCCACTCCCCCATATACTTCTGTCCCGATGTTCTCTCCCTCCGCTCCCTCACATGCTCCAGTCCCGATGTACTCTCCCTCCACTCCCCCACATGCTCCAGTCCTGATGTTCTCTCCCTCCGCTCCCCCACACGCTCCAGTCCCGATGTCCTCTCCCTCCGCTCCCCCACATGCTCCAGTCCCAATGTTCTCCCCCTCTGTCCCCCACATGCTCCAGCCCTGATATTCTATCCCTCCGCTCCCCCTCATTCTCCAGTCCCGATGTTCTATCCCTCTGCTCCTCCACATGCTCCAGTCCTGATTTTCTCTCCCTCCGCTCCCCCACATGCTACAGTCCCGATGTTCTCTCCCTCGGCTCCCCCACATGCTCCAGTCCTGATGTTCTCTCCCTCCGCTCCCCCACATGCTCCAGTCCCGATGTTCTCTCCCTCCGCTCCCCCACATGCTCCAGTCCTGATGTTCGCTCCCTCCGCAGCCCCACATGCTGCAGTCCCGATGTTCTCTCCCTCCGCTCCTCCACATGCTCCTCATGATGTTCTCTCCCTCCGTCCCCCATATGCTCCAGTCCCGATGTTCTCTCCCTCCGCTCCCCCACATGCTCCAGTCCCGATGTTCTCTCCCTCCGCTCCCCCACATGCTCCAGTCCCGATGTTCTCTCCCTCTGCTCCCCGACATGCTCCCCATGATGTTCTCTCCCTCCGCTCCTCCACGTGCTCCAGTCCCGATGTCCTCTCCCTCCGCTCCCCCACTTGCTCCAGTCCCGATGGCCTCTCCCTCCGCTCCCCCACTTGCTCCAGCCTCGATGTTCTCTCCCTCCGCTCCCCCTCATGCTCCAGTCCCGATGTCCTCTCCCTCCGCTCCCCCACTTGCTCCAGTCCCGATGTCCTCTCCCTCCACTCCCCCACACGCTCCAGTCACGCTGTCCGCTCCCTCCGCTCCCCCACTTGCTCCAGTCCTGATGTTCTCTCCCTCCACTCCCCCACACGCTCCAGTCACGATGTCCTCTCCCTCCGCTCCCTCACTTGCTCCAGTCCCGATGTTCTCTCCCTCCGCTCCCCCTCATGCTCCCCATGATGTTCTCTCCCTCCGCTCCCCCATATGCTCCAGTCCCGATGTTTTCTCCCTTCGCTCCCTCACATGCTCCAGTCCCGATGTTCTCTCCCTCCGCTCCCTCACATGCTCCAGTCCCGATGTTGTATCGCTCCGCTCCCCCTCATGCTCCAGTCCTGATGTTCTCTCCCTCCGCTCCCCCACACGCTCCAGTCCCGATGTCCTCTCTCTCCGCTCCCCCACTTGCTCCAGTCCCGATGTTCTCTCCCTCCGCTCCCCCACACGCTCCAGTCCTGATGTTCTCTCCCTCCACTCCCCCATATGCTCCAGTCCCGATGTTCTCTCCCTCCGCTCCCCGTCATGCTCCCCATGATGTTCTCTCCCTCCGCTCCCACATATGCTCCAGTCCCGATGTTTTCTCCCTCCGCTCCCTCACATGCTCCAGTCCCGATGTTCTCTCCCTTCGCTCCCTCACATGCTCCAGTCCCGATGTTGTATCGCTCCGCTCCCCCTCATGCTCCAGTCCTGATGTTCTCTCCCTCCGCTCCCCGACACGCTCCAGTCCTGTTGTTCTCTCCCTCCACTCTCCCAAACGCTCCAGTCCCAATGTTCTCTCCCTCCGCTCCCTCACATGCTCCTGTCCTGATGTTCTCTCCCTCCGCTCCCCCTCATGCTCCCCATGATGTTCTCTCCTTCCACTCCCCCATATGCTCCTGTCCCGATGTTTTCTCCCTCCGCTCCCTCACATGCTCCTGTCCCGATGTTCTCTCCCTCCGCTCCCTCACATGCTCCAGTCCCGATGTTGTATCGCTCCGCTCCCCCTCATGCTCCAGTCCTGATGTTCTCTCCCTCCGCTCTCCGACACGCTCCAGTCCTGTTGTTCTCTCCCTCCGCTCTCCCAAACGCTCCAGTCCCGATGTTTTCTCCCTCCGCTCCCTCACATGCTCCTGTCCTGATGTTCTCTCCCTCCGCTCCCTCACATGCTCCAGTCCTGATGTCCTCTCCCTCCGCTCCCCCACATGCTCCAGTCCCAATGTTCTCCCCCTCTGTCCCCCACATGCTCCAGCCCTGATATTCTATCCCTCCGCTCCCCCTCATTCTCCAGTCCCGATGTTCTATCCCTCTGCTCCTCCACATGCTCCAGTCCTGATTTTCTCTCCCTCCGCTCCCCCACATGCTACAGTCCCGATGTTCTCTCCCTCGGCTCCCCCACATGCTCCAGTCCTGATGTTCTCTCCCTCCGCTCCCCCACATGCTCCAGTCCCGATGTTCTCTCCCTCCGCTCCCCCACATGCTCCAGTCCTGATGTTCGCTCCCTCCGCAGCCCCACATGCTGCAGTCCCGATGTTCTCTCCCTGCGCACCCCCACATGCTCCAGTCCTGTTGTTCTCTCCCTCCGCTCCCCCACACGCTCCAGTCCCGATGCTCTCTCCCTCCGCTCCCCCAAATGCTCCTGTCCCGATGTTCTCTCCCTCCGCTCCCCGACATGCTCCAGTCCCGATGTTCTCTCCCTCCGCTCCCCCAAAATGCTCCAGTCCCGATGTTCTCTCCCTCTGCTCCCCCACATGCTCCAGTCCTGTTGTTCCCTCCCTGCGCTCCACCACATGCTCCAGTCCTGATGTTCTTTACCTCCGCTCCCCCACATGCTCCCATGATGTTCTCTCCCTCCGCTCCTCCGCATGCTCCAGTCCTGTTGTTTTCTCCCTGCGCTCCCCCACATGCTCCAGTCCCGATGTTCTCACCCTTCGCTCACACATATGCTCCAGTCCTGATGTTCTCTCCCTCCGCTCCCCCACATGCTCCAGTCCTGATGTTCTCTCCCTCCGCACCCCCACATGCTCCTGTCCCGATGTTCTCTCCCTCCGCTCCCGCACATGCTCCATCCCGATGTTCTCTCCCTCCGCTCCTCCACATGCTCCAGTCCTGATGTTCTCTCCCTCCGCTCCCCCTCATGCCCCCCATGATGTTCTCTCCCTCCGCTCCCCCTCATGCTCCCCATGATGTTCTCTCCCTCCGCTCCCCCACATGATCCAGTCTCGATGTTCTCTCCCTCCGCTCCCCCACATGCTCCAGTCCCGATGTTCTCTCCCTCCGCTCCCCCACATGCTCCAGTCCCGATGTTCTCTCCCTCCACACCCCCACATATTCCAGTCCTGATGTTCTCTCCCTCCGCTCCCCCACATGCTCCAGTCCCGATGTTCTCTCCCTCTGCTCCCCCACCTGCTCCAGCCCTGATGTTCTCTCCCTCCGCTCCCCCACATGCTCCAGTCCCGATGTTCTCTCCCTCCGCTCCCCCTCATGCTCCAGTCCTGATGTTCTCTCCCTCCGCTCCCCCACATGCTCCAGTCCCGATGTTCTCTCCCTCCGCTCCCCCTCATGCTCCAGTCCTGATGTTCTCTCCCTCCGCTCCCCCACAAGCTCCAGTCCCGATGTTCTCTCCCTCCGCTCCCCCTCATGCTCCAGTCCCGATGTACTCTCCCTCCGCTTCCTCACATGCTCCAGTCCTGATGTTCCCTCCTTCCGCTCCCCCACATGCTCCAGCCCTGATGTTCTCTCCCTCCACTCCCCCACACACTCCAGTCTCAATGTTCTCTCCCTCCGCTCCCTCACACGCTCCAGTCCCGGTGTTTTCTCCCTCCGCTCCCCCACATGCTCCAGTCCCGATGTTCTCTCCCTCCACTCCTCCACATACTCCAGTCCCGATGTTCTCTCCCTCCGCTCCCGCACATGCTCCATCCCGATGTTCTCTCCCTCCGCTCCTCCACATGCTCCAGTCCTGATGTTCTCTCCCTCCGCTCCCCCTCATGCTCCCCATGATGTTCTCTCCCTCCACTCCCCCTCATGCTCCCCATGATGTTCTCTCCCTCCGCTCCCTCCCATGATCCAGTCTCGATGTTCTCTCCCTCCGCTCCCCCACTTGCTCCAGTCCCGATGTCCTCTCCCTCCGCTCCCCCACTTGCTCCAGCCTCGATGTTCTCTCCCTCCGCTCCCCCTCATGCTCCAGTCCCGATGTCCTCTCCCTCCGCTCCCCCACTTGCTCCAGTCCCGAAGTCCTCTCCCTCCACTCCCCCACACGCTCCAGTCACGCTGTCCTCTCCCTGCGCTCCCCCACTTGCTCCAGTCCTGATGTTCTCTCCCTCCACTCCCCCACACGCTCCAGTCCCGATGTCCTCTCCCTCCGCTCCCCCACTTGCTCCAGTCCCGATGTTCTCTCCCTCCGCTCCCCCACACGCTCCAGTCCTGATGTTCTCTCCCTCCACTCCCCCATATGCTCCAGTCCCGATGTTCTCTCCCTCCGCTCCCCCACATGCTCCAGTCCCGATGTTCTCTACCTCCGCTCCCCGACATGTTACAGTCCTGTTGTTCTCTCCCTCTGCTCTCCCACACGCTCCAGTCCCAATGTTCTCTCCCTCATCTCCCCCTCATGATCCCCATGATGTTCTCTCCCTCCGCTCCCCCATATGCTCCATTCCCGATGTTTTCTCCCTCCGCTCCCTCACATGCTCCAGTCCCGATGTTCTCTCCCTCCGCTCCCTCACATGCTCCAGTCCCGATGTTGTATCGCTCCGCTCCCCCTCATGCTGCAGTCCTGATGTTCTCTCCCTCCGCTCCCCGACACGCTCCAGTCCTGTTGTTCTCTCCCTCCGCTCTCCCAAACGCTCCAGTCCCAATGTTCTCTCCCTCCGCTCCCCCGCATGCTCCCCATGATGTTCTCTCCCTCCGCTCCCCCATATGCTCCAGTCCCGATGTTTTCTCCCTCCGCTCCCTCACATGCTCCAGTCCCGATGTTCTCTCCCTCCGCTCCCTCACATGCTCCAGTCCTGATGTTCTCTCCCTGCGCTCCCCAACATGCTCCAGTCCCGATGTTCTCTCCCTCCGCTCCCTCACATGCTCCTGTCCTGATGTTCTCTCCCTGCGCTCCCCCACATGCTCCAGTCCTGTTGTTCTCTCCCTCCGCTCCCCCACACGCTCCAGTCCCGATTATCCCTCCCTCCGCTCCCCCACATGCTCCAGTCCTGATGTTCTCTACCTCCGCTCCCCCACATGCTCCCCATGATGTTCTCTCCCTCCGCTCCCCCATATGCTCCAGTCCCGATGTTTTCTCCCTTCGCTCCCTCACATGCTCCAGTCCCGATGTTCTCTCACTCCGCTCCCTCACATGCTCCAGTCCTGATGTTCTCTCCCTGCGCTCCCCAACATGCTCCAGTCCCGATGTTCTCTCCCTCCGCTCCCTCACATGGTCCTGTCCTGATGTTCTCTCCCTCCGCTCCCCCAAACGCTCCAGTCCCGATGTTCTCTCCCTCCGCTCCCCCACATGCTCCAGTCCCGATGTTCTCTCCCTCCGCTCCCCCACATGCTCCAGTCCTGATGTTCTCTACCTCCGCTCCCCCACATGCTCCCCATGATGTTCTCTCCCTCCGCTCCTCCACATGCTCCAGTCCCGATGTTCTCTCCCTCCGCTCCCCCACAGGCTCCCGTCCCGATGTTCTCTCCCTCCGCTCCTCCACATGCTCCAGTCCCGCTGTTCTCTCCCTCCGCTCCCCCACATGCTCCAGTCCCGATTTTCTCTCCCTCCGCTCCCCCACACGCTCCAGTCCTGATGTTCTCTCCCTCCGCTCCCCCACATGCTCCAGTCCCGATGTTCTCACTCTCCGCTCCCCCACATGCTCCAGTCCGGATGTTCTCTCCCTGCGCTCCCCCACATGCTCCAGTCCCGATGTTCTCACCCTCCGCTCACCCACATGCTCCAGTCCTGATGTTCCCTCCCTCCGCTCCCCCACATGCTCCAGTCCCGATGTTCTCTCCCTCCGCTCCCCCACATGCTCCAGTCCAGATGTTCCCTCCCTCCGCTCCCCCACATGCTACAATCCCGATGTTCTCTCCCTCCGCTCCCCCACATGCTCCAGTCCAGATGTTCCCTCCCTCCGCTCCCCCACATGCTCCCCATGATGTTCTCTCCCTCCGCTCCCCCACATGCTCCCCATGATGTTCTCTCCCTCCGCTCCCTCACATGCTCCAGTCCTGATGTTCTCTCCCTGCGCTCCCCCACATGCTCCAGTCCTGATGTTCTCTACCTCCACTCCCCCACATGCTCCAGGCCTGATGTTCTCTCCCTCCGCTCCCCCACATGCTGCAGTCCTGATGTTCTCTCCCTGCTCTCCCCCACATGCTCCAGTCCTAATGTTCTTTTCCTCCGCTCCCCCCAAATGCTCCAGTCCCGATGTTCTCTTTCCTCCGCTCCCCCACACGCTCCAGACCCGATGTTCTCTCCCTCCGCTCCCTCACATGCTCCAGTCCCGATGTTCTCTCCCTCCGCTCCCTCACATGCTCCAGTCCTGATGTTCTCTCCCTGCGCTCCCCAACATGCTCCAGTCCCGATGTTCTCTCCCTCCGCTCCCTCACATGCTCCTGTCCTGATGTTCTCTCCCTGCGCTCCCTCACATGCTCCAGTCCTGTTGTTCTCTCCCTCCGCTCCCCCACACGCTCCAGTCCCGATGTTCTCTCCCTCCGCTCCCCCACATGCTCCAGTCCCGATTATCTCTCCCTCCGCTCCCCCACATGCTCCAGTCCTGATGTTCTCTACCTCCGCTCCCCCACATGCTCCCCATGATGTTCTCTCCCTCCGCTCCCCCATATGCTCCAGTCCCGATGTTTTCTCCCTCCGCTCCCTCACATGCTCCAGTCCCGATGTTCTCTCCCTCCGCTCCCTCACATGCTCCAGTCCTGATGTTCTCTCCCTGCGCTCCCCAACATGCTCCTGTCCTGATGTTCTCTCCCTGCGCTCCCCCACATGCTCCAGTCCTGTTGTTCTCTCCCTCCGCTCCCCCACACGCTCCAGTCCCGATGTTCTCTCACTCCGCTCCCCCACATGCTCCAGTCCCGATGTTCTCTCCCTCCGCTCCCCCACATGCTCCAGTCCTGATGTTCTCTCCCTCCGCTCCTCCACATGCTCCAGTCCCGATGTTCTCACTCTCCGCTCCCCCACATGCTCCAGTCCGGATGTTCTCTCCCTGCGCTCCACCACATGCTCCAGTCCCGATGTTCTCACCCTCCGCTCACCCACATGCTCCAGTCCTGATGTTCCCTCCCTCCGCTCCCCCACATGCTCCAGTCCCGATGTTCTCTCCCTCCGCTCCCCCGCATGCTCCAGTCCAGATGTTCTCTCCCTCCGCTCCCCCTCATGCTCCAGTCCAGATGTTCTCTCCCTCCACTCCCCCACATGCTCCAGTCCCGATGTTCTCTCCCTCCGCTCCCCCTCATGCTCCAGTCCTGATCTTCTCTCCCTCCGCTCCCCCACATGCTCCAGTCCCGATGTTCTCTCCCTCCGCTCCCCCACATGCTCCAGTCCAGATGTTCCCTCCCTCCGCTCCCCCACATGCTCCCCATGATGTTCTCTCCCTCCGCTCCCCCACATGCTCCCCATGATGTTCTCTCCCTCCGCTCCGCCTCATGCTCCAGTCCCGATGCTCTCTCCCTCCACACCCTGACATGATCCAGTCCCGATGTTTTCTCCCTCCGCTCCCTCACATGCTCCAGTCCTGATGTTCTCTCCCTGCGCTCCCCCACATGCTCCAGTCCTGATGTTCTCTACCTC
Source organism: Somniosus microcephalus (assembly GCF_052327205.1). Taxonomy (NCBI): domain Eukaryota; kingdom Metazoa; phylum Chordata; class Chondrichthyes; order Squaliformes; family Somniosidae; genus Somniosus; species Somniosus microcephalus. The sequence continues at coordinate 85,627,256 of NW_028225179.1, read as the reverse complement.
CACTCCCCCACATGCTCCAGGCCTGATGTTCTCTCCCTCCGCTCCCCCACATGCTGCAGTCCTGATGTTCTCTCCCTCCGCTCCTCCGCATGCTCCAGTCCTTTTGTTTTCTCCCTGCTCTCCCCCACATGCTCCAGTCCTAATGTTCTTTTCCTCCGCTCCCCCAAATGCTCCAGTCCCGATGTTCTCTTTCCTCCGCTCCCCCACACGCTCCAGACCCGATGTTCTCTCCCTCCGCTCCCTCACATGCTCCAGTCCCGATGTTCTCTCCCTCCGCTCCCTCACATGCTCCAGTCCTGATGTTCTCTCCCTGCGCTCCCCAACATGCTCCAGTCCCGATGCTCCCTCCGCTCCCTCACATGCTCCTGTCCTGATGTTCTCTCCCTGCGCTCCCTCACATGCTCCAGTCCTGTTGTTCTCTCCCTCCGCTCCCCCACACGCTCCAGTCCCGATGTTCTCTCCCTCCGCTCCCCCACATGCTCCAGTCCTGATGTTCTCTACCTCCGCTCCCCCACATGCTCCCCATGATGTTCTCTCCCTCCGCTCCCCCATATGCTCCAGTCCCGATGTTTTCTCCCTCCGCTCCCTCACATGCTCCAGTCCCGATGTTCTCTCCCTCCGCTCCCTCACATGCTCCAGTCCTGATGTTCTCTCCCTGCGCTCCCCAACATGCTCCAGTCCCGATGTTCTCTCCCTCCGCTCCCTCACATGCTCCTGTCCTGATGTTCTCTCCCTGCGCTCCCCCACATGCTCCAGTCCTGTTGTTCTCTCCCTCCGCTCCCCCACACGCTCCAGTCCCGATGTTCTCTCACTCCGCTCCCCCACATGCTCCAGTCCCGATGTTCTCTCCCTCCGCTCCCCCACATGCTCCAGTCCTGATGTTCTCTCCCTCCGCTCCTCCACATGCTCCAGTCCCGATGTTCTCACTCTCCGCTCCCCCACATGCTCCAGTCCGGATGTTCTCTCCCTGCGCTCCACCACATGCTCCAGTCCCGATGTTCTCACCCTCCGCTCACCCACATGCTCCAGTCCTGATGTTCCCTCCCTCCGCTCCCCCACATGCTCCAGTCCCGATGTTCTCTCCCTCCGCTCCCCCGCATGCTCCAGTCCAGATGTTCCCTCCCTCCGCTCCCCCACATGCTCCAGTCCAGATATTCTCTCCCTCCGCTCCCCCTCATGCTCCAGTCCAGATGTTCTCTCCCTCCACTCCCCCACATGCTCCAGTCCCGATGTTCTCTCCCTCCGCTCCCCCTCATGCTCCAGTCCTGATCTTCTCTCCCTCCGCTCCCCCACATGCTCCAGTCCCGATGTTCTCTCCCTCCGCTCCCCCTCATGCTCCAGTCCCGATGTACTCTCCCTCCGCTCCCCCACATGCTCCAGTCCTGATGTTCTCTCCCTCCGCTCCCCCTCATGCTCCAGTCCTGATGTTCTCTCCCTCCGCTCCTCCACATGCTCCAGCCCTGATGTTCTGTCCCTCCGCTCCCCCTCATGCTCCAGTCCTGATGTTCTCTCCCTCCGCTCCCCCACATACTCCAGTCCCGATGTTCTTTCCCTCCGCTCCTCCACATGCTCCAGTCCTGATTTTCTCTCCCTCCGCTCCCCCACATGCTACAGTCCCGATGTTCTCTCCCTCGGCTGCCCCACATGCTCCAGTCCTGATGTTCCCTCCCTCCGCTCCCCCACATGCTCCAGTCCCGATGTTCTCTCCCTCCGCTCCCCCGCATGCTCCAGTCCAGATGTTCCCTCCCTCCGCTCCCCCACATGCTCCCCATGATGTTCTCTCCCTCCGCTCCCCCACATGCTCCCCATGATATTCTCTCCCTCCGCTCCGCCTCATGCTCCAGTCCCGATGCTCTCTCCCTCCACTCCCTGACATGATCCAGTCCCGATGTTTTCTCCCTTCGCTCCCTCACATGCTCCAGTCCTGATGTTCTCTCCCTCCGCTCCCCCTCATGCTCCCCATGATGTTCTCTCCCTCCGCTCCCCCACATGCTCCCCATGATGTTCTCCCCCTCCGCTCCCCCACATGCTGCAGTCCTGATGTTCTCTCCCTCCGCTCCTCCACATGCTCCCATGATGTTCTCTCCCTACGCTCCTCCGCATGCTCCAGTCCTGTTGTTTTCTCCCTGCTCTCCCCCACATGCTCCAGTCCTAATGTTCTTTCCCTCCGCTCCCCCACATGCTCCAGTCCCGATGTTCTCTTTCCTCCGCTCCCCCACACGCTCCAGACCCGATGTTCTCTCCCTCTGCTCCCCCAAATGCTCCTGTCCCGATGTTCTCTCCCTCCGCTCCCCGACATGCTCCAGTCCCGATGTTCTCTCCCTCCGCTCCCCCAAAATGCTCCAGTCCCGATGTTCTCTCCCTCTGCTCCCCCAAATGCTCCAGTCCTGTTGTTCCCTCCCTGCGCTCCCCCACATGCTCCAGTCTTAATGTTCTTTACCTCCGCTCCCATGATGTTCTCTCCCTCCGCTCCTCCGCATGCTCCAGTCCTGTTGTTTTCTCCCTGCGCTCCCCCACATGCTCCAGTCCCAATGTTCTCACCCTCCGCTCACACATATGCTCCAGTCCTGATGTTCTCTCCCTCCGCTCCCCCACATGCTCCAGTCCCAATGTTCTCACCCTCCGCTCACACATATGCTCCAGTCCTGATGTTCTCTCCCTGCGCTCCCCCACATACTCCAGTCCCAATGTTCTCACCCTCCGCTCACACATACGCTCCAGTCCTGATGTTCTCTCCCTCCGCTCCCCCACATGCTCCAGTCCCGATGTTCTCTCCCTCCGCTCCCTCACATGCTCCAGTCCTGATGTTCTCTCCCTCCGCCCCCCCACTTGCTCCTGTCCCGATGTACTCTCCCTCCGCTTCCTCACATGCTCCAGTCCTGATGTTCACTCCTTCCGCTCCTCCACATGCTCCAGTCCCGATGTTCTCTCCCTCCGCTCCTCCACATGCTCCATCCCTGATGTTCACTCCCTCCGCTCCCCCTCATGCTCCCCATGATGTTCTCTCCCTCCGCTCCCCCACATGATCCAGTCTCGATGTTCTCTCCCTCCGCTCCCCCACATGCTCCAGTCCCGATGTTCTCTCCCTCCGCTCCCCCACATGCTCCAGTCCCGATGTTCACTCCCTCCACACCCCCACATGCTCCAGTCCTGATGTTCTCTCCCTCCGCTCCCCCCCATGCTCCAGTACCGATGTTCTCTCCCTCCGCTCCCCCACGTGCTCCAGTCCCGATGTTCTCTCCATCCGCTCCCCCTCATGCTCCAGTCCAGATATTCTCTCCCTCCGCTCCCCCTCATGCTCCAGTCCAGATGTTCTCTCCCTCCACTCCCCCACATGCTCCAGTCCCGATGTTCTCTCCCTCCGCTCCCCCTCATGCTCCAGTCCTGATCTTCTCTCCCTCCGCTCCCCCACATGCTCCAGTCCCGATGTTCTCTCCCTCCGCTCCCCCTCATGCTCCAGTCCCGATGTACTCTCCCTCCGCTCCCCCACATGCTCCAGTCCTGATGTTCTCTCCCTCCGCTCCCCCTCATGCTCCAGTCCTGATGTTCTCTCCCTCCGCTCCTCCACATGCTCCAGCCCTGATGTTCTGTCCCTCCGCTCCCCCTCATGCTCCAGTCCTGATGTTCTCTCCCTCCGCTCCCCCACATACTCCAGTCCCGATGTTCTTTCCCTCCGCTCCTCCACATGCTCCAGTCCTGATTTTCTCTCCCTCGGCTGCCCCACATGCTCCAGTCCCGATGTCCTCTCCCTCCGCTCCCCCACATGCTCCAGTCCCGATGTTCTCTCCCTCTGCTCCTCCACATGCTCCCCATGATGTTCTCTCCCTCCGCTCCCCCACGTGCTCCAGTCCCGATGTTCTCTCCCTCCGCTCCCCCTCATGCTCCAGTCCCAATGTTCTATCCCTCTGCTTCTCCACATGCTCCAGTCCCGATGTTCTCTCCCTCCGCTCCCCCACATGCTCCAGTCCTGATGTTCTCTCCCTCTGCTCCCCCTCATGCTCCCCATGATGTTCTCTCCCTCCGCTCCCCCACATGCTCCCCATGATGTTCTCCCCCTCCGCACCCCCACATGCTGCAGTCCTGATGTTCTCTCCCTCCGCTCCTCCACATGCTCCCATGATGTTCTCTCCCTCCGCTCCTCCGCATGCTCCAGTCCTGTTGTTTTCTCCCTGCTCTCCCCCACATGCTCCAGTCCTAATGTTCTTTCCCTCCGCTCCCCCACATGCTCCAGTCCCGATGTTCTCTTTCCTCCGCTCCCCCACACGCTCCAGACCCGATGTTCTCTCCCTCCGCTCCCCCAGATGCTCCTGTCCCGATGTTCTCTCCCTCCGCTCCCCGACATGCTCCAGTCCCGATGTTCTCTCCCTCCGCTCCCCCAAAATGCTCCAGTCCCGATGTTCTCTCCCTCTGCTCCCCCACATGCTCCAGTCCTGTTGTTCCCTCCCTGCGCTCCCCCACATGCTCCAGTCTTAATGTTCTTTACCTCCGCTCCCCCACATGCTCCCATGTTGTTCTCTCCCTCCGCTCCTCCGCATGCTCCAGTCCTGTTGTTTTCTCCCTGCGCTCCCCCACATGCTCCAGTCCCAATGTTCTCACCCTCCGCTCACACATATGCTCCAGTCCTGATGTTCTCTCCCTCCGCTCCCCCACATGCTCCAGTCCCGATGTTCTCTCCCTCCGCTCCCTCACATGCTCCAGTCCTGATGTTCTCTCCCTCCGCCCCCCCACATGCTCCTGTCCCGATGTACTCTCCCTCCGCTTCCTCACATGCTCCAGTCCTGATGTTCCCTCCTTCCGCTCCTCCACATGCTCCAGTCCCGATGTTCCCTCCCTCTGCTCCCCCACATGATCCAGCCCTGATGTTCTCTCCCTCCGCTCCCCCACACACTCCAGTCCCGATGTTCTCTCCCTCCGCTCCCGCACATGCTCCATCCCGATATTCTCTCCCTCCGCTCCTCCACATGCTCCAGTCCTGATGTTCACTCCCTCCGCTCCCCCTCATGCTCCCCATGATGTTCTCTCCCTCCGCTCCCCCTCATGCTCCCCATGATGTTCTCTCCCTCCGCTCCCCCACATGATCCAGTCTCGATGTTCTCTCCCTCCGCTCCCCCACATGCTCCAGTCCCGATGTTCTCTCCCTCCGCTCCCCCACATGCTCCAGTCCCGATGTTCACTCCCTCCACACCCCCACATGCTCCAGTCCTGATGTTCTCTCCCTCCGCTCCCCCCCATGCTCCAGTCCTGATGTTCTCTCCCTCTGCTCCCCCACATGCTCCAGTCCTGATGTTCCCTCCTTCCGCTCCTCCACATGCTGCAGTCCCGATGTTCCCTCCCTCTGCTCCCCCACATGGTCCAGCCCTGATGTTCTCTCCCTCCGCTCCCCCCATGCTCCAGTACCGATGTTCTCTCCCTCTGCTCCCCCCCTTGCTCCAGCCCTGATGTTCTCTCCCTCCGCTCCCCCACGTGCTCCAGTCCCGATGTTCTCTCCCTCCACTCCCCCTCATGCTCCAGTCCTGATGTTCTCTCCCTCTGCTCCCCCTCATGCTCCAGTCCAGATGTTCTCTCCCTCCACTCCCCCACATGCTCCAGTCCCGATGTTCTCTCCCTCCGCTCCCCCTCATGCTCCAGTCCTGATCTTCTCTCCCTCCGCTCCCCCACATGCTCCAGTCCCGATATTCTCTCCCTCCGCTCCCCCTCATGCTTCAGACCTGATGTTCTCTCCCTCCGCTCCCCCAAATGCTCCAGTCCCGATGTTCTCTCCCTCCGCTCCCCCTCATGCTCCAGTCCTGATGTACTCTCCCTCCGCTCCCCCACATGCTCCAGTCCTGATGTTCTCTCCCTCCGCTCCCCCTCATGCTCCAGTCCTGATGTTCTCTCCCTCCGCTCCTCCACATGCTCCAGCCCTGATGTTCTGTCCCTCCGCTCCCCCTCATGCTCCAGTCCTGATGTTCTTTCCCTCTGCTCCTCCACATGCTCCAGTCCTGATTTTCTCTCCCTCCGCTCCCCCACATGCTACAGTCCCGATGTTCTCTCCCTCGGCTCCCCCACATGCTCCAGTCCCGATGTTCTCTCCCTCCGCTCCCCCACATGCTCCAGTCCCGATGTACTCTCCCTCCGCTCCCCCACAGGCTCCAGTCCCGATGTCCTCTCCCTCCGCTCCCCCACATGCTCCAGTCCCGATGTTCTCTCCCTCTGCTCCTCCACATGCTCCCCATGATGTTCTTTCCCTCCGCTCCCACACATGCTCCAGTCCTGATGTTCTCTCCCTCTGCTCCCCCTCATGCTCCCCATGATGTTCTCTCCCTCCGCTCCCCCACATGCTCCCCATGATGTTCTCCCCCTCCGCACCCCCACATGCTGCAGTCCTGATGTTCTCTCCCTCCGCTCCGCCACATGCTCCCATGATGTTCTCTCCCTCCGCTCCTCCGCATGCTCCAGTCCTGTTGTTTTCTCCCTGCTCTCCCCCACATGCTCCAGTCCCGATGTTCTCTCCCTCCGCTCCCCCAAAATGCTCCAGTCCCGATGTTCTCTCCCTCTGCTCCCCCACATGCTCCTGTCCTGTTGTTCCCTCCCTGCGCTCCCCCACATGCTCCAGTCTTAATGTTCTTTACCTCCGCTCCCCCACATGCTCCCATGATGTTCTCTCCCTCCGCTCCTCCGCATGCTCCAGTCCTGTTGTTTTCTCCCTGCGCTCCCCCACATGTTCCAGTCCCAATGTTCTCACCCTCCGCTCACACATATGCTCCAGTCCTGATGTTCTCTCCCTCCGCTCCCCCACATGCTCCAGTCCCGATGTTCTCTCCCTCCGCTCCCTCACATGCTCCAGTCCTGATGTTCTCCCCCTCCGCCCCCCCACATGCTCCTGTCCCGATGTACTCTCCCTCCGCTTCCTCACATGCTCCAGTCCTGATGTTCCCTCCTTCTGCTCCTCCACATGCTCCAGTCCCGATGTTCCCTCCCTCTGCTCCCCCACATGATCCAGCCCTGATGTTCTCTCCCTCCGCTCCCCCACACACTCCAGTCCCGATGTTCTCTCCCTCCGCTCCCGCACATGCTCCATCCCGATGTTCTCTCCCTCCGCTCCTCCACATGCTCCAGTCCTGATGTTCACTCCCTCCGCTCCCCCTCATGCTCCCCATGATGTTCTCTCACTCCGCTCCCCCTCATGCTCCCCATGATGTTCTCTCCCTCCGCTCCCCCACATGATCCAGTCTCGATGTTCTCTCCCTCCGCTCCCCCACATGCTCCAGTCCCGATGTTCTCTCACTCCGCTCCCCCACATGCTCCAGTCCCGATGTTCACTCCCTCCGCACCCCCACATGCTCCAGGCCTGATGTTCTCTCCCTCCGCTCCCCCCCATGCTCCAGTACCGATGTTCTCTCCCTCTGCTCCCCCACTTGCTCCAGCCCTGATGTTCTCTCCCTCCGCTCCCCCACGTGTTCCAGTCCCGATGTTCTCTCCCTCCGCTCCCCCTCACGCTCCAGTCCTGATGTTCTCTCCCTCTGCTCCCCCTCATGCTCCAGTCCAGATGTTCTCTCCCTCCACTCCCCCACATGCTCCAGTCCCGATGTTCACTCCCTCCGCTCCCCCTCATGCTCCAGTCCTGATGTTCTCTCCCTCCGCTCCCCCACATGCTCCAGTCCCGATGTTCTCTCCCTCCGCTCCCCCTCATGCTTCAGACCTGATGTTCTCTCCCTCCGCTCCCCCAAATGCTCCAGTCCCGATGTTCTCTCCCTCCGCTCCCCCTCATGCTCCAGTCCTGATGTACTCTCCCTCCGCTCCCCCACATGCTCCAGTCCTGATGTTCTCTCCCTCCGCTCCCCCTCATGCTCCAGTCCCGATGTTCTCTCCCTCCTCTCCCCCTCATGCTCCAGTCCTGATGTACTCTCCCTCCGCTCCCCCACATGCTCCAGTCCTGATGATCTCTCCCTCCGCTCCCCCTCATGCTCCAGTCCTGATGTTCTCTCCCTCCGCTCCTCCACATGCTCCAGCCCTGATGTTCTGTCCCTCCGCTCCCCCTCATGCTCCAGTCCTGATGTTCTCTCCCTCCGCTCCCCCACATACTCCAGTCCCGATGTTCTTTCACTCTGCTCCTCCACATGCTCCAGTCCTGATTTTCGCTCCCTCCGCTCCCCCACATGCTCCAGTCCCGATGTCCTCTCCCTCCGCTCCCCCACATGCTCCAGTCCCGATGTTCTCTCCCTCTGCTCCTCCACATGCTCCCCATGATGTTCTCTCCCTCCGCTCCCCCACGTGCTCCAGTCCCGATGTTCTCTCCCTCCGCTCCCCCTCATGCTCCAGTCCCAATGTTCTATCCCTCTGCTTCTCCACATGCTCCAGTCCCGATGTTCTCTCCCTCCGCTCCCCCACATGCTCCAGTCCTGATGTTCTCTCCCTCTGCTCCCCCTCATGCTCCAGTCCCGATGTTCTCTCACTCCGCTCCCCCACATGCTCCAGTCCCGATGTTCACTCCCTCCGCACCCCCACATGCTCCAGGCCTGATGTTCTCTCCCTCCGCTCCCCCCCATGCTCCAGTACCGATGTTCTCTCCCTCTGCTCCCCCACTTGCTCCAGCCCTGATGTTCTCTCCCTCCGCTCCCCCACGTGTTCCAGTCCCGATGTTCTCTCCCTCCGCTCCCCCTCACGCTCCAGTCCTGATGTTCTCTCCCTCTGCTCCCCCTCATGCTCCAGTCCAGATGTTCTCTCCCTCCACTCCCCCACATGCTCCAGTCCCGATGTTCACTCCCTCCGCTCCCCCTCATGCTCCAGTCCTGATGTTCTCTCCCTCCGCTCCCCCACATGCTCCAGTCCCGATGTTCTCTCCCTCCGCTCCCCCTCATGCTTCAGACCTGATGTTCTCTCCCTCCGCTCCCCCAAATGCTCCAGTCCCGATGTTCTCTCCCTCCGCTCCCCCTCATGCTCCAGTCCTGATGTACTCTCCCTCCGCTCCCCCACATGCTCCAGTCCTGATGTTCTCTCCCTCCGCTCCCCCTCATGCTCCAGTCCCGATGTTCTCTCCCTCCGCTCCCCCTCATGCTCCAGTCCTGATGTACTCTCCCTCCGCTCCCCCACATGCTCCAGTCCTGATGATCTCTCCCTCCGCTCCCCCTCATGCTCCAGTCCTGATGTTCTCTCCCTCCGCTCCTCCACATGCTCCAGCCCTGATGTTCTGTCCCTCCGCTCCCCCTCATGCTCCAGTCCTGATGTTCTCTCCCTCCGCTCCCCCACATACTCCAGTCCCGATGTTCTTTCACTCTGCTCCTCCACATGCTCCAGTCCTGATTTTCTCTCCCTCCGCTCCCCCACATGCTACAGTCCCGATGTTCTCTCCCTCGGCTCCCCCACATGCTCCAGTCCCGATGTTCTCTCCCTCCGCTCCCCCACATGCTCCAGTCCCGATGTCCTCTCCCTCCGCTCCCCCACATGCTCCAGTCCCGATGTTCTCTCCCTCTGCTCCTCCACATGCTCCCCATGATGTTCTCTCCCTCCGCTCCCCCACGTGCTCCAGTCCCGATGTTCTCTCCCTCCGCTCCCCCTCATGCTCCATTCCCAATGTTCTATCCCTCTGCTTCTCCACATGCTCCAGTCCCGATGTTCTCTCCCTCCGCTCCCCCACATGCTCCAGTCCTGATGTTCTCTCCCACTGCTCCCCCTCATGCTCCAGTCCTGATGTTCTCTCCCTCCACTCCCCCTCATGCTCCCCATGATGTTCTCTCCCTCCACTCCCCCTCATGCTCCAGTCCTGATGTTCTCTCCCTCCGCTCCCGCACATGCTCTCCATGATGTTCTCTCCCTCCACTCCCCCTCATGCTCCAGTCCTGATGTTCTCTCCCTCCGCTCCCGCACATGCTCTCCATGATGTTCTCTCCCTCCACTCCCCCTCATGCTCCAGTCCTGATGTTCTCTCCCTCCGCTCCCCCACATACTCCAGTCCTGATGTTCTCTCCCTCTGCTCCTCCTCATGCTCCCCATGATGTTCTCTCCCTCCGCTCCCCCATATGCTCCAGTCCCGATGTTCTCTCCCTCCGCTCCCTCACATGCTCCAGTCCTGATATTCTCTCCCTGCGCTCCACAACGTGCTCCAGTCCCGTTGTTCTCTCCCTCCGCTCCCTCACATGCTCCAGTCCTGATGTTCTCTCCCTGCGCTCCCCCACATGCTCCAGTCCTGCTGTTCTCTCCCTCCGCTCCCCCACACGCTCCCGTCCCGATGTTCTCTCCCTCCGCTCCCCCACATGCTCCAGTCCCGATGTTCTCTACCTCCGCTCCCCCACATGCTCCCCATGATGTTCTCTCCCTCCGCTCCTCCACACGCTCCAGTCCCGATGTTCTCTCCCTCCGTTCCCCCACACGCTCCAGTCCCGATGTTCTCTCCCTCCGCTCCCCCACACGCTCCAGTCCCGATGTTCTCTCCCCCCGCTCCCCCACACGCTCCAGTCCTGATGTTCTCTCCCTCCGCTCCCCCACACGCTCCAGTCCCGATGTTCTCACTCTCCTCTCCCCCACATGCTCCAGTCCGTATGTTCTCTCCCTACGCTCCCCCACATGCTCCAGTCCCGATGTTCTCACCCTCCGCTCACCCACATGCTCCAGTCCTGATGTTCTCTCCCTCCGCTCCCCCACATGCTCCAGTCCCGATGTTCTCTCCCTCAGCTCCCCCACATGCTCCAGTCCAGATGTTCCCTCCCTCCGCTCCCCCACATGCTCCCCATGATGTTCTCTCCCTCCGCTCCCCCACATGCTCCCCATGATGTTCTCTCCCTCCGCTCCGCCTCATGCTCCAGTCCCGATGCTCTCTCCCTCCACTCCCCGACATGATCCAGTCCCGATGTTTTCTCCCTCCGCTCCCTCACATGCTCCAGTCCTGATGTTCTCTCCCTGCGCTCCCCCACATGCTCCAGTCCTGATGTTCTCTACCTCCGCTCCCACACATGCTCCAGTCCTGATGTTCTCTCACTCCGCTCCGCCACATGCTCCAGTCCTGTTGTTCTCTCCCTCCGCTCCCCCTCATGCTCCCCATGATGTTCTCTCCCTCCGCTCCCCCACATGCTCCCCATGATGCTCTCTCCCTCCGCTCCCCCACATGCTCCAGTCCTGATGTTCTCTCCCTCCGCTCCTCCACATGCTCCCATGATGTTCTCTCCCTCCGCTCCTCCGCATGCTCCAGTCCCGATGTTCTCACCCTCCGCTCACCCACATGCTCCAGTCCTAATGTTCTTTCCCTCCGCTCCCCCACATGCTCCAGACCCGATGTTCTCTTTCCTCCGCTCCCCCACATGCTCCAGTCCTGTTGTTCCCTCCCTGCGCTCCCCCACATGCTCCAGTCCCGATATTCTCACCCTCCGCTCACACATATGCTCCAGTCCTGATGTTCTCTCCCTCCGCTCCCCCACATGCTTCAGTCCCGATGTTCTCTCCCTCCGCTCCCCCACATGCTCCAGTCCTGATGTTCTCTCATTCCGCTCCCCCACATGCTCCAGCCCTGATGTTCTCTCCCTCCGCACCCCCACATGCTCCTGTCCCGATGTTCTCTCCCTCCACTCCCCCACATGCTCCAGTCCTGATGTTCTCTCCCTCCGCTCCCCCTCATGCTCCAGTCCCGATGTTCTCTCCCTCCACTCCCTCACATGCTCCAGTCCTGATGTTCTCTCCCTCCGCTCCCCCACATGCTCCTGTCCCGATGTACTCTCCCACCGCTTCCTCACATGCTCCAGTCCTGATGTTACCTCCTTCCGCTCCTCCACACGCTCCAGTCCCGATGTTCCCTCCCTCCGCTCCCCCACATGCTCCAGCCCTGATGTTCTCTCCCTCCGCTCCCCCACACACTCCAGTCCCGATGTTCTCTCCCTCCGCTCCCTCACATGCTCCAGTCCCGGTGTTTTCTCCCTCCGCTCCCCCACATGCTCCAGTCCCGGTGTTCTCTCCCTCCGCTCCTCCACATACTCCAGTCCCGATGTTCTCTCCCTCCGCTCCCGCACATGCTCCATCCCGATGTTCTCTCCCTCCGCACCCCACATGCTCCAGTCATGATGTTCTCTCCCTCCGCTCCCCCTCATGCTGCCCATGATGTTCTCTCTCTCCGCTCCCCCTCATGCTCCCCATGATGTTCTCTCCGTCCGCTCCCCCACATGATCCAGTCTCGACGTTCTATCCCTCCGCTCCCCCACATGCTCCAGTCCCGATGTTCTCTCCCTCCGCTCCCCCACATGCTCCAGTCCCGATGTTCTCTCCCTCCACACCCCCACATCCTCCAGTCCTGATGTTCTCTCCCTCCGCTCCCCCTCATACTCCAGTCCCGAGCATCTCTCCCTCCGCTCCCCCACCTGCTCCAGTCCTGATGTACTCTCCCTCCGCTCCCCCACATGCTCCAGTCCTGATGTTCTCTCCCTCCGCTCCCCCTCATGCTCCAGTCCCGATGTTCTCTCCCTCCGCTCCCCCTCATGCTCCAGTCCTGATGTACTCTCCCTCCGCTCCCCCACATGCTCCAGTCCTGATGTTCTCTCCCTCCGCTCCCCCTCATGCTCCAGTCCTGATGTTCTCTCCCTCCGCTCCTCCACATGCTCCAGCCCTGATGTTCTGTCCCTCCGCTCCCCCTCATGCTCCAGTCCTGATGTTCTCTCCCTCCGCTCCCCCACATACTCCAGTCCCGATGTTCTTTCACTCTGCTCCTCCACATGCTCCAGTCCTGATTTTCTCTCCCTCCGCTCCCCCGCATGCTACAGTCCCGATGTTCTCTCCCTCGGCTCCCCCACATGCTCCAGTCCCGATGTTCTCTCCCTCCGCTCCCCCACATGCTCCAGTCCCGATGTACTCACCCTCCGCTCCCCCACAGGCTCCAGTCCCGATGTCCTCTCCCTCCGCTCCCCCACATGCTCCAGTCCCGATGTTCTCTCCCTCTGCTACTCCACATGCTCCCCATGATGTTCTCCCCCTCCGCTCCCCCACGTGCTCCAGTCCCGATGTTCTCTCCCTCCGCTCCCCCTCATGCTCCAGTCCCAATGCTCTATCCCTCTGCTTCTCCACATGCTCCAGTCCCGATGTTCTCTCCCTCCGCTCCCCCACATGCTCCAGTCCTGATGTTCTCTCCCTCTGCTCCCCCTCATGCTCCAGTCCTGATGTTCTCTCCCTCCGCTCCCCCACATGCTCCAGTCCTAATGTTCTCTCCCTCCACTCCCCCTCATGCTCCCCATGATGTTCTCTCCCTCCACTCCCCCTCATGCTCCAGTCCTGATGTTCTCTCCCTCCGCTCCCGCACATGCTCCCCATGATGTTCTCTCCCTCCACTCCCCCTCATGCTCCAGTCCTGATGTTCTCTCCCTCCGCTCCCCCACATACTCCAGTCCTGATGTTCTCTCCCTCTGCTCCTCCTCATGCTCCCCATGATGTTCTCTCCCTCCGCTCCCCCATATGCTCCAGTCCCGATGTTCTCTCCCTCCGCTCCCTCACATGCTCCAGTCCTGATATTCTCTCCCTGCGCTCCCCAAGATGCTCCAGTCCCGTTGTTCTCTCCCTCCGCTCCCTCACATGCTCCAGTCCTGATGTTCTCTCCCTGCGCTCCCCCACATGCTCCAGTCCTGCTGTTCTCTCCCTCCGCTCCCCCACACGCTCCCGTCCCGATGTTCTCTCCCTCCGCTCCCCCACATGCTCCAGTCCCGATGTTCTCTCCCTCCGCTCCCCCACATGCTCCAGTCCTGATGTTCTCTACCTCCGCTCCCCCAAATGCTCCCCATGATGTTCTCTCCCTCCGCTCCTCCACACGCTCCAGTCCCGATGTTCTCTCCCTCCGTTCCCCCATACGCTCCAGTCCTGATGTTCTCTCCCCCCGCTCCTCCACATGCTCCAGTCCCGCTGTTCTCTCCCTCCGCTCCCCCACATGCTCCAGTCCCAATGTTCTCTCCCTCCGCTCCCCCACATGCTCCAGTCCTGATGTTCTCTCCCTCCGCTCCCACACATGCTCCAGTCCCGATGTTCTCACTCTCCTCTCCCCCACATGCTCCAGTCCGTATGTTCTCTCCCTACGCTCCCCCACATGCTCCAGTCCCGATGTTCTCACCCTCCGCTCACTCACATGCTCCAGTCCTGATGTTCTCTCCCTCCGCTCCCCCACATGCTCCAGTCCCGATGTTCTCTCCCTCAGCTCCCCCACATGCTCCAGTCCAGATGTTCCCTCCCTCCGCTCCCCCACATGCTCCCCATGATGTTCTCTCCCTCCGCTCCCCCACATGCTCCCCATGATGTTCTCTCCCTCCGCTCCGCCTCATGCTCCAGTCCCGATGCTCTCTCCCTCCACTCCCCGACATGATCCAGTCCCGATGTTTTCTCCCTCCGCTCCCTCACATGCTCCAGTCCTGATGTTCTCTCCCTGCGCTCCCTCACATGCTCCAGTCCTGATGTTCTCTACCTCCGCTCCCACACATGCTCCACTCCTGATGTTCTCTCACTCCGCTCCGCCACATGCTCCAGTCCTGTTGTTCTCTCCCTCCGCTCCCCCTCATGCTCCCCATGATGTTCTCTCCCTCCGCTCCCCCACATGCTCCCCATGATGCTCTCTCCCTCCGCTCCCCCACATGCTCCAGTCCTGATGTTCTCTCCCTCCGCTCCTCCACATGCTCCCATGATGTTCTCTCCCTCCGCTCCTCCGCATGCTCCAGTCCTGTTGTTTTCTCCCTGCTCTCCCCCACATGCTCCAGTCCCGATGTTCTCACCCTCCGCTCACCCACATGCTCCAGTCCTAATGTTCTTTCCCTCCGCTCCCCCACATGCTCCAGACCCGATGTTCTCTTTCCTCCGCTCCCCCACACGCTCCAGACCCGATGTTCTCTCCCTCCGCTCCCACAAATTCTCCTGTCCCGATGTTCTCTCCCTCCGCTCCCCGACATGCTCCAGTCCCGATGTTCTCTCCCTCCGCTCCCCCAAATGCTCCAGTCCCGATGTTCTCTCCCTCCGCTCCCCCACATGCTCCAGTCCTGTTGTTCCATCCCTGCGCTCCCCCACATGCTCCAGTCCCGATATTCTCACCCTCCGCTCACACATATGCTCCAGTCCTGATGTTCTCTCCCTCCGCTCCCCCACATGCTTAAGTCCCGATGTTCTCTCCCTCCGCTCCCCCACATGCTCCAGTCCTGATGTTCTCTCATTCCGCTCCCCCACATGCTCCAGCCCTGATGTTCTCTCCCTCCGCACCCCCACATGCTCCTGTCCCGATGTTCTCTCCCTCCACTCCCCCACATGCTCCAGTCCTGATGTTCTCTCCCTCCGCTCCCCCTCATGCTCCAGTCCCGATGTTCTCTCCCTCCACTCCCTCACATGCTCCAGTCCTGATGTTCTCTCCCTCCGCTCCCCCACATGCTCCTGTCCCGATGTACTCTCCCACCGCTTCCTCACATGCTCCAGTCCTGATGTTACCTCCTTCCGCTCCTCCACACGCTCCAGTCCCGATGTTCCCTCCCTCCGCTCCCCCACATGCTCCAGCCCTGATGTTCTCTCCCTCCGCTCCCCCACACACTCCAGTCCCGATGTTCTCTCCCTCCGCTCCCTCACATGCTCCAGTCCCGGTGTTTTCTCCCTCCGCTCCCCCACATGCTCCAGTCCCGGTGTTCTCTCCCTCCGCTCCTCCACATACTCCAGTCCCGATGTTCTCTCCCTCCGCTCCCGCACATGCTCCATCCCGATGTTCTCTCCCTCCGCACCCCACATGCTCCAGTCATGATGTTCTCTCCCTCCGCTCCCCCTCATGCTGCCCATGATGTTCTCTCTCTCCGCTCCCCCTCATGCTCCCCATGATGTTCTCTCCGTCCGCTCCTCCACATGATCCAGTCTCGACGTTCTATCCCTCCGCTCCCCCACATGCTCCAGTCCCGATGTTCTCTCCCTCCGCTCCCCCACATGCTCCAGTCCCGATGTTCTCTCCCTCCACACCCCCACATGCTCCAGTCCTGATGTTCTCTCCCTCCGCTCCCCCTCATACTCCAGTCCCGATCATCTCTCCCTCCGCTCCCCCACCTGCTCCAGTCCTGATGTTCTCTCCCTCCGCTCTCCCACATACTCCAGTCCCGATCTTCTCTCCCTCCGCTCCCCCACCTGCTTCAGTTCTGATGTTCTCTCCCTCCGCTCCCAGACATGCTCCAGTCCTGATGTTCTCTCCCTCCGCTCCCCCACATGCTCCAGTCCCGATGTTCTCTCCCTCTGCTCCCCCACTTGCTCCAGCCCTGATGTTCTCTCCCTCCGCTCCCCCACATGCTCCAGTCCCGATGTCCTCTCCCTCCGCTCCCTCTCATGCTCCAGTCCTGATGTTCTCTCCCTCTGCTCCCTCTCATGCTCCAGTCCCGATGTTCTCTCCCTCCGCTCCCCCATATGCTCCAGTCCTGATCTTCTCTCCCTCTGCTCCCCCACCTGCTCCAGTCCTGATGTTCTCTCCCTCCGCTCCCAGACATGCTCCAGTCCTGATGTTCTCTCCCTCCGCTCGCCCACATGCTCCAGTCCCGATGTTCTCTCCCTCTGCTCCCCCACTTGCTCCAGCCCTGATGTTCTCTCCCTCCGCTCCCCCACATGCTCCAGTCCCGATGTTCTCTCCCTCCGCTCCCCCTCATGCTCCAGTCCGGATGTTCTCTCCCTCTGCTCCCCCTCATGCTCCAGTCCCGATGTTCTCTCCCTCTGCTCCCCCACATGCTCCAGTCCCGATGTTCTCTCCCTCCGCTCCCCCTCATGCTCCAGTCCTGATGTTCTCTCCCTCCGCTCCCCCTCATGCTCCAGTCCTGATGTTCTCTCCCTCCGCTCCCCCACATGCTCCAGTCACGATGTTCTCTCCCTCCGCTCCCCCTCATGCTCCAGTCCTGATGTCCTCTCCCTCCGCTCCCCCACATGCTCCAGTCCTGATGTTCTCTCCCTCCGCTCCCCCTCATGCTCCAGCCCTGATGTTCTCTACCTCCGCTCCCCCTCATTCTCCAGTCCCGATGTTCTATCCCTCTGCTCCTCCACATGCTCCAGTCCTGATTTTCTCTCCCTCCGCTCCCCCACATGCTACAGTCCCGATGTTCTCTCCCTCGGCTCCCCCACATGCTCCAGTCCTGCTGTTCTCTCCCTCCGCTCCCCCACATGCTCCAGTCCTGATGTTCTCTCCCTCCGCTCCCCCACATGCTCCAGTCCCGATGTACTCTCCCTCCGCTCCCCCACAGGCTCCAGTCCCGATGTCCTCTCCCTCCGCTCCCCCACATGCTCCAGTCCCGATGTTCTCTCCCTCTGCTCCTCCACATGCTCCCCATGATGTTCTCTCCCTCCGCTCCCCCACGTGCTCCAGTCCCGATGTTCCCTCCCTCCACTCCCCCTCATGCTCCAGTCCTGATGTTCTCTCCCTCCGCTCCCCCGCATGCTCCAGCCCTAATGTTCTCTCCCTCCGCTCCCCCTCATGCTCCCCATGATGTTCTCTCCCTCCACTCCCCCTCATGCTCCAGTCCTGATGTTCTCTCCCTCCGCTCCCCCACATACTCCAGTCCTGATGTTCTCTCCCTCCGCTCCTCCTCATGCTCCCCATGATGTTCTCTGCCTTCGCTCCCCCTCATGCTCCCCATGATGTTCTCTCCCTCCGCTCCCCCACAAGGTCCAGCCCCGATGTTCTCTCCTCTCTCCGATGCTCCGGTACAATGTTCTCTCCCTCATCCACTGAGATGCCTCGAAGCTTCCCTCCCTCTCCAGTTCCTCCGCCGGCGCCCACCCATTCCCTTGCTCCCTCCTCCCTCTGGCCTCGTTCCACAGTCCTACCTGCCCACAGCAAGCCAGTCTCTCTAACTGGCTGGCTGTGAGTGGCAAACAGAGGTTTAAATGCAAATGAGGCCCTGCCATTCAATTCAGAGGGCCTGCTCGAAACCTGTACTCCCGGGTTTCCCGACCACTTTCTAGCACCCCTCCCCCGCTACCTACCCACCTCCTGAATAAAATTCCGGCCATTTTCATACAAAAATACACACAATGTTAGACGCACAAACATACAGTCAGATAAATGCACATACAACTCAGACAGAGAAACACACACACAGAAACACAAAGCTCAGACACAGGGAAACACACACAGAAACACACAGCTCAGACACAGAGAAACACATACACAGATACACAAAGCTCAGACACAGGGAAACACACACAAATCTCAGACACAGATAAACACACACACAGAAACACACAGCTCAGACACAGAGAGACACACACAGAAACACACAGCTCAGACACAGAGTAACACACACAGAGAAATACACAGCTCAGACACAGAGAAACACACACAGAGAAATACACAGCTCAGACACAGAGAAACACACACAAAGCTCAGACACAGAGAGACACACACACAGAAGCACACAGCTCAGACACAGAGAGACACACACACAGAAACACACAGCTCAGACACAGAGAGACACACACACAGAAACACACAGCTCAGACACAGAGAGACACACACACAGAAACACACAGCTCAGACACAGAGAAACACACACAAGCAAAAGCACAAACATGTGCACATACAGGACACACATACATACACACTGAATCAATTACACAAACAAATATCCACGGATCTCCAGGCCAGACTTTGCACCCCCTGAGACTGTGCTGAACCAAATTGTAGAGCTCCTGCTGCCCGGCGAGCAGATATTTGGACAAATTACCCTTTGCCTGTCTGTATGGCTGCTCTGCCCAGCACCCCATGGCGCAGTTGCTCCGCAAACTATCCTCCGCAAACTATCCTCCGAACCTTTGTAACTGTGACTTGCTAAATATACATTCAGTCAGGGAATGACCTGCACAACCATAAGGGATGAGGTCCCATTGGTTACCACAGTAACAAGGCAATGGTTTATATTAAACAAATCAGAAACCTTTGCCTGGTAATTAAATGATGTGTAAGGTGCTTAATTCCCATTGGATAAACCTCACCCCTCTAAGAAACCAATCACAGAGTACTGTGCCACTGTATATAGCGGAGATCAGCCACTCTCAGTGTGTGACGTTCTCGGAGATTTTCTTTGAAGAGGTAGATAGATTTAACCCGCTGCTGTGAAATTATTTAGAGATTGTTTGATGTTTACATTTGACATTGATATATTTTGATTGCGTGGCGGTACCACTGGTTGTCCCTTACATTGAGACACATAATTCCCTTTAACTTACTTATGTATGTATAACTTACCTGTTGGGGCCGTTGCCCCTTTAACTTACCTGTTCGGCCATTGCCCCTTTAAGAGGCGACCTAACGTGCTGACGTCACGCATCACGTAACGCACGCGCGACGGCCGCCGGCACAGCCCGGCCTACCGCGACTTCGGCCGCATCGGCCAGCCGACGGGAGCGACGCGATCTTCCGCCCCCGCGGCAAGCACCGGCACAGCCCGGCCTCGCGACCTCGGCCTCAACGGCCAGCCTCCGTACCGGGAGACGCGCTGACGCAACGACGCGGTCACGTGACGCCCCAAGCGTGGGCAAACGCGATGACGTGATCACATGACGCCCAAGACGCGGGAACACACAGCAGAGCGTGATGACGTCATCACGCTCCCCAGAGGACTGCGAACTCAGTCCTCGTGGAGTCCCCGCTGGGACAAGACCTATACCACGGTACTCCTACAGTCAGCCATCTTACCTGCTATCTTACCTGCTGTAATTAGCCTGTTCCTGTAAATAAACAACTTGTTAATAGTTCGTCGAAGTCAAACTCTCTTATTTAGTGGCGATCTACACGAACCGCTACATTGGTGACCCCACAACGTGAGTACGAGAGCTCATCAATTCCAACGCTACAATTGGTGAACCCGTATCCGTGAACGATTTTCACGGTAGCAATGCGTGCCTGAACCTCATCTTCACTCAAGACGACCAGCGCACAACCGACGAACAACCACGGGACAGCAACCGCCAAACACCGATTCCACCACAAGCGACCCCGTCTTTGCGAACGTCTTCGCAACGGAAGCGCAGCTTGGAGGTGAGCCCGTTTTTCACGAACGATTTCACAGAGGTAGAGCACGGCCAATGGCAACCGTCATCCACCAGCGCTACAATTGGTGGGTTTGTGAACGTCTTTCACAAACGAAGCACGCTATGGAAGCATCAGCCGTTCTGCTGTCGCTACCGCAATCCAGGGAGCCACGGTCTCCCTCGTGCTTTATGCAGGTAGAAGCCCTGTTCGCCGAGAACATCGATGCGGCACAGACCACGCACGTGCTCACGGTCTCCGTATTTGACTCTTCTACCGCCACACGGATCGTCCGCCTCTACATCCAAAGCAACAGCAAGTATACCTATCTCCAAGCGCGGGGTACAGCATGCTTGGGCCCACAAGATCGGAGCGTGCCCCGCGGGGATACCATGAGGACTCACCCCCGCAAAACACGAGGACGCACTCCTCGCGCACGAGGACCCATCCCTCGCAAACCACGAGTACCCATCCCTCGTGAACACCGACGACTCCTTCTCCGCTGACGATGCACCAGCCCTTCAGCTTGCTGGTTGTGTTACCTACTACACGATTCAGCATGAACAAAAAGCGTGCCGTCCTCCCGGCTGTTTTCTCCTAAATCTACAAGTGTTACAAGTGTTGCCGCCCTCCAGGCAGAGTTAACCCCTCCTGAAAGCAACAACAACCTGGACCATTGCCACCCTTTCTCCAGTTTTCCCTTTAACAAACGCAAACATCTACTGAAGCTGCACACATCGAGGATGGGTCCAACGGGCATCCTGCGGCCGCGATCAGCCACGTGAAAGTTGCTAGCCTCACCGATCACAGATCAACGCAGCAACTCTTCACCCTCCATTGTGTTCACGTCGTAGCACTATGGCATGCACCGTTCCATGCGTTCCAGCCTCCCGAAGGTTTCGCTCACCAGCCAACGGAGACATCGCCCACGTCCGCCCAATCTGCCCGTCACTCTGACAAGGCCTGCTGTTTCGCACATCTCCACGGTCCTTCGCCTGACGGATACGTTTTATTCACCACGACGCGCGTTAGGATCCGCTCACGAGCAGCATCTTCATACCTCGCCTACCAAGCCGAGACAGCACGACCACCAGCTTGTCAGACCATCTTATCCTTGGACTTCCGTTAAAGCGAATTCTGGGGGGGCCTGTGTGGCGGTACCACTGGTTGTCCCTTACATTGAGACACATAATTCCCTTTAACTTACTTATGTATGTATAACTTACCTGTTGGGGCCGTTGCCCCTTTAACTTACCTGTTCGGCCGTTGCCCCTTTAAGAGGCGACCTAACGTGCTGACGTCACGCATCACGTGACGCACGCACGCCGGCCGCCGGCCCGACTCCGTCTTCCAAGACGGCCGCCGGCACAGCCCGGCCTACCGCGACTTCAGCCGCATCGGCCAGCTGACGGGAGCGACGCGATCTTCCGCCCCCGCGGCAAGCACCGGCACAGCCCGGCCTCGCGACCTCGGCCTCAACGGCCAGCCTCCGTACTGGGAGATGCGCTGACGCAACGACGCGGTCACGTGACACCCCAAGCGTGGGCAAACGTGACGACGCGATCACGTGACGCCCAAGACGCGGGAACACACAGCAGAGCGTGATGACGTCATCACGCTCCCCACAGGACTGCGAACTCAGTCCTCGTGGAGTCCCCGCTGGGACAAGACCTGTACCACGGTGCTCCTACAGTCAGCCATCTTACCTGCTATCTTACTTGCTGTAATTAGCCTGTTCCTGTAAATAAACAACTTGTTAATAGTTCGTCGAAGTCAAACTCTCTTATTTAGTGGTGATCTACACGAACCACTACAATGTGTTACTTATTCTGTCAATAAAACTGTTTAAAAGTAGAAAGGTGGACAGAAGCTGGAAACTGTGGATGAGCAGAGAGATTTAGGGCTCCAAGTACAGAAATCACTAAAAGCTGGTGGGCAGGTACAAGAAATAATTTAAAAATCTCTCAGAATGTTGGCCTTTATCTCGAGGGCTGGGATACAAAGGGTGGGAGTTCTGTTCCAGCTGTTCCGAGCTCCGGTTAGACCCCATCTGGAGCACTGTGTTCAGTTCTGGGCTCCACACCTCAGGAAGGATAGATTGGTCCTGGAGGGAATCCAGCGCAGATTCACCAGAATAATACTGGGGCTAAAAGGGTTAAATTATGAGGACAAGTTGCGTCGACTGGGCTTGTATTACCCTGAGTATAGAAGATTAGGGGGTGATCTGTTGGAGGTGTTTAAGATGATTAAAGGATTTGATAGGGGGATAGAGAGAAACTATTTCCTCTGGTGGAGGAGATGCCAGAACAAGGGTATAGCCTTAAAATTAGAGCTTGGTCGTTCAGAGGTGATGTCAGGGAACACTTCTTGGTGTAGTGGGGATCTGGAACTCTCTCCCCAAAAACCTGTTGAGGCTGGGGTCAATTGAAAATGTCATAACTGAGATTGATAGATTTTTGTTAGTCAAGGTATTAAGGGTTATGGAACCAAGGCAGGTAGATAGAGTCAAGTACAGATCAGCCAAGATCTCACTGAATGCCAGACCAGGCTCGAGGGGCTGAATGGCCTGTTCCTATGTTCCTAATTAATGAAGTAAATGTGGAACTGAATGGGGAATGTTTTTCACTGGTGCGGATGTTTTATGAGCGAGTTGTTGTGTGCTTGCTCTGTACACTGGGACCTTGGCTATTTGTTCATTACCCTCAATTTATGTTCCAGTTTCACTGTTTCATGCAGCTCAGATCAAAAGGTATAGAATTTACAGCACAGAAACAGGCCATTCGGCCCAACAGGTCTCTGCCAGTTTTAAATGCTCCACACCAGCCTCTTCCCACTCTATTTACTTCATCTAACCATCAGCATATCTTTCTATTCCTTTCTCCCTCCTGTGTTTTATCTAGCTTCCCCTTAAATGCATCTGTGCTATTTGCCTCAACAACTCCCTGTGGTAGCGAGTGTTGTATGAACGCATTAAAGCATAGAATCAGGCAGACAGGCTTATAACTGCAATGTTCTCTTTATTGTGTAAAATGGCTGACTGCCATTTTCCCGGGTAATTCCCATAATGCAATGCGCATTACATTACCGTATTTACTGGTGTCAAACTCACACATTACATTACCGTATTGATTGGTATCAAACTCGCAATCAATACACGACATCCCCCTTTTCCTTGGAAACAAACTTGCAGTTTACAAACAGTTGCTTACAATAACACTGCATAACTTATTTGGTTTATAAACTTTTTACAAACTTGTGTCTTACCACACAATTAAATAATTCCCAGGTTTAAACATATAACATCACCCATGCAGTTCTCGCACAGTTTATGTTGTGACATAATCAGAAAGTCTTTGGGGTTTTCTTTTAACCCTTTGAGGTCTGGCTGTATTGGGTATGTCTGACATGTTGGTGTCAGTGGGTATTGCCTGTGTCACAGTGGTATGTGTATCAGGGTCTACTATACTGTCCTCAGTCCGTTGTGTTTCCTCCTGCTCATGGAGTGTCTCCTTTGGTCCATCGGTTCTGTATTTCTTCACAAACGTAGTGTTTCTCGAGTAGCGTGCTCCGTCTGGAGATTCTACTACTACTTGACTCCCTGTTTTACTCAAAACTTTGTGGGGTGTGGCATTAAAAGGAGTGGTGAACTTGTCCACTTTGTCCTGCCATACCAGCACCATGTCGCCAACTTCCACCTCTGAGTATTGTGTTCTCCGCTGTTCATCTGCATACAGTTTGGACTTGCCTTTTTGTTCTGCATCCCAGTCATGTACTTCCATGTCTGCGCACGACTCTGTGATGTCTGGCAGCTTTCCTCTCATTTTCCGTTTAAAGAGCAGCTCTGCCGGGCTCTTTCCTGTCGTGGCATGGGCAATGCTCCTGTACACAGTCACATATTTTCTAAGTTCACGTTTCCAATCTAGTCCTTCTGACTGAGCAATTCTGATTCTCTTCATCAGCGATGCATTCTGGTGCTCGACTTCTCCGTTAGCCTGAGCCCATTTTGCTGTCATTTTCAGGTGTTTGATCCCGTTGTTTTCACAGTATTCTTTGAATAATTCAGATCTGAATTGGGGACCATTATCAGATTTGCAGGTGATTGACAAACCATGACGGCTGAAGATTGACTCTAAACTATCAATCACCTTCTCTGTTGCTGTGGAGGTCATGATGTCGTATTCATAGTAGCGACTATAATAATCAACTACCACAAGAATGGAGTGGTTGGATGGCAAGGGTCCCAGTAAGTCTATAGCTACATCCTGCCAGGGACCCTCCGGTAATGGTGTTGGTCTCAACGGTTCAGGTGGGTCGGGTCTGGCTACTATCTGACAGCCATGGCACGCTTTACAGTGTTTTTCAGCTGCCTTGTCCATGCCAGGCCACCAATCCTTGGTTCTGAGATGTTGCTTTGTTCCAACTATTCCCAAGTGTCCTTCATGTGCTAACACCAGGGCTCGTGCATGTAACACTGTGGGTAGCACGATGCGTGTTCCCCGAAGAACTAGGTACCCCACTACGCACAGCTCGTTTGCAATTGCTGCATAAGCTTTACAGTTCTCAAAATGTCCGTTTGTGATTGCCTTCCATACCTCAATCAGCTCTGGGTCGGTAGCAGAGGCTTCCTCCACCTCTCTAGTAGTGAGTGCTTTTGGTGTCGCACTCACAGCTACAAATCTCATGTATTCATCTGAGCCATGAGAATGTCTCTCCTATTTTGCTGTCACCCCCCAGCAAGCACGACAGTGGATCTGCAATGTTTTGCTTGCCTGGAATGTGTATCACCTTAAAATCATACGGCTGTAATCTAAGTACCCATTTCTCTATACGGGCACAGGGTTAAGAGTGTGGGCCGTATATCACTTGTAATGACTTATGGTCAGTTACCAAGTTAAATTTTCGGCCATACACATATGGATGCAGCCTCTCACAAGCCCATACAAGAGCCAAGGCCTCTCTCTCTGTTTGAGAGTATTTCCTCTCACAGTCTGTTAAACTCCGACTTACATAGCATATTGGCACCTCTTGTCCCTGTTGATCCTGAACTAGTACTGCGCCTAAACCTACAGGACTGGCATCTGCTATCACTTTGGTTGGTGCGTCCTTATCAAAATATGCTAAAATGCCGGCTCTGGTCAACTCTTCCTTGAGTGCACTGAATGACTGTCTCTGTTGTGATCCAAATTTAAATGGTGTGCCTTTTCTCGTCAGGCGTCGCAGTGGCTCTGATAGCATTGCAAACTGCGGGATGAATCTGCTACTGTACCCAACGAGTCCCAAGAAACTCCTCACCTCTGTAGCATTCTCTGGTTCCCGAGTTTCTGCCACCGCTCGCATTCTCTCTGCTGTTGGTCCGATGCCCTTTTCAGACAACAGGATTCCCATGAAAATCAATCGGTCCATGTTGAATTGGCACTTCTCTGAGTTTAGTGTCAGTCCACTTTCCATTAGTCTGGTCATGACAGCGTGCAGGCGTCTGTCGTGCGTTTCCTGGTCGTGTGCATGCACGATAATGTCGTCCGAGATGTTTTCAACACCCTCTATTCCAGCTAAGGCATTAGCTATCGTGCTGATATTGCTCACTAGCTGAAGATACACCAAATATCAGCCTCTTGTACCTGTATACTCCATTATGTACTGCAAACGTTGTGATTTCTCGTGACTCAGGGGTCAGTTCTAGCTGGTGATAACCCCATTTCAGGTCTAGCTTACTAAACACCGTCGAGCCGTTCATACCTTGCAGTATCTCGTCAACGGTGGGGATTGGATATCGTTCCCACACTATTGCCTGGTTTGCTCATCTCATGTCTAGGCATAACCTTACATCCTTTTCTGCTTTTGGTACAATAACCACAGGATGTACCCATGGGGTGGGACCAGTTACAGGTTTGATAATGTCCATGTCCCTCAATTGTTTTATTTTGGCCTCTACTGCCCCCCTTAAGTTGAATGGTATACACCTGAGTGGCTGGGCCACAGACTTCACTTGTGGGTCGATATACAAACTGATCTGTTTTGTGTTCAGCCTTTCTACTCCCTGGAACACCTTTGGATACTGCTGTTCTAGTAGCTGTCTTACATCTACCACAGCTGAGACATCTGCGCCCATTTTAAAAACTCCCAGTTTCATGGCTGTCTCCCTTCCTAGCAACGGCTCTCCATGGCTTTTGATCACAATGAACTCCGCCTGCTCAGTTCTCTTACCTATTGTAATCCCACATGTGAATATACCTTTAACTGACAGTGGTCAGCTGGAAGCATAAGAGAATAACTTTCTCTCTGTCTTAGGGACATGTGACTGACACTTAATGTGTTCTGACTTTAATCCTTCCCATGTATTCTCATCTATCACATTGTTAGTTGCACCCGAATCAATTAACATTCTCAGGTTTACTCCCCCCACACTAAAGGTAAGTCTCTCTGTCACGTTATTTCCAGTAACAGCAAATGCAAAGTCATTTTTTTCCTCTACATTGTTCACACTGTGTTTCTTTGTATCCTTTGTGCGGCATACTTTGGAGAAATGATCCTTTCCCTTGCACTTATGACACGTTTGTCCGCGTGTTGGGCATTTCGGATCTCTGCCCATGTGGTCTGTGTGTCCACATCTGTAACATTTCCTTTTGTTCCTATCGCCATTTCCTTTTGGTTTCTCTGTCGAGCTTTTCACATAATACCCTCTTTTCTGTGTAACACGACAAACAGTATCTGTCTCCGCCTTCTCTGTACATGACATGGCTGACATCTGCTCCTCGACGTTTTCACATTGTGAGGCTAATTGTAACGTGCGGGTGAGCGTTAGACCTTGCCCTTCCTCTAGCAATTTCCTCTGCACATAGGCTGATGTGCACCTACTCAGGATAGTGTCTCTTATTTGATTATCCGCAACCCCCCCCAAAAGCACAGTCTTTAGCAGCCTGCCGCAAGCGAGTAGCAAACTGTTGCACAGTCTCACCTGCCTTCTGGGACAACTTATAAAAAGTCTGTCTAGCAAATGCTGCATTGACCTGGGGCATGAAGTAGTGATTCAAAGCACTAACTGCCGTTGTGTAGTCTGCTGGTTCTCCTGCGTCCGGTAGAGTCGAAAAGATATCCTGGACATCTGGTCCTGCTAGGTGTAGAAGTAGAGCTCTTCTCCTCTGCTTTGTGGCAGCTGTAGAGGTATCGTCGATAATGAGTCCTTTGCCGTCGGCATAAAGCTCAAAAGATGTTAACCACCTCGTCCATCTTGGACCCAACGTTGCTGGCTTGGCAAAGCATGCAAAATTTTGAATGCCGGTCTTCTCCATCCTAGCTAACTAAAACTTGGGCAACTACCTATTTAAAATGATTCCATTCATTATCCTCGTCGCCAATGTTGTATGAACGCATTAAAGCATAGAATCAGGCAGACAGGTTTATAACTGCGATGTTCTCTTTATTGTGTAAAATGGCCGACTGCCGTTTTCCCGGGTAATTCCCATAATGCAATGCACATTACATTACCGTATTTACTGGTGTCAAACTCGCACACTACATTACCATATTGACTGGTGTCAAACTCGCAATCAATACACGACAGCGAGTTCCACATTCTCACCACTCGCTGGGTAAAGAAGTTTCTCCTGAATTCCTTATTGGATTTATCAGTGACTCTCTTATACTCACGGTCCCTAGTTTTGGATTCCCTCAAGTGGAAACATCTTCTCTACATCTATCCCATCAAACCCCTTCATAACTTTA
Source organism: Somniosus microcephalus (assembly GCF_052327205.1). Classification (NCBI taxonomy): domain Eukaryota; kingdom Metazoa; phylum Chordata; class Chondrichthyes; order Squaliformes; family Somniosidae; genus Somniosus; species Somniosus microcephalus. The sequence goes on along the minus strand of NW_028225179.1, from coordinate 85,599,577 downwards.
AAAACCTGTCGGGTCACCCCTTGGCCTTCACTTTTCTAGAGAATAGACCCCATCCTGGTTAGTCTGGTGCAGCTGGGAGCTGAGAATTGTTTGTTGTGATCCCGATCTGTACAGTTCTGGAAATGGTGGCGTTCAGAGTGATGTCCAATTTCATTCCCGGGTAAATTTTCCATCCTGATCCTTATTCTGTGACCCAAGTTCCGAGCTCTACAATTGAAAGGAAGTCAGAGCTGGAGCTGAGCTCAATCACCCGAGTAGGAACTGTCAAAATTGGAAATCTTTCTCCAGGAAATCCCTCGGAGCTGCTCCAGCTCCTTGTCAGCAGTTTAGTGGGAATGGGGTCGAATGAGCAAGATGAGCTCAGAGGGAAATAGGTGAGAAACTAGAGAAAGATGTGAATTCAGGGAGAGAGCGGGGGGACCTTAGGGGAATCAGAGATTTACAGCACAGAAGGAGGCTATTCGGCCCATCTTGTCCGTGCCGGCTGACAAAGAGCTATCCACCCTAATCCCACTTTCCAACTCTTGGTCCGTAACCTTGTAGGTTACGGCACTTCAAATCCATATCCAAGTACTTTTTAAATGTGATGAGGGTTTCTGCCTCTACCACCCTTTCAGGCAGTGAGTTCCAGACCCCCACCACCCTCTGGGTGAAAACATTTCTGCTCAAATCCCCTCTAAAACTCTGACCAATTACTTTAAATCTATGCCCCCTGGTTATTGACCCTTCTGCTAAGGGAAGTAGGTCCTTCCTATCCACTCTATCTAAGCCCCTCATATAATTTTATACACCTCAATTATGTCTCCCCTCAGCCACCTCTGTTCCAAAGAAAACAACCCCAGCCTATCCAATCTTTCCTCATATCTAAAATTCCCCAGCCTAGGCAACATCCTCGTTAATTTCCTCTGCACCCCCTCTAGTGGAATCACATCTTTCCTGTAATGTGGTGACCAGAACTGTTGTGTCCGTCTATAATAAGACACCAGACTGCAGGAGAACGGTACAACAGGTGTTTACTCAACGTGGCTCACTCTGGAACTGAACTGTACAGATTACTACTCAGTGCTATATACAGGTGTGGTCACTGCCAGTACTGCAGTATACATGAGCTGTAAAAGATAGTTCCCCCCTTAAAGGTATATACATTACAATTCCTCCCCTTTTAGATTAACAGTACCATAGCACTCATTTAAAAATTAAATATCAAACTAATTACAATTAACACTTTTAACATGCAACGTTAGCTGAAAATAGTCCATTTATATATTCAGTCTTTGGGGAGGCTTCTTGATCCTTTCTGGATAGTGCCTTTCCTGAGTGTCTTGCTCTTGGTGCGGAGGCAATTCTGGCCCCCTGTCGTCGGTTGATTCATCAGCTTCTGATGCTACTGTTTCTGGGGTAGATGCGACCTGTACGTCGGGTTCCTCACCAGGTACGTATGGGCGAGGCATGGGGTTGACTTGTTCCTGTGACTCTAGGATCTGGTCAGCATGGCATCTCACGATGCTCTCCCCAACATCCACTGTGTACATTAGTGGGCCCTGCCATGTGCATATCGTTCCTGGCTGCCACTTTTCTGTTCAGTAGTCGCGGGCCAAGACTGGTTGCCCTACATTGAAGCTCCTTGTTGGCTTCTCATGGATGTGCTGGAATTGCTTACTCTCAACATCACTTCGTACGTTTGGTCTGAGCAAATCCAGGCGAGATCTTAACCTTCGGTTAAAGAACATCATGGCCGGGGCCATGCTGCAGCGGAATGTTGTCATTGTACATAGCCTTTATTGCCTTCTTAAAGGTTTGTACGAACCTCTCAGCCAATCCATTTGTGACTGGATGATACGGGGCGGATGTGTAATCCCTTACCCCATTCTTTTTCAAAAACCTCCAGAACTCTTCGGACACAAACTGTGGTCCGTTGTTGGAGCAAATCTGTTCTGGCAAGCCGTTCCTGGCAAAAATGGTCCGTAGGACTGCAATAGTTTTCTCCGTGGTGGTGGAGGACATTTTGATGACCTCAGGCCATTTCGAATGCGCATCCACAGCTATTAAAAACATTGAGTCCATGAATGGACCAGCAAAATCAATATGCACCTGTTGCCATGGAGATGAGGGCCACTCCCATGGGTGTAGAGGGGCATGTGGTGGTGCATTTTGGACTTTCTGGCATCCTGAGCAGCTCTTGGTCAGGTCCTCGATTTGTTTATCGATTCCCGGACACCACAGAAACCACAGAAACCCCACAGTGCAGATAGAGGCCATTTCGGCCCATCGAGCCTGCACCGACACACATCCCACCCGATCCCCGTAACCCCCTATCACTAAGGGTCAATTTATCATAGCCAATCAACCTAACCCGCACATCAACCTAAGCCCTGGCTAGGCTTTTCATTTTTACCCCTCCCAGATGACCCTCATGAAGCTCATTGAGCACTCTATCCCTTAACTTGGGTGGAATTACCACTCGGGATCCACACATCAAGGTCCCCCGGCACACTGACAGCTGTTCTCTCCTTGTCGAGAATGCTGGCAACAGTGAGTCGCCATGTGCTGGCCATCCCTTCACCATCAAATCATATACCCGAGACAGTGTCGGGTCATTTCGGGTCTCCTTTTCGATACAAGCGTTAGTTACTGGTAGGTATTCAACTATAGTCGAATGGAATATTTCGACAGGATCCACTGCTGGTGCTTCCTCCGCAGTAGGCAGTGGCAGGCGTGATAGCCCATCAGCAATTCCATGCTGTTTTGTGCCCTTATATTCAATCTCATAGTGGTGCGCCCCTAGAAAAAGTGACCATCTGTGTAGTCGTTGCACAGTCATCACCGGAGCGCCCTTCTTCGGATTAAAAATGGAGACAAGAGGCTGGTGATCAGTCAGCAAGGTGAATTTCTGCCCGTGCAGATAGTGATTGAACTTTTTCATTCCCCACACTAGGCTGAGGGCCTCCCTGCCAATCTGGGCGTAGTTACGCTCGGCTGAGGTTAGTGATCGTGACGCAAAGGTTATTGGCCTCTCTGAGCCGTCCGCGAATTTGTGCGACAGCACCGCTCCAATGCCGTAGGGTGACGCATCACATGGCAACCGAATTGGCAATGCTGGGTTGTAATGGGCAAATACCTCTTTCAATGTGATTAGCGTTTTGCTCTTCTGGAAAGCTCGTCTACATTTGTCACTCCACCTCCATGGCACCCCAGTTTGCAGTAGGGTGTTCAGTGGGTATAGCATTGTAGACAAATTTGGCAAGAACTTATGGTAGTAGTTTACCAGCCCGAGGAATGACCTCAGTTGTGACACATTTTCCGGTGCTGGAGCCTTGACTACTGCCTCAATCTTTTCTGGGGACTTATGTCACCCCTCTTTATCGATAACGTGGCCACAATACGAGATCTGTTTTCTAAAAAACTCGCATTTGGGGCGGTTAGCTCGGAGCCCATATTCCTGCAATCTAGTGAGCACCTGCTCCAGGTTGGCAAGGTGATCACTGTCATTTTCGCCCGTGACCAGGATGTCGTCCAAATAACACTGGGTCCCTGGGATCCCTTGCAGGACTTGTTCCATTGCCCTCTGCCAAATAGCCGGAGCTGATGCTACCCCGAATACCAGCCGATTGTATTGGTAGAGACCTTTATGGGTGTTGATAGTGAGGTATTTTTTTGATGCTTCTTCCACCTCCATTTGCAGTTACACCTGGGTTGCTCAATGACTTTTTTAACACAGGAACGATGGGTGTAGCCCACTCGCTCCAGTCTACCTTGGACAGTACACCTGAACGTTCCAAACTCTCCAGCTCTGCTTCAACGGCTGGGCGGATCGCATAAGGTACCGGTCTGGCCTTAAAAAATTTTGGGCTTGCGTTTTCTTCAATTTTAATTGTTGCTGTCATGCCTTTTAGTGTTCCGAGTCCTTGCTGGAACACTTCTTTCGCGTCGGTTAGGATCTTTGACAGTTGCCCAGGTGTGACGTCGTCATCCTTTTTGGCAGCCACAGTCAGTGCTTGTATGGAATGCCAATCCAGTTGTATTTTCCGGATCCATTCACATCCCAGTAATGGTGGTCCTCCATCTTGCAATACATACAGGTCTAGTTTTGTTGTTTCCTTACCGTTATTTATAACGGTCACCCTTATTTTTCCTTTGGGGTAGACTTTTTGCCCCGTGTACGTCTTCAAAATAATTTTTGTGTCTCTCAAGGGTATGTGTGAGAATAGCCGCTCGTAGTCCCATCGGTTTATGACTGTTAGGGCTGATCCTGTGTCCAATTCCATTTTTACCTGGACTCCTGCTATCTTGAGAATGACCCAAATGGTTCGGTGATCCTCCGTTGTGATCACATTATGTAGTTTCAGACAACTCAGTCCCCTGCTTTCGGAGTCGTCATCACTCTTTTGTTCATCTGAACTATTCTCCGTCATCTTATGTACCTTCTTGTACTTTTCTTTTGGAGATTTCTTATTGCTGGTTTTCTTTCCCGACCTGCAGACTCGTGCTATGTGTCCTACTTTTCCACACTGTCTGCACACTTTGTCTTTGAACCAGCAATCATTGTGGTCGTGTGTTGTTCTGCCGCAGCAATAGCACTTCTCTGTTCCATATGACATTTCGTTTGTGCCATATTCTTGCGGTTTCTGTTGTATCTCTGCAGCGCCCCATGCTGCTGCTTCATATGATACCGCAATGCTGAAAGCCTTGTCCAGCGTAAGGTCCTTTTCAGATAAAAGCCATTTCTGGGTTCCTTCACTTTGAAGCCCACACACAAACTTGTCCCTTAAGGTATCTGCCAGTCCCGTTCCAAACTGGCAGTGTTTCGATAGTTTGCGCAGTTCTGTTAAATAATCAGCATTGCTTTCATCCTTATGCTGGTTCCGTTTGTGAAACTTGAATCTTTCTGCTATCAGCAGCGGTGTGGGGTTTAAATGTTCCTGTAGTATCGTCACGATGTCTTCAAAACTCTTATCCATTGGCTTCGTTGGGGTTACTAGATTTTGTAATAAACCATACGTCTTTGCACCCATTAAATTTAACAATACCGACGCTTTCTTGTCATCTGACACCTCATTTGCCTTGCAGTATACCTCTATTCGTTCGACATATGTAGTCCAATCTTCGACTTCATTGTCAAATGCGGTGATACTGCCACTCTTCGGCATTTTGGGTGTGGTTTAAAATGACGTCTCCCAATGGCTTAAAATGGCGTCTCCCATGCTTTCCTTCCTCCCCCGCTGCTGCCAACGCCGCTCCCGGCGGTCCTCATGGCAATGGCAGCGCCCTGTAGGTTTCACGCGCTTCTCCTGTGCTGCTGCCAACGCCGCTCTCGGCGGTCCTCGTGGCAATGGCAGCGCCTCGCGGGTTTCTGCGCCTCTCTCTCTCCCTCTCCTCAACACTGCTCAGCCCCTGAACACTGGCTGCGCCCTGTGCGCTCTGCCCTCTCTCTCTCTCCCCCGTCGACGCTGCTCAGCCCTTTGCTGTGCCGCTCGGTCGGGCTCTAGCCCGCCGCTGTCCGGGAAGGGTCTGCGCACTACCTGTTGCCAGCCCGTTTCGCTGGACCACCGCGACTGGAAAGCCAAGCCTGGCTCTCGACAGCCTCCTCCGCAATTCTCGAGTCTCTGCTGGATGACTGGGCGATTGCCCGTGGTCGACGCCCGTGTCTCTGGCCTTGACCTCCAATCCACTGATCTCCAGGAACGAATCCCCGGGAGGTGATGCAGAGTTGCAGGTAGGTTCGAACTTGCCTCGTCGCCAATGTTGTGTCCGTGTATAATAAGACACAGACTGCAGGAGAACAGTACAACAGGTGGTTACACAACGTGGCTCACTCTGGAACTGAACTGTACAGATTACTACTCAGTGCTATATACAGGTGTGGTCACTGCCGGTACTGCAGTATACATGAGCTGTAAAAGGTAGTTCCCCCTTAAAGGTATATACATTACAAGAACTGCACGCAGTACTCTAGCTGTGGCCTAACTAGTGTTTTATATAGTTCAAACATAACGTCCCCTCTCTGATATTCTATGCCTCAGCTAATAAAGGCAAGTATCCCATATGCCGCCTTCACTGCCTTGTCTACCTGTCCTGCTACTTTCAGGGATCTGTGGACATGCACTCTCGGGTCCCTCTGATCTTCTGCACTTCTCAGTGTCCTACCATTAATAGTGTATTCCCTTGTCTTGTTAGCCCTCCCAAATGAATTACGTCAGTAATTGTTTGGTGAGCTGAGCATGGGGAAGAGAGGGAAGGGGCAGAGACAGCTGAACGGATGCTCTCAATCTTAGTGCTAGAGATGTCCATGAGCTCCTCGCACTCATTGTTGGAGGTGAGGGTGGAGGGGGCAGGGGAAAGGGGTTAAGAAGACAGTCTGTAGGGGAGGAATACTAAACATGCACTGTGGGAGTACCATCACTACATGGACTGTAGTGGATCAAAAAGAAGGCCCACCACCACCTTCTCAAGGGTAACTAGGGATGGGCAATACAAGCTGGGAAGGTAAGGATGCAGTTTTAGAAAAACTATTCAGGATTTTTTAAATAGACAGAATATATCCACTGTCCTTCATTGTGATGAGTTTTGCTTTGTGGCTCTGGTTAAAGGCACTGGTTGGAGGGGCACTGTTACACATTGAATGATTTTGTACCAGATATTCCCCCAGGTTCAACACTTCAGGTCACTCCTGTAAGCAGCCCCCAGATCTCTATGATCTTGAGTGCTCCTTTTACTGCCCAATGTCCAGTCAAATGCTGGTATGACTCATGGATATTAAGAGTGACCTTGCTCTTTCATTCTGCCAGCGCATTTCACACTTCATCTTGAGCCATTCTTTGTTTCTTTACCTGTCCTGTTACCATCTCATCTCGCCTTGAATATCTCTTAATGTCTCTTTTTTCATCCCCTCCCCCATTTCCCAGCCCCCAAACTGCCTTTTAATCTGTTCCATTTCCTGCTTTTTTCTCAGTTCTGAAGAAGGGTTTCAACCTGAAACGTTAACTCTGTTTCTCTCTCCACGGATGTTGCCTGGCCTGCTGAGTTTTTCCAGCGTCTTCTGTTGTTATTTCGGATTTCCAGCATCCGCAGTATTTTGCTATCGCATTCTATCCAGAGACTCTGTTTCCCTGCACCTTCCTAAACGGTGTATTGTTGTGCTCTGCCTCGCCCGAGTCACTTTACACTCTTACTCATCACTGGTATCAGATTTAATGGAAAGATTGAAGCAAGTTGCAGTTTCTCAGCCTTGGACCAGATGTATCTAAAATTGTGCACTTTGTATCTCAAATGTTAAAATATTTCATTAACCAAGCACCTCCTGCTCTCTCGACTCTATTCCTACTAAATTACTGACCACCCAATTTCCCTTCTGCCCCCATGCTAGCTAATATTGTTAATGGTTCCCCCTCCTCAGGTACTGCCCCCTCCCCTTCAAATCTGCTGTCATCACCTCTTCCTCAAAAAACGTACCCTTGACCCCTCTGTCCTTGCAAACTACCGCCCCATCTCCAACCTCCGTTTCCTCTCAAGTTCTTGAACGTGCTGTCGCCTCCCAATACATGTCCATCTTTCCCGTAACTGCATATTTGAACCTCTACAATCAGGTTTTCACCCCTGCCACAGCACTGAAACGGCTACTAACAAAGTGACAAATGCTACCCTATGTCACTGTGACCATGGTAAACTATCCCTCCTCATCATTCTCAATCTGTCTGCAGCCTTCAACACAGTTGACCACACCATCCTCCACCAACTCCTCTCCTCTGTCATCCAGCTGGGTGGGACTGCACTCGGCGGGTATAATTCCTATCTATCCAGTCATAGACAGAGAATCTCCTGCAATGGCTTCTCTTACCTCTGGAGTCCCACAAGGACCTACCCTTGACCCCCCTGCTGGGGGTTTTGGTTTGGGGTTTGTGTCTGACCAGTCAGGCGTATCTGAGCTGCTCCAGCCCTGTGCGGTTTGAATTGCTTCCCCGCTGGTTCTGACCACCGGACTTATTACGAGTAGCGATATAAACAAAACGAGACCAGTGGTTTGGTGCAAAGAAAACCAATGTTTATTAAAAATAGGGAAAAACAAACACTATACAGAGAAAATCACTATGTATGTAACACAATTACACTTAGCGGGGGAGGAGAAATGGACACAACGAGGGAAAATGATTAAAATGACAATTTTAGTAATCCCCTTAACTCCCACCCTTTAGACCTATCCAAGTTGTCTTGCGATGGGCCAGAAAGTTTCTGCTCACCAGTCTCAGATGTTATAACGCCTGCTCCGTGCCCCGTTGCCTGCCGATATCTTTAGGGTTTTCACCGCCCAGAGCAGAGATACCCCAGTGATTTAAAATGTAACTGTGGGTATCCTGCTTCCCTGGACGGGCTCTTCGTCGTCGATCTTCTTGATGGTAAGGCAGGGCACCGGAGTCCAGGCGAGAGAGAGAGATGTGACTTCCCGAGGGACTACTTATACCCCTTTCTGGGAGCCCTTATCACTCGCCAGATCATCCTGTTTCTTTGTCTGACCTGGACGTGTTGAAGATGATACAAAGGAAACCGATCTGGGCCCATCGACCTGGATGGCCGGTTAATCGGTCTTTAAACTTCCCATAAGTGTTTTCCTTTGTGTGACTGGTCTTGTGATGGGGCCATTCCAGTTTTAATGCCCCGTTGATCATTTCCAAACAGTGTTGAAGTCAGCTAACGAAGGTCTGAATGCAGCTATTACCCGTTGATTATTTGTGCAAACGGCCTTGATGGGTTTTAATCAGAGGCCCAAATGCCACTGTTTGCTTCTCATACATAAATGCAGAAAGCCTGTCTGCCTTCTAATTTCTGGAACATTCCTTCTTTGTCAGTCCAAACCTGAACTTTGCAGGCCTTGGCCATGAGGTTGACCATAGCCATCTTGTTGGGCCCTGGAGCCCTGGATTTTAAACTCAGTCCACCCAGGGTTGCTCCAATAAGCCAGAAGTAAATCTTCAGGGGAGACATGAAATTTGCAAATCCTTTCAGTCCCCCCTAGGATACTGAAACTTGCTTGAAGTATTCAATCAAGGTGAGCAAATTTCTGACACCCCACAAACAACCTTCCCCTATATTTATCTATCCATGATCCCTCGACACATACATTCCCCTTACTTAGGGAAAACTACAGTGCACGACAGGCATCTATCGATAGAAACAAATTGCTATCTGTTACAATAATCCAAGCACAGAGGGGGCCAACACCCCTGCACTACTTGGGACATCATAGAACATCATTTCAACACACAACCTTTAATAAAAATAAACATCAGGCCAAAAAAAAACATATTTATTAAAAACAATGAGCAAAAGCAAAACGAGCTTTATTAAAATAACAAACTGATCTGCCATCATTCGGCAGTGATACTACACAAAGCTCACACGGGTGTTTCTTCTTCCACCCAGGCATACTGGTCCTTCCACAACCCTTTTACTTTAAATTCTACCCTGGGACCCTTTCTCCTACACTGGACACAGACCAGGTAGAGGACGATCCCTAGCTGGCAGACTACAAAGACGTGGGACGCCATTCAAATCCAGGAGGGGACCTCTATACTCGCAAAAACGTCCCACCATGGTGGGGTCGTGATATCTAAAATGTCGGCCCCTATCTGTACAGTCTTCTGTTCCAAAGTGTAGAAGTACTTTTGCGATACTAGGACGGCTTTTAATAATTTGGTAAGGTGCTCTGGGAGAGGGGGAATTGGGTAACCGAAATGGGCGACATATTTCTGGAGGTGAGTGAAATTCTCCTCCACAGTGAGGTGAACAGTGGATGGTTCAGGAATGGGGACAATTCGTACCTGTGCCACTTGAACTTCTGCCTCGGGCTTGAAGCAGAAACTGCTGTCACTCACCGCGCACCAGCTGTGCTATCCATGCTGGTAGTGAGACGCTCCTGTAGTGATGCAATATGTCCCACCTTCTATATGTGCTACCTGTGGGGGAACATGGCCTTGTGCCATGGCTTCCATGGTACAATTTATAGGTCTTGCGTCCACAGCTCTGAACCCGCATTGTGGTTTCAAATAGGCATTCAAGTGCTGGGGACACAGGATGATGTGTGCTCCCCGGCTACGGCACCCCGAGAGGTCAGTACCCGTCATAGCGTGCTCCCACTTTATGACATAGGGCGGGACCACTGCCAAATGAAAGTGTGCACCCCCTTGAATGACTCCAATGTTCTCCACCCTGTATACCGGTGCGGGTCAGGCTGTCCCGCCCATGACCGGCATTCTTACAACTATCCCCGTGATGGTGTGGTTGGACCGCCCACAGTCCACTGGGACTGGGCAGGCCTCAGAAGCTAACCAGAGCTGTCATAGAAACATAGAAGATAGGAACAGGAGTAGGCCATTCGGCCCTTCGAGCCTGCTCCGCCATTCAACGAGATCATGGCTGATCATCCAAACCCTAGCACCCGGTCCCTACACCGACAGCCATCCCACCCAAGCCTTATCCCCGTAACCCCGCATATTTAATCCCCCCTAACACTAAGGGCCAATTTTTTTATCATGGCCAATCAACCTAACCCGCACATCTTTGGACTGTGGGAGGAAACCGGAGCACCCGGAGAAAACCCACGCAAACATGGGGAGAATGTGCAAACTCCACACAGACAGTCACCCGAGGCCGGATTTGAACCCGGGTCTCTGGCGCTGTGAGGCAACAGTGCTAACCACTATGCCACCGTGCTGTCACGGGCTTAATGCGTTCTCAAAAGGGTGGAGGGCTGCGAGGTGTTTGTTGCTGATCCAGGAGGGGACTAAACCTTGCTTTAAATCCTCCAGATTGCTGCAGCCCTCGCCCAGCAACCATGCCCCATATAACACGCACACCTTGTTTTGCACAGCCTGGTCAGAAGCGTTTCTGTCCTCCCTGATGAGAGCATTTACCGTCTTTGCATGCTTTTCCAGCTCCGCGATGATCTCCTTCAAATGGAGAGTCATGGCCTGGTCTTCATGCAATTCAGAACCTACCATCTTATTCTCATCAGTTAAAATACCCTTTAATTGTGTTTTTAGACTATCAATCTGGGTCTGCAGCTCGATATCATCTAAACTGTTGATGACCGAGGATCCCGTGTTAAAACCAGTTAAAACATCATTAAAAACACCCCTTCTTTGCCTCCCAACCCCGTCCCAAATCTCCTGGTGAGTATACAATGCGGTCTTCTTGGCCGCCAAAAAGTCAAATTCATGGAATTTTCGAAACATGTCAGTTAACAGGGCTTGATACAACTTGGCAGTCTCTGCGGGGCACCACGCGGGTAAGTGTACCTCAGTGAGGTTTAAAATCAGAGGCCACTGCGTAATGCACCCCTTGGTACAGCACCTGGTCTGTGGGTACTAGCACCAGGCCGTTCCCTGGTCCCTTGGTGGTGGCGGGGCATCCCTCTGCTACTGTCCGTGACGTCGGGGTTGTGGGCAGGGGTCGTCGGGGGCGGGTCACTAGTTCAGTGGCATTAACTGAGATTGGGGAGTACGGGATCGCGCATGCGTCCAGGCGAGACTCCCAGTCTATCCCCCTCCCGTTATTTTGCCACTAGCTGCGGAAAATGATGGAAACGCCTGTGGGGCAGACTTTGTGATCCCTACATACAGACGTAGATCCCCTGATCCGGTTCCCACCATTTATCCCAGCACACAGTTAACCCTCCCTGGGGCACTGTAATGGTCCTGTGAGTGTCATTCCCTAACCTTTCCCACTCTACCCTAAGGTTCCTCATGTCTTTGCTTAACTTTCTGAGCCACCACCACCTATCCAGGGGAACGTTCCCTTTACAGGTCAAACATAATCTTTTGCCCACAGTGACGCAAATCCTTGGGGTGACGATTCATAGCCTCGGGCACTGGAGAGAGGCCTCCCCATACGTGAAGCTGGTCTCGCTAGAATACTGGGTTGAATTGGATCCCAGCTATCCTGGCCAGCTCCCCTCGTGGACATACGAGGTGATTTCATCTGCCTCCCATAGACCACTTCCATCGTGTGCTAGGGGCGCCCTCTTCCCCGAGCATCCGAAGATATGATGATCCTCGACATTGCCCCTTTTCGCGAGGCTCAGCCCAAACAGGGCGAGCAGGATTATTCCTCTGTACATTTTGAAAATTCTGAAAAAGACATAAAAGCATCTAGCCAGGTTCCCTGGAGGCTCCCTGGCTCAGGGGAAGTGAGATCAAGTCCCGCGACCTCGGCTCACATAGACATCACTCTGGAACGGTTCCATACTTAAAACTTATAGACGACTGATTCCTTGCCCAGAATTAAATTAAAAACACCCGAACTTAACCCTCTATACACATTACTTAAAATTATACTACCCAAACTATATACATCCAGCACCCGTCTCCGGGCGGCCAGCCTATTCCCTGTTTGGGCTGCTACAGGCTGCTCCCTGTGGCATGGCTGCACTGATCTCTACTCCTGGTCCCTCGCAGCTTATGGCTGCTGGCTGGGGACCTCTGTCTCTCAGCTTCTCCCTGACACGGGAGCCATCCTTTTTAACTGAAGAGCCGGTGACCATACTTTTCTGGGCTGGGGTGGCCAAGGAGACCTCCTGGGGAGTGCTACCGGTGGGGCTGCCCTGGCGAGCGGACACTTGGCTCGGGTCACAGTCCTTGCTGGCTGGGGGCCTTCTCCCTCGGGTCCCTCCCTTCCCAAACCTGAACTGGGGATGGGCAATCCCTTGCCACCAGCTGCCGGTGGCTGAGGGTCTTCCCCTCCAGGCTCAACACCTGGTTCGTGCTCGGGGCCATCTGATTCGGGCTCCTTCTCCTTGGAATCCTATAGGAGAGGGGGAGTGGTCTGGACAGTGGACGAAATGGCTCCTCCCCGAACACAAGCCACAGCGCCTGCCTGTGCAGCCTGTGAGCTTGTACCCGCTGCGGGCTGAGGATTTCTAACCTCAGACTTTGTCCCACTGGCTGCTTCCCTGCCTCCGGCTTAAACAATTTACACTGGTCATGAACCATTTTAAAAACCTTTAGCTGACCCTCTAAACTGCCAGCCCTCACTGTTAACCTAGCGTTCTCCTCCCTTAAAGCCTGCTCAACTAACTTAGCCTCCGCAACCTGGCACCGCAGGTATTCCTCCATTTTACAAGAGGTCTCTTCCTGTGCATGTCTTTCTGGGGGCACAGGTCGACAGGCTGCGCTGGCTCCAGTCATTGCTGTGGGTTGTATGGGGCTGGTGGGATTACAACACCGGTGGTGGCTGCTATTTTCCCCTGGTTGGTCAGGAAGAAAGATTGTATCGACTCCCAAGAGTGGCTCGATCGCAGCGGGAGGGATACCTGGCTCTGCCTTTTGGGCTGGGGCTGATGAATTCTTTCCCTTATTCTCCTTCCAGGGATTCTTACAATCTTTGCGCCAGTGGCTGTCCTTCCCGCACCCGTAACAGTTTAACTTAGTCTGGGAGGGACGGTTCCCCTCCTGGTGCCACTCTTTCTTACTCTGGCTCCCAGGTTTAACCTCATGGACTTTTCCCTTGGGTTGGGGCGTCTCGATACACCTCATATTTTTAAATGCTATAGTGAGCTGGCGGATCACCGTTTCCTAGGTGGTCTGGGGGCTACTAGGGTCAAACCAGGCCACAGCCTGGGCTCGGATTTGGGGCAGGCAGTTTGTCATTAGACAACGGAGCCAGTGGGTCAATTGAACTTGGTTCAGTAATGCCTGCGCTGGCATTCCCGGGCATGCGCTCCGGTAGACTGGCCACAGCCCGTCTGCGAACGCCTGCGGGGACTCCCCTGGGAGCTGTACCGTTTTCTCCACCTGGGCGAACGGACTACTGTCATTGAGTCCCATGGCCTCCAATATCTCATTCCTCAAATCCTCATAATCCTTCTGCCCCTTTTTACATTCATCAGACAGGGTCTGGAGGAGATTACTACCCAGAGAAAACAGCAGCATCTTAGCTTGCTCTGCGTCATCGCAGTCATTGACGCACGCTGCCTGTTCTATCTCCCTGAAGTGCAGAGAGGGGTCTCCCTTTTCGGTGAGCTTGGGGATGTGACTAACCATGGCCCTAAGCTGTTGGGTGCCATGCAGCACCACGAACTGATTTTGGATGGCCCCTGGGTCCTCGTCATCAACGGGCGGGCCGTGCCTCCATTGTCGGAGGCGGTACACTGGCCCTGGTCCCAGCCTATCTAGCGGGGCCTGCTGTGCTTCCCCTACCACTTCATCCTCCACACCCCCTTTGCTGCCAGACCTCCTGAAAACTCGGAGCTATGGGTGGCGGCCGTGGGACCTCTGATTCCCTAGCCAACTTTGTCCTGGGTGCTGCCTGTGGGACGGCTCGGTTTGGGTTGCCGGTAAAGTCCGACTGGCCCGCCTTCGGGCTGATGAGGCATATCATCCCCTTTGCCCTCAACAAGGCCATGCCCAAACTTTCTATCTCCTCCCTACAGGGCCCGTGATTTGCCTCCTCGAACCCCCGGTCGCAGGCTAGCTTATATGCTGCCTTTACCTCCCTTACTTTCTCCGCCTGCTCTTTTAATCCTTGGGTAAGGTTGCAAATTGTGTCCTGCAGCCTTACCTCGCTGCCCCTCGCCTCTCTAACCTGGTATTCTAAGTGCTCCATCTTGCGCCTAGCGCTGGCTTTAATTTCAGCGGTCTAGTACTCCAGGTGCTCTACCCTTGCCTGATGTTCCCATTGCACCTCGATGGCCCGGGCCTCCAGGCGCTCTACCTTTGCTTGGTGTTCCCGTTGCACCTCGATGGCCCGGGCCTCCAGACACTCTACTTTTGCCTGGTGTTCCTTGGCCGTCTGCGCTCTTTCTTGGCTTAAAGCCTGAAGCGCCACTAGCACCTTCTCTTCCGCTGCAACCTTATCCTGCATTTCTAGGGCCAATTTCTTGAGCTTGGCAGCCTGTACTGCTACAACCCTGTCCAGCACTAGGACCTGTTTCTTCTAGCACATTAACCAGACTGCCTTTTCAATTGCCCTCTTATGCGGTTTACTCGCCGTCCACTGGGCGGTGGAGTCTATGGGACGCTCGGCCTTTAACATAGCGCCCACCTATTTCTTGGCGATATTAACCTTTCTACACATATAAGTGGACAACCTCTCTTCCATTGCGGTTTCTCCCTCCGCACCACTGTCTGTTATATCTCATACTGTCGCCGATGTCCTTGCCACGGTCGCCATTTCTGTAGTGGGTTTTCGATTGGGGTTTGTGTCTGGCCAGTCAGGCGTATCTGAGCTGTTCCAGCCCCGTGCAGTTCGAATTGCTTCCCCTTTGGTTCTGACCACCGGACTTATTACGAGCAGCGATATAAACAAAACGAGACCAGTGGTTTGGTGCAAAGAAAACCAATGTTTATTAAAAATAGAGAAAAATAAACACTATACAGAGAAAATCACTATGTATGTAACACAATTACACTTAGTGGGGGAGGAGAAACAGAAACATCGAGGGAAAATGACTAAAATGACAATTTTAGCAATCCCCATAACTCCCACCCTTTACACCTATCTAAGTTGTCTTGCGATGTGCCAGAAAATTTATGCTCACCAGTCTCGGATGTTATAACGCCTGCTCCGTGCCCCATTGCCTGCCGATGTCTTTAGGGTTTTCACCACCCAGAGCAGAGATACCCCAGTGATTTAAAATGTAACTGCGGGTATCATGCTTCCCTGGACGGGTTCTTCGTCGTCGATCTTCTTGATGGTAAGGCAGGGCACCGGAGTCCAGGTGAGAGAGAGAGATGTGGTTTCCCGAGGGACTACTTATACCCCTTTCTGGGAGCCCTTATCACTCGCCAGATCATCTTGTTTCTTTGTCTGACCTGGGCGTGTTGAAGATGATACAAAGGAAACCGATCTGGGCCCATCGACCTGGATGGCCGGTTAATCGGTCTTTAAACTTCCCATAAGTGTTTTCCTCTGTGTGACTGGTCTTGTGATGGGGCCATTCCTGTTTTAATGCCCCGTTGATCGTTTCCAAACAGTGTTGAAGTCAGCTAACGAAGGTCTGAATGCAACTAATTACCCGTTGATTATCTGTGCAAACGGCCTTGATGGGTTTTAATCAGAGGCCCGAATGCCACTGTTTGCTTCTCATACATAAATGCAGAAAGCCTGTCTGCCTTCTAATTTCTGGAACATTCCGGCCTAGAAATTGGTTATAGCCCCGTTTGGGGCGCTAGTCCTGGCGATACGCAAAGTTTAGCGCCAGGCACAATTTAGCGCCACCTACCACGATATTGGGTTGTAGTGCCCCTAAGGTGATTGCGGCGTTAAATCACGCGTTACCCCAGTGGCGCAACCCAATTTTGCGGCGGCAGGGCGCAGTGAAGGTGCTGTCAATAATCACTTCCCCCAGCACACACTGGCGCCGGCCAGCTCTTAAAGGGGCGGGTCATCAACCACGGGCACAGATGATAG
Organism: Somniosus microcephalus; assembly: GCF_052327205.1. Classification (NCBI taxonomy): domain Eukaryota; kingdom Metazoa; phylum Chordata; class Chondrichthyes; order Squaliformes; family Somniosidae; genus Somniosus; species Somniosus microcephalus. The sequence goes on along the minus strand of NW_028225179.1, from coordinate 85,583,179 downwards.
CCCTTATCCCCGAGAAGCCAGCCTCCTGGGTGAGTCGGGGCCTTGAAAAGGTCTGTTCCAGACGTCCTGCGAAGGATGAGGGCATCGTGGCTGCTGCCTGGGAACTACACATTCACTGCGAGGATCAGCTGTCGGTGGTCACAGACCAGCTGCACAATCAAGGAATGGAACCCCTTGCGGTTGCGGACCTCGTCCGGATTGAATACAGGCGGCCGCAAAGCCACGTTCTTGCAGTCAATGGCACCCTGCACCATGGCGAAGTCCGCCATTGCAGCGAAGCCCTCTGCACGCTCCCGCTGCTTGTCCGGGGTCATTGGGAAGGAGATGAACTGCCGCCTCCTTTAAAACAGGGCATCAGTCAGTTGATGGCTGCAGCAATGCTCCGCAAACTGCGAGATGTTGGCTATGTCCCCAGATGCAGCGTGAAAAGAGCCGCTCACATAGAAGTTCAGGGCAACAGTCATCCTCACAGCCACCGACAGAGAGGTCCTGCACCTTATCTGAGGCTGCAGATCCTGCCAAAACAGGTGGCACAGCTCAGTCACCACCTCCTTTCTAAATCGCAGCCTTCTGACACACGGCTCCTCCGATATGTTCATGTAGGAAAACTGCTGTCGGAAAACCCTGCCAGTCTAAAGTCTGGTGTGGAGACGTCTGTTGCCCCTCCTCCGTCTGGCCATGCCCGCCCCCCTGTCCCTGCATCTCAGCGCCCTTTCAAATGATTCAGCAGCAGGACGTTCCCCTCCAATTCAGCCCCCATAATAAGCGCGCTCAGGAAGTTTTCCCATTGTAAAAGCTCACCAACAGCAAGGCAATGGTCAGAAGGCTGAAGTTCCTCTGCCTGCGCGGGCTCAGTGGTCAAAAGGCTTTCTGTGTGCAGCTCAGCAACTCTTTGTAACTGTCAAAGAAGTTTTGCTCCAGTAATGGCTGCCGCTTTTAAACCACACCAGTCCCCTTTAAATAACGCCCCCCCAGGCCGAGAAGGACTTGGGAATGTTCCAGCAAGCTGTCACTATTAGCGCCAGGCACTACGGAGACGGGCGCCACCCAATTTCCGGTCTGGGGCGCTAAAAAGGCATTGAACACTGAAATGACGTCATAATCAGCCTGCGCCCATGAGCGGGCGCTAAGTTTTTATGCCGGCGCGAAATGCATGCTCAACATGGGGCGAGGCGCTAATCTCCCTTCGCCCACCCGGAAATTGGCTAGCGCCCCACTTTTCGGCCTCTTTAGGCGTTAATCGGTGGCGCTAACAACCGAATTTCTCCCCCTCCTTCTTTGTCAGTCCAAACCTGAACTTTGCAGGCCTTGGCCATGAGGTTGACCGTAGCCATCTTGTTGGGCCCTGGAGCCCTGGATTTTAAACTCAGTCCAGCCAGGGTTTCTCCAATAAGCCAAAAGTAAATGTTCAGGGGAGACATGAAATTTGCGAATCCTTTCACCCCCTCCTATTTCTCATCTACATGGAGCCCCTCGGCCACAACATTTGAAAACATGGTATCAGTTCCCGTACATACACCGATGAAACCCAGCTGTACCTCACCACCACCTCTCTCGACCCCTCCACTACCTTTGATTTGTCACGTTGCTTTTCGCACATCATGTCCTGGATGAGCCAAAATTTCATTCAATTAATCATTAAGAAGACATTGTATTCAGACCCCAAGGATATTGTGATCAATCATTTTCCATTTCCTAGCCCAGATTTCCACCCCACCCTAGTCACTGTCTGAGGCTGAACCAGAATGTTTGCAATCTCGGTGCCCTATTTGACCCTGAGCTGAGCTTCCGACTCCATATCCTCTCATTCACCAAGACCATCCACTTCCACCTCCTTAATATTACCTGTCTCTGCCCCTGCCTCAGCTCACCTGTTGCTGAAACCCTGATCCATGTCTGTTACCTCTAAACTCAAATATTCTAATGCTCTCCTGGTCGACATCACAACTTCCATCCTCCGTTAGGTTCAGTTCATCCAAAACTCTGCTGCCCGTGTCGTAACTCACGCCAAGTCCTGTTCACCCATCACCGCTGTGCTCGCTGACCTACATTAACTCCTGGTTAAGCAACAACTCAATTGTAAAATTCTCATACAATAGTAAAATTCTGCACATGCTGGAAATCCGAAATAACAACAGAAAACGCTGGAGATACTCAGCAGGCCAGTCAGCATCCATGGAGACAGAAACAGAGTTAACTTTTCAGGTCGAAGACCTTTCGTCAGAACTGGAAAAAAGCAGGAAATGGAATACATTTTAAAGCAAGTTTAGGGGCTGGGAAAAGGGGGTGGGGATGAAAGAACAAAAGGGAATGTCAGTGATAGGATAGCTAGCAGGAGAGATTAAGAGAGATTAAGAGATATTCAAGGTGAGAGGAGGTGGTAATGGTGACTCGCTGTGCCCATGAGTTTTGGGTCCCACACACTGAAGCCACGGGTAGCCTTCTCCTTGACCTCTGAGGACAGTGATGTAGCTTCATCCAGGTCCCACTCGTCCGGCTCCCTCATGCTCTGCTAATCACCCAGTGCCACATCCTCAGTAGCACGATCTGTTTCCCCCCAGGCGAAAGTATCTAAGCTGTCATCTGATGGGGACAAAACAAAATGCATGGGGTGAGATCGAGGGGGTTGTTGCAGGAACTCATGAGTGGGCTTGATTCTGATTTCCTCACCCTCTTCATCATCCTCATCACCATCCTCCTCGCCTTTTTATCCTCATAATTTAGAAAGAATCACGAGTGTGGAGTTCTGCCTTCCTTCGTCCCCCTCCGCATCAAACATCGTCCCTCTCCTGTGCCCCCTGTTAGTGTGGTAGATCTGCAGTGAGCTGGGAGTGGAAGCTTGTGTCTGTGTGGTTCTTCACAGGGATACCACGGGAATTCTGTTAGTGTTCCATCACTAACCTGGCATCAGCAATATGTCCCGGTCCTCACTATCTCCGATGACAAGAGGAGCGTTCCTCCCCATCAGCTCCATGGCCTGTTCCTTGTAGGCGGTGAGGTGCTTCAGATTAGGGATTCCCCTGCCTCTGGTGGGCATCGTGTGCCAGTTTCTTCTGCAATAAGATTGAGTAAGTGAGGGAAAGGCTGACAGTTGAGGAATGGCACAGGTGAGCTGAGGTAAGGGCTGTGGTGGCATCAGTTTGTTAAAGTGAAGGAAGGGTTTTTGGGATGTATGAGCAGAAATACACACCAAGCATGCACAAAAATACACACAGAAATATACAGCTCACACCAACATACAGTCAAACACATATGGGTGGGAGTGGAGGTAGTTTACCCTTCCCTTTACCCCTCACTGGTCCTAGTGTAGCACTGAGGGGAGTGTAGTGCGTGTGGAGAATCTCCCATTCTGAGACCCTGTGGGTCATTATCTTGGGCCCAGGAAGGGTGGGAGATCAGAGTCGGGGAGCTTTGAGGTTGGAGATCGGGTGGTCGGTGTTCGTAGAGATCTGGGATTGGGGCCGAAGGGGAATTCGGAGATAGTGTTGGGGATCTCGGGGCCAGGAGAATAACTGGAACATCCCAAGCCTGGAAGACGGGAATGGCCCACAGTGAAGACCAGAGTTGTCACAGGCTCGGTGTGTAACATGCACTTTAAAAGTGTTCACAAATAAAGCTCCTTACTCTTGTCCTTAGAAATATATAAAGCAGGAAAACCACAGCAAGCATTCCATATGAATGCTGGGAAAGGATATTAAACCAGTGGAATTCCAAGTTTTATAAAATAATGTTTAAATTACTAGCCTATTAATTGCCAGAGTTACACTTTTCTCAAATATTGTGTGGTTTACAGGTTTAATGTGTTCATTAGTTTCCCCACAGCCATTTCTGGAGACCGAGCCCACTGTCCATCACCTGGAAGCCATGGATAATAATATGGAACTGGACCCGATTCCATCCTACCCACAGTTCAAAAGGAAGCATTTTGGGAGAGGGTCACAGCCCGGATCAAGTCCACATGACCCAGTGGAAGGTAACAAAACCACAACTGCACAAGCACAGAGTTCAGGACAGACACATAGTTCAATTCCTGCAAACAATTCTGATGCAAAGACAGTAAAACCCACTCCAGGTAACGATATTACAAAACTCTTAACCGAATTGGGGTTAGAAAGCAAGAAGTTGTCCCTGAGCGACCTGCTCACCATAAGCAGAGAAACACTTCAAAATAAGTCACCTGATTCACCTCAAGATATTCCAGGATATTTTCTCCGGAATTTAATGATGGTCAATTCAGAGGCAAGAAACTTGAAATACAATCCAACTGCGACACAAAATCAGTCAGAATCGGATAACTTGGATTTTCTCTGTCAGGATGAAACCCGTGAAGATTTGTACCATCCCTTGGATATCATCGTGGCGATTTTCCTGCGTGCTGAGCCGTTCCTCCAGCAGGAGTTGATGGTGAAGATGTCCCTGTGCCAGTTCGCATTGCCACTGTTGCTGCCTGCTGATAACCAGGGCTGCACCTTCCTACTCTGGGCCCTGCGCTCCATTGTGAAGACCTGGCGCCCGCGCTCGCTCCCAGAAAGTGCTGGCTTTAAGGAAACAATCATGGTGACCGCCAGCATGGCGACCTTTTCCTTCATTCGACTCGGTTCCTGTTCCATCTCCAAATCTAAGGTTCTAAATGAGGTCCTCAGCACCTCAGAGCAACACCGCAACTTCTTCATCCATTGCGATATGCAGTGTGGCGATTTACCACCAAAGATTTCTGACGGCCTGGTCGAGTTGTGCTGGTACCTGCCCAGCGGGAGTGGGAGGTCGGATCTCTTCCCGGAGCCAGTGGCGATATTAAACCTCCGAGGTGACGCTAAAGAGTTCCACACACAGGTTCAATTTCTGGCAAACATCTCTTCAGCTCTTTTTATTTTTATTGATAATGTTGACAGTGGTTTGAGCAAGAGCCTGGAGTCCATTGCCCAGTCTCCAGCGAGTACATTCATAGTGCTTACTGGGGGCAGTGTGAGCAGTGAGACACAAGGACACTTGAAGGAACTCATTACTTCCTCAGTGTTTGAGAAAAATCAAATCTTATTCCGAGGAATGAGAAACAGCACAAAGTTCACTGAGACACTGCGATCCACATTGAACACTGCACTGGAAATAACCCTGGAACAGACAACTGTATATAAGCTCAGGAAGACTAGCCGGGGCCCCCAGAGTTTGGAGCAACTGGCGGCAATTGCAAGGGACATGGGAATGGGAATAGATGAGGATGACAAGATGTGTTCACAAGGCAAAGCAAGGGCTGAAAACATTTATAATCATATTAAAGGAGAGGCCATCAGCCAATACAAATCGGAAAATATGTCTTTTCAGGGTTTGACTTGGCAACAGGTTTCCAAAATAGAAAAAGAACAATGTCGCCCAAAACAGCGAGAGGAAAAGTCTACACAAAAATACTGTAACGACCTGGAAGAAGATAAGAAAAAGCTTCGAAACGAGCAACGAATGAAAGGTATATCGGCTGATATGAAAAGCTTCATTACAGCTCTGACACACAGGGAGGAGAGGAAACACTTCCTGCAGTGGCTGAAATACGGGTTGGATTCCAGATCCAGAGACACTCTCTCTGGTTTACGTGGAGATTACAAAGCTCTGTTTGAGAAATCTCAGCAACAGTCAACAAAGCAGAAAGACTCCACAATCCACAACAAACAGCTACAGGAATTAGACCAAAGGATAACTGCCAGCTCCCTTGGACTCGAACATTTCATGCGAGAAATCGGGCTGATCTACGAAACATTGATAAACCAGGATAATGGGAACAAGAAAGAGGAATGGATTGTGGAACAGTTACCCCGCACTGCCGCTGATCTGATGTTGGACGGGTTCCCTCTGGAGCTCATCGATGGCGATGTTTCCAACATTCCTTTACGGTGGATCACTGAAGTACTGAAGGCAGTTGGAGACAAGATTGGCAGAGAGACCCGTGTGTTTGTGCTGACGGTGCTGGGTGTGCAGAGCACGGGCAAGTCCACGCTTCTCAACACCATGTTCGGTTTGCAGTTCGCTGTGAGCAGTGGTCGGTGCACCCGCGGGGCCTACATGCAGCTCATTAAGATTACAGGAGATCTGCAGACCGAGCTGGGCTGTGGGTACATCATGGTGATCGATACCGAGGGGCTGAAAGCACCGGAACTCTCGGCCATCGACGGCAGCTATGAACATGACAACGAGCTCGCCACCCTGGTGATCGGGTTAAGCGATGTAACATTGGTCAATATGGCCATGGAAAACTCCACGGAGATGAAGGACGTGCTGCAGGTAGCGGTCCATGCATTGATACGAATGAAAGAAGTGGGGAAAAGGCCGGCTTGTTACTTTGTCCACCAGAATGTGAGTGACGTGTCTGCTCATGATCAGAATATCAGGGGCCGCAAACATCTGCTGGAACAGCTGGATGTGATGACACGAGCAGCGGCTAAAATGGAAAAACAAGATCGGCGGTTCACCAAGTTCTCTGATGTGTTGGAGTATGACGCGATGGAGAGTAACTGGAACATCCCAGGCCTGTGGCACGGGAATCCGCCCATGGCAGCAGTCAATACCGGCTACAGTCACACGGTGTTTGAGCTGAAAAATAGGCTTTTCAGGGATCTGAAAGAGAAGAGACATAAAGGGAGAACGTCAACAATCTCTGAGTTTATCGAGTGGACTCAATCTCTGTGGACCGCGGTGAAATATGAAAATTTCATCTTCAGTTTCCGGAACAGTCTGGTAGCTGAAGCTTACAATGAACTTTCTGTCAAATACACCGACCTGGAGTGGGAACTGCGGAAAGAAATCCATTCCTTCCTAGAAAGAGCACAGAACAGAATTTTTAATACCAAACATGATCCAGAAAGTGTAGCCCAAAGGTTGAAAAGAGAACGGGTTAAATTCCTCAATGAAATGAAAGAAAAAGCTCTCCAACAATTGAAGGACTATTATTCCACCGGCAATAACACAAACCTTGTTGAAAAATACCGGGAGGATTTTGTCTGCAGCATCGACTCTCTGATCATTGAACGGGGGATGTATGTGGACAGGAAGTGTGATGAGGCAGTGCAGAGGTGGCGAGCTATGCAGCAGGTGAATGATATTAAGGACAAGTATCAGAGTCTGATTGAAGAACAGGTTAATGAACTTCTGCAACAATGTAAGCAAGAAAATAGGAAAATGGATGAAACACAACTGCGGGAAACGTTTGAGGTTATGTGGGAGAAGACAATTTCAGCATTTAAACACAAATCCCCACCGAGAGCCAATATTGGGAAGGACATGGAATTGTGTCTAGCCCAGAATATGCCCGCACACACCACGTTGATCAACCAGAAACTTCACCACAAATCCCTGCGTGAACTGAGTGATGAACATCTCCAAGTCAATAAAGATCATATTGTGCTGTGTAAACTTTTAAAGATTATTCCTAATGTATTTACAAAGCTACATGACTCAGACATTGCAAGAGCCCAGCAGCTGTCAGATCAGTGGGCGAGCGAGTGTAAACAGTTTGTGCAGCAGACAGTGGACCAGGGGCAGGATTATGATTCTAACCATTGCAGAGAACTCCTGAAAGTAATAGATGGGAAAATCCAGAAACACCAGGACCAGATATTCACTTTTAATGAACGTTTCAGGGCGGATTTTAAATTTCACATTTGTGGATTTGCGGTTATAAAATATGAAAAAATGCATGAAAGGTTCCGGAAGGAAACCGATCCCCTGGGACAGTTACAGAAGGAGAAAGCAGCCTACTGCCAAAGCTTTCAGGATAACTACCAGGAGAAAGATCTGACCAAACAAAGAGCAGGACTGTTCTGTGAAAATTGCCTGATCCCGGCCATAATCCAAGCCGTTGAGACAAAACTGGGATTGAAAATTGTGGATCACATGAAGTACCACTGCAAAGGCGGGAAATTCTTGCACCGGAAAAATTTCCAGGTGGCTCTGATGCTGCATTTGAAGGAGAGAGACAGTTTTGATGAGTATCACCGATATATAAAACACACTGAGTCATTCGAAAAATATTGGCTTAAAGAACAAGTTGTCCAACACTGTGCGGCCACAAGTGATGAACAAATTCCTCGGCTGTGCTCTCTTGCACTGGACATTCTGCACGGGGTTATCAGTCGGGTGAGGGAAGCTATCAAGGATACAACACCTCCAACTAACGAAAATTCAGTGGCCGGTATTATTCAGGCATTTAAAGAGAAATTGGACGAGGAGATACAGATTCCACAGGAGAAGTTGGGAACTGTTACTTTTCAATCTAAAAAGATTAAACCAGTGAAATTTAAACAAGAAATTGAAAGTTTAATCAATACAAATGATCTGACGGAAAGGGTGAAAGATAGGGTGAAAGATTGGGGAAAGGATATTGCTGGGAAAGTCACTGCTCTCCCCACAGATCCGTCCAGTGAATTGTACGCGATGTTATGTGGCTGTGGGGAGCAGTGTCCCTTCTGTGGTGTCCTGTGTGACTGTACGAACAGGGAGCACTCACAGCACAGTGCTGAATATCACCGGAGCCAAGGGCTGAACGGATACAGATGGATCAATAGTGAGAAACTAGTAACAGAGAATTGTACAACGGAGGTTGCGAGCGATGCTACTTTCAGGAATAAAGACACCAACGGGGAATTCTATCCTTACAAGAATTACAGAAACCTCAATGACCGGTACAGTTGCTGGAATATTCCTGCTGATACCAGCATCAAAACCTCGGCCTTTTGGAAATGGGTTTTCTACAAATACAACAAACAGTTCGCTGAGAAATACTCGGCAAAACCAGCAGAAGACCTTTCCAGTTGGAATTTACCCTGGGATCAGATTGAAAAAGACATTGAAGAAAAATACCAAGTGAAGATTGCCGAATTAAAATAACTTGTTAGTTTCAAAGACCATAAAAAGAGAAGCTCCCTCCCTCACTGCCTCCCACTCCGAGCTCCTACCCGCGGGGCTCTGCCAGCCCTCCCTCCCTCCACCCCTCCCACTCCGAGCTCCTACCCATGGGGCTCTGCCCGCCCTTCCTCCCTCCACCCCTCCCACTCCGAGCTCCTACCCATGGGGCTCTGCCAGCCCTATCTCCCTCACCTCTCCCTCCCACTCCGGGCTCCTACCCGCGGAGCTCTGCCAGCCCTCACCCCCTCTCCCCTCCCTCACCCCTCCCTCACCCCCTCTCCCCTCCCTCCCACTCCGAGCTCCTACCCGCGGGGCTCTGCCAGCCCTCACCCCCTCTCCCCTCCCTCACCCCCTCTCCACTCCCTCCCACTCCGAGCTCCTACCCGTGGTGCTCTGCCAGCCTTCCCTCCCTCCCACTCCGAGCTCCTACCCGTGGGGCTCTGCTGATGTCCAGACTGGTATTCCTCAGGTTGAAGAGCGGCGAGCTCCATCAGGATCCCTGTTTGACGTCCACAGCTCACCTGCCGGGGCCTCAGAATCGCAGCGGCCTCTTCGCCATCTGAAGTCAAAGTCGGGCTCCATACGGGCGGGAAATTCCTCGGAGCCACTCCTGCTCTGTTCCCGTAACTCTGCCGGAAACCCTGCCCTTCCCGCAAGGTTATGGAGTGGGAGTGGGAGTGGGAGCAGCTCCAAGGAATTTGCCAGCCTATTTAATAAATTTTAACGAGTTTCTTCAACACTGCCCTTTCTACTGAAATGTGCTGCCACTGTTTAGCAGGTGGTGAAAGTCAATTTGCTCCACTGGTTCCCACATCTAAAGAGTTAACCGGAAAGAAACAAATGGGGGTAATTTTCACCCTGACCATTTGGTGAAATGCTGTCTAGAACAGGCGTCTGGTCAGTGCCGCCAGTTTCACACCTGGACAGTGAGGTGAAAATCTCCCCAATTAATATATTAAAGTAAAGACACGGACACAGCTGGTATTCTTGTTTCTCAGTCCTTGAATTTCGATCAGTTTTTCTGGTTAATAATTTAAATGTTTTAGCCAGTAATCTTTCTGTACAGGATTGAGCCTATAGCAGCAAATGGCTGTAGACTGATCGTGGGCTGTTTGGAGTTAAAACAAACAGGCCACACCCAGAGAGAATCAACGTCACAATCATCTGAGAGACAATTGGGCAAAACAAGATGTTCCTCAATTTCCGATCATCATAGAATCATAGAATGAAACAGCACAGAGGGAGGCCATTCAGCCCATCGTGCCTGTGCCGGCTCTTTGAAGAAGCTGTCTAATTAGTCCCACTCCCCTGCTCTTTCCACAGGGCCCTGCACATTTTTCCCCTTCAAGTGTTTATCCAATTCCCTTTCAAAGTTATGTCTGGCGATGAGGGATAATAACTGCTCAGTACCTCTTAGATACAAAGTAATAAACCTGCGAAACCAAAATAATAAAATGTAAATACACAACAGGCCCGTCAGGATCTAAACAGAGAAACAATAGGGTGAACTTTCTGTTTTTGAATCTGAAACGTTAAACTGTATTTTCTCTTTCCAAATGCTGACTGTATTAATTTCTATTTTTATCTGTTTTATTTTAGAGTTAGAACAGAGTTTCATTGTTTAATCATTTTATATCGATATAAAAAGGGAATCGGGAACTAAGTTCAGAAGCCAGCAGTAAATGGAACAGGCTTCTAATGCTGTAATAGAGAGGCGAAACATTGCATTAACATTTGTAGTCGCTATTCCTAGAGTTATGTGTTGTCATTTTATTGTTTCAGATGCTTTCTTCAAATAATTCAATAGCAGATTACAGATTATGTTGCTTGTGTTCAATTATTGGACAGTGTGATTCCTGGCAATGTTTCCCTGTTTGTTGAATTTTAGAATCATAACTTAAACCATTACTGTTACATTTTTATTCTGAAATTCTGATTGCAATAGTTTGGAATTTTAATTCCACAGTGAACAAATGCTTGAATTCTGTTCCAAAGCGTTTGAATTTCATTGAATTTTATATAAGGTTGCAACAAGTGTTTCTATATTCCATTAGTCAACTGTACTTTATCAAGTGATTTGTTTTGAAACTGTACAAACTTTGATCAGCTCTCACCTGCACGACAATAAAACAAATGATTTAATCCAGCTCGGTGCCACCTTTAATAAACATTAAATACCTGGACAAAGCTGTGTAGAGAGTAAGAGACTGGAGGATGGGTGTCTAACCTCACCGAGTGATATGTAATATTATTATTTTAGTATTAAGTGCTTGATATGTTTTTACTCTGATACTTTCCTCGTGCTCAGTACCAAAGACCACTCCGTTATTGACTGCCCCTAATCCCTACAAACCAGAGTGTGACTTTAAATCCATATTATCTGGTAATGTAGCGCAGCCCAGATACTGAATGGAGCCCCTTATTATGGTCTCCAGCTTGCTGCAGCAACCCCTGGACTTTGAAAGGTGGTAGAATATATATCCTATCGATGGTGGTTTGGACTATAAACTATGAAGCAAATTCATCAAGAACAATAACAACTTACACTGAAGATTTTCACCCAGATAACACGACTCACGTTTTCCCCGCTATTTTAAAAAGGAATTTGATTATTACTGGAAATTGCTGGTTAAGTTCATATATAGAAAGGGAAGATGGAGGATGCTGGTCGTACAGGAGAGTCAAACACCACCATCTGGGGGCAGAGAGGAGCTGTGTCACTTTCCAGTACTTTGTGACACTTTAAACCTGGAACATCGGGAATCCAAAACTAGGGGCCATGAATATGAGAGAGTCACTAATAAATCCAATAGGGAATTCAGGAGAAACTTCTTCACCCAGAGAATGGTGAGAATGAGGAACTTGCTACCACAGGGAGTGGTTGAGGCAAATAGCATTTCAGGGGAAGCTCGATAAACACATGCGGGAGAAATGAATAGAAGGCTTTGCTGATCGGGTTTGATGAAGAGGGGTGGGAGGATGCTCGTGTGGAGCATAAACACCAGCAGAGACCTGTTGGGCCGAATGGCCTGTCTCTGTGCTGTGAATTCTATGTAATTCTATATGAAGTCTTTAACTGAGAAAAACTCCCAAGGTGCTTCACAGGAGAGTAATGAAAGAGAAAGGACACGGAACCAAAGACGGAGATATTAGGAGCGGTGACCAAAAGTTTGTTCAAAGAGGTGGGCTTTAAAGATGGCCTTAAAGGAGAGTGGGGTGAAGAGATGGAGAGGTTTAGGGAGGGAATTCCAGTGTATGGGGCCCAAGAAGCTGAAGGCACGGCCCCTTGATCTGTATCTCAACTCCGTCTACCCACCTTGTTCCATATCCCCGAACACCCTTACCCAACAAACTCCATCCATCTCAGTCTTGAAAATTTCAACTGACCCCCAGCATCCACAGCCTATTAGATTAGAATACAAGGGGTTTAAGAAGTCATGCTGCAGCTGTACAAAGCCCTGGTTAGACCACACCTGGAGCACTGTGTTCAGTTCTGGGCACCACACCTTAGATATACTGGCCTTGGAGGGAGTGTAGCCTTGATTTACCAGAATGATACCCGGACTCCAAGGGTTAAATTACGAGGAGTGTTTACACAAACTAGGGTTGTATTCCCTAGAATTTAGAAGATTAAGGGATGTTCGAAGCTTTCAAAATGTTAAAGGGAACAGATAGGGTAGATAGAGGGAAATTATTTCCACTGTTTGGGGATTCTAGGACTAGGGGACATAGACTAAAAGTTAGAGCCGGACTTTTCAGGAGTGAAGTTAGGAAACACTTCTACACACAAAGGGTGGTAAAAGTTTGGAACTCTCTTCCGCAAATGGCAATTGATGCGGTTAATTGTTAATTTTAAATCGGGGATTGATAGCTTTCTGTTAACCAAAAGGTATTAAGGGCCAAAGGCAGGTATATGGAGTTAAGTCACAGATCAGCCATGATCTCATTGAATGGTGGAATGAGCTCGAGGGGTTAAATGGCCTAGTCCTGTTCCTATGTTTGCGGGGAGAGAGTTCAAGATTTCCACGACCCTTTGTGTGAAAAAGTGCTTTCTCCTTTTGGCCCTGAATGGCCCAGTTCTAATTTTAAGATTGTGCCTCTTCATCTGGACTCCCCCTTCAGTGGAAACACTTCCTACAGTATCGATTCCTGAGGGTAGCTGCTGAGAAACAAGAGCTGTCTGCTCTGCACCTGGCTGATGACTCCCCTCCACAACCCCGCCACTCATGGTCAGCAATCATATAATGAGAGCCATGCTGCATGAGGAACCTTATCGAGCAGACTGTTGGGGTGCTCAAGCAACCGTTCCGCTGCCTTGACCGCTCGGGAGGAGCCCTCCAGTACACGCCGGAGCGGGTGTCCCATGTCGTGGTGGTCTGCTGCACGCTCCACAATTTGGCCATCATGAGGGCACAGCTCTTGCCACCACGGCTTTCAGGACCAGCTCAGAAGGAGGAAGAGAGGAGGCAGGCAGCAGATCCCCATTCCAGACGGGCTGTCCGTGAGCATTTCATCACACTCTGGTTCCAATGAATGAAAGCCCAGATCCCCAATGCTCACCAGTTCCCCATCTTACCATCCCTCTGTCACGGAACATCACAGCGTCCTCCTGGGCACAATGCTCACCAGTTCCCCATCTTACCATCCCTCTGTCACAGAACATCACAGCATCCTCCTGGGCACAATGCTCACCAGTTCCCCATCTTACCATCCCTCTGTCATGGAACATCACAGCGCCGTCCTGGGCACAATGCTCACCAGTTCCCCATCATACCATCCCTCTGTCACGGAACATCACAGCATCCTCCTGGGCACAATGCTCACCAGTTCCCCATCATACCATCCCTCTGTCACGGAACATCACAGCATCCTCCTGGGCACAATGCTCACCAGTTCCCCATCATACCATCCCTCTGTCACGGAACATCACAGCATCCTCCTGGGCACAATGCTCACCAGTTCCCCATCATACCATCCCTCTGTCACGGAACATCACAGCATCCTCCTGGGCACAATGCTCACCAGTTCCCCATCTTACCATCCCTCTGTCACGGAACATCACAGCATCCTCCTGGGCACAATGCTCACCAGTTCCCCATCTTACCATCCCTCTGTCACGGAACATCACAGCATCCTCCTGGGCACAATGCTCACCAGTTCCCCATCTTACCATCCCTCTGTCACGGAACATCACAGCATCCTCCTGGGCACAATGCTCACCAGTTCCCATCTTACCATCCCTCTGTCACGGAACATCACAGCATCCTCCTGGGCACAATGCTCACCAGTTCCCACCTTACCATCCCTCTGTCATAGAACATCACAGCGTCCTCCTGGGCACAATGCTCACCAGTTCCCCATCATACCATCCCTCTGTCACGGAACATCACAGCATCCTCCTGGGCACAATGCTCACCAGTTCCCCATCATACCATCCCTCTGTCACGGAACATCACAGCATCCTCCTGGGCACAATGCTCACCAGTTCCCCATCTTACCATCCCTCTGTCACGGAACATCACAGCATCCTCCTGGGCACAATGCTCACCAGTTCCCCATCTTACCATCCCTCTGTCACGGAACATCACAGCATCCTCCTGGGCACAATGCTCACCAGTTCCCCATCTTACCATCCCTCTGTCACGGAACATCACAGCATCCTCCTGGGCACAATGCTCACCAGTTCCCCATCATACCATCCCTCTGTCACGGAACATCACAGCATCCTCCTGGGCACAATGCTCACCAGTTCCCCATCTTACCATCCCTCTGTCACGGAACATCACAGCATCCTCCTGGGCACAATGCTCACCAGTTCCCATCTTACCATCCCTCTGTCACGGAACATCACAGCATCCTCCTGGGCACAATGCTCACCAGTTCCCACCTTACCATCCCTCTGTCATAGAACATCACAGCGTCCTCCTGGGCACAATGCTCACCAGTTCCCCATCTTACCATCCCTCTGTCACGGAACATCACAGCATCCTCCTGGGCACAATGCTCACCAGTTCCCCATCTTACCATCCCTCTGTCACAGAACATCACAGCATCCTCCTGGGCACAATGCTCACCAGTTCCCCATCTTACCATCCCTCTGTCACGGAACATCACAGCATCCTCCTGGGCACAATGCTCACCAGTTCCCATCTTACCATCCCTCTGTCACGGAACATCACAGCATCCTCCTGGGCACAATGCTCACCAGTTCCCCATCTTACCATCCCTCTGTCACAGAACATCACAGCATCCTCCTGGGCACAATGCTCACCAGTTCCCATCTTACCATCCCTCTGTCACGGAACATCACAGCATCCTCCTGGGCACAATGCTCACCAGTTCCCCATCTTACCATCCCTCTGTCACGGAACATCACAGCATCCTCCTGGGCACAATGCTCACCAGTTCCCCATCTTACCATCCCTCTGTCATAGAACATCACAGCGTCCTCCTGGGCACAATGCTCACCAGTTCCCCATCTTACCATCCCTCTGTCATAGAACATCACAGCATCCTCCTGGGCACAATGCTCACCAGTTCCCCATCTTACCATCCCTCTGTCACGGAACATCACAGCGTCCTCCTGGGCACAATGCTCACCAGTTCCCATCTTACCATCCCTCTGTCACAGAACATCACAGCATCCTCCTGGGCACAATGCTCACCAGTTCCCCATCTTACCATCCCTCTGTCACGGAACATCACAGCATCCTCCTGGGCACAATGCTCACCAGTTCCCATCTTACCATCCCTCTGTCACGGAACATCACAGCATCCTCCTGGTCACAATGCTCACCAGTTCCCCATCTTACCATCCCTCTGTCACGAAACATCACAGCATCCTCCTGGGCACAATGCTCACCAGTTCCCCATCTTACCATCCCTCTGTCACGGAACATCACAGCGTCCTCCTGGGCACAATGCTCACCAGTTCCCCATCTTACCATCCCTCTGTCACGGAACATCACAGCATCCTCCTGGGCACAATGCTCACCAGTTCCCCATCTTACCATCCCTCTGTCACGAAACATCACAGCATCCTCCTGGGCACAATGCTCACCAGTTCTCATCTTACCATCCCTCTGTCACGGAACATCACAGCATCCTCCTGGGCACAATGCTCACCAGTTCCCCATCTTACCATCCCTCTGTCACGAAACATCACAGCGTCCTCCTGGGCACAATGCTCACCAGTTCCCCATCTTACCATCCCTCTGTCACGGAACATCACAGCGTCCTCCTGGGCACAATGCTCACCAGTTCCCACCTTACCATCCCTCTGTCACGGAACATCACAGCGTCCTCCTGGGCACAATGCTCACCAGTTCCCCATCTTACCATCCCTCTGTCACGGAACATCACAGCGTCCTCCTGGGCACAATGCTCACCAGTTCCCATCTTACCATCCCTCTGTCACGGAACATCACAGCATCCTCCTGGGCACAATGCTGAAATGAGAGCCACCACAAAACATACATTCCAAACATAATTTAAAATTTATCAAATCAAACTCAAAAGAACGTCAACTAATCTCCCTTGTGCATTCCCTTAGTGTCTGTCTTTCATGTTGCTTTTCCTAATCGAGTATTCCTATGCAGTGCTCCCCCAGTGGCTGCAGCATGGCTGGTGGAAGGTTGCTGACTTTCAGTAGGGAAGACTACAGATGGCCTTGCAGGATAACCTCGAGCAACTCTGGGCCTAAAAGGCCCAGCTGTAGACTGCACCACCTCGGCATAGGCTGGCTGGATGATAGGTAGCGACAAGGGCACTGGTGGAGTGGCAGTGGTGGGAGGATGATTGCTGTCATCCCAAGAGAGGAAGCAGGTTCTTGCTCCACAGAGTCACTGCCACTCCCCCGAGGCGGCGCCTCAGCATTTCTAGCCATTTGTTGGGGGACAGATTGCTGGAGTGTTGTGAGACCCTGCTAGCACCTTTCCACACTCATAAACCCGGCCACAATGGCAGCAGTCTCAGGGTCCACTACAGCACTGAGGCTTTGGGTCACTTCCGCCTGTGCTGCAATGGAAGCTGTGACATCGCCCAACAAACCAATCATCATGGCTGGGCCCACAAGGTCTCTCATGGATTTGACCATCATTTCCATTCTGGGAATCACGGGCTCCAGCTCCGTGCAAAGCCACGTGCAGTGTTGGAGCCGGACTCCTCCATGCTCCGTGACACTGACAAGAGGCTCTCTGGCATGCTTGCCATTGCACCTAGCATTTTTGTGCACATGCCCATTACCCTTCCTCTGAAGGCCGCCCCATCGAGGTCATCATCTGAGTCCTATGCAGCAGAACTCGTGCATTAGCTTGCTCTCCAGGGAGCTGACAGCTACTCTTTCCCCGTGGCCTGGCTGCAGCCCACTCATGCCCAGTGACTCACCACATGCAGATCCTGCTGTTGTGTATGAACCTTTAAGAGAATAACTGGTCTCAGACTGCAGTACTGGCAGTGACCACCCCTATATAAAAGGCACTAGTAAGCCTCTGTAGTTTCACTTTCCCGATTGACTCCTTTCAGTAAAGACTTGTTTTGTTCAACTCCTGCTGTCAGTGTCTCAATCATACACGGACATAATACTGGCGACGAGCAGATACGAACTTACCTACAGTCTGCACCACCTCCTGGGATCCATTCCTGCAGTGAAGTGAGCAGAGGTCGAGGCCAGAAGGAAGAAAGAAGCAGTAGAAACGGGTGTCGACCATGGGCATCCGCCCCTGTGTTAGCGGAGTTGAAGATTGCTGGAGAAGCTGTCGAAAGCGGGGCCTGGTTCCTGTCGACGGTGCTTCAGCTAATCGGGCTGGTGGCAGGTAGTACACTGATCCTTCCTGGGCTGCGGTGGTCGTGAACTCAAGCTGGTGGCTTGCAACGGGGCCGAGCAGCATTGTCGGGAAGAGGAGAGAGAGAGGGTGGAGCACACAGGGCGTGGCCGGTGCTACGAAGCCGGGCTGCATATAGACCCGAGAAGAGGGAGGCAAGAGTCCCACAGGGTTGTTCCACGACGGGAAAATAATAAAAAAAAGAAATATTAAACGCGCAGGAAACCGCGAGGAGCTGCAGGTTACAACGGAAACCGCGGAAAGCAGCGCTAGCAACAGCGGGGAAGAAGGCAAAGCGCGGGAGGTGCCATCTTAATCAGCGGGGAAGAAGGCAAAGCGCGGGAGGTGCAATTTTGTTAAATCGGGGGAAGAAGGCAAAGTACGGGAGGCGCCATTTTAGATTTTCAAGATGCCGAAGACTGGCTGTATCACTGCCTTTGATAATACAATAGAGGACTGGACCACGTATGTGGAAAGAGTCGAGGTATATTGCGAGGCAAACGAAATAGCCGATGAGAAAAAGGCATCGGTATTGCTAAACTTAATGGGCGCTAGAACGTACGGCCTATTGCGGGACCTGATTATTCCAGCCAAACCGAAGGTGAAGAGTTTTAACGAAATTGTTGCTGTCCTACAGGAACACTTAAACCTTGCACCGCTTTTGATAGCAGAAAGATTTAAATTCCACAGGAGAACTCAGCATAAAGATGAGAGCAATGCTGAGTACCTTACGGAACTACGCAAGCTATCAAAGCACTGCCAGTTCGGAGCAGGACTGGCAGATACCCTATGGGACAAATTTGTCTGTGGACTCCTGAGTGAAGGAACACAGAAGAAGTTACTCTCAGAGAAAGAGCTGACGCTAGATAAGGCTTTCAGCGTGGCAGCATCGTATGAAGCAGCAGCCAGGGGAGCTGCAGAAATACAACAAAAGCCACAGGAATACGGCACCCACGAAATGACATGGGGATTTGCAAAATGTTATCGCTGCGGCAGAACGAACCATGACCAGAAGGACTGCTGGTCCAAGGACAAAATATGCAGGCAATGTGGAAAGATGGGACACATTGCACGAGTTTGCAGGTCTGGGAAGAAGACCAGCGACAACAAAAAGGCTACTAAGGAACCGTACAAGAAAGTACAAAAGATGACGGACAGTAGTTCCGAAGACCAGATGAGCGATAGTGAATCCGGGAACAAGAGACTAAGCTGTCTCAAACTTCACAATGTAATCGCAAAAGAGGATCCCCGAACCATTTGGGTCACCATCACGATAGCAGGGTCCCAAGTTAAAATGGAATTGGATACAGGATCAGCGCTAACCGTCATGAATCGATGAGACTACAAGTGGCTATTCTCACACATACCCTTGAGAGAGACATCCATTGTCTTGACAACGTATATGGGGCAAAAAGTATACCCCAGAGGAAAAATAAGGGTGCCTGTTGAATACAACGGCAAGAAAATACAGAAATTGTATCTCTACATACTGCCAAATGGTGGACCACCGTTATTGGGACGTGAATGGATCAGGAAGATAAGCTTAGATTGGCACTCCATTCATGCAATGATGGTGGATGGTAAAAAAGATGAAGACGTCACTCCTGGACGATCGTCAACAATCTTAGCTAACGCCAAAGAGGTATTTCAACAAGAACTGGGCACTCTTAAAGGAGTAACCGCCTCGATAAAAAGAGAAGGGAATGCAATTCCCAAGTTTTTCAAAGCAAGAACGGTACCATATGCAATTCGCCCAGCCGCCGAGGCAGAGCTGGAGAATCTGGAGAAGGCAGGCCTTTTGTCTAAGGTCGACTGGAGCGAGTGGGCAACACCCATCGTTCCTGTCATGAAGAAAACGTTAAGCAGTAAGTCTGAGGAGCCAAGGAAGGTTCGCATCTGTGGGGACTTCAAGGTGACGGTGAACCCAGTCCTTCACACAGTACAATATCCTCTTCCAAGGATAGAAGACATCTTCGCCTCACTATCTGGAGGGAAGCATTTTACAAAAATTGACCTAGCACAAGCATATTTGCAGACGGAGGTTGAAGAATCCTCCAGGAAATATCTCACGATAAACACTCACAAAGGTCTTTACCAGTATCATCGATTGGTATTCGGAGTAGCATCGGCTCCGGCGATATGGCAAAGAGCGATGGAACAAGTCCTGCAAGGAATTCCGGGGACTCAGTGTTACTTGGACGACATCCTTGTGACAGGTGAAGATGACAGTGAACACCATAACAACCTAGAACAGGTGCTCACTAGACTATGGGAACATGGGCTACGAGCCAACCGCCCCAAGTGCGAGTTTTTTAAGAAACAGATATCGTATTGTGGCCACGTGGTTGATGAAGAAGGGTTACATAAGTCCCCTGACAAAATTGAAGCGGTTGTTAAGGCCCCAGCGCCTGAAAATGTGTCACAACTGAGGTCATTCCTCGGATTGGTGAATTACTACCATAAGTTTTTGCCGAATTTATCGACAATTCTGCACCCACTGAATGCCCTACTACGAACGGGAGTAGCATGGAAATGGAGCAATGACTGTAAGCGGGCCTTTCAGAAGAGTAATGACTTAATCACTTCAAGAGAAGCATTGGCTCACTACAACCCAGCACTGCCGATCAGACTGGCGTGTGATGCGTCTCCCTACGGCATTGGGGCTGTACTATCACATAAATTCCTTGATGGTTTAGAGAGGCCGATAGCTTTTGCGTCACGCTCGTTAACTTCTGCCGAGTGTAACTATGCCCAGATTGACAGAGAGGCCCTCAGCCTAGTGTGGGGGGTGAAGAAGTTCAATCACTACCTGCACGGTCAAAAATTTACTCTACTAACCGATCATCAACCTCTTGTCTCCATTTTCAACCCTCAGAAGGGCGTACCGATAATGACAGCGCAACAGCTGCAGAGGTCATCCCTTTTCCTAGGGGCACACCAATATGACATCGAGTACAAAGGAACTAAACAGCATGGGAATGCTGATGGATTGTCGCGCCTACCGTTGCCGACGGTGGAAGAAGAAGACCTTGCAGGGGATCCAATGGAGATTTTCCACTCGACCATAGTCGAATGTCTCCATGTGACGAATGCAAACATAGAAAAGGAAACACGAAATGACCCGATACTATCACGGGTCTATGATTTAACGGTGAAGGGCTGGCCAGCACATGGCGAACCACTGCTGCCAGCATTCTCGCTGAGAAGAGAACAGCTGTCAGTGTGCAGAGGAACCTTGATGTGTGGATCCAGAGTAGTAATTCCACCTAAGTTGACGGATAGAGTACTCAATGAGCTTCATGAGGGTCATCTGGGTGGGGTAAAAATGAAGAACTTAGCCAGAGCATTTGTGTGGTGGCTGGGAATCGATAGAGAAATCGAAGAGATGACCAAGAGCTGTGCAGGATGCCAGAAGGTCCAAAATGCCCCACCACAATCTCCTCTACATCCATGGGAGTGGCCCTCATCTCCATGGCAAAGGGTGCACATTGATTTTGCTGGTCCCTTCATGGACTCGATGTTTTTAATTGTGGTGGATGCACATTCAAAGTGGCCAGAGGTAATAAAAATGTCCTCAACCACCACAGAAAAAACTATCACAGTTTTACGAACCATATTCGCCAGGAATGGGCTGCCTGAACAGATTTGCTCTGACAATGGACCACAGTTTGTGTCTGAAGAGTTCCGGAGGTTCTTAAAGAACAATGGTGTTAAGCATTACACATCTGCCCCATATCATCCAGCCACTAATGGATTGGCCGAGAGGTTTGTTCAAACATTCAAGAAGGCTATCAAGGCAATGTGTAATGAAGATATACCCCTACAACACAAGGTGGACAACTTCTTGTTTGCCTACCGGAATGCGACACATGCGGTTACCAACCAAACTCCAGCCATGATGTTCTTCAATCGAAGACTGCGATGCTGCTTGGATTTGGTTAAGCCAAACGTCCGAAGAGATGTGGAGAACAAGCAGTTTCAGAATATGAATGAAAGACCGACCAGGAGTTTTAAGGTAGGTCAACCAATTTTGGCCCGGGACTACCGCACTGAGAAATGGCAGCCAGGAACGATTTGTACACGGCAAGGACCTCTCATGTATACCGTGGACATGGGAGAGAGCATTGTAAGACGCCATGCTGACCAGATTCTAGAGTCACTGGAAAACGTCAACTCCACACCACGATCTGATACACCTGGCAATGAAATCGACGTACCAATTGCAGCTACCGCAGAATCGGTGATATTGGAAGCAGATGAACCAAACAACGACATTGATCCCGACTCAACCTTGCCAGAAGAACCTGATACCCCAAAGAGGCGTTATCCAGACAGAATCAGGAAGCCTCCTCAAAGACTGAACTTATAATTGCTTAACCTCAAGCAATGTATCTAGCAACCGTAATTGTGATTGTAATTAGTTATCATTTATTTGTTAAATGAATGTTATGTACTGTTTATCTAAAAGGGGAGGAATTGTTGTGTATGTACCTTTAAGAGAATAACTGGTCTCAGACTGCAGTACCGGCAGTGACCACCCCTGTATAAAAGGTGCTAGTAAGCCTCTGTAGTTTCACTTTCCCGATTGACTCCTTTCAGTAAAGATTTGTTTTGTTCAACTCCTGCTGTCCGTGTCTCAATCATACACGGACATAATACCCGCCTCTATACAACACTCTAAATTCTGCGCTGTCCCATTTTTGAGCTGGTGCCTGTGAGTGTCATATGCAGTGACGGTGTGTCCTCTTCTCCTCCTGCACTGATCTCCTCCATCACTTTGGGAACTGGCTGGCCAGGTTGTAGATTTTAAAAATTCGTTTATGAGATGTGGGCGTCGCTGGCAGGGCCAGCATTTATTGCCCATCCCTAATTGCCCTTGAGAAGGTGGTGGTGAGCCGCGTTCTTGAAGCGCTGCAGTCCATGTGGTGAAGGTACTCCCACAGTACTGTTAGGTAGGGAGTTCCAGGATTTTGACCCAGCAACGATGAAGGATCAGCGATATACTTCTATGTTAGGATGGTGTGTGACTTGGAGGGGAACTTGGAGGTGGTGGTGTTCCCATGCGCCTGCTGCCCTTGTCCTTCTAGGTGGTAGAGGTCATGGGTAGGTGCTTGGAGGAGGAAGTAGGGATGGCAGACCATATGGGTAGGTGCTTGGAGGCGGAGGGGGAGAGGGGGAGGGAGGACTGGCAGAGCCCCACGGGTAGGTGCTTAGAGAGGGAGGGGTGGGGGTAGGGCTGGCAGAGCCCCGTGTGTAGGTACTTGGAGTGAGAAGGGAGGGGATATAGACCTGGCAGAGCCCCACAGGTAGGTGATCAGACTGGGAGAGAGGAGGGGAGTGGGGGGCTGATGCTGAGATGTGGGGGGTGAGGCAAGGCAGTGCAAGAAACCAGGTACATCACCTTCCTCATCGACAGACACTGCGGGAGACCAGATCCCTCACATTCCTCATCAACAGACACTGCGGCAGATCAGGTCCCTCACCTTCTCCATCGACAGACACTGCGAGAGACCAGGTCCCTCATCTTCTCCATCGACAGACACTGCGAGAAACCAGGTCTCTCACCTTCCCCATCGACAGACACTGCGAGAGACCAGGTCCCTCACCTTCTCCATCGATAGACACTGCGAGAGACCAGGTTTCTCAACTTCCCCATCGACAGACACCGTGGGAGACCAGGTCCCTCACCTTCCCCATCAACAGACACAGCGGGAGTTCAGGTCCCTCACCTTCACCATCATCGACAGACACTGCAGGAGACCAGATCCCTCACCTTCCTGATCGAAAGACACTGTGGGAGACCAGGTCCCTCAACTTCTCCATCATCGACAGACACTGCGAGAGACCAGGACCCTCAGCTTCTCCATCGAAAGTCACTGTGGGAGACCAGGACCCTCACCTTCCCCATCGACAGACATGGCGGGAAACCAGGTCCCTCACCTTCTCCATCATCGACAGATACTGCGGGAGACCGAGCCCCTCACCTTCCCCATCGACTGATACTGCAGGAGACCAAATCCCTCAACTTCTCCACCGACAGACACTGTGGGAGACCAGGGCCCTCACCTTCTACATCAGCAGACACTACAGGAGGACAGGTCAATCACCTTCCCCATTGACAGACACTGCGGGAGACCAGGTCCCTCAGCTACATCATCGACAGACACTGCAGGAGACCAGGTCCCTCAACTTCCCCATCGACAGACACTGAGGGCGACCAGGTCTCTCACCTTCCCCATCGACAGACACTGCGAGAGACCAGGTCCCTCACCTTCTCCATCGATAGACACTGCGAGAGACCAGGTTTCTCAACTTCCCCATCGACAGACACTGTGGGAGATCAGGTCCCTCACCTTCCCCATCAACAGACACAGCGGGAGTTCAGGTCCCTCACCTTCACCATCATCGACAGACACTGCAGGAGACCAGATCCCTCACCTTCCTGATCGAAAGACACTGTGGGAGACCAGGTCCCTCAACTTCTCCATCATCGACAGACACTGCGAGAGACCAGGACCCTCAGCTTCTCCATCGAAAGTCACTGTGGGAGACCAGGACCCTCACCTTCCCCATTGACAGACATGGCGGGAAACCAGGTCCCTCACCTTCTCCATCATCGACAGATACTGCGGGAGGCCGAGCCCCTCACCTTCCCCATCGACTGATACTGCAGGAGACCAAATCCCTCAACTTCTCCACCGACAGACACTGTGGGAGACCAGGGCCCTCACCTTCTACATCAGCAGACACTACAGGAGGACAGGTCAATCACCTTCCCCATCGACAGACACTGCGGGAGACCAGGTCCCTCAGCTACATCATCGACAGACACTGCAGGAGACCAGGTCCCTCAACTTCCCCATCGACAGACACTGCAGGAGACCAGTTCCCTCACCTTCTCCACCAACAGTCACTGTGGGAGACCAGTTCCCTCACCTCCTCAATCGACAGATACTACGGGAGACCAGGTCCCTCACCTTCCCCATCGATAGACACTGCGGGAGGCCAGGTCCCTCACCTTCACAATCGACAGACAGTGCGGGAGACCAGGTCCCTCACGTTCCCCATCGACAGACACTGTGGGAGAGAAAGTCCCTCAACTTACCCATTGACAGACTCTGCGGGAAACCAGGTCCTTCTCCTTCCCCATCGACAGACACTGCGGGAGACCAGGTCCCTCACCTTCCCCATCGACAGACACTGTGGAAGACAAAGTCCCTCACCTTCCCCATCGACAGACACTGCGGGAGACCAGGTCCCTCTCCTTCCCCATCGACAGACACTGTGGGAGACCAGGTCCCTCAACTTCTCCATCATCGACAGACACTGCGAGAGACCAGGTGATGCGCTATCAATTACTCAAAAGACTGAGGTTAAGCGAGCAACTAACAGGCTTTTATTAACAAGAGAATGAAGGTGTGCCTCGAGTGGTCAACCAGTCCAGAATACAGAGGGACTGTGGAGCAGTCACCTTTATACCTGGACTCGTGGGAGAAGTCAGCCGAGGCATGTACAGACATTTACACAGTGGAATACAAACACCCACACAGGCAGGTATAACAGTGGTTTACCACATTCACCCCTTGTTTAAAAATGAGTCCAGCGGGGTGAAGTGTATTAAAAGTTTGTGTATTGGAGTCTCTCCGGAGGTCTTGTCTGCCGCTGTGATCGACGTGGCGACGGCAGGGGTAGTCAAGCTCCCGGCGTCGAGTCCCGCGTAGGCTGGGGCACTGGTGTGTAGTCCGCGTGGGTGTCGAGCGGGTCGCGGGGCCCAGGCGTGCCATCTGCTGGGGTTGGATATTGGATCTGGGGGGGGGGTGTGGTAGTGGGTAGTGGGTTACTGGGGCCCCCGAGGGTGCGAGGTCTCGTATGGAGACTGTGTCCTCCCGCCCGTCCGGGTACGCAATATAAGCATACTGGGGGTTGGCGTGGAGGAGGTCGACCCTCTCGACCAGGGGGTCCATTTTATGGGTCCTCACGTGTCTTCTCAGTAGGACCGGCCCTGGGGACGTCAGCCATGGTGGTAGCGATGTCCCCGATGTGGACTTCCTTGGGAAGACAAACATTTTCTCATGAGGGGTGGCGTTAGTGGCAGTGCAGAGCAGTGACCAAATAGAGTGGAGCACATCGGGGAGCACATCCTGCCAGCGGGAGGTCGGAAGGCCCCTAGACTTTAAGGCGAGCAGTGCGGCCTTCCAAACTGTCGCATTCTCTCTTTCCACCTGTCCGTCACCCCGGGGGTTGTAACTGGTGGTCCTGCTTGTGGCAATACCCCTAGCGAGCAGGTACTGGCGGAGTTCATCGCTCATAAACGATGAGCCCCGGTCGCTATGGATATAGCTGGGGAAACCGAACAGGGTGAAGAGGTCGTTCAGGCATTTAATGACCGTGGCACTGGTCATGTCCGGGCAGGGGATGGCGAACGGGAAACGGGAGTACTCATCAATAATGTTGAGGAAGTACACATTGCGGTCGGAGGAGGGGAGAGGCCCTTTAAAATCAACGCTCAGGCGCTCGAAGGGGCGAGTGGCTTTTATCAGGTGAGCCCTGTCTGGTCTATAAAAGTGCGGTTTACACTCAGCGCAGACTTGGCAGTTCCTGGTCATGGTCCTGACCTCCTCAATGGAGTAAGGCAGGTTGCGGGCCTTGATGAAGTGGAAGAACCTGGTGACCCCCGGATGGCAGAGGTCATTGTGGAGGGCCCGCAGTCTATCGATCTGCGCGCTGGCGCAGGTGCCACGCGATAGAGCATCCGGGGGTTCATTGAGCTTCACGGGCAGGTACAAGATCTTGTAATTGTAGGTGGAAAGTTTGATTCTCCACCTCAAGATCTTGTCGTTTTTAATTTTGCCCCTCTGCTTGCTGTTAAACATAAAAGCAACTGAACGCTGGTCAGTGAGCAGGGTAAATCGTTTTCCGGCCAGGTAGTGCCTCCAATGATGCACAGCCTCCACAATAGCCTGGGCCTCCTTCTCAACAGCGGAGTGTCTGGTCTATGGGCCCTGGAGGGTTCGTGAAAAGAAGGCCACGGGTCTCCCCGCCTGATTAAGGGTAGTGGCCAGGGCAAAGTCGGACGCATCGCTTTCCACCTGGAATGGGATGGATTCGTCCACTGCGTGCATGGTGGCTTTGGCAATGTCTTCCTTGATACGGTGGAAGGCTAAGCGGGCCTCCGCCGTCAAGTGAAAAGAGGTGGACTTGATCAGCGGACGGGCCTTGTCCACATAGGAGGGGACCCACTGGGCGTAATAGGAGAAAAACCCTAGGCACCTCTTCAGGGTCTTGAGGCAGTGGGGCAGTGGGAGTTCCATAAGGGGACGCATCCGGTCGGGGTCGGGACCGATGACTCCGTGTTCCACAACACAGCCAAGGATGGCGAGGCGGGTTGTGCGGAATATGCACTTCTCCTTGTTATACGTCAGGTTCAGGAGTTGGGCGGTGCAGAGGAATTTTTCGAGGTTTGCGTCATGGTCCTGCAAGTCATGGCCGCAGATGGTCACATTGTCCAGATATGGGAAAGTGGCCTGCAACGCATTTTGATCGACCATCCGGTCCATCTCCCTTTGGAAGACGGAGACCCCGTTGGTGACGCCAAAGGGAACCCTAAGGAAGTGATAGAGGCGGCCGTTTGCCTCAAAGGCAGTATACTGGCGGTCCTCAGGATGGATAGGGAGCTGGTGGTACGCTGATTTCAGGTCAATGGTCAAGAAGATGCGGTACTGCGCGATCTGGTTGACCATATCAGCTATGCGGGGGAGTGGGTAAGCGTCCAGCAGGGTGTAGCGATTTATTGTCTGGCTGTAGTCGATGACCAGGCGCTGCTTCTCGCCGGTCTTAACGACCACAACCTGGGCTCGCCAGTGGCTGGTGCTGCCCTCAATAATCCCCTCCTTCAGGAGCCGCTCCACTTCGGTTTTAATGAAAACCCTGTCCCCGGCACTGTATCGCCTGCTCTTTGTGGTGATGGGCTTACAGTCGGGGGTGAGGTTAGCAAACAGTGGGGGGGGTGGTGACTCTCAGTGTGGAGAGGTTGCACCTGGTGCGCGGCGGGCATTTTGGAAGCTGCTGGCTGCGGACTGTGAGTGGGGGGAGGGGTCCACCGTACGCCATCGTAACACTTTTAAGGTGGCACTGAAAATCTAACCCCAGTAGAACAGCAGCGCAGAGGTGGGGCAGGACCAGAAGTTTAAAATTATCATACAGAGTCCCGTCTACTAAGAGTGTCACCACGCAGTAGCCGCCAATGTCCGCCGACTGGGACTCGGAGGCCATAGAAATCCGCTGGTGCGCAGGCAGGACTGGGAGAGAGCAACGCCGCACCGTGTCGGGGTGGATGAAGCTCTCCGTGCTCCCAGAGTCAAAAAGGCAGGTTGTTTCATGACCATTTACCTTAATGTCCTTTGTGGACCGGGCCAGTTGGTGCGGTCTCGCTTGGTCCAGCGTAACGGAGGCCAGCGTAGGGGTCGGTGTGTCGCTGCTGGTATCAGATGAGGCGGTGTTGGGGGCCTGCTGCGTCCCGGCTGGCGTCCAAGATGGCGGCGTCCATGATCCCCATGTGGCTTGAGGCGTCCAAAATGGCTGCTGTTCCGGTGGTTCACACATGGCTGGGGAGGCCCAAAATGGCGGCCCACACGGCCCACATACGGCGCTGCTGGGGTTCGGGGTGGCTTTGGCCCTGCAGATGCTGGCGTAGTGTCCATTCTTCCCGCAGCCCGAGCAGATCGCATTTTTCGCCGGGCAGCACGCTCTGGGGTGTTTGGCCTGGCCACAGAAGTAGCATTTCTGGCCTTGGGACACTGCTGCGGTAGTTGGGCCGTTGCTGGGATGTGGCTGGGGTGGCACGGCGCTATGAGACGGTCCTACCGTGTCCCAGGCTGTCGTTCCCCGCGGCGTCCACGGTGCAGAGGAGTAGGCATCCATGCCCCGGTAGGCTGCGTCCAATGATAGTGCGAGTTCAGAGGCCTTGTTGAGGTCGAGGTCACTCTGCTCCAACAGTCGCTGTCGGGTGTAATTGGACCTGTGGCCCGCTACAAAAGTGTCCCGGATAAGTTCCTCTGTGTACACGGCGGCCTTTACATCCTTACAACCACAGGCCCGGCCAAGCACAGACAGTGCCTGAAGGTATTCCTCGGTCGATTCCCCGGGTTGTTGTTTATGACTCCCCTGGAGGTGCCTGGCGTACACCTCGTTCACTGGGCACGTGTACTGGTCCTTGAGGAGCTTGAGAGCAGCCGTGTGCGAGGTCGCGTCCTGGATGACCGAGTACGCTCGGTGGTTCACTTTGGAGGTCAGGACATCCAGTTTGTCCTCATCCGATTTGACCATTGCAGCAGAGGCGATCAGGAATCTTTCAAAGCACCTAAGCCAGTGAGCAAACTTGGTGGATGCATCCGCCTCCCGATGGTCTAAGTCCAGGCATGCTGCTGTGAGGATCTTCTCCATTATAAAAAATCTTGTTAATAAAATTGATGCACTATCAATTACTCAAAAGACTGAGGTTAAGCGAGTAACTAACAGGCTTTTATTAACAAGAGAATGAAGGTGTGCCTCGAGTGGTCGACCAGTCCAGAATACAGAGGGACTGTGGAGCAGTCACCTTTATACCTGGACTCATGGGAGGAGTCAGCCGAGGCATGTACAGACATGTACACAGTGGAATACAAACACCCACACAGGCAGGTATAACAGTGGTTTACCACACCAGGTCCCTCAGCTTCTCCATCGAATGTCACTGCAGGAGACCAGGTCCCTCACCTTACACATCGACAGACATTGCGGGAGACCAGGTCCCTCACCTTCTCCATCATCGACAGATATTGCGGGAGACCGAGTCCCTCACCTTCCCCATCGACTGATACTGCGGGAAACCAAATCCCTCACCCTCTCCACCGACAGACACTGTGGGAGACCAGGGCCCTCACCTTCTCCATCGAAAGACACTACGGGAGGACAGGTCTCTCACCTTCTCCATCGACAAACACTGTGGCAGTCCAGGTCCCTCACCTGCTCCATCATCCACAGACACTGCAGGAAGCCAGTTCCCTCTCCTTCTCCATCGACAGACACTGCGGGAGACCAGTTCCCTCACCTTCTCCATCGACAGACACTGCAGGAGACCAGGTCCCTCATCTTCCCCCTCGAAAGACACTGCAGGAAAACAGGTCTCTCACCTTCTCCATCGACTGACACTGCGGGAGACCAGGCCCCTCACCTGCTCCATCGACAGACACTGTGGGAGACCAGATCCCTCACCTTCCCTATGACAGACACTGCGGAAGACCAGGTCCCTCAACATCCCCATCGACAGACACTGCGGGAGAACAGGTCGCTCACCTTCCCCATCGACAGACAGTGCGTGAGACCAGGTCCCTCAACTTCCCCATCGACAGACACTGAGGGCGACCAGGTCCCTCAACTTCCCCTTCGACAGACACTGCGGGAGACCAGGTCCCTCAACTTCTCCATCAATAGACACTGCAGGAGATCAGGTCCCTCACCTTCCCCACCGAATGGCTGTGCAGGAGACCAGGTCCCTCACCTTCCTGATCGAAAGACACTGCGGGAGACCAGGCCCCTCACCTGCTCCATCGACAGACACTGTGGGAGACCAGATCCCTCACCTTCCCTATGACAGACACTGCGGAAGACCAGGTCCCTCAACATCCCCATCGACAGACACTGCGGGAGAACAGGTCGCTCACCTTCCCCATCGACAGACAGTGCGTGAGACCAGGTCCCTCAACTTCCCCATCGACAGACACTGAGGGCGACCAGGTCCCTCAACTTCCCCTTCGACAGACACTGCGGGAGACCAGGTCCCTCAACTTCTCCATCAATAGACACTGCAGGAGATCAGGTCCCTCACGTTCCCCACCGAATGGCTGTGCAGGAGACCAGGTCCCTCACCTTCCTGATCGAAAGACACTGCGGGAGTCCAGGTCCCTCACCTTCCCCATCACCAGACACTGCGGGAGACCAGGTCCCTCACCTTCCCCATCGACAGACACTGCAGGAGACCAGGTCCCTCAGCTTCTCCATCAAAAGTCACTGCGGGAGACCAGGTCCTTCACCTTCCACATCGACAGACATTACGGGAGACCAGGTCCCTCACCTTCCCCATCGACAGACACTGCGGGAGACGAGGTCCCTCACCTTCCCCATCGACAGACACTGCGGGAGACGAGGTCCCTCACCTTCCCCATCGACAGACACTGCGGGAGACGAGGTCCCTCAATTTCCCCATCGACAGACACTGCGGGAGACCAGGTCCCTCACCTTCCCCATCGACAGACACTGCGGGAGACGAGGTCCCTCACCTTCCCCATCGGCAGACACTGCGGGAGACGAGGTCCCTCACCTTCCCCATCGACAGACACTGCGGGAGACCAGGTCCCTCAATTTCCCCATCGACAGACACTGCGGAAGACCAGGTCCCTCACTGAAATAAAGAATAGATTTGCCTTTCTAATCTAGGCTTTATTAACTTTAAAAATCCAGTAGCACATCTTTCAACACCAGTCTCCAACCATGACTGGAGAGAACTGAATTTAAGATGGCCACCACAAATCACCTGACATCCACTACCAATGAGTTTACAGCATATATCTCAAGGTAGAAACAAACAACCAATTACAATACTTCTTACTAACACAGAGAAACACCACCCCATTCACCAATCACAATACTTCTTATTAAACATAGGAACTAATCACCACACTCATCTACATCATCGACAGACACTGCAGAAGACCAGGTCCCTCACCTTCCCCGTCGACAGACACTGAAGGAGGACAGGTCTCTCACCTTTGCCCACCGAATGGCTGTGCAGGGGAACAGGTCCCTCACCTTCCTGATCGAAAGACATTGCGGGAGACCAGGTCCCTCAACTTCTCCATCATCGACAGACACTGCGAGAGACCAGGTCCCTCACTTCCCAATCGACAGATACTGTGGGAGACCAGGTAACTCACCTTCCCCATCAACAGACACTGCGGGAGTCCAGGTCCCTCACCTTCCCCAACGCCAGACATTGTGGGAGACCAGGTCCCTCACCTTCCCCATTGACAGACACTGTGGGAGACCAGGTCCCTCACCTTCCCCATCGACACACACTGCGGGAGACCAGGTCCCTCACCTTCCCCAACGCCAGACATTGCGGGAGACCAGGCCCCTCACCTTCCCCATCGACACACACTGCGGGAGACCAGGTCCCTCACCTTCCCCAACGCCAGACATTGCGGGAGACCAGGTCGCTCAACTTCACCATCGACAGACACTGCGGGAGACCAGGTCCCTCACCTTCCCCAACGCCAGACATTGCGGGAGTCCAGGTCCCTCACCTTCCCCATCGACAGACACTGCGGGAGACCAGGTCGCTCAACTTCACCATCGACAGACACTGCAGGAGACCAGGTCCCTCAGCTTCTCCATCGAAAGTCACTGCAGGAGACCAGGTCCCTCACCTTCCCCATCGACAGACACTGCGGGAGACCAGGCCCCTCACCTTCCCCATCGACAGACATTGCGGGAGACCAGGTCCCTCACCTTCCCCATCGACAGACACTGCGGGAGACCAGGCCCCTCAACTACCCCATCGACAGACACTGCGGTAGACCAGGTCCCTCACCTACATCATTGACAGACACTGCAGAAGACCAGGTCCCTCACCTTCCCCATCGACAGACACTGCAGGAGATCAGGTCCCTCACCTTCCCCATTGACAGACACTGCAGGAGGACAGGTCTCTCACATTTGCCCATCGAATGGCTGTGCAGGGGATCAGGTCCCTCACCTTCCTGATCGAAAGACACTGCGGGAGACCAGGTCCCTCAAGTTCTCCATCATCGACAGACACTGCGAGAGACCAGGACCCTCACTTCCCAATCGACAGACACTGTGGGAAACCAGGTGACTCACCTTCCCCATCGACAGACACTGTGGGAGACCAGGTCTCTCAACATCCCCATCGACAGACACTGCGGGAGACCAGATCCCTCACCTTCCCTACGACAGACACTGCGGGAGACCAGGTCCCTCAACATCCCCATCGACAGACACTGCGGGAGACCAGGTCCCTCAAGTTCTCCATCATCGACAGACACTGCGGGAGACCAGGTCCCTCACCTTCCCCATCGACAGACACTGTGGGAGACCAGGTCTCTCAACATCCCCATCGACAGACACTGCGGGAGACCAGATCCCTCACCTTCCCTACGACAGACACTGTGGGAGACCAGGTCTCTCAACATCCCCATCGACAGACACTGCGGGAGAACAGGTCGCTCACCTTCCCCATCGACAGACACTGCGGGAGACCAGGTCCCTCACCTACCCCATCGACAGATACTGCGGGAGACCAGGTCCCTCACCTTCCCCATCGACAGACACTGCGGGAGACCAGGTCCCTCACCTTCCCCATCGACAGACACTGCGGAAGACCAGGTCCCTCACCTTCTCCATCGACAGACACTGCGGGAGACCAGGCCCCTCAACTACCCCATCGACAGACACTGCAGGAGACCAGGTCCCTCACCTACATCATTGACAGACACTGCAGAAGACCAGGTCCCTCACCTTCCCCATCGACAGACACTGCAGGAGATCAGGTCCCTCACCTTCCCCATTGACAGACACTGCAGGAGGACAGGTCTCTCACATTTGCCCATCGAATGGCTGTGCAGGGGATCAGGTCCCTCACCTTCCTGATCGAAAGACACTGCGGGAGACCAGGTCCCTCAAGTTCTCCATCATCGACAGACACTGCGAGAGACCAGGACCCTCACTTCCCAATCGACAGACACTGTGGGAAACCAGGTGACTCACCTTCCCCATCGACAGACACTGTGGGAGTCCAGGTCCCTCACCTTCCCCATCGCCAGACACTGCGGGAGACCAGATCCCTCACCTTCGCTACGACAGACACTGCGGGAGACCAGGTCCCTCAACATCCCCATCGACAGACACTGCGGGAGAACAGGTCGCTCACCTTCCCCATCGACAGACATTGCGGGAGACCAGGTCCCTCAAGTTCTCCATCATCGACAGACACTGCGGGAGACCAGGTCCCTCACCTTCCCCATCGACAGACACTGTGGGAGACCAGATCCCTCACCTTCCCTACGACAGACACTGTGGGAGACCAGGTCTCTCAACATCCCCATCGACAGACACTGCGGGAGAACAGGTCGCTCACCTTCCCCATCGACAGACACTGCGGGAGACCAGGTCCCTCACCTACCCCATCGACAGATACTGCGGGAGACCAGGTCCCTCACCTTCCCCATCGACAGACACTGCGGGAGACCAGGTCCCTCACCTTCCCCATCGACAGACACTGCGGAAGACCAGGTCCCTCACTGAAATAAAGAATAGATTTGCCTTTCTAATCTAGGCTTTATTAACTTTAAAAATCCAGTAGCACATCTTTCAACACCAGTCTCCAACCATGACTGGAGAGAACTGAATTTAAGATGGCCACCACAAATCACCTGACATCCACTACCAATGAGTTTACAGCATATATCTCAAGGTAGAAACAAACAACCAATTACAATACTTCTTACTAACACAGAGAACAACCACCCCATTCACCAATCACAATAC
This sequence comes from Somniosus microcephalus, assembly GCF_052327205.1. NCBI lineage: Eukaryota > Metazoa > Chordata > Chondrichthyes > Squaliformes > Somniosidae > Somniosus > Somniosus microcephalus. The sequence goes on along the minus strand of NW_028225179.1, from coordinate 85,548,866 downwards.
TTCTTATTAAACATAGGAAATAATCACCACATTCACCCCTCCTTTTAAAACATGCTCCAACCTAAAATAACCTTTACAATTTATCATTCATTTATTTACAACTAAAATACAAATATAATATTTCAACAATTTTAAAACATTACTATCAATTTAAAAGTCCATTTTCAATCGGTCGACCGGATATCTTGTTCGTGTCGACCTTCTTAACCTTGGTGAAATTCCTTGCCCTCCCACACCCGGAGACACCGAAGTATCTTCTGCAGGAAGGCTATCCATATCCCGATTATCAACGGTTTCCGGATTGGAAATCCCAACAGGAAGTAAACTAGGACGGTCATGAACATCCCTCAAAGGCTGACTAATAGAAGTATAATTATCTGCAATAGGATTGTAAATATTCGTAGTACCTATAACAACATCCACATTATCTGAATCATGACTATTATTAGTATCCTCGGAAGAGGGCTGGCCACCACAAGGAGCCAAGTCTTTAATTGAAACAGTACTTTCTTTCCCATCTTGGAATCGAATGTGAGCATATTGGGAATTTGCCTCCAACAGCTGCACCTCCTCCACTAAAGGGTCATATTTTGACAATCTAACATGGCGTCGAAGCAGAACATGTCCCTGCATAGTAAGCCATGAAGGTACCGAATATCCCATAGTAGATCTCCGCGGGTAATTAAAGAGCCTTTCATGGGGGGCCACATTAGTAGCCGTTGAAAGCAATGATCTAATGGAATGCAGGGCATCAGGCAGTACCATTTCCCACTGTGTATTCTTAAGGTTCCAGGATGTCAAAGCCAACATAACTGCCTTCCAGATCACCCCATTGTATCGTTCGCACTGTCCATTACCCTGGGGGTTATACGGGATAGTTCTACTAGTAGAAATTCCCCGACTCTGAAGGTATTCCTTCAACTGGGAAGACATAAAAGTACTTCCCTGATCCGAATGGATAAACGCAGGCATCCCAAAGATGACAAAAAGTTGAGTCAGACATTTGATAACTGTAGCAGCTGATACATCTGCGCAAGGAAAAGCAAAAGGAAACCTTGAAAACTCATCCACAACAGTAAATATGTATCGATTTTGAGTCGTTGAAGGAAGAGGCCCCTTAAAATCAACGCTCAGACGTTCAAAAGGAGAAGTAGCCTTTATAAGATGAGCTCGTTGAGGCTTAAAGAAATTCGGTTTACACCGAGCACAGATAGAACATGATGAAGTCATCCGCTTGACGTCTTCAACTGAAAAGGGCAAATTCTTACTGCGTACAAAGTGTATCATCCTCGTAACCCCAGGATGACATAAGGCATTGTGAAGATTAATAAGCGTATCTCCGTGAATCACAGAACAATAAGCCCTCGAGAGTGCATCAGCAGCAACATTATCCTTCCCCGGACGATAAACTATATCAAAATGGTAACATGCCAACTCAATCCTCCACCTCATTATTTTATCATTTTTGATCTTTCCAAAATGTTTAACATCAAACATAATGGACACAGATTTTTGATCGGTTACCAACGTGAAATGTCGCCCCGATAAATAATGTCTCCATTTACGCAGTGCTTCTACTATTGCATATGCCTCTTTCTCTATTGAAGAATGTCTTTTTTCACTATTGTTCAAAGTACGTGAGAAAAAGGCCACAGGTCTTCCATTTTGGTTCAAAGTAGCCCCAATTGCAAAATCAGAAGCATCCGTCTCAATCACAAAGGGAACCTGCTCATCAATAGAATGCACAACTGCTCCTAGGATATCCTTTTTTAATTTATCAAAACATGTCCTGGCCTCCCGTGATAGAGGATATGTCGTAACCCGTATAAGGGGCCGGATCTTCTGCGAAAAGTTTGCAATCCAATTAGAATAGTAAGAAAACAGTCCAACAACTCGTTGCAAAGCCTTAGAATTAGTAGGATAAGGTAAATCGATCAATGGTCGCAGACGTTCTGGATCTGGTTTAATCTTATTTCCTGAGATAATATACCCCAGTAGATTTACCTCAGTAGTCAAAAAGATACACTTCTCTTTATTAAAAGTTAAACCAACTTTTTCCGCAGCTTGAAGGAATCTTTCTAAATTAGAATCATGCTCCACCCTTGATTTACCACACACCGTGATATCATCTAAATATGAAAAGGTGTCAGAGAGAAAGTTATCACTTATAAAAGCATCCATTGCCCGTTGAAAACAAGCAACACCATTAGTAACACCAAATGGTATTCGGCAAAACTGATACAGCTTTCCACCAGCCTCAAAGGCTGTATATGGTTGATCCCTCTTAACAATAGGAATCTGACGATAAGCACTCTTTAAATTAATAGTGCTAAAAAACTTATACTGAGATACTTTGTTGATAAGCTCATCAATCTTAGGCAAAGGGTACGCATCTAATTGAGTATACCTATTAATAGTTTGAGAGTAGTCTATCACCATTCGTTTCTTATGCCTCTCGTTAGTGGTGACAACTACCTGAGCCCGCCAAGGCGAACAACTAGGTTCAATGATTCCTTCCAATAAAAGACGTTGGACTTCAGAATTAATAAATTCTCTATCCTGACTGCTATACCTTCTTGACTTGGTAGCAATTGGCTTACAATCCGGCATCAAATTGGAAAAAAGTGATAATGGAGAAATGGATAAAGAAGTTAATCCACAAATGGATAAGGGTGGCTTAGTCCCTCCAAACGAAAGACTGAGAGACTCGAGTTATTTAAGCACATCATGACCAATCAAAATATCCGCACAAAGATTAGGCAAAACAGATAGGCGTATATCAGTATACGTATTACCTAGAAGAATCAATTTCACAAGGCAACAACCAGCTACTTGTGAAGTAAGGGTCGTCTGAGCCATACACACCTGATAAGTAACAGGCAAGATTTTCAAACACTTTTCCTTCGCAAACTGAAGACTTATAAAACTCTCGGTACTGCCCGTATCTATGAGAGCCTTCACTTCTAACCCATTAACTTGGGCCATAACTATAGCTTTGTTTAGGCCATGAGCAAATGCAGCAGAAATTGATGCAATAAACGTCCTCTCTACAGGTTGAATAATCGCAGAAGAGGAGGTAATTGAACCTAATGATTTACAAACACGTGCATAATGACCTCTCTTGCCGCATTTACTACACACAGCCTCCCGGGCAGGACACTTCAAACGAGGATGCCGGACGTTCCCACAAAAATAACACTTCTGAATCCTAGGGGCAACAGCTGCCGAAGTAGAAACTGTTTCAGAATCTAGTAAACCACTCCCATTAAGTCCACCTAATTCCTTTTCGTCCGGAACTGCTGAAACCACAGTCACAGGCCGATTAGAAAGAGCATAAGAATCCGAACTTCTCTGAGCCATATCCAATGTAGAAGCTTGCTCAAAAGCACTCTTGAGATCCAAAGACTTATTTTCTAACAACTGCTGACGAATTGATCTAGACAGTAGTCCATTAATAAAAGCATCCCGTACCGATTCTTCCTTATATTCTTCGGCTGTCACAGCTTTATAATTACAGTTAGCACTAAGGTGCCGAAGTGCTTGTAAGTAAGTATCCAAAGATTCTCCCACCTGCTGCCTATGGGCAGATAGAAGATAACGTGCAAATACCTCATTCTTTGGTTCAACAAAAATCTTCTCCAATGTAGAAATAGCCAATTCGTAAGTTTTACAGTCCAAAATATACTTATACACATCCGGAGCAATGTAGTTGATCAGCATATTCAGCTTATTCAGAGACTCTTGTTCCAACACACCCAAAAAGTTTGTAAATGTACAATACCAATGTTTCCATTTATCATCCACTCCTGCAGAATTAGGGTCAGCATTGAATCGTTCCGGTTGAAGATATCGTTCCATTCTGATAAAAAGTTAATAAATTGAAATAAAGAATAGATTTGTCTTTCTAATCTAGGCTTTATTAACTTTAAAAATCCAGTAGCACATCTTTCAACACCAGTCTCCAACCATGACTGGAGAGAACTGAATTTAAGATGGCCACCACAAATCACCTGACATCCACTACCAATGAGTTTACAGCATATATCTCAAGGTAGAAACAAACAACCAATTACAATACTTCTTACTAACACAGAGAAACACCACCCCATTCACCAATCACAATACTTCTTATTAAACATAGGAAATAATCACCACACTCACCTACATCATCGACAGACACTGCAGAAGACCAGGTCCCTCACCTTCCCCATCGACAGACACTGAAGGAGGACAGGTCTCTCACCTTTGCCCACCGAATGGCTGTGCAGGGGATCAGGTCCCTCACCTTCCTGATCGAAAGACATTGCGGGAGACCAGGTCCCTCAACTTCTCCATCATCGACAGACACTGCGAGAGACCAGGTCCCTCACTTCCCAATCGACAGATACTGTGGGAGACTAGGTAACTCACCTTCCCCATCAACAGACACTGCGGGAGTCCAGGTCCCTCACCTTCCCCAACGCCAGACATTGCGGGAGACCAGGTCCCTCACCTTCCCCATCGACAGACACTGCGGGAGACCAGGTCGCTCAACTTCACCATCGACAGACACTGCAGGAGACCAGGTCCCTCAGCTTCTCCATCGAAAGTCACTGCGGGAGACCAGGTACCTCACCTTCCCCATCAACAGACATTGCGGGAGACCAGGTCCCTCACCTTCTCCATCGACAGACACTGCGGAAGACCAGGTCCCTCACCTTCTCCATCGACAGACACTGCGGGAGACCAGGTCCCTCACCTTCCCCATCGACAGACACTGCGGGAGACCAGGCCCCTCAACTACCCCATCGACAGACACTGCAGGAGACCAGGTCCCTCACCTACATCATTGACAGACACTGCAGAAGACCAGGTCCCTCACCTTCCCCATCGACAGACACTGCAGAAGACCAGATCCCTCACTTTCCCCATTGGCAGACACTGCAGGTGACCAGGTCCCTCACCTTCTCCATCATCGACAGACACTGCTGGAGACCAGGTCCCTCACCTTCCCGATCGAAAGACACTGCGGGAGACCAGGTCCTTCGCCTTCCCCATCGACAGACACTGCGGGAGACCATGTCCCTCACCTTCCCCATTGACAGACACTGCAGGAGACCAGGTTCCTCACAATTCCCTTCTACAGACACTGCGGGAAACCAGGTCCCTCACCTTCCCCATCGAGAGACACTGCAGGAGACCAGGTCCCTCACCTTCCCCATCGACAGGCACTGTGGGAGACCAGGTCCCTCACCTTCTCCATCGACAGTGTTATGTATTGTGTGTTCTCCTTCCACCTGTGGTGGCGCTGTCAAAGCAGATAAATGGTTGGGTGTTCTCTTGGTTAAGTTTAGCTCTCTTTGTTTGGAACTTTCCAGAACTTCCTTTCCTTCCAATAAAGCACTTCATGTTTGAATCTCTGAGTTCTGAGTCCTAAATTGTGATTAGGTAGAAAGGTACCAACACAACAAGTGGCGACGAGGATCGGATGAATCTGTGTTGTGGGAACTTTCTTGCTTTCGACTACAAAACACTCGGAACAGAGATTGCAGCATCACATTAATGTTACGGCAGTGAGTAAACAGAAATTTTAATTTGAAACGTGAGATGGCTACTATATTAGGAAACATCGGTGATTTTGATGAAAATGTGGAGCAATGGAGCGCATATACGGAACGTTATGAATTTTGTGTTGGCGAATGCGATGGCTGTTAGATCCGGGTATCTTAATGTTGTGTCCTTCAAATAATCAGACAAAGACTGCAGGGAACGATCAACAGGTGTTTACTGAATGAGGTTCAAACTGCAACTGACTGTACAGAGCACCACTCAGGGTTTATATACAGGTGTGGTCACTGCCGGTACTACAGGATACAGGAGCTGTAAAAAGTAGTTCTCCCCCTTAAAGGTACATACACTACAATTCCTCCCCTTTTAGATTAACAGTACCATAACACTCATTTAATAATTAAATATCAAACTAATTACAATTAACACTTTTAACATGCAACATTAACTGGAAATAGTCTATTTATAAATTCAGTCTTTGGGGAGGCGTCCTGATTCTTTCTGGATAATGCCTTTCCCGAGTGTCCTGCTCTTGGTGCGGAGGCGATTCTAACACCCTGTCGTCAGTTGATTCATCAGCTTCCAATGCTATTGTTTCTGAGGTAGATGCGACCTGTACATCGGGTTCCTCACCAGGTACGTATGGCCGAGACATGGGGTTGGCTCGTTACTGTGACTCTAGGATCTGGTCAGCATGGCGTCTCACAATGTTCTCCCCAACATCCACTGTGTACATTAGTGGCCCCTGCCATGTGCATATCATTCCTGGTTGCCATTTCTCTGTTCGGTAGTCGCGGGCCAAGACTGGTTGCCCTACATTGAAGCTCCTTGTCGGCTTCTCATTGATGTGCTGGAATTGCTTATTCTCAACATCTCTTCGTACATTTGGTCTGAGCAGATCCAGACGAGATCTCAACCTTCGGTTAAAGAACATCATGGCCGGGGCCTGGTTGGTGATTGCATGTGTCGCATTTCTGTAGGCTAACAGGAAATTGTCCGCCTTATGCTGCAGTGGAATGTCGTCATCGCACATGGCTTTTACTGCTTTTTTAAAGGTTTGTACGAACCTCTCAGCCAATCCATTTGTGGCTGGATGATACGGGGCGGATGTGTAATGCCTTACCCCATTCCTTTTCATAAATCTTCGAAAATCTTCGGACACAAACTGTGGTCCGTTATCAGAGCAAATCTGCTCTGGCAAGCCGTTCCTGGCAAAAATGGTCCGTAGGACTGCAATAGTTTTCTCCGTGGTGGTGGTGGACATTTTGATCACCACAGGCCATTTCGAGTGCGCATCCACGGCTATTAAAAACATTGAGTCCATGAATGGACCAGCAAAATCAATATGCACCCGTTGCCATGGAGATGAGGGCCACTCCCATGGGTGTAGAGGGGCATGTGCTGGTGCATTTTGGACCTTCTGGCTTTCTGAGCAGCTCTTTGTCAGGTCCTCGATTTGCTGATCGATCCCCGGCCAGCACACATAAGCCCTAGCAAGGCTTTTCATTTTCACCCCTCCCAGATGACCTTCGTGAAGCTCATTGAGCACTCTCTCCCTTAACTTGGGTGGAATTACCACTCGGGATCCACACATCAAGGGCCCCTGGCATACTGGCAGCTGTTCTCTTCTGGATGAGAATGCTGGCAACAATGAGTCGCCATGTGCTGGCCATCCCTTCACCGTCAAATCATATACCCGAGACAGTATCGGGTCATTTCGGGTCTCCTTCTCTATACCAGCGTTAGTTACTGGCAAGCATTCAATTATAGTCGAATGAAATATTTCGACAGGATCCACTGCTGGGGCTTCCTCCGCAGTAGGCAGTGGCAGGCGTGATAGCCCATCAGCGTTTCCATGCTGTTTCATGCCCTTATACTCGATATCATATTGGTGCGCCGCTAGAAAAAGGGACCATCTTTGTAGCTGTTGTGCAGTCATCACCGGAACGCCCTTCTTTGGATTAAAGATGGAGACAAGTGGTTGGTGATCAGTCAGCAAGCTGAACTTCTGCCCGTGCAGATAGTGGTTGAACTTTTTCACGCCCCACACTAGGCTGAGGGCCTCCCTGTCAATCTGAGCGTAGTTACGCTCGGCTGAGGTTAGTGACCGAGATGCAAAGGCTACTGGCCTCTCCGAGCAGTCCGGGAATTTCTGCGACAGCACCGCTCCAATGCCATAGGGTGATGCATCACACGCCAACCTAATTGGTAGTGCTGGGTTGAAATGAGCCAACACCTCTTTCGATGTGATCAATGCTTTGCTCTTCTGGAAAGCTCATTTACATTCGTCACCCCACTTCCACGGTACCCCCGTTTGCAGTAGGGTGTTCAGTGGGTGTAGTACGGTAGACAAATTCAGCAAGAACTTATGGTAGTAGTTCACCAGCCCGAGGAACGACCTCAGTTGTGACACATTTTCCGGGACTAGAGCCTTGACTACTGCCTCAATCTTTTCAGGGGACTTATGTAACCTCTCTTTATCAATAACGTGGCCACAATACGAGATCTGCTTCTGGAAAAACTCGCATTTGTGGCGATTAGCTCGGAGCCCATATTCCATCAATCTAGTGAGCACCTGCTCCAGGTTGGCGAGGTGATCACTGTCATTTTCGCCCGTGACCAGGATGTCGTCCAAATAACACTGGGTCCCTGGAATCCCTTGCAGGACTTGTTCCATTGCCCTTTGCCAAATAGCCGGAGCTGACGCTACCCGAACACCAGCCGGTTGTATTGGTAGAGACCTTTATGAGTGTTGATCGTGAGGCACTGTTTCGAGGCTTCTTCTACCTCCATTTGCAGGTACGCCTGGGCCAGATCAATCTTAGTGAAGCGTTTCCCTCCAGATAGCGAGGCGAAAATATCTTCAATCCGCGGAAGCGGATATTGTACAATGTGAAGGGCTGGGTTCACTGTCACCTTAAAGTCCCACAGATGCGAACCTTCTTTGGTTCCCCAGGCGTATTACTCAATGACCTCTTCATTACAGGAATGATGGGTGTAGCCCACTCGCTCCAGTCCACTTTGGACAGTACTCCTGAACGTTCCAAACCTTCCAGCTCTACTTCGACGGCTGGGCGGATCGCATAAGGTACCGGTCTGGCCTTAAAAAACTTTGGGCTTGCATTTTCCTCTATTTTGATCATCACTGTTATGCCTTTTAGTGTTCCGAGTCCCTGCTGGAACACTTCTTGTGCATCAGTTAGCATTTTTGACAGTCGTCCAGGTGTGACGTCGTCATCCTTTTTGGCATCTACAGTCAGTGCTTATATGGAATGCCAATCTAGCTGTATCTTCCGGATCCATTCACGTCCTAGTCGTGGTGGTCCTCCATCTGGCAATACATATAGGTCCATTTTTGGTGTTTCCTTGCCGTTCTATATAATGTTCACCCTTATTTTTCCTTTGGGGTAGACTTTTTGCCCCGTGTACGTCTTCAAGACAATCTTTGCATCTCTCAAGGGTATATGTGAGAATAGCTGCTTGTAGTCCCTTCGGTTTATGACTGTTAGGGCTGATCCTGTGTCCAATTCCATTTTCACTTGGACTCCTGCTATCTTGAGCGTGACCCAGATAGTTTGGTGATCCTCCATTTTGATCACATTATGTAGTTTCAGACAACCCAGCTCCTTGCTTACGGAGTCTGTATCGCTCTTCTGTTCGACTGAACTACTCTCCGTCACCTTATGTACCTTCTTGTACTTCTCCTGTGGAGATTTCTTGCTGCTGGTTTTCTTTCCCGACCTGCAGACTCTTGCTATGTGTCCTACTTTTCCACACTGTTTGCACACTTTGTCCTTGAACCAGCAATCATTATGGTCGTGTGTTGTTCTGCCGCAGCGATAGCACTTCACTGTTCCGTATGACATTTCATTTGTGCCATATTCTTGCAGTCTCCGTTGTATCTCTGCAGCGCCCCGTGCGGCTGCTTCCTGTGATACTGCCATGATGAAACCCTTGTCCAGCGTAAGATCCTTTTCTGATAGAAGCCGTTTCTGGGTTCCTTCACTTTGAAGCCCACACACAAACTTGTCCCTTAAAGTATCTGCTAGTCCCGTTCCAAACTGGTAGTGTTTCGATAGCTTGCGCAGTTCCGTTAAATACTCAGCATTACTTTCATCTTTATGCTTGTTCCTTTTGTGAAACTTAAATCTTTCTGCTATCAGCAGCGGTGTGGGGTTTAAGTGGTCCTGTAGGATTGACACTATGTTTTCAAAACCCTTTTCTACTGGCTTCTCTGGGGTTACTAGGTTTCGTAGTAAGCCATACATTTTTGCACCCATTGAATTCAACAATACCAGTGCTTTCTTGTTATCTGGCACGTCATTCGCCTTGCAGTATACTTCTATGCGTTCGACATATGTCGTCCAATCTTCGACTTCATTGTCGAACGCTGTGATACTGCCACTCTTTGGCATTTTTGGGTGTGGTTAGACTGGCTTAAAATGGCGTCTCCCACGCTCTCCTTTCTTCCCCACTGCAGCTTAAAATGGCGTCTCCCGCGCTTTCCTTTCTTCCCCGCTGCGGCTTAGAATGGCGTCTCCCGCGCTGCTGTCAATGCCGCTCTCGGCGGTCCTCCTGGCAAATGGTGACGCCCTGTGGGTTTCGTGCGCTGCTCCTGCACTGCTGCCAATGCCGCTCTCGGCAGTCCTCATGGCAATGGCAGCGCCTCGTGTTTTCCTGCACGCCTCTCTCCCCCGTTGACGCTGCTCGGCCCTTGAAGACCGGCTGCGCTCTGCTCTCTCTTGCCTCTCTCCTCCGTTGATGCCACTCGGTCCTGAACACCAGCTGCGTTCTGCTCTTTCTCGTTGACGCTGCTCGGCCCTTGAACACTGGCTGCACCCCATGCGCTCTGCCCTCTCTCTCTCCCCCGTCGACGCTGCTCGGCCTTTTTCTGTGCCGGTCGATCGGCTCTAGCCGCCGCTGTCTGGGAAGGGTCTGCGCAGTACCTGTTGCCAGCCCATTTCGCTGGACTACCATGGCTGGAAAGCCAAGCCTGGCCCTCGACAACCTCCCCTGCGATGCCCGTGCTTCTGGACTCGACCTCCTTCCACTGTTCTCCAGGAGCGAATCCCTGGGAGGTGATGCAGAGTTGCAGGTAGGTTCGAATCTTCTCGTCGCCAATGTTAGATCTGGGTATCTTAATGTTGTGTCCTTCAATTAATCAGACAAAGACTGCAGGGAACGATCAACAGGTGTTTACTGAATGAGGTTCAAACTGCAACTGACTGTACAGAGCACCACTCAGGGTTTATATACAGGTGTGTTCACTGCCGGTACTACAGGATACAGGAGCTGTAAAAAGTAGTTCTCCCCCTTAAAGGTACATACATTACAGTGGCAAATGAAAAGGTCGTGCCTACCTTTTTGAGTGTAATCGGGCCGAAGACATTCAATTTACTTCGCAGCCTCGTGCAGCAAGATAAGCCAGGAACTAAAACATATAAGCAACTAGTGGAAATTGTTGGAGCACATTTTTCACCAAAACCTCTGGTTATTGCTGAGAGATTTAGATTTCACAAACGGAATCAAGAGGAGGGGGAATCAGTGACGATGTTTATTGCTGCTTTAAAAAGGTTGTCAGAACACTGCGAGTTCAAGGAAGTGCTGAAGGACACCATTAGAGACAGACTCGTGTGTGGTCTGCAAAATGCAGCCACACAGAAGCGCCTTCTTACTGAGGACAACCTTACTCTTGAAAAGGCCATTGAAGTTAGTGTCTCCATGGAGATGGCGGAAAAGGAGGCTCACCAGTTGAGTTCAACAGGGAGAGTTCACAAGGTGTCGTCTGAGCCTAAAGGTGCGCAGAATGGCACATGTTACCGTTGTGGGAAAACGGGCCATCACGCTAATGACTGCTGGTGTACGGAGTTGGAATGCCGAAATTGTGGCAAAAAGGGTCACATTGAACGTGCCTGTAGAGGTAAAAAAAGAACAGACAGAGCTGGGAAGCATGAAAGCAAAATGTCTGTATTTGGACAAGAGAGGAAAAGGAGTGTTCATTCAGTGCAGTATGATGGAACAAGCAAAACAGAGGGGAGTGACACCTCTGAGGAGGAAGAGGTGCACATACTGACGGTTGCAGGTGGTTCAAATGGCTACTGGGTGTCACCACTGGTGGAGGAACAATCAGTGTGGATGGAGGTGGACACAGGCGCGGCTGTGTCCCTTGTTTCAGACACTGTCTACAACAAAATGCTAAAGCATCTTACCCTTCAGCCAACAAACATTGTGCTAAAGACGTATACCGGCGAACCTGTGGCCATGAGAGGCGCCATTGAGGTGACAGTTTAATTGAACGGACAGACTGCAAAACTGCCACTATATGTGGTAAAGGGAAATTACCCATCGCTACTGGGACGTGCGTGGCTAGAGAAAATCACGCTGGACTGACCTGCAGTCCGCATGATGTCAAAAAGGGTGTCAGGTCTGACTGCAGTGTTAAACAAACATGCAGAACTCTTCAATGGGGAACTTGGGAGCATGTAAAAGATCAGCGTGAGACTGGACATTAAACCTGACAGCAAGCCAAAGTTTCACAAAGCCCGACCTGTACCCTATGCAATTAGGCCAAAAGTTGAGGCTAACTTGGAGGCCTTAGTCGAGAATGGAGTCCTGGAGCCTGTGAGCGTGAGCAAATGGGCCATACCCATTGTTCCTGTCCTGAAAAAGGATGGATCTGTTCGAATCTGCGGGGATTTTAAAGTGACTATTAACCCGGTGCTGTCTGCGGAACAGTACCCTCTCCCCTCATTGATGATCTCTTTACGGGCCTGGCCGGAGGGCAAAAGTTCAGCAAAATAGACTTATGCCAGGCTTATCTACAAATGCATGTCGATGACAAATCAAAGGAGCTGCTGACAATTGTGATACACAAGGGGCTATACAGGTACTGCCGCCTTCCGTTTGGAATTATGTCGGCCCCTGCTCTATTCCAAAGGGCAATGGATCAGATTTTGAGTGGACTGCCAGGAGTCCAGTGCTACCTGGATGACATCCTTGTCACTGGGACAAATGAGGAGGATCTTCTGAACTTGGATGCGACACTACAACGACTGAAAGAGTACGTACTCAGAGTTCGTAATGACAAATGTGAATTCCTTCAGTCTTCAGTTGACTACCTGGGACATGTGATTGCCGCTACTGGCCTGCATAAGGCGCCGTCAAAGTCAAGGCGATCATGGAGGCCCCAGCACCCCAGAATGTGAGCCAGTTACGTTCATTTCTGGGGCTACTTAACTACTATGGGAAGTTTATTCCAGACTTAGCAACATTGCTGAAGCCGTTACATCAATTGCTATGTCAAGGCAAAACATGGAAATGGACTGAACTGTGCAACGAAGCTTTCGCCCAAGCAAAGAAAGCATTGCTGAAATCGGAGGTCCTGACACACTTTGACCCAAAGCTACCCGTGCAGCTAGCATGTGATGCATCACCATTTAGTGTGGGAGCAGTCATATCCCACATCATGCCTTCGGGTGAAGAGAAACCTATCGCCTTCGCATCACGCACCTTGAACAAGGCCGAGAGTAACTATGCACAGATTGAGCGCGAGGCCTTGGGAATCGTTTTTGGAATTCGAAAATTTCATCAGTACCTGTATGGGGGCAGGTTCACACTCCTGATGGACCACCGTCCATTAACTTCAATCTTCGGGCCCCACACCGGATTTCCATCTCTTGCTGCAAGCAGGATGCAAAGGTGGGCTTTACTGTTGTCAGGACACACATACTACATCAAATATCGCAAATCAGACTTGCACGGCAACGCAGACGGTCTCTCGAGGCTGCCCTTGCCTGTTACTCCCCCAGAGGCTCGTCAGATAGACATCTTCTACTTTAGACAAGTGGAGGGAGCACCTGTCATGGCAGTTCAGGTGCGAAGGTACACCCGCAATGATCCAGTCCTGTCTGAGGTAATGGACAATGTCATTCGAGGGAGAGCTATAGGAGATTCTCCTAGTTTGAAACCTTACGTTTCAAAAAGAAATGAGCACTCCGTCCAGGCAGGTTGTCTTCTTTGGGGACGCCGTGTCATCATTCCGCCACCTCTGAGGGAACCTATACTGCAATAACTTCATACAGGCCACAGTGGGATGGTTCGGATGAAGGAAATGGCAAGAAGCTACTTCTGGCGGCCAGGTCTCAATGGGAATATTGAGGAGAAAGCCAAAACATGTTCCCCATGTCAAAGGGTCCAGAATGTTCCACAGCTGGCAACCCTACACCCCTGGGATTGGCCTGCAGAAGTGTGGCAGCGAGTACATGTGGACTTCGCTGGTCCTTTCGAAGAGAAGATGTTTATGGTGGTTGTGGACACTCATAACAAGTGGCTGGAGGTCGCTGTGATGAGGTCTACCACGGCAGAGAAAACAATTGAGAAACTTGGTGAGATGTTCAGCCGTTATGGCTCACCGGAACAACTCGTAAGTGACAACAGTCCACAATTTGTATCACAGGAATTTGCAACCTTCCTGCATGTGAATGGTGTCCAACACATCAGGTCTGTGCCCTATCATCCCTCTACTAACGGCCAGGCAGAAAGGTTTGTGCAAACTTTGAAGCACGCCTTGAAGGCATCGCAAGGCCAGGGCTCAATCCACCAACATCTGAACAGCTTCCTGTTGTCTTACAGGAACGAGCCGCATGCCACAACCAAAACTTCCCCCGCTTCGCTCATGTTGAAGAGGCAGTTGCGGACAAGATTTGACTTACTCAAACCTCCAAGGGCAGAACAGGTTGTCCACTGTCAACAACAAGCTCAAGTTGAAAAGAGAGAGAAAAGAGCCAAGGAGAGACGGTTTCACCCTGGAGAGCACGTTCTAACTCAAAACTACAACACTGGACCGAAATGGGTTCCTGCTACGGTGATCACACAGACAGGCCCTGTGTCTTACACAGTTGAGACTGCCGAGGATGTCGTCTGGAGAAGACACACAGATCAAGTGTTGCTAGGAGCAGAGACAGCCACAGAGGCTCCAACGGCTGGTTGGCCTGAACTGTTTACGGATGATACCACACACCAGCATCCTTTGCCACAGTGCTCTTCTCCAATACAGGAAGTCATAGAGACTGTTCCACCTGTGCAAACTCCTGACTTTCGACTGACACAGGCACCTTCTCCATCCAGGCCTGTGTCAATGCCTACTGCTGTGGAAGCCAGCAATGACCGCCGGTATCCTATCAGGGAGCGGCGGCCTCCAAGATGCTTGGATCTGTAGGCTTAGTGACTTACCCACAAGACTGGGGCAGAATAAACCCCAGGGTAAAGTCAGGGTTTGAGGCAGTCTACCTCTACCCTTGGTTAGTGAGTGCATTGAAAGTAACTTACCTGTTGAGGAATAATGTGGACCTTTCATTTAAGAGGGGAGGAATATGTTATGTATTGTGTGTTCTCCTCCCACCTGTGGTGGCACTGTCACAGCAGATAAATGGTTGCGTGTTCTCTTGGTTAAGTTTAACTCTCTTTGTTCGGAACTTTCCAGAACTTCCTTTCCTTCCAATAAAGCACTTCATGTTTGAATCTCTGAATTCTGAGTCCTAAATTGTGTCTAGGTAGAAAGGCACCGACACAACAGACAGACACTGTGGGAGACCAGGTCCCTCACCTTCTCCATCTTCGACAGACACTGCGGGAGACCAGGCCCCCCACCTTCCCCATCGACAGACATTGTGTGAGGCCAGGTCTCTCACCTTCCCCATCGACAGACACTGCGGGAGACCAGATCCCTCACCTTCCCCATTGCCAGACACTGTGGGAGACCAGGTCCCTCGCCTTACCCTTCGACAGACACTGCGGGATACCAGGTCCCTCACCTTCTCCATCGACAGACACTGCCGGAGACGAGGTCCCTCAGCTTCTCCACCGACAGTCACTGTGGGAGACCAGTTCCCTCACCTTCTCAATCGACAGACACTGCGGGAGACCAGGTCCCTCACCTTCCCCATCGACAGACACTGTGGGAGACAAGGTCCCTCACCTTCCCCATTGACAGACTCTGCAGGAAACCAGGTCCTTCACCTTCGCCATCAACAGACACTGCGGGAGACCAGGTCCCTCACCTTCCCCATCGACAGACACTGTGGGAGACAAGGTCCCTCACCTTCCCCATCGACAGACACTGCGGGAAACCAGGTCATTCACCTTCCCCAGCGACAGACACTGTGGGAGACCAGGTCCCTCAGCTTCTCCATCGACAGTCACTGCAGGAGACCAGGTCCCTCACCTTC
Source organism: Somniosus microcephalus (assembly GCF_052327205.1). NCBI lineage: Eukaryota > Metazoa > Chordata > Chondrichthyes > Squaliformes > Somniosidae > Somniosus > Somniosus microcephalus. The sequence continues at coordinate 85,533,093 of NW_028225179.1, read as the reverse complement.
CGCATCGACAGACACTGCGGGAGACCAGGTCCCACACCTTCTCCAACGACAGACACTGCGGGAGAACAGGTCTCTCACCTTCTCAATCGTCAGACACTGCGGGAGTCCAGCTACCTCACCTGCTCCATCATCGACAGACACTGCAGGAGACGAGGTCCCTGTCCTTCTCCATCGACAGACACTGCGGGAGACCAGGTCCCTCACCTTCTCCATCGACAGACATTGCAGGAGATCAGGTCCCTCACCTTCCCCATCGACAGACACTGCAGGAGGACAGGTCTCTCACCTTTGCCCATCGAATGGCTGTGCAGGAGACCAGGTCACTCACCTTCTCCTTCACCAGGCTGTGCGGGAGACCAGGGTTGTCCCTCTCCTTGCAGGTTCAGTTAAAATTCCCCCTGAGAATGATGCACTCACCGGCATCAATGGATTCTTCAAGGAGCACCTGCCCAGAGTGCGACCACATTCGCCAGGTGAAGGGACTTGGGACCTGCCCAGGTGAAGGGGCTCGGGAGCTGCCCAGGTGAAGGGGCTCGGGACCTGCCCAGGTGAAGGGGCTCGGGACCTGCCCAGTTGAAGGGGCTTGGGACCTGCCCAGGTGCAAGTGCTTGGGACCTGTCCAGGGGGTGAATATGTTCACAAGGTGAAGGTTCAAAGTCCCTAAGGAGAATGGTGAGATTGGGCAAGCTGCCTTTCACTGGCTCCTTGACCCCTGCCCCGCGCAAGATCTCTGGCTGAAAATACGGGGCCAATAAGATTGTCCCCTCCACACCCCGCAGCTCGAAGTGATGATGAGGTGACTCATGTAGACCCTCTCCTTTCCCCACTCCAGGATGCATTTGGCTTAGTCTCCCAGAATGGTGTTGGTTTCCTGCAGAATTCACACCCCATGCTTCCCTTCCCAGAGGACTGAGAAGTGCTGAAATCAGCGGTAGTCCTCCCTGCTGCCGTTAAAGTTGAGGATAAGCAAATTCTAGATGTGGTTTTTAGCAGTGACCCGAGTGCTGTATCAAACCTCCATGTGGGGAACACCCAGCCAGCTCTGGTCATAATATCATTACCTTTAATCTGGTTCACCAGTCCAAGTCTGCAGCCAGTCTAATGCTGGACCCAGATTTTAACAGCGTTTGATCCGTGATTCTGAGGATATGCTGTTATTCAATAATCACACGGATGATGTAAATTAACAATAAACAGGTCTTTACTGGAGGAGGGTAGTCTCAAGATTGGGGGTACAGAGGCATGCGCACAGCTTATATACAGGTGTGGTCACTGCCGGTACTACAGTATACAGGAGCTGTAAAAGTAGTTCTGACTTAAAGGCACATACACTACAATTCCTCCCCTTTTAGATTAGTAGTACCCCTAATATTCAAATAACAATTAACATTTTAACATGTACATTAAACAACAAAAGTCCATTTATAGATTCAGTCTTTGGGGCGGCTTCCTGACCCTTTCGGGATAGCGCCTTTCCGGAGGTTCTTGTTCTTGGTGCAGAGGCGATTCTGACCCCTTTTCATCGGGTAGTTCATTGGGTTCCACTGCTACTGGGTCTGAGGTAGATGCTACCGGTATGTCGGGTTCATCCCAAGGTACTCGAGACATGGGGTTGATGCGTTCCTGTGACGCTAAGATCTGATCGACGTGGCGTCTCACAATGTTCTCCCCGACATCCACTGTGTACATTAATGGCCCCTGCCTTGTACATATCGTTCCGTGTTGCCATTTCTCTGTTCGATAGTCACGGGCCAAGACTGGTTGCCCTACATTGAAGCTCCTTGTCGGCTTCTCATTGATGTGCTGGAATTGTTTGTCCTCAACATTTCTTCGCACATTTGGTCTGAGCAAGTCCAGACGAGATCTCAACCTTCGGTTAAAGAACATCATGGCCAGGGTCTGGTTGGTAACTGCATGTGTCGCGTTTCGGTAGGCTAATAAGAAATTGTCTATCTTATGCTGTAGTGGAATTTCATCGTCGCACATGGCCTTTATCGCCTCCTTAAAGGTTTGTACGAACCTCTCAGCCAATCCATTTGTGGCTGGATGATACGGGGTGGATGTGTAATGCCTTACCCCATTCCTTCTCATAAATTTTTGAAACTCGTCGGACACAAACTGTGGTCCATTATCAGAGCAAATCTGCTCTGGCAACCCGTTGCTGGCAAATATGGTCCGTAGGACTGCAATCGTTTTCTCTGTAGTGGTTGAAGACATTTTTATCACCTCAGGCCACTTTGAATGAGCATCCACTGCTATTAAGAACATTGAGTCCATGAATGGACCAGTGAAATCAATATGCACCCGTTGCCATGGAGCGGACTGCCACTCCCATGGGTGTAGAGGGGCATGTGGTGGTGCATTTTGGACCTTCTGGCATCCTAAGCAGCTCTTAGTTAGGTCTTCGATTTGTTGATCGATTCCCAGCCACCACACATAAGCCCTAGCAAGGCTTTTCATTTTCACTCCCCCCAGATGAACTTCATGTAGCTCATTTAGCACTCTCTCCCTTAACTTGGGTGGAATCACCACTCTGGATCCACACATCACTGTCCCCTGGCATACTGACAGCTGTTCTCTTCTGGATGAGAATGCTGGCAACAGTGAGTCGCCATGTGTTGGCCATCCCCTCACCGTCAAATCATATACCCGAGACAGCGTCGGATCATTGCGGGTCTCCTTCTCTATATCCGCATTCGTTACTGGCAATCGTTCAATTATTGACCAATAAAATATCTCGATAGGGTCCACTGCTGGTGCTTCCTCCACAGTAGGCAGTGGCAGGTGCGATAGCCCATCAGCGTTCCCATGCTGTTTCGTGCCTTTATATTCTATTTCATATTGATTCGCCCCTAGAAACAGGGACCATCTTTGTAACCGCTGTGCAGTCATCACTGGAACGCCCTTCTTAGGATTAAAGATGGAGACAAGTGGTTGGTGGTCAGTCAGCAAGATGAACTTATGCCCATGCAGATAGTGGTTGAATTTTTTTACTCCCCATACTACGCTGAGGGCCTCCCTGTCAATCTGGGCGTAGTTGCGCTCGGCTGAGGTTAGTGACCGAGATGCAAAGGCTACTGGCCTCTCCAACCCGTCTGGGAATTTGTGCGACAGCACCGCTCCAATACCATAGGGTGATGCATCACATGCCAAACGAATTGGTAGTGCTGGGTTGAAATGGGCCAACACCTCTTTTGATGTGATCAATTCTTTACACTTCTGGAAAGCTCGTCTACGTTCATCATCCCACTTCCATGGTACCCATGTTTGCAGTAGGGTGTTCAGTGGGTGTAATACCGTGGACAAATTTGGTAAGAACTTGTGGTAGTAGTTTACCAGCCCGAGGAACGACCTCAGTTGTGACACATTTTCCGGTGCTGGAGCCTTGACTACTGCCTCAATCTTGTCAGGGGACTTATGTAACCCCTCTTCATCGATGATGTGGCCACAATACGAGATCTGTTTCTGGAAAAACTCGCACTTGTGGCGATTAGCTCGTAGCCCATACTCCTTTAATCTGGTGAGCATCTTCTCCAAGTTGGCGAGGTGATCACTGTCATTTTCGACCGTGACCAAGATGTCGTCCAAATAACACTGGGTCCCTGGAATCCCTTGCAGGACCTGATCCATCGCCCTTTGCCAGATAGCCGAAGCCGAGGCTACTCCAAACACCAGCCGGTTGTATTGATAGAGACGTTTATGAGAGTTAATCGTAAGGTATTGTTTCGAAGCTTCTTCTACCTCCATTTGCAAGTACGCCTGGGCTAGATCAATTTTGGTGAAGTGTTTACCTCCAGATAGCGAGGCGAAAATATCCTCAATTCGTGGAAGCAGATATTGTACCGTGTGAAGGACTGGGTTCATGTTACCTTAAAATCCCCACAGATGCGGACCTTCTTTGGTTCCCTAGGCGTATTACTCAATGACCTCTTCATTACAGGAACGATGGGTGTAGCCCACTTGCTCCAGTCCACTTTGGACAGTACTCCTGAACATTCCAACCCTTCCAGCTCTGCTTCAACAGCTGGTCTGATCACATAAGGCACTGGTCTGGCCTTCAAAAACTTTGGGCTTGCATTTTCCTCTGTTTTAATCGTTGCTGTTATGCCTTTTAGTGTTCCTAGTCCCTCCTGGAACACTTCTTTTGCATCAGTTAGCATTTTTGACAGTCGTCCAGGTGTGACGTCGTCATCCTTTTTGGCCTCCACCTTCAGTGCCTGTATGGAATGCCAATCTAATTGAATCTTCCAGATCCATTCACGTCCTAGCAGTGGTGGTCCTCCATCTGGCAATACATATATATCCATTTTAGGTATTTCCTGGCCTTTATATATCACTTTCACCCTTATTTTTCCTTTGGGGTAGACTTTTTGCCCCGTATACGTCTTCAAGACAATCTCTGTAGCTTTCAAGGGTATGGGTGAAAATAGCCGCTTGTAGTCTCTTTGATTTATTACTGTTAGAGCTGATCCTGTGTCCAATTCCATTTTCACTTGGACTCCATCTATCTTGAGTGTAACCCAGATAGTCTGGTGATCTTCCATTTCGGTTACCTTATGTAGTTTCAGACAACCCAGGTCCTTGCTTCCGGAGTCTGTGTCACATTTCTGTTCGTCTGAACCACTGTCCATCACGTGGTGTACCTTTTTATACTTCTCCTGTGGAGATTTCTTACTGTTGGTTTTCTTCCCAGACCTGCAGACTCTTGCTATGTGTCCTGGTTTCCCACACTGTCTGCACACTTGGTCCTTGAACCAACAATCTTTCTGGTCATGTTTTGTTCTGCCGCAGCGATAGCACTTCCCTGTTCCATAGGACATTTCATTGGTGCCATATTCTTGCGGTCTCTGTTGTATCTCTGCAGCGCCCCTTGCGGCTGCTTCCTGTGATACTGCCATACTGAAAGCTTTGTCCAGCATAAGATCCTTTTCTGATAGATGCTGTTTCTGGGTTCCTTCACTTTGTAGCCCACACACAAACTTGTCCCTTAACGTATCTGCTAGTCCCGCTCCAAACTGGCAGTGTTTCGATAGCTTGCGCAGTTCCGTTAGGTACTCAGCATTGCTTTCGTCTTTGTGTTGGTTCCTTTTATGGAACTTAAATCGTTCTGCTATCAGCAGCGGTGTGGGGTTTAAGTGGTCCTGTAGGATTTCTACTGTGCTTTCGAAATTCTTGTTCACCGGCTTCTCTGGGGTTATTAGATTTTGCAGTAACCCATAGGTTTTTGCACCCATGGAATTTAACAAAACCAGTGCTTTATTAGCATCTGGCACTTCATTCGCCCTGCAGTACACCTCAATACGTTGCACATATGTCGCCCAATCTTCGACTTCATTGTGATGAAATATTCCATTCATCACTCATCAGTATTTCTCTGCCTGTGACTGTGGTTGGTTTCAGTTTCATTTCCATTGTATTGTACTGTGTGTAGGGCTCCGCCCATACCTGGCTCCTATGTAAGCTGGCCCAGCCTGCAGCACATCCAGTACGGCAGACCTCTGGATGGAAGATACATTCTCCTCTGTGTGTTACCTTCTAAGTCAATAAAAGCCTTGTTTTGTTTCGCTAACATCGAGTCTCGGATTTATTGAGGCACATCAATTTTATTGACTTAATTTTCAACACAATGGATCAACTCTTGAAACCCGAACGTTTGGATTTGGACCAGCATGCTTCGGACGCATCGACACACTTCGGACACTGGTTTATGTGTATGGAATTCTTCCTGGACAATTCCGCAGCCGTCAAAGATGCTACGGACGCTGCGAGTATGAAACTCGGAATTCTGCGGAATTGGGTAAGCTACCGGGTTTACCCCCTCATCCAAGACGCCGACACGTACCCGGCCGCCTGCGACATCTTAAATGTGCATTACCAGCAGCCTACGAATGAGGTGTATGCTAGGCATCTGCTCGCTACTCGCGCACAGCGACCTGGGGAATCGGTGGAGGAGTTCCTAGGCACCCTGAAAACGCTTGGTAAAGACTGCAAGTGCCAAGATGTAAAAGCCGCAGTGTACACTGACGAGCTTGTTTGCGATGCCTTTATCACAGGCCTCAGCTCCACTTACATCCGGCAGAGACTGCTGGAAAAAACGGGATTGGACCTGAAACAGGCTGTGGACACAGCACGATCCCTGGATGTGGCCCAGAGAAACTCGGACGCCTACTCTTCAGCCCGCGCCGTCCATGCCACCACGTGTGCACCAAGGGCGCCACCATCTTGGAAGGCATCTTCCCCGCCCAGCAGCCCGACACCGTCGGGGCCCCGCTCTCCCCCCAGAAGCCCTACGACAGCCGCGACGCGTCGGGGACCCAACTGCTACTTCTGCGGGCAGCCGAAGCACACCAGAAACCTGTGCCCGGCGAAAGGCACCACCTGCTTTAAGTGCGGTAAGAAGAGGCACTTCGGGAAGGTGTGCAGAGGGAACCCCGCCGGTAAACCCGCCACCACCGCGTGTGCGCCGTGGGAGCGGCCATCTTGGACGCCATCTTGCCCGACCTCGTGGGGTCCGCCAACTTGTGAGCAGACAGCGTGGACGCCATCTTGTCTCGATCAGGGCCCTACAGTGGCATCGGTCACAGTGGACCAGACCAGGCCGCACCCGCTATCCAAATCAATGGTGGACATCGAGGTAAACGGGTGCAGGGTTAAATGTTTAATTGACAGTGGAAGCACGGAGAGTTTTATCCACCCTGAACTGGTACAACAACTCTCCCTAAAGGTGGTCCCTACTCGGGGTACCATCTCTATGGCTGATAAAACCCAGACATCGACCATTATGGGTTACTGCACGGTACAATTGTCCGTTAACGGGACTGTATACGATAATTTTAAAGTATTAATCATGAAGAATCTATGTGCGAGCTTGATCTTGCGCCTGGATTTCCAGTGCTACCACCAAAGCATCACGCTCAATTACGGTGGGTCACAGCCGCCCCTCACAGTGTGCGGTCTGGCTACCCTGAAGGTAAAGCCACCTTCGCTATTCGCGAACCTTACCCCTAACTGCCGGCCAATAGCGATCAAAAGCAGGAGGTACAGCTGGGAGGACAGGCGGTTTATCGCGACCGAGGTAGACAGGCTCCTGAAAGAGCGCATTATTGAACGCAACAATAGCCCGTGGCGCGCCCAAGTGGTGGTGGTAAGGGGTAGTGAGAAGAAATGGATGGTGATCGACTATAGCCAAACAATCAACAGGTACACCCAACTAGACGCCTACCCGCTACCCCGCATATCAGAAATGGTGAACCAAATCGCCCAATACCGGGTGTTCTCCACCATTGACCTCAAGTCAGCGTACCACCAGCTCCCTATCAGACCAGAGGACCGCCCGTACACCGCCTTCGAGGCGAACGGATGCCTCTACCAATTCCTCAGAGTCCCCTTTGGGGTGACGAATGGGGTCTCGGTCTTCCAGAGGGAGATGGACCGCATGGTCGATGACCACCACTTGCAGGCAACCTTCCCCTACCTCGACAACGTCACCATCTGCGGTCACAACCAGCAGGATCACGACTCGAACCTCGAGAGGTTCCTGAAAACCGCACAAAAACTCAACCTCACCTACAACGAGGACAAGTGCATTTTCAACACCACGCGCCTCTGCATACTAGGCAGTGTGGTGGAGAATGGGGAAATCGGACCAGACTCCGACCGATTGCGCCCCCTACGGGAGCTGCCCCTGCCCAACACTCCCAAAGCCCTGAAAAGGTGCCTGGGGTTATTTTCTTATTATTCCCAATGGGTCCCCAACTACTCCGACAAAGCCCACCCCCTCTTGAAAGCATCCTCTTTTCCGCTCTCTGCTGAGGCCCATGCCGCCTTCAAAAGCATTAAGCAGGATATTGAGCGGGCCACGCTACAGGCAGTGGACGAGAACACTCCCTTTCAAGTGGAAAGTGATGCGTCTGACTTTGCCTTGGCGGCCACCCTCAACCAGGCGGGGCGGCCCGTAGCTTTCTTCTCGAGGACCCTCCAAGGGCCCGAGATCAGACACTCCTCCGTAGAAAAGGAGGCCCAAGCCATCGTGGAGGCAGTGCGCCAGTGGCGCCACTACCTAGCCGGCAAACGCTTCACCCTACTTACCGACCAGCGGTCGGTAGCGTTTATGTTCAATAATAAACAGAGGGGGAAGATTAAAAATGATAAGATTCTTAGGTGGCGGATCGAGCTCTCCACCTTCGATTATGACATCATTTACCGGCCAGGTGCCCTTAACGAATCCCCCGATGCCCTCTCACGAGGGATGTGTGCCAGCGCCACTGGGGATCGGCTACAGGCCCTCCACAATGACCTCTGCCACCCAGGGGTCACGCGGCTGTTCCACTTCATAAAGTCCCGCAACTTACCCTACTCGATTGAGGAAGTTCGGTCCCTGACCAGGAACTGTCGCACTTGCGCTGAGTGCAAGCCTCGGTTCTACCGCCCAGATAGAGCCCACTTAATCAAAGCTACACGGCCCTTTGAGCGGCTCAGCTTAGATTTCAAGGGCCCCCTCCCGTCCGTCGACCACAATGTTTACTTCCTGAACATTGTGGACGAATACTCTCGTTTCCCATTCGCCGTCCCCTGCCCAGACATGACCAGCGCCACGGTCATTAAATGCCTCAACAGCCTGTTCTGCCTGTTCGGTATGCTGAGCTACATCCATACGGATAGGGGGGCATCCTTCATGAGTGAAGAGCTACGCCAGTACATGCTGTCCAGGGGGATCGCCACGAGCCGTACCACCATCTACAACCCCCGGGGTAACGGTCAAGTGGAGCGAGAGAACGGGACAGTATGGAAAGCAGTCACTCTAGCTCTAAGGACCAAAGGCCTCCCTATCTCCCGCTGGCAGGAAGTCCTCCCAGATGTGCTCCATTCGATATGGTCGCTATTGTGTACTGCCACTAATGCCACGCCTCACGAGCGAATGTTTGCCTTTCCCCGGAAATCCACCTCAGGCGTATCCATGCCGTCATGGCTCTGCACCCCAGGTCCGGTATTCGTGCGAAGGCATGTGAGGGGCCACAAGACGGACCCTCTCGTGGAGTCAGTGCACCTACTCCACGCCAACCCCCAATACGCGTATGTCCGGCATGCCGACGGAAGGGAGGACACCGTGTGCATAAAAGACGTCGCCCCAGCAGGTAATGACAACAACCACGACAACAGCAGCAACAACGACCACAGCAACTCTTACCCACCCACTACTCTTTCATCACCCCCGGAAGAACATCGACCAACGGTACCCCCACCAACTACCCCTTCAACAACCCTGGCGGCACCCCCGGCAGAGACCCAGGAGGCCACCGGGGACACCCAGCCGACACCCGCGGCACCACAACAGCCACGTCGGTCGCAGAGGACTATCAAACCCCCGAACAGACTAAATCTATAGAAGGGGTGAATGTGATGAAATATTCCATTCATCACTCATCAGTATTTCTCTGCCCGTGACTGTGGTTGGTTTCAGTTTCATTTCCATTGTATTGTACTGTGTGTAGGGCTCCGCCCATACCTGGCTCCTATGTAAGCTGGCCCAGCCTGCAGCACATCCAGTATGGCAGACCTCTGGATGGAAGATACATTCTCCTCTGTGTGTTACCTTCTAAGTCAATAAAAGCCTTGTTTTGTTTCGCTAACATCGAGTCTTGGATTTATTGAGGCACATCATTCATTGTCGAACGTAGAGAGGCTGCCACTCTTTGGCATCCCTGGGTGTGAGTTAACTGTCAAAAATGGCATCTCCCGCGCTTCCCCTTCTTCTCTGCTGGCACAAAGTGGCGTCTCCCGTGCTTTCCTTCCTTCCCGCGCTCGCCCTTCTTCTCCGCTGGGGGTTCTAAAAATGGCATCTCCCATGGTCTTCCTTCTTCTCCGCGGCTCAATGGCGTCTCCCGCGCTCTCCCCTCTTCTCCCCGCGGACCCTGTTCAGCCCGTGAGCCCTGGGTCTGCTCTGCGCGTTCTTCTCTTTTTTTTTCCGATGCCGCTCGGTCTTGAACCTGGCTGTTTCTTTACCCTCTCTCTCTCCGGCTTGTTTTCTTTTTCTCGACGCCGCTCGGTGTTCAACCCCCGGCTGCGCCCTGTGCGCTTCACCCTCTGTCTTACCCCGTCGACGCTGCTCGGCTTTCTCTCCGCCGTCGGTCGGCTCCAGCCGCCGCTGCTCAGGAAGGGTCTGCGCTGGACCTGTCATCGGTCTCTTGCTGATCGTCGTGGCTGAGGAACCAAGCCCGGCTCTCCACAGCCTCCCCTGCGATGTTCACTCTCTGCCTGATGGCTGGGCGGTTGCTCGTGGTCGACGCCCGTGTTCTTGGCCTCGACTTTTTTCTTATGTTGCAGGTAGATTCGAATCGACACTCGCCGCCACTGTTAGATCCGTGATTCTGAGGATATGCTGTTATTCAATAATCACATGGATGCTGTAAATTAACAATAAACAGGTCTTTACTGGAGGAGGGTAGTCTCAAGACTGGGGGTACAGAGGCATGCGCAAAGCTTATATACAGGTGTGGTCACTGCCGGTACTACAGTATACAGGAGCTGTAAAAGTAGTTCTGACTTAAAGGCACATACACTACAAAGTGGGATAACTTTAAAACACTGGCTGAAGAACTGGGTAACCCTACTGGATGGACATCAAGTACTGAGGACAATGGGTTCATATAAAACCATTCTCAAACAGAATGAAGCCAATGGTTAAAAGAAGGGCACATGGAAAACAATAGCATTCTGGTTTTTAGATTTCTTAATTTTAATGGAATGCTTCCAAATAAAATTTCGAGTCCGGTGGTAGTTTCAGTAATCGGTTTTATTGCAGCATATCTTGGCACTGTTCCAGTCCCTTTGTGTACTAACAGCATGCTTTGAAAATGGCTGCTACTTTATACTGCAGCTCACAGTAAGCACATGCACCCTCCCCCTTGCTACCATTGGCTCAGTAGCTACACTGTGATTGGATCTCTGGTGCTGTCTATCATTCCTTTGTTCTCTTCAGCAATTTGAAACCTGCTGACCTACATGTACACAGTAATTGAAACCAGATGTTGGAAAGTAAATTGGCTGCCTGCACGTACACAGTAAGCCTGCCCCTATGATTTGTTTACTGTGGCTTTCAAGTCACTTTAGGTAATTAGTTAAAACCAATTAAAATCTATGTAGGTTAGTTTAAACCTATTAAAATCTATGTTATTAAAATATATATATTCCCTAACACTGGTTGACCAGGAATGTGCAGAGACAGATCAGGTTGGGACAGCAGGCATTCTACACACTTCAGGCAAGTAACTCGCAGGAGAACAGGGAAAGATATCGCATGCAATTGAGGGAGACAGAAACAGCCATAAGATTAGCCAAGAGATCTCTGGGTTAGAAGATGGTGTGTAATTGTGGCAGTAATAGCAAAATCTTTTTTAGGAACAACAACAACTCACATTTATATAGCACCTTTAACATTGCAAAACGTTCCAAGGAGCTTAACAAGAGCGTTATCAAAATAAACATGTTTGAAACAAAGCCACAAGGAGATATCAGGACAGATGACCAAAAGCTTGGTCAGAGGTAGGTTTTAAGGAGCATCTTAAAGGAGGAGAGCGAGGTAGAGAGACGGAGAGGTTTAGGGAGGGAATTCCAGAGACTAGGCCCAAGGCAGCTGAAAGAACGGCCGCCAATGATGGAACAGTTAAAATCAGTGATGTGCAAAGATGGCAGCACGGTGGCATAGTGGTTAGCACTGTTGCCTCACAGCGCCAGGGACCCGGGTTCGAATCCGGCCTCGGGTGACTGTCTGTGTGGAGTTTGCACATTCTCCCCGTGTTTGCGTGGGTTTTCTCCGGGTGCTCCGGTTTCCTCCCACAGTCCAAAGATGTACGGGTTAGGTTGATTGGCTATGATAAATTGACCCTTAGTGTTAGGGGGATTAAATACGTGGGGTTACGGGGATAGAGTGGGATATGTGTTGGTGTAGGGGTTACGGGGATCGGGTGGGATATGTGTCGGTGCAGGCTCGATGGGCCGAAATGGCCTCTATCTGCACTGTGGGGTTTCCGTGATGCCAGAATTGGAGGAGTGCAGAGATTGCGAAGGGTTGTAGGGCTGGAGATAGTGACAGAGATAGGGAGGGGTGAGGCCATGGAGGGATTTAAAAACAAAGATGAGGATTTTAAAACTGAGGCATTGTCGGATTGGGAGCCAGTGTAGGTCAGCAAGCACAGCGTGATGGGTGAACGAGACTTGGTGCGAGTTAAGATACGGGCAGTGAGTTTTTGATGACCTCAGGTTTATGAAGGGTGAAAGATGGGAGGCTGGCCAGGAGAGTATTGGAATAGTGAAGTCTAGAGGTAAGAAAGGCATGGATGAGGGTTTCAGCAGCAGATGAGCTGAGGCAGTGTAAGATTTGTAATATGTACAAGATACGTCATTTATATTTAACTTGTCCATGACTATAACAGTCCACTCCTGGTACAGGTATATTGTCTATAATATAACAGATTTATTAAGCACTTTACATCCAGTACAAAGAAGTAATACTTAACAAGATGATAGTCACAATCTGTTCCTCAGAACCCCAGTAGAGTGCCCACCCGGTGACTCTTTTCTCAGTCTTGCTGTGTTCTGTTGACTGAGGTTTTCTCTTCCTCTCGTTTTGTGCTACCTCCAGTGTTCAATAACTGTTCATTTTTACCTTTTTTTCCCCTCAAAATACTTGGTAACTTGCAGCTGCTTTGGCTATCCCACCATTCTTGTTGCTAATTCCTGACCTTCAATAGTACGGTCTATGGTTCCTTCCCTTTTTCTGAATGAGCTTTTCTATGAGGACTTTTACACAAACATACTTCCCATGAATTACGACAGATACCTTTTGCCTTTCACATAGCCCATTATCTAGCCTGGTCTGTAACTTTAGCAATGAGGGATGTTAGGTGTTGAAAACCCTCTATTTTACTTTGAAACTTAATTAATGTTTGTCCTTCACTGACTTCTTGTTTTTAACATAACAGAGCTTCTATCTACTTCAGCACTATTCTCGCAGTTAACATAATGTTGGCTTAATTTTACCATCATGCTTTGCTTCTCAGCTTTGTCTTTTTAACCAAGGTTATCTATATTGTTACAGAAGTTTTATGCTTCTAACATACATTATTATAGATCATAGTAAATTTAAGAAAAGCATTACATTTAAAACTTTATCAAATTATACAGATAAGCTCTATTCTACAGCAGGGTCGGAGTCGGGCGATGTTATGGAGGTGGAAGTAGGCAGCCTTTGTGATGGAGCGGATATGGAGTCTCTAGGGTAGTGGATGAGGGAAATCTGGTAGCCATTGTCTACCTGGGCATGCAGAAAGCCTTTGATCAGGTACCTCACACTAGGTTACTTCACAAGACTGAATTTTGTGGTATTAGTAGAAATTTGATGCACTGTTATTGGAATTGGCTCCAATCCCTTGGCCAAAATGTTGTAGTTAACGGAGCTGATTCAGTCTGGAGACGAGTGGCTTCCCCCAGGGATCGGCCTTAGTCCCGCTGCTCTTCACTGCCTTTATTAATGACCTGGACAGTGGTGTTGGGATTATGGTCAATAAGTTTGCAGATGTCACTAAAATTTGTACAAGGGTTTAGATGGTAGAGCAGTGAAATGAAATGCAAAAAGATTTAGATGTGCTCGGGGCGTGGGCCACACAATGGCAAATGGCATTTAATTTAGATAAATGTAGTGTCAAGCATGTTGGTGGGACAACACAGAATACACGTATTGTGGCGGTACCACCGGGTGTCCCTTACACATATAACTAGCTGGAGTGCCCGGCGGTACCGAGGGTCTTTTGAGGGCATGTTGTTGTTGGAAGAGAGAGAGAGACTGGGGGGAGAAGAGAGAGACGGGGGGAAGAGAGAGAGAGAGAGAGAGAATGCTGGATTTAGTTCGGGGTTAGCCTGGAGAGAGAGGGGGGGAAGGAGTGCCTCAGGCCTGGCCCGATGGAACCATGCGAAGGAAGCAAGGAAGAAGGCGCGCTCTCCCTCCCTGTCCCACCCCCTCACACTTTCCCCCCCTCTCCTTGCCCTCTCCTCGCCCCCCTCTCCTCGCCCCCCCTCTCCTCGCCCCCCTCTCCTCGCCCCCCTCTCCTCGCCCCCTCTCCTCGCCCCCTCTCCTCGCCCCCCTCTCCTCGCCCCCCCTCTCCTCGCCCCCCTCTCCTCGCCCCCCCCTGTCCTCGCCCCTCGCCTCGCTCCCCCTCTCCTCGCGTCCCCCCTCTCCTCACGCCCCCCCTCTCCTCGCTCCCCCTCTCCTCGCTCCCCCCTCTCCTCGCTCGCCCCCTCTCCTCGCTCGCCCCCCTCTCCTCGCTCGCCCCCCTCTCCCCGCTCGCCCCCTCTCCCCGCTCGCCCCCTCTCCCCGCTCGCCCCCTCCCTCCCCCCCTCCCCCTCCCTCCCCCTCCATCCCCCTCCCGCCCCCTCCTGCCCCCTCTCTCCCCCCTCCCGCCCCCTCCCGCCCCCGCCCCCTCCCCCGCCCGCTCGCTCCCCCTCTCTCCACTTCTCCTTTCTGGTTTTATACTCAAATCTGCACTTTTGGGTGTAATGAACAGACCAGATACATTTATTCGGACAGACTGTGCAGTTCCCATTTCTGTCCATTGCCTCACATCTTCTTTTAGCAGCATCATTAAGAACTGGACAGGGATAGTGACAGGTGAAGTGACATTTCTGACAGTTCATTGAGTAATGGCTGGTCTCACTGATATCTTCCTTTTCTGCAACTGTGACTTCAATTTCATACTCAAAGGCCTAGAAATTGGGTATAGCCCCGCTTGGGGCGTTAGAATTGGCGCAGCGCAAAGTTTATAGTCAGACGCAACTTATCTCCACCTGGCACGATATTGGGTTGCATCGCCCCTAAAGTTGATTGAGGCACGAATTCAGGCGTTACACGGGACTCCTAAGGCGCTAAACTTCCGGCTCAACCCAATATCGGAGCGGACGGGCGCAGCGCAGGTGCTCTCAATTACCGATGACCACGAGACTTCCAGGCGCCGGCCAGCTCTTAAAGGGGTGGGTCAGTCAGCTTCAGCATCGACACTCTGTGCCTTGCAGGCCTCAGCATCGGCGCAGGCCCTTCTGTGGCGCTAAAAACTTGGACCAGATGGAGAAGGTGAGACAGAGAGCAAAGCGCTTCACCAATGAGTCTCTGGAGCAATTCGTGGCCACAATGGAGCGCCGGCGAGATGTTCTGTACCCAGACAATGGCAAGAGGCTGAATCATAAGGACTACCGATGAGCTTGGAGGGATGTATGCCAGAGGGTCAACTCCAGCAGCATGGTGACCAGGAGCCCTGCCCAATGCAGAAAGAAATTCAACGACCTCACTCGGGTCGTGAGGGTGGGTGTTGTTTCTGCAAACTTCTGCATCCCTTCATTTGCACCTGACTTTATGGCTACAGGGTGGCCTGTGCCCCATTGGCCATCTGCCAGCAAGCACCCATGGCCCTTTCTGGGCACACACATGCACATTTGACTCAAGGCATCATGTAATGGCTCTTGCACCATGGGGGGCATGAGATGATCACTCAGGGCATCACGCAAGGGCTCTTCCGCCATGGGGGGCATGAGATGATCACTCAGGGCATCATGTAACATAACTTCCCCTCCTTTCCCCTGCAGTCGAAGCTGGCGAGGATTGGCAAAGACCAGCTTCGCACCGGTGGAGGACCTCCACAAGTGGTCACTCTCACGGATCTCGACGAGAGAGTCCACCAGATTCTTGGAGGACGTCTGAGTGGCCCTGTAACCACTGCAGCTGCCGACCCCTTTGTCGACAGCGATGGTAAGGTTCTCACCTTTTACAACTGTCTCCTTCCACTTGTTCCCCCCGCCAGCATGCTTTCTCACTATGGACCCATGTCATAGCCTTGCCGCAATCTGGCATCCCTTGCTGCCAAGCTGTCCTTTTGCTAAAGCCACTCTTCCACCTCCCTGCTTTCAGATGCTGCATCACCAGCTCGGAAGCCGGGCCCTCAAGCTGCCAGTGCCAGTGCCTCCGAAGGCTCAATGAGAAAATTACAGTCCAACAGAAGGTCAGCAACTCTCTCCAGCAACGATCAGAATGGCCAGCCCAAATGGCTGCAGCGTTTATACTAGTGCTGTCCCCTTTAAATAGTGCCCCCCGCGTCCGAGAAGGGCCTGGGAACGCTCCATCCAACTGTCACTAATAGCGCCAGGCGGAAAGGTTGCGGGTGCCACCGAATATCCGGTCCAGGGCGCCAAAAAGGCGTTGCACACTGAAATGACGTCATGATCTGCCTGCACCCGCGGGCGCACACAAAGAGTTAGCACCGGCGCTAAAAGGATACTCAATATGGGAGGTGGCGCTGTATTCACTGCGCCCGCCCAAAAATTGGGTAACGCCCCAATTCTCGGGCTCTTTAGGCGCTAATCGCTGGCGCTACCAACCGAATTTCTGGGCCAAAGTCTTTATTTGCATCCAGATCGACCTGGTGTTGGTTCAAAGTCTGTTGTCTCCTCCTGATCTCCTCCAGTTTTGTCAGGCCTGCTTTGATCTGAGGCTGCAATCCCGCTACATGGCCATTTTGTAAGAAGCTGTCCAGAATTGTGCTGTTATAATTGCGGCGAGTCTAGACATATTGCTCGGAGCTGCAAGGCGGAGAGTTGTGGGGTTTGTCACAAAGGCCCCACCCGCTGTGAGTGTGAGGCAGAAGGAAGCCCCTTGAGTGACGAGGAGATGGGAGAAGGAGCAGGAGGTGTGAGTGGAAAGGCCAGAGGAGCGGAGCAGGCGGAGGACACAGCTGGTGAATGGAATGAGAAAAGAGCACAGGAAGAGGAGCAGAGAACAGGATGGAGATGGTAGAAAACACACAAAGTACGGTGGAAAAGGACAAAGACAGCAGAGGGCAGCACGGGTCGAGGGCAGAGTCGAATCATAATATGGCTCAGCTCTCCCTAAATCAATCGGATGTCCGCAGGGGGAGAGGAGGCGGGAGCGGGGTGTGGGGTAAGTGTAGGTATTCCAAAGGAAGACGGGGAGTCTGACATCTCGGGGAGCAGGAGAGGGCAAGAGACAGGTGCCTTAAAGGGGCAGCAGGACTGGAGCGGGGAGACAAAGATGCCAGAAGGGAGCAAGATAGATCCAGATGCACCATTGTCCCAGAGAGAGAAGAAACAAGGAGCAAGGGTCAGCGATGGAAATGAGCGGTAACTATAAATTACATAAATTTAATTTATTGTTTAAAATAGTTATTTTTTGAAAAAATTAATTACAATTTCTAACGGGGCTAAAAATAAACTTACCTTTCTTTAAAGTACTTAAAAATAATAAACCTGTGGAAAAAATGTTTTAATTTTACTTAATTCACCACTTACCTTGTTAAAAGCAGGCCTTGCGACTGCTTTTTAAAAGCGTAGCTGCTGGAGACTTACCCTCCCGGAGAAACCTGCAAAAAAAACGGAAGTTCCAGTCGTACGCGCTGCCTCTCCGGCGCACGCGTTCGACCTGTGAACCCCTTCCTTTAAGGGAATGGAAGTTCCGGTTTCCCGCGCATGCGCAGTGCATGCACGAAACCGGCACTTTCGTTGGGCCTACGCGTGAGTACCCAATGCGTGCTCACCCGTGGGGACCAGAAGTTCTGGCCCATTATGTGTCTGATGCGGAGCAGGGACGGGAGGTTACAGAAGAGCTTGAGAGTGAGGAATCAGAGGGGGACAGAGACATGGAATTGGGGCTGGGGTGGCATTGTGTGGAAAGGGAAAGGTTAGTGAGGGGCAGAAGGAGGGAGAAGGGGCAGCTCCTCAGCCCAAATCTAATGTAAGGAAGAGGCTGAAACTGCAGGAAGGTTCAAACAGGAGGTGAAAAAGAGCTGGAGGCTGCAAGAGAAAGCAACAGCTGCCCGAAAAGTTGGGAAGAAGCATGAGAGGAGGGAAGGGCCAGAGATTAAATGATGGGGAGATTATCGGGCATACTTCCCTTATTCGGAGCCATGATTACATTGGTCGATTAATGTGAATGGACTGAGGGGTGAGAAGAAATTGCAGCAGTTATTGCAGTGTTTTAAAGGCAAGAAACCTTTTGGGATGAGGATATCCTAGAAAGAGTCGAGAAGGGAGAGGTGCAAACAATAACCGTAGAGGGTTGGATGTTTTGGTGAGTCCGCCCATAAAAGAGAACATTGTCTTGATGGACAAGGACACTGAGGGGAGATTTTTACGGCTAAAGGTAAAAATGGAAGAATTTAATTGCGATCCCTTTAATATCTATGCACTGAACGACCATTGCAAGCGTCACAAGTTTTTTCGGTGGTTATTCACTGAAGTGGCAGAGGCGGAAAACCCTTGTATAGTGGGGGATTTTAACGTATTTTTTATCTCAGATGGACATTTCAGCCCAGAGGACCTTTAAGGATGATAACTCCAGGGAATGATTGTAAAAATTATGGCAAATTTAATTTGAGCGACTTATGGAGGATCGGAACCCCATAAAAAGTGAGTTCTCCAGAACAGGTTGGGTGGGTGATGTTTTAACACAAAGCCGAATAGATTTTGTGTTAATGCGGGATGGGTTAAGTACTGAGGTGATGGAGATTTATTTCAAAAAGTATTTTTAGTGACCACTCGGCTTTGGTTCTTAGAATTAGGAGCAGCAGAGTTAAGATTGGTCCAAGGGTATGGATTTTAAACAATGAACACCTGAAATAAATCTATATATATAAAGCGGCTCTTCTGTCTGTCTGTCTGTCTGTCTGTCTGTCCGTCCGCCTGGTCTCTATACGTTTGGAAGTTACAGAGCGTACCGACGCGCGCGTCGCCTCAAAAGAAAGCTTGCGATTCCGGACCGGTCATCGGCGTATTTACGTTTCGCCGGACAAAAATCCCGCCGCGGTATCCCAAAAACGTTCAGCGTTCCGCTCATTAGCATCTCATTAGCGACCGTGTGACGTCGAGGTCTTCCTACAGTTGAGTGTCGAGTGACTCGACGATTGACCAATCCTACGCTTCGGTGACCTGACCGGTCGACCAATCGGTGCGTGTGTGGGCGGGCCTTATCCTTCTGAACCGAGGTGAGTGGCTGCCATCTTGATTTTCCACGATTTTTTCCCCCACACTTTGTGTGTTAGGGAACTAAGGTAAATATTTGAATTATGTGTTAGGAAATTAATGAACAATTTATTTCAGTTTTATATTGTGTTTAGCAACCCCCCCCTCCCTCCTCCTCACCCTCGCGCAGGGGGGGACTCGGTGCTGGTCTCCAGGCCCGCTGCAGGCAGGCCTGAAGCTCCAAAAATTTCTCTATCTCTCTCGCTTCCCTCTCTCTCTCTCCTTCTCCTCTTCCCTCTCTGTCTCTCTCTACTTCCCCCTCTCGGGTTTGACGGTGTCGGGGCCCGAAGTGAGCCGCTCTAACGGCTGCCAGCCCGCGGGGTTTCCCTGCCTACTCCCCGCTCTAACGGCCGCCAGCCCGCGGGGTTTCCCTGCCTACTCCCCGCGGGCCGCCTCGTGGTGCTGGCACTGACCGCGCATGCGCCGCCCGCCCGCGAGAGCCCGCTCTGGCTTTTTTTTAAAACGGCAACCACGCATGCGCACGGCCGTTGCGCAGCCGCCTTGACGCCGGCACGCATGCGCACGGCCCCCGTGACGCCAGCACACAGCCTCGTGAGATCGCGGGGGGGTGCGAGCCTCGGAAATCGCGGGGGGGGGGAAGAGAGCCTCGGGAAATCGCGGGGGGCGGAGAGAGCCTCGGGAAATCGCGGGGGGGAGAGCCTCGGAAATCGCGGGGGCGGAAGAGAGCCTCGGAAATCGCGGGGGGCGGGGGGGGGAAGAGAGCCTCGGGAAATCGCGGGGGGCGGAGAGAGCCTTGGAAATCGCGGGGGGGAGAGCCTCGAGAAATCGCGGGGGGGGAGAGCCTCGGGAAATCGTGGGGGAGAGAGAGAGAGAGAGGGTGGGGGAGAAGAGAGAGAGGGGGAGGGGGGAGAAGAGAGAGAGGGGAGGGGAGCGGAGAGAGGGTGGGGGGAGGGGAGAGAGGGTGGGGGGAGGGGAGAGAGGGTGGGGGAGCGAGGGAGGGTGGGGGAGGGGAGAGAGGGTGGGGGGAGCGAGAGGGTGGGGGAGCGAGGGAGGGTGGGGGGAGGGGAGAGAGGGTGGGGGGAGCGAGAGGGTGGGGGAGCGAGGGAGGGTGGGGGGGAGGGGAGCGAGAGGGGGGAGGGCAGGGAGAGGGGGGAGGGAGGGTGAGAGAGTAAAGCAGGGAGAGACGGGGAGGGAGAGAGAGGGTGAGGGAGGGAGAGTGTGAGGAGAGGGGAGGGAGAGTAAAGCAGGGAGATGGGGGAGGGAGAGAGAGGGTGAGGGAGGGAAAGAGTGAAGGGGCGGGACAGGGAGGGAAAGAGTGAAGGGGTGGGAGAGCTTACCTTCTTCCTTCGCAGGGGTCCATCGGGCCACCTTCCCCCCCCCCCGTCGCGCTCTCTCTCTTCCCCCCTCGTCGTGCTCTCTCTCTTCCCCCCCGTCGCGCTCTCTCTCCCCTCCCGTCGCGCGCTCTCTTTCCCCCGTCGCGCTCTCTCTCTCTTTCCCCCGTCGCGCTCTCTCTCTTTCCCCCCGTCGCGCTCTCTCTCTTTCCCCCGTCGCGCTCTCTCTCTTTCCCCTGTCGCGCGCTCTCTCTTCCCCCCGTCGCGCTCTCTCTCTTCCCCCGTCGCGCTCTCTCTCTTCCCCCCGTCGCGCTCTCTCTCTTCCCCCCGTCGCGCTCTCTCTCTTCCCCCCGTCGCGCTCCCTCTCTTCCCCCGTCGCGCTCCCTCTCTTCCCCCCGTCGCGCTCTCTCTCTTCCCCCCGTCGCGCTCTCTCTCTTCCCCCCGTCGCGCTCTCTCTCTTCCCCCCGTCGCGCTCTCTCTCTTCCCCCCGTCGCGCTCTCTCTCTTCCCCCCGTCGCGCTCTCTCTCTTCCCCCCGTCGCGCTCTCTCTCTTCCCCCTCGCGCTCTCTCTCTTCCCCCCGTCGCGCTCTCTCTCTTCCCCCCGTGGCGCTCTCTCTCTTCCCCCGTCGCGCTCTCTCTCTTCCCCCCCGTCGCGCTCTCTCTTCCCCCGTCGCGCTCTCTCTCTTCCCCCCGTCGCGCTCTCTCTTCCCCCCGTCGCGCTCTCTCTTCCCCCGTCGCGCTCTCTCTTCCCCCCGTCGCGCTCTCTCTCTTCCCCCGTCGCGCTCTCTCTCTTCCCCCCCGTCGCGCTCTCTCTTCCCCCTGTCGCGCGCTCTCTTCCCCCCGTCGCTCTCTCTCTTCCCCCCCCGTCGCTCTCTCTCTCTTCCCCCCCGCCGCTCTCTCTCTTCCCCCCCCGTCGCTCTCTCTCTTCCCCCCCCCGTCGCTCTCTCTCTTCCCCCCCCGTCGCTCTCTCTCTTCCCCCCCGTCGCGCTCTCTCTTCCCCCCCGTCGCTCTCTATCTTCCTCCCCCCGGTCGCTCTCTTCCCCCCCCGTCGCTCTCTCTCTTCCCCCCCGTCGCTCTCTCTCTTCCCCCCCGTCGCTCTCTCTCTTCCCCCCCAGTCGCTCTCTCACTTCCCCCCAGTCGCTCTCTCTCTCCCCAGTCGCTCTCTCGCTTCCCCCCCAGTCGTTCTTTCGCTTCCCCCCCCCAGTCGTTCTCTCTCTTCCCCCCCCAGTTGCTCCTCTCTTCCAACAACAACATGCCCTCAAAAAAGCCTCTGCACCGCCCCCCCACTCGCTCTCTCTCTCTCTCTCCCCCCCCCTCGCTCTCTCTCTTCCAACAACATGCCCTCGAAAAAGTCTCTCTCCCCCGTCTCTCTCTCCCTCTTTCTCTCCATTCTCTCTCTCTCTCACTTCCCAATCTCTCTCTCTCTCTCTCTCTCTCTATCTCCCCATTCTCTCTCTCTCCCAGTCTCTCTCTCTCTCACTCCCAATCTCCCTCTCTCTCACACTCCCAATCTCTCTCTCTCTCACTCCCAATCTCTCTCTCTCTCACACTCCCAATCTCTCTCTCACACACTCCCAATCTCTCTCTCTGACACTCCCAATCTCTCTCTCTCTCACATTCCCAATCTCTCTCTCTCACACTCCCAATCTCTCTCTCTCACACTCCCAATCTCTCTCTCTCTCACACTCCCAATCTCTCTCTCTCTCACACTCCCAATCTCTCTCTCTCACACTCCCAATCTCTCTCTCTCACACTCCCAATCTCTCTCTCTCTCTCACACTCCCAATCTCTCTCTCTCACACTCCAATCTCTCTCTCTCTCACACTCCCAACCTCTCTCTCTCACACATTCCCAATCTCTCTCTCTCACACTCCCCATCTCTCTCTCTCACACACTCCCAATCTCTCTCTCTCTCTCTCTCACACTCCCAGTCTCTCTCTCACTCCCAATCTCTCTCTCACTCCCAATCTCTCTCTCTCTCACTCCCAATCTCTCTCTCACACTCCCAATCTCTCTCTCTCTCACACTCCCAATCTCTCTCTCTCACACTCCCAATCTCTCTCTCTCTCACACACCAATCTCTCTCTCTCACACGCCCAGTCTCTCTCTCTCTCTCACACTCCCAATCTCTCTCTCTCTCTCACACTCCCAATCTCTCTCTCACTCCCAATCTCTCTCTCTCTCACTCCCAATCTCTCTCACACTCCCAATCTCTCTCTCTCTCACTCCCAATCTCTCTCACACTCCCAATCTCTCTCTCTCTCACACTCCCAATCTCTCTCTCCTTCCCTCTCTCTCTCTCTCTCTCTCTCTCTCTGTCTCTCTCTCTCTCCTTCCCTCTCTTTCTCCTTCCCTCTCTCTCCTTCCGTCTCTCTCTCCTTCCATCTCTCTCTCTCTTTCCTTCCATCTCTCTCTCTCTCCTTCCCCCTCTCTCTCTCTCTCTCCTTCCCCCCCCTCTCTCTCTCTCTCTCTCTCTCCTTCCCTCTCTCTCTCTCCTTCCCTCTCTCTCACCTTCCCTCTCTCTCATTCCCTCTCTCTCTCTCTCCTTCCCTCTCTCTCTTCCCCCCAGTCGCTCCCTCTCTCTCTTCCAACAACAACATGCCCTCGAAAAAGCCTCGGCACCGCCGGGCTCCCCCAGCTAGTCTATATATATAAAGCGGCTCTTCTGTCTGTCTGTCTGTCTGTCCGCCTGGTCTCTATACGTTTGGAAGTTACAGAGCGTACCGACGCGCGCGTCGCCTCAAAAGAAAGCTTGCGATTCCGGACCGGTCATCGGCGTATTTACGTTTTGGCCGGACAAAAATCCCGCCAGCGGCATCCCAAAAACGTTCAGCGTTCTGCTCATTAGCATCTCATTAGCGACCGTGTGACGTCGAGGTCTTCCTACAGTTGAGTGTCGAGTGACTCGACGATTGACCAATCCTACGCTTCGGTGACCTGACCGGTCAACCAATCGGTGCGTGTGTGGGTGGGCCTTATCCTTCTGAACCGAGGTGAGTGGCCGCCATCTTGATTTTCCACGATTTTTTCCCCCACACTTTCTGTGTTAGGGAACCAAGGTAAATATTTTAATGATGTGTTCGGGAATTAATTAACAATTTATTTCAGTTTTATATTGTGTTTAGCAACCCCCCCCCCCCTCCTCCTCACCCTCGCGCAGGGGGGACTCGGTGCTGGTCTCCAGGCCCGCTGCAGGCAGGCCTGAAGCTCCAAAAATGTCTCTACCTCTCTTCCCTCTCTCTCTCTCTCCTTCTCCTCTTCCCTCTCTCTCCTTCTCCTCTTCCCTCTCTCTCCTTCTCCTCTTCCCTCTCTGTCTCTCTCTACTTCCCCCTCTCAGGTTTGACGGTGTCGGGGCCCGAAGTGAGCCGCTCTAACGGCCGCCAGCCCGCGGGGTTTCCCTGCCTACTCCCTGCTCTAACGGCCGCCAGCCCTCGGGGTTTCCCTGCCTACTCCCCGCGGGCCGCCTCGCCCGCGCATGCGCCGCCCGCCCGCGAGAGCCCGCTCTGGCTTTTTTTAAACGGCAACCACGCATGCGCACGGCCGTTGCGCAGCCGCCTTGACGCCGGCACGCATGCGCACGGCCCCCGTGACGCCAGCACACAGCCTCGTGAGATCGCGGGGGGTGCGAGCCTCGGGAAATCGCGGGGGGCGGGGGGGGAAAGAGAGCCTCGGGAAATCGCGGGGGGGGGGTAGAGCCTCGGGAAATCGCGGGGGGCGGGGGGGGAAAGAGAGCCTCGGGAAATCGCGGGGGGGGAGAGCCTCGGGAAATCGCGGGGGGGGAGAGCCTCGGGAAATCGCGGGGGGCGGGGGGAGAGCCTCGGAAATCGCGGGGGGAGAGCCTTGGGAAATCGCGGGGGGGAGAGCTCGGGAAATCGCGGGGGAGAGCCTCGGGAAATCGCGGGGGGGGAGAGCCTCGGGAAATCGCGGGGGGGAGAGCCTCGGAAATCGCGGGGGGGGAGAGCCTCGGGAAATCGCGGGGGGGAGAGCCTCGGGAAATCGCGGGGGAGAGCCTTGGGAAATCGCGGGGGGGAGAGCCTCGGGAAATCGCGGGGGGGAGAGCCTCGGGAAATCGCGGGGGGGAGAGCCTCGGGAAATCGCGGGGGGGAGAGCCTCGGGAAATCGCGGGGGGAGAGAGCCTCGGGAAATCGCGGGGGGGAGAGCCTTGGGAAATCGCGGGGGGGAGAGCCTTGGGAAATCGCGGGGGGGAGAGCCTCGGAAATCGCGGGGGGGAGAGCCTCGGGAAATCGCGGGGGGGAGAGCCTTGGGAAATCGCGGGGGGGGAGAGCCTCGGGAAATCGCGGGGGGGAGAGCCTTGGAAATCGCGGGGGGGAGAGCCTCGGGAAATCGCGGGGGAGAGCCTTGGGAAATCGCGGGGGGGAGAGCCTCGGGAAATCGCGGGGGGAGAGCCTCGGGAAATCGCGGGGGGGAGAGCCTAGGGAAATCGCGGGGGGAGAGCCTCGGGAAATCGCGGGGGGGGAGAGCCTCGGGAAATCGCGGGGGGGAGAGCCTCGGGAAATCGCGGGGGGCGGGGTGGAGAGAGCCTCGGGAAATCGCGGGGGGAGAGCCTCGTGAAATCGCGGGGGGCGGGGGGGAGAGAGCCTCGGGAAATCGCGGGGGGGAGAGCCTCGGGAAATCGCGGGGGGGAGAGCCTCGGGAAATCGCGGGGGGGAGAGCCTCGGGAAATCGCGGGGGGGAGAGCCTCGGGAAATCGCGGGGGAGGGCCTCGTGAAATCGCGGGGGGGAGAGCCTAGGGAAATCGCGGGGGAGAGCCTCGGGAAATCGCGGGGGGGGAGAGCCTAGGAAATCGCGGGGGAGAGCCTCGGGAAATCGCGGGGGGAGAGCCTAGGGAAATCGCGGGGGGAGAGCCTCGGAAATCGCGGGGGGGAGAGCCTCGGGAAATCGCGGGGGGGAGAGCCTCGGGAAATCGCGGGGGGCGGGGGGGGAGAGAGCCTCGGGAAATTGCGGGGGAGAGCCTCGTGAAATCGCGGGGGGCGGGGGGGAGAGAGCCTCGGGAAATCGCGGGGGGGAGAGCCTCGGGAAATCGCGGGGGGGAGAGCCTCGGGAAATCGCGG